>NW_024468037.1:2400000-3000000 GCF_001896365.1 Talaromyces amestolkiae | reverse complement strand
GCTTCCTTACGCCGTCACTAGACACGAGATTCATCAGTTGATGGGACGTCATGCTGGCATTGTCGGTCCTGATCTCGGTGGTGGCATCCATATCATCATGGAACGGTCTACTGCGAAGACTATGGATGCATTTGTCGAGTTCAATACGCAAAAGGACGCCGAAGCAGCGGCTCGTCGTCTCAGCTTCACGGAATCTGGGCGTTATCCTCGCCTGGGCACACGCCATGTGGACATCGCTTTAAGTTCTCAGGACGAATTGATGCACGACTTGTTTCCCCGAGCAAAGTGCGTTGAATGGAAGAACGGTATGCCACAGTTGCTTCCCAACAACGATCCTTACTCCGCCGGCTTCCAAGGTTTTTTGACCAGCGAGGAGATTCGCGGCCTCGTGTCTCACGCCCTGGTACCTGCTCGTGTAAGTATTTCCTCTGACCCCATACTCCTATCGACAGTAACGCTGATATGTTTCTCGTCCCAGTCGCCCTTTACCGAACGTTGCCGTCAGCGAACTTATGAATGCTTGATCTCCACATTGTGGAAGGTATGAACGCTCTTCATCTTTGACTCGTTGAATTTCTTATCGCTAACACAAGAATAGTTTCCCTGGTTCGCCACTTCGATGTACACCGTTGCCGACAGAGACGAGCTTTATCAAGCAGCCATACAACAAATTTTGGAATTGTCTGAGAAAGTCAAACAGCGTCGTATCATCGGTCTCAATGAATCGCTGCTTGTGGATCTCCTTCGTGCTGGTTTCAAGTGTCCCTCCTTCAATGAACGACAGAGGTTTTGCTTGATCGCAGCTGCTGAGATGCCTGCATTTTCTCCTGTCGTCCACCGGAACCACTTTCAATATTGGCCTTTCGACTGTCTCGTGAAAAGCAACTCTGCTAGCGAGTACGAGGTTATGGTATACACTTCCTGGCTCCACACCTTTTTGATGTAATCCCAAGCTAATTATGTGTCTGTTGATTAGTATTACGCCCAATTGACTCGCAAAGCCCTTGGCACATGCGACAAGGACAATCTGATCGTCCGCAACAACTGGCGCAATAGAGCTGGTCTGATGAAAGAATCTCCTTGGGGACACCTGTGGGTTGAATGGAACTTCCATGACAAGACAACGATTTTTGAGATTGCCGCAAAGCTCGAGATCCAATTAGCTAGTGACTTGATTAGAGTTGCTCTGCACGCCGAAGTCCAGAACGCAACTCGACCATTCGCAGGGCCTATGATTCTTAGCAGCCCAATCTCGACACAGCACAGCTTGATTCACCAGTCTATCACGACTCTAGATCCTTGGGCCAAAGAGGTTACCAAACGTGAAGTCTCTAACCACGATTCACCTTCGCCTGAATCTTGCGATCAGAAAATCTTGTCAAACTCGAATTCGGATGATGAGAGCCTGGTTTCTGCTCTCCGAGGCGTTCGTCTTCGGTCTGGCACCAGCTCTACTCTCTCAGGAGCAGTCAGTCAGTTTGGCTCAACTAACGGCAGTTTGGTTACTACTGAGAGTGGCATCTATGGTGTATCACTTGAGAACAAGCCTAAATATCGGCATCAGCATAGCCAGTCTTTTTCGGCCGCTGTGCCCCTCACTGTAAAACCCGATCTCAAGGGTCTCGTTCCGGCTCGTCGTAGGGAAAGCATCTCGATTCCACCTACCATCCAGAGCATCAGTGGACTCTCAGACAATCACGACCACTCCTTGCTATCCCGTTCTGCTAGCAGGATGTCGCAAGCCGCTGCACTGTTCCCTTCAAAAGTTAGTGCTGATCAAGATGTGAAGTCGAGCGACAGTCATAATGTCAATACTCTCATGTTGCAGCACGGAATTTGGTCGACTTCTGCATCTGACCGCGTTCCTCTTACCACACCAAGCAAGAATGCGTTTGCATCCGCAGAAGGAGACATCGTCAGTCGTAGCGAGCGTTCAAGCCGTCACGCTTCCAATCTATCCGTGTCGAGCCAGCAGCGAGGCCTCACCATTCTGTCAGAGGATGAGGAGGATGTGTTTAGTCAAGGCACTCCTATCAAGTCTTGACTTGACCATCGACATCTCTGCACTGTGATGATCCTTTGCATGTTAAAGGCTCCTATGACTGCAACTTTTCTGCTTTCTGCCACAAATTTGTCTTCTCCCATTCCCATTTCCTTGTAATGAACAATTTCGAATGAAAGTTGAGCAGCACGACAGTGAATCGAACAGCCACTATGTGGCGGTTTGATGTGCTTGCCTGTCTCAATCGTCCGTCATTCTTTTCTTTCCTTCTATACGTAGTGGTGTTTTGTTTTCCAATTTCTGACCATGAAACGACAAAGTCGAATTCCTGTCATTGCACCCTACTAGTCACTCAATTTGTATGCAGCGAGGTTAATAGTCCTGAAAGGGAACTTGAATGCAACATGATTTTATTGAACACACTGTTCCCAACCTTTGCGGGAAAAAGGGGTTCTATGGGTAGCCCGAGAGTAGTACGGAAGTAGCAAGTCCTTTTGTCAATTTTGACATCAAAAACTTATGTTCATATCGACATCAGTGTCATCAGGTCTCGAGTCGTTGTCCTTTTGTTGAGCTTTCTCTGCTTGTCTCTTCAGACCTTCGAGTCGCTTTCTCTCCTTTCGGACCTGTGGATCTTCCCAATCCGAGGGTTTCTTTCTTTGAGCAGTACCGGGTGCTGTATCCAGTGCTGCCTTATAGAGGTCAAGTAGTCTAGATCGGAATCTTTGAACACGTTCTTTGTTGACTTCAAATCTTTCATTGGCAAGAGCGACCAGCATCCGTAAGTACTCTTCCGTGACTAGACTGCGCAGCAGTGGTTCTGAGTCGTCGTTACTATCTTCACAGTATCCAATAACGGATTCAAGAGCCAGCCCAGCTGAGCGAACGGCGACAATCGGGCTGTGTGATGCATGGTCTGTCGAGGACGAATGCTGACCTGGACCACCGCTGTGTAAGACCTCAAGACACCGTAAGCTCTGAAGCCCACTTTCACGAAATCCTGCATGGGATGCAGCGGCTAGAACTGGATGGGCGTGGTAAAGTGTAGCAGCCATAACGTGTAAGATCTGGAAGCTGTTAGCCTTGCAGCCACGAGAGTGAACATGTCGTCGAATACCGCGGCACGTACCATTGGATCATAGTGAAAGCGAATGAGTCGCATACTCGCATCGCCAAAAGTGCTGCTTTTGGGAATACCATTCCCAGGAACCAGGCCAAACAGCTCATGGTATGAAGACTTGATGCTGTTGTCGACGGGGTCATGTGAGACGTACAACCACCTCCCCTCGCCCTTTCCGCCGGAAAGAGCGAACTTCCACCCAGCATCACCTTCCTTGTTGGCGAGCCCATCCTCATCTTCATTCTCATTCTGGCTTTGACCATTGATTTCGCCATTATCAATTTGATTTGAAACTTGTCCAGCAGCTTGTTCAGTAGCCTGTGAGGTTACTTCCGTCTTTTGCTTCCTGATCGTCTTTTTGCTACCTTCGACAAAGATGCTTACTCTACCTGCGCAACTGCTGGTGGTAACAAGGCCATGCAAAGCATTGATGTCTTTGATCAAGTCGCGAATGCCTTCATCGACCGAACCCTTCGGCGACAGATCCGTATACTCTGCATCGGGAACTGACAAATCAGACAAAATCTTGCTCTTACGTGCCACGAAACCCGGCGTAACGGTAGCATCGCCATACTGCGATGGTGCGTCCATTTTCTAATGCTGCTTTGCTTTCTTACTCGAACTTCAAGGGTCGAAAATGCAGGTCAAAATAATCAACCAATCGTTATGCTTCTCTCAGATTGCTGCAATGCAATGACGTGAAAGAACCACCGATCGATGCTGGCTATTTCTGGCTAGCGCTGCACAACAATGAGCGATTGGCAATTGCACTTAAAGCGTGGTGGCAGATACAGTACGTACAACAAGACGAGATTGCTTTTTTCTAAACGAGTCAGATGTATTTTACCGCGGGCGCGTATTTTATTGTGAAAGAAGCGGTAAGCGGCCGCTACGGGTATTTATTACGCCTAACGCTAGGTTCGTCTGTTGGAAGGATAAGTGCTTAGTGATTAAGTCTGTCCCGCTATTATAGGCGGGTCTCTCTGTCCTCTGGCACCGATAAAAGTTGACTTTCCTGGTGCTGTAGGCTACCTAGGATATAACTTGTTTCGACTTGTCTTGTCGCTGATTCGGAGCGGTAAAGAGAGCTTGTTTTTCTTCGGGTCAAAGCTTCGCGACTGCGTTCTACAAGGGTACATTCACGGGCACTTTTTGGAGGTTTACAGCGGCATAATTCAAATTAGATTCAAACACCTGCAAAGAAAACATGCCTCGTCGGTCGACAAGGCTCTCATTGGGCGAAAGACCAGCTACTGAGGTGGATACTAAGAGGAAACGACTTTCTGCGGGGTCTACAATGAAAAGTACCGCCAAAAAGAGCAAGTATTTCGAAGGCTCTGGTACCGATGAATCAGCCAGTGACGTTGACGGCGATTCCGGCTCCTCCTATGAGGAAGAAGAAGCAGCTCACGAGGATGAAGATTCAGTCGATGAGGAAGAAGCCTTCGAGGATGAATACGAAGAAGAAAAACCAAAGAAAAAAGGGCGCGGACGTCTGTCAAGTAGCGCAAAGACAAAGCAGCAAGATTCGGGTAATGATGCGGAAGACTCACCTGTCGAAAAGATGGCCAAAGGGAAAGAGTTATGGCGGGAAGGAGKCAAGACAGGACTAGGTCCGGGAAAGGAGGTCTTTATTAAGAAACCGAAAGCACGAGACCTGGGCGGCATAGACTATAAGGACGATACAATTCACCCGAATACTATGCTCTTTTTGAAAGATCTCAAGGAGAACAACGAGCGACAGTGGTTAAAAGGTACTGACCCTGCCTGATGCCACAATCCCCGGGCCTGAAGGGCTAATCAGCCTGCAGCACACGATGCCGATTATCGAGCTTCCAAAAAAGATTGGGACACATTCGTCGAGACTCTGACCGAGAAAATCGTCGAGAAAGACGAAACAATTCCGGAATTGCCTGCCAAAGATTTGGTTAGCCCTGTCCGTCCGTTTGGCTATAGTCCATCAGATCCTAACGATCGTCAGGTTTTCCGCATCCATAGGGATGTCAGATTCAGTAATGATCCCACTCCCTATAAGGTAAGATGCTGCTCCTTCCATTTTGTTGCAAGAGCCTCAGTCTCTGGCATCCTGCTGAGCATCGATCGTGGCTAACGGATTCACAGACTCATTTTTCTGCTGCGTGGTAGGTATAATCTGCCGCATAAACAACCCGTGAACTGGCTAACCCAGGCACAGGAGTCGTACGGGACGCAAGGGACCGTATGCAGCGTATTATGTTCACCTCCAACCCGGCCATTGCTTTATAGGTACGTATGTGCGTCTCGTTTAGCGATCAATTCCGTGCCGGTCGAGTCATCACGATCGGATCCGCAACCTACACGCAGTATCCAGCTATACGTTTCAATTTGTCCATGAGCCAGACTTGAACTTCACATAACAACTAGAGGTTGTGTTTTTGTTCCGGTGCGGATTTGTTAACGCGTCCGTGATGTGTAGGTGCCGGGTTATGGATGCCAGAGGGAAGCAAACTAGCTCTTCTTCGAAGGGACGTCGATCGGAATTCCACGCGACTTAAATCGGTTCTGAGGAACGCAGACCTCAGAAGAGAGTTTTTCAAGGGCATACCTGATGATGAGCGCAAAGCTGTAAAAGCTTTTATTAGCCACAATCAGGAGAGTGCCCTCAAAACCAAACCCAAGGTGAGCTAGCTGGTTCATTATCTTCTTCCTGCATCCACTCAGTTTCTGCTTCGGACTCTTTGCCCTTTTTCCACAGTTCCTGGTTTGTTATTCTGTTATTATCACGCGGCTCGAAAAATGTTGTCCTGAGCGGTTCGACGTTCGACATTCGACGATACACATTGGTAGGGTTCAAGGTCCGTTATGAAGAAACGAAGCGCGACTCGGCAATGAAATTCAAGGGTCATTCCCCTTCCTGAATGTCAGCACTAAATTCTCTTTTCATTGGGGTTGCTGCTTTCAATCTCCCACTAACCATGCGTCGATGCCGTGGATCGCCCTGGCCTGCCAGGTCATTCGCGCCAGGCATCAAAAATGCTCTACCAAGGCATGAATACAAGCGTGATATGCTTTTGCTCCATGTTTTGTCAGAGTCAGCACTCTCACTGTCAAACTGATGGCATGACACGGATTGACTTGATGAAGGTTGATGGTTGGGAGCCGCGGGTGGACGGGACGGCCAGTGACAGTCCAGGTCCATTGGTACCAGACTTTGGTGATTGCCCCGTTTAGGCTGTCAACCACCAACCCCATTAATCATACCCGGAGCGAGCATGACTATGACAAGGCGTGGTACAAATACCGCCATAACGCATAACACTTTATGGTCAGAGAGTCATTCTTTGTGATTGGAGCTTGATAGTCATTCCCTTCGTATGCTGTGCTCTGTGTGTTCAATGTCTGGTCCAATCTGCCGATGCGATGGCTTCGACGGCGCAGCATAGTGCCGTTTTGTTCCATGGTTCACCATCATTTCCCGTCCCTTTGGATCCTTGCTAAGTCCTTAATAAAAATTTTCCTTGCACTAACACAGACACTCCTAGGGCTACGAACACGATAATCCCAACATTGATTTACTCAGATTGCGGAGCTACACAGTCGGTAAACCACTCTCGGACGAAATTCTGCTCAGCCCCGATGCACAAGCACGGATTGAGAGCCTGATACAAGTATTGGTGCCTTTTGTAAGTAGTCCCCTCCCTCTTCCCTTCCATCGATTCACCCCTCCTTCAGCTGCCTCTCTGCCTCCACCTTCTGCAATCATGCCATGGCAATGCAGCACAATGATCCACCGACAAGTTGCAAGTACAATCGCACTTGCCCTTCTGTGGGAATTGGTCTCGATTTCACCTCTCGTTATTCGCTCTGATCCACCCGCTCTCGGTCCGCTTTAGCGGCGTTGACCCCCTCCTTCGTCAACTCCATTCAGAGAAAGAGACATTCTAGAGGACGAAATGAATTCCAGGCTTGCATTTCAACTGCATGTCACTGCATCATGGTGACAGGGGGAGTCTTCTCTATTAGTCCCCCTGTGCTATATCAGTCAATCAATTGGCTCTGGGGATCGACTAGATGGAAACTTAATAATCCCTCACTCATTTCCACATCTAACATGAGGGCCTTTCTCGGGCATACCCGCAGCACCATTCCTTTACGAGGAATATCAGACCTGGCGCTGACAATCATCTGCAGGTAACGTATCTGAACAGCGTTGTGATGCCCGATGACCCGCCAAGTGATGATGAGAATGACCAAGACGATGAAAGTGAGTAGTGGCTGTGAGGATGATTTGTGTGTGATGGTTGTCCTTGCAGCGATCTTGACTTGTTTGTATGTATGAAGTAATTGTTAGATTGAGCGGGCCAATTCATACCCGGCATTAACCTTTCCTTGTGTAGAAGGTAGTACTCAATGCCAGCCAAGTTGGGCCGTAAGCCTACCTTTGTTCATCCCTTTTGGTCAAACTAGCCATCAACAAGAATTTGATAACTTGACAAGCTGCCGAAGGCTGCCGAGGTCATCCGCCTGCAAATAAACATTCAGAAGTGCAGCGTGACACAATCCCTGATCCCAAAGGCATGCCTTGACCTTGACCGCAGGAATGTCGAGATCCATGGGATACTTTACACTAAGACACCCAATTAGTCATAAGCTTTCGGCTTTCGTGACCAACCAACCCATCAAGATATAGCCGTAAATGATCCCTTTCGAAAATTTGTGATTCATCACATTTTCTAAATTTTCGGATGTAGGAGTTGTCTACTAGCCACGTCAATAGAAGACCATTGGCGTTATGCAAGTCAGATGCTAGTTGCGTTGATTTGGGCTAGTTGCAGGTCAATGGCTATTGTTTGTCGATAATATCGGGAGAAAGACAACAAACCAGAATGGAGCATGGGGAAATGAAGCGAGTACGCAGTCTAGAGCCTCGTCACTATAGCGTTGTCATAATGGAATGAAGACGTTTGACGGCGCAGTGAGTGATTTGGCATGAATGCATCGACAGCGTGACTCTCTTACCAAGTTTCAACGCCCGACGATGAGTTGGCTTTGACCTCCTCCCAGATGTCATACAGCCCTGCATTAAACCAACGTGGCGAGTGTTTCGTGTCAAGACAGATAGTCGGTTGAACATCTGATATTTGAGCAGTCTTGGTAATAGTAGCAGTAGTAGTACCATGTACATGTACCACGTCCGTAGGTATCCGAATAAGTTGTTCGGTTGGCTCAGCCTGGACGACGGATGTTGGTTTTCATGCAAGGTTGGGAGATTATCACAAATTCAAAAATTGCTAGCATGTGTGTCTGAGTTGCTTGATTTAGGTAGTGATGGCGTATTTTGTTGACTCGAGGTTGGCGCTTTCCTTCACAGCTCGCTTCAATTGCCTTGTTCCTGGAAGGTCCTCCTTCCGGATTGGGAATTTTTTACTACAATGGAGAGAAGAAGATAACATGGATGATAACATATTCACAGTGTATTCTCAAGCTGCCTAGCTGATTTGTAGAGTGTTGCGCTACATAAACATGCAAGTCATAGTAAGCCAACAACAGTATGCAACTTGCCTCGGAGTACAATGCATAGCGCAGTCTAGAATATCAGCGCGACAGAAATGACTACACAGTAAATTCGACTGACAAAACAGGCAAGACTCAGGCATGAATGCCTGATTCTGATGGGGGATTGCTAGTGCTAGTAAATACTATAGTAGCAAGTATACTAAGTACTAAGTAGAATAGAAGTACATCGCCCTTGGGCCTCATTGGCCACTAGTAGAGCATGTGACCGAAACTGCCTGCGGGCTTCCGAGGTGGATCAGCCGGCTACGGAGTCTGATTGGAGTCCCAGTAATCAGCGTGGCTTCGGTCCGCTCATCCTTAGTCCTTGGCCGCCTTACCCAACGCAGCAAGAGAGGGAGGAGAAACCTGCCGCTTGTTCCATTAAGTACCGGACGCTAACTGTATTGTTTTTTGGTGTGTTTCGTATTGTACTGTACGTATTATACTAACCCTCTCTGCATGTGCCTTCATGCTATGACACTTACTTGCCCTTACTAACTGGCGGTCAACATCCACAGGATAGATTGATGTAGGGTGACCATTGAGCGGTGAAGAGACGGTGCAAGGGACCTGCTTCCGTGGTGTATAGTCAGGTGAGTAGCATCATGACTGTGAGTGATAATATTGATTAATTCCGTGGGGTGTCGTTACGGCTTGGCCAGATTGAACATCTATGTGTGTACCGAATAGGACAGATCCCGCTGAATCAACTTTCACATAATCAAAGCAGGTACCCGAAATTCTAGCCTCGGATGAACGAAGTAGACTCGAGAATCGAGATTTACTCAGATGTCTCACATCTATGACGGTCACATATCCTTTTTTCTTTTCCCGGAAAACCGTTGTTTTCAAAGCTGATTCGTCGCGCGACCTGTCGACCTTCGTCTAAAATGCCATGGGGGAGTGGACTGGGATGTGGATCCCATGTGCGAAATCCCGAGTGTGTCCCGAGATCCATCATCCTGGGCTGTTGCCAGTCGCCATACTACGGTATGTACGTACGGAGTAAGTAATAATGAAAACGGACTACGCCGTCGTACCAAGCATTCGAGATGCGCTGGTTCGAAATAGAACCATGGATGCGAAATGTGCTCCTTGACCCGGTGACCAGAATCCGGGAACGAGTCAAGGATATGGTACTTCCACCTGTTTCTATACTTTCGATTGGATGGAATATTCAACTCGCACCTCTGTACAGATACTCAAGTAGCTTGTCAAATTAGTAAAGATGACATCTCATGGAGTGCATTTAATCATAGCCCTATATACGTTACCAAGATAATCTACACGTACGTGCAGCGGCTACACGGGCCGTTCTTGCATAAATGATTTTTGTGACCGGGATCCAGTGAAAAGCCAGCAAGCAAGAAAAGTTCGTCGAGTCACGTCAAGGCAAAGAGGGAATTAAGATCGGAGAATGGTGGATCATTTATTTTATTTATTTTTTTTCACGGAGGAAAGGTCCCTGCTCCACCGAGGATGGATGACGCGCAGGAAGTTCGAAAGAAAGAGCAGATCCGGACGGTAGATTTCCAAGAAACAAGGAAATGAATCGTGGCTGAGGAAGGAATGATTGGCTGAGAATGTCATTTGAATGTGACGAATAGAATCCTGTTTTCTTCTTTCATTTATTTTGTCTCAATTTCTGTGAGCCGTTCGTCCGCGGTGGCAAAAAGACCTCAAATTGTATGGTTCCGCGTTGATGAGATTTTTCAGCTGAGGTCGAACAAAAAGAACACAAAAGTCAAAGGGAAGGGACGGCTCGTCCGCGCCCACACTCCCCCCATTCAACTAACAGCTTAGTCAAACCACACGAACCATGGATACACAAAGTGTGATGGCGAACTCTTGCACATTAGCCCATATGAAAATTCAACTTTTGGTACGCACGATTTTTCCCCCGTCGGAGTGACCGTCAGTCACAAACTCACAATTCCAAGCCGCCGACGCTTCGAAGCGGGTTTCATCGGGTGAGTCGGAGATAGAATATTAATACGGAGTAGAGGTGTATGGTTTCCCCCCTGTAAAAGTCGTGACACGCAGCTCTGTAGAGTCAGCGATTCTGTCAAGATTTACTCGGTATGGGTTGGAGTGGCATGTGGTAGTCCAGCTGAATGCAATACGTTATCGTCACCACCTGCACCAGTTAAGGATTCATGGCGCATTGGAGACATGAACAAATCAGGTGGACGTCAGCACATGGTTCTAATGACAGCAATCCCTGTCGATTTTTCTTCAGATTAGGCCACTGATATACGACCCTCGGACTTTATTCGTGATTCGTTCTCGCAGTACTAGTAGATTGTTCGAGTGCTGTCATACATCATGCTTGGGGTCGTTACGGGGCTTAATATAATGTAGGTACCTAATTCTAGGCAAGAGACCAGCCCATACCCTTGATTGATCTAGCTCGTAAATTCCATGAAAAAAACCAAGCCAGCTCGCAGCCTCGCCTAAGCTCGACCAAACACCACGCAGCAAATACCAGCACTAAGATATTCAATATCCACAATCTGCGCTTGCACATCAACCTGAAGCCAATTTGATTTTTTATCGATTCTTCGTTGGCCCGCGAAGTCAACTATATCACGCCGGCGCGGCCCGCTGAACACCCCCGGCTAAGCGCTCATGCATATGCAACCCGTTCCCCGTTTGATTTGTCTTGTTGGCGGCCTGTGCAGAAATCCAAGTCACAGAAAGAGTCCGTCACGTACGGAGTACATGAGGGCGAGAACATGTGCCGAGTCTACTTGGAAGAAAACGAAAAATGAACATGTAGATCCATCGTGCGATTAAGTATCCTCGAAATAAAAGTACCGAATTCGACCATCAACAAGTAGTAGAGTCGAATACACGTGATCAGTTGACGATGCAGCAAATCCTCGTACCGGTAAATTTACCTGCAGTCTGAAAACAGCCCTAACGCTCAGTCGATGTATCAGTGATACCGGTACTCCGTATTACCAGTAAGACACCAGCGGTGCATCCCGGTCTAGCGCTATTAAGCTGATCCATGGATATGGCACTGGGTCGTAAAAGGACCGGCTCCTCCCTCCGCCGCGAAAGTGCAAAGTTAAACACTGCCTAGTACGGACGTAGCCAAGTGCTCACGGCCAAGTCGACAGACTTGGACAAACCAAGAAGAAGACCCAAAAGAGATCCCAATCAAAGCGAGATTTCGATGAGTGCTAGGATATTCATTCTTCAGCTATCTAAACCTCGCGGAGAGAACAATCGAGATCATATTCAGTCAGCAACTCTGCCGTCTCTCGGTCACATGAATGACGAATAATGAAATAACGAATAATGAAATGAAAAATGACGTGGTTGCACTGACAGCAGACGGAGGAGAAAATTGATTTCTGAATCTACTAATCTACCAACGAAGGCTGCATCGAGAACGCTCATTCGAGGACTGTAGATCCACGATCCGTCATTGCTTCTTTTGGAGCCATCTTCTTCCCGTTCCGTCTCGCGCCTTGCCGTCTTCCGATCGTCAATCTCTACCCACCGCCATATCAAGTTGGCTATATCAGGAGTATTATGATTCTGCGCGGTTATAACAAGAGTCGATGACATTATATACACTGCTATGTAGTTAACGGCTTAATTGCTTATGACACGTCTACTTCCGCCGTGAAAATTCATGAGTACTGTACTCGTATTTTATTTTCATTTCCGGCGTTACTACTTAGGCTAGAGCCTTAAGCAGAGTTCTACTATGGTAGTAGTAGAGGCTAGCCCCATTCCGCGCCTGCATGATGGCCTCGATAGTGACCGCGCGCGGTAACCCAGTGCTTAGTACAGCTTACTAGTACACCGCTTCTGGTGCCACTCCACTAGTCAGTGGCTAGTACCGTACGGGTCATGTACGTACAATTACGCTGTACGCTGTACCAAAATGGAGTACACCGTACTTGACCTGGACTTGCAAGGACGTTGTGACTGTGTGAAGTGCATGCAGAATAGGTGTAGATGTAGATGTAGATGTAGGTAGAGGTACATGCGCCTGCGTGTGATGACTGTATACGGAAGGAAGGAACGACCGAGTACCTGCCTGAATGCAGCACCAGCACAACGTGAGGAAGGACCCAACCGACGACTTCTTGCCAAGTGGCATTGTCACGATGGTTCTTGCCTTCTGAGAACAACTTCATCTTGCATTCTCTGCTTTCTTCCGCTCATTCTTTGATTATTCGTCTTTTGTCTTCCGTCGATGTCGCCGTTCTCCTGCGAATTCTCAGATTCACCGATTCAACCCATCCATCTGTACTACCTACAGACTCCATGACCGCAAAGTTGCAGCCTCTTTCCGCTAGTTCCAAGACACGCCGCTCCTCTCGAATCCTTAATATGCAATACAATCAATCCTAGTCCTCGTGTCCACAGCGGCTTACTGCGAATCATCAATCTATCACCAATCAGTATCATCCTGCCGAGGAAATTGTCCCTTGCGATCCACGGTCCACGCTGCTGCAATCATCGTTTCGCAAGCCCTTGCCTCCTCCTCCATCCGTCCCTTCGTCCCGTCTTTGTTGCGTTGCCTGTCGTCTCTGGAATCTTCAAGAGAGTCGAGAGTGCCAGTGGGCTCTCTCTCAAGTGGTCCGCGCCCACAGCCCCCTCCCTGCCCACAAAAAAAAAGCGTCCCCATTAGATCCGCCAACCAACGAAAGTTGTCGACGGCTTCCGGCGTACGAATTACGTCTCCAGCCGTTCCCGTCTACCACGCGAATGCTAGTCTTGTGCATCAGCCGAGCACGCTGGTAATCGCTGTGATTCGCCGTGCCCTGGTGCTGATTGGGCCCCATCCGAGTGCTCTGCGCCGGCCCTTGTCGGCCCTGTCGGATTGTGTCCACCACTGTGCAGCTGCCAGCCCAAAGTCCAACACGCCCCCCGGTTCTACATTCCCAAGCTGACTGGCCCTGCAACCTGATATCACACTTCTTTTTTTTCCTTTCCTGTAATTCCTTCGTTCTTCTCCCYCCCCCCCCCCTCTCTTCTCTCGTTTCCCATTTTCGCCTCTCCACTTGTTGTGACTGCAGCTTCACGCGTCTGCACCCTAGACTCCTCAATGTCAAATCATAGCGGTCAGGGCATTCATCCACAACAATCGTGGAACAGCGAGAAACCCAACCCTCAACATCCACCCCAGCAGCAGTCGTGGAACGCCGGAGACAATAATAACGTAAGTCAATCTAATAATACTCCTCCGCCCGTTTCCCATCATCATTGAGTCACACGCACCTGAGTCTTTATATACCTGGACTCGCCCCTAGTGGTGGGACCTTGGTCATTTAGACTTTCCTCTTCTTTACCTCTTCCTCCCTCATCCCTATCTCTACTTCTCATGTCCTGGCACAACTCACTCTTCCTGACCGCTCCCTTCATTATTTTACTACTACCCCAGGAAGATCTTGGTCTTGGATCTCCACATATTTTCGTACCTCGAAGATCTCTCCACAGACCAATCAATCTTCCAACGCGTCACTGACAGCAGAGCTCGCCAAAACAATAGCGTCCTTCATCGACACGTCCCTCGTCAACATACCCGCCGCCGCCGCCGTCGACCTACCCTTCCTCTTATCCTCAGTCGCATCCTGCAGCTCCGTATAACCAACAGCCCTATCCCCAACCGGCATACCCTCCTCCTTCTGCCTACCCTCAGGCACAACCATCTGGCATGGCTGCAGTACACTCTCAGGTTCAAGGTTCTCAGGACCCCTACCATCGTTTACCTCCTCCACCTGCTCCTGGTCCTTACCAACGACCGCCCGACATGTACGCTCAACCTCCACCAGGATCCCAAGTGGTCTACCAAGCCGCCGCCCCGAGGCAGCGAACAGCTATAGCTTGCCGTTATTGTCGTCGTCGCAAGGTCAGCCATTCCCTACATTTACGAGGTACAATCTTCAAGAATGATTGCTGACCCAAAAGACATACAGATTCGTTGTTCCGGTTTCGAGAGCTCCCCTGATGGACGCTGCACCAACTGTGTTCGATTCAACCAGGAATGCATGTTCACACCGGTGTCCTCGCAAGCGCAAGCCTTCGTTCCCGCCCATGCAGCCTACCCTCACTTGCTGCGTCCGCAAACCCAAGGAGGGCGCGGTCGTGGCTATCCCGGCGATAACGTCGTGTTATATGGAGCTCATGGCCAACCTCTCCCGCCACAACAGCAAGCGATGCCTGAGAGCACACTTCCTCCACCACAAGGTGCTTATTATCAAGCTCCCTATGGCCGTCCTCCTCATATGGATGATCGAATTCCGCCTCCTCCTATACAGCACCATGTGCCTCACGATCAAGTAAGTTTGGTTCATAGCTTTCTGTCTGCGATTCATCATGGGCTAACATACTGTCTAGCGCCAGCAGGGAGGTCGACGAGGCTCAGGTGCAGGCTTCGAGTATCCCGAGCCCATCAACCTCGCGCCAGTCTCCACAGGCCCTCAAGCACCAGGTTTCCCTCCAGCACCCTACTATCATGGCCCGCCACAGGATAGACGTCCGTCTCCACAATCTTATGCCTACGATCGTCCAGGCTATCCACCAATGCCAGCCCATGGAACTCCGCCTCCAATTGCGACTCCAGGCCCTTCACGTGGAGGATTGAATGTTCGAGATATTCTCAATAACCCTCCTGGTGATGCAGCCAGCGCAAGCGGTGGCCGGTCCAGTACAGACAGCGATATGCTCAACCAATTGAATCGAAAGGTTTAAAACTCAGCGATTCGATTCTGAGTCAGCATGTGCGACTTGCTGTGGTGTCTATGAACTCCCGGCGACGATACGACTACACGAAAAAAAAGATTACAAAATATGTTTGAGATGCTAGGCGACACTGCTCCCTCAACGATACGATGGACTATGAACCCCTGTGCAGGTCGCACAACCAATTCCATAATTTGCGCACGGCGAGCCGAAGCTGTACTATCATTTATTACCACCATTATCATTTTTACTCCTCCACGACGCATTGTTTCGCAGTTTCACAACTGTTTGGGGCTCTTCTTGTACGCGACAACATTGTTTTCCGAGACAGCTGGGTAGTGAATGGCTGGATTATCCACTACCTTGGATTGGAAGGATTGCAGGACGCTTGCGTTAACTAGATCCTCTCTTCCCTGCCTGGCGCAGGGTACAATCTCTTTGCTTTCTGAAACGAAGACTCGAAGGCGAACGTCATAGACTACAGGACTGATTCAGACTACATTCCGGGTTCAGTCCTGTTTGATGATGTTAGCTCAATATCTTGCGAGACTCCGGACGATTGTTTACTCGAATTTCTGCTTCATCGTTTTCTTTCGTATCGACTTATTGAAAGACGGAAGATTTCATTCTGATAAAATACTTGGGGCGACCCATTAATGTGTCTTCAATGACTTTCCATGTTCTACGCCATGTTTGTTCTTCTGCACGGGAGGCTGCACTGATTTTTCTCTTTTATTCCGTTGGTACTCTGGTCGCGATATATTTCCGGATGGACATCTGTCTTTTGTGTTTTTACACCATGTGAAATATTCATGGGAACGGGGCGGCATCATTTCTCGTCTCTTTTCGCCAAAATATTCGGGTGGCAGTTTGCGAATTTTTCGTTTTCCAAATAATGCATCTGTCGTACGGTGGCACTTTCGTGATTCTTTGAGCGCTTCGGGCGGTTCTTGTGACATTTCATCCTCGGGTTACTGGTCGTTTGGTGCTTCAAGGACCTTTTTGCACGAGATACTGGTTATGGCATGGGTGGAATCAAAAGTTGCGAGATTAGCGGCATTTTGCTGATTTACTGTTACTTGCGTTTCGACTGGTCTGGAACCCTTTGGGTCCGAGCACGATGTCGACTTGGTCCGAATCTGTTTGATCCTTGTGTGGTGCGCGTGTGACTTTCCAGGTTTTATGCCGACTTGTAATCCATGTTGTTTCTGTTTCTGGGTGGCTATCTGATTATTTTGTGTTTGCGTTCGAGATTGCGTGTTTGTTTTAGATTTTACCCCTTGTTTGAGTGGATAACTGATTACTTTATGTTTATGTATGGGCGGCTGTCTGATCAATCAATTACTTGTTCTATCAAAATTTCTCTATTCCAGATGCTACAGACAGGTGCAGTTGCAGTAGCATTTGAACCTGTTTCATAGAGATGATACCTCGGCTGGGATGATCCCGACATCGAGTCAACGCCCAAAGTAAATGTTTTGTTCACGCAGATCACAGGCTGGCAGTGCGGTGATGATCGATGATCGGAATGATACTAGATGAATTGCAAACACGACTGTGCCTGATACGGTATGCAAAGGCTTCTCCATTCAGACACGGTAACTACTAGTAGAATCCTGCGGAAAGTAGAATTACGTAGCGTTGTTCCCAGCAAGCGGCCCGTCCCGCCAAGAGCTAGTTGTATGTTACGTATTCAGCCCCCATTAATTTTGCTTTTTCTTGTACTACGCAGTAAGTTACGCTTCCTTGCCGCATGCATCGTAGCGTACATTACGGGGTAATTTTGGTATTGCTATTTTGGTATGGAGCTTTTCGTCTGGTACCGGTGTATTTTGTGATATGCACTGAAATGCATCTGGATATTGACGGGATTGACATTTAATCAGCCATGCTCATGCTCAGTCGTGAGGATGGTGACGAGGGCAAGGCTTTAGTGCTTAATTAGTTAGTGGACTAACTAGCTTGCCGCAGGTACCCATGTTCTTCCTTCAAGATCTCACCTTCGATCATGGAAGAACCGGTTCAGGCAGAACGCAGCTGACAACCACACGCAGAAATGCAGAAAACAGATTCTGGCTAACACGATATGCCGCTCCTGTCATCCAGGCCGTCAGAAATAGTCGGGCTGTTAGTAATTGTATTGGCAGCGGTTCTTCTCCTTCTACTTGGCGAAGAGCAAGCCGACGCTCCTACAGCTAGCGCTGCAACGAGCAACTTAGACCTAATGGCCAACCCTCGACTCCTTCTCGACATTGACGATGCATTAGTATCGGACTTGAACCCGGCGCGCACCGACACGGAAGGTCTAGACTATGAGCGCTGCGCAAGACTGCACAATTATCTAGTGGCCTACGGCTGGATGGCATATCACCAGCGCAGTCCTGAAGATCTCGACGAGTTGTTAGCCCGTCCTAAGTACTTTGAGCGTCAGCATGATGACTCAGAAATCTCGCGTGGCCGTTTGGACGCCGGACTGATATCTTACCTAGAGTCCATCATCATGCCGGTGCCGAATGAGGGGCTTTCCTACTGGGTCGCGGATGTGGCAGTCATACCCGCGGATGAACTCTTCTTCATTGAAGAAAACAGCTTGGACAACAAAGAGCGATTCGTCATTCTCTACGGCTCTTGGTCTGAGCATGGGGGGCACAGCGTGGGTCTGGTTTACGACCAGCAGCGTCATCAAGTAGCCATGACACTTTGCCAAGAGAATATTGAGAGTGTAAGCCCTGTTGATGAGCATCTCGATATGTGGTTTCCGCTAGAGACCATGCTTACCAATTGGATTTACATGCTACGAATTGGGAAGGTTACTGCCGGTCCGCAGAGGGTGTGGGATGATGACGGCCGTTCAGGGACCTCGGCTGCTGATCAACTTGGGCCGTGGATGTGGCAGCCTTATAGTCTCGCGCAGGTTGACAGTGCCGTTGCGGCGATTGAGAAGCTTTCGGCCGCCATCGAAGCGAGAATGCCGTCTGATTCATTGTTAACTATCACACCCGACACACCACTATTGGCCCATGCAGATCTTGACGCAGCATCCGTCCCACGGGATTGCTTCATCCGCTCTGTTCTGACCAAAGTCAGGACTCCACGCTTCAGACACATCGCACCTGGTCTAGAAGTACCGCATGACGCTACCAAATTCGTAGCTCAGCAACAGTTTACAGCCCTTCAAGCAGCTCGTAATGAAGAAGGTGACGAAATCATCCCATCTGTCCTCATCTTCGCAGCTACAGATAAACGGCGAACCGTCGGATTCAACAAGGAGATTCGTCGCACATTCGTGACCGCCAACGATCTACAGCCCAACGTCCCATACAAAGATGGACAACCTATCCTAGCAGGATTGTACAGTGAACTTATCCGCCGAGGTGATGGCGACATTGCCGAAGAAGGATTCCGACTGTTACTGCCGTTTGGTCTGAGATCAAATTTTAACGAGGATCAATACGCAGTCAGGCGGAGTGACGGAAGTCTCGTAGACGCAGGATCACACACCCAGCTTTTCCAATTTGGAGCGTTCCATCCGTTTGGAGGGGAATGGCGGGCTCAGAGATTGGAGAAGTTGATGGACCGGTGGCGTGAGCTTGTGGAGAATGGGATTTGGAGTGTTGGCAGCGACGGAGTGCAGGGGAGTATAGATGTATTCGCGGATGCAGAAGTGGGTGCTTGGAGGGATTATTGGATTGAGCCTGAATGGTAAGTGTAGTCTCGAATCCTGTACTATTTATATATTTGACTCCTCAGACGTGGAGAGTCTAGATGTGTAAACACCATAGGGTCATCATTTGATAGGTTATTCTAACATGGACCTGAATTTATACCTCAGCATTCATCCGTAGAGTCATACTTATTCAAATCTCCGCTAAATAAATAAAACCGTATGTAACATTGAACGATACATGTGAAGTTAAGACATGATCACGTTGACTTGGAAGGTCGTTACTACATACCCTAGTCTTAATGGTTAAAACACGGTCCATGAGACCATCACTTTAACTACCTATTTGTAAGCAATTAATGTACTTGATCATCCACTATATACTTTTCCGGACAAACTCTAGTATATTAGTCTATTCAGTTTTGGAACGCTTCGCTTCGAACAGAGATGCCAATCATATAGATCTTATTTCGTTGGAGCAATAAGATCTAGTCGTCGTTCAATGATTCCTACGATATTTGTCCATTCCATCATGCCTCCAACACCAACGTCCCCGCAAGCAAGGGATTTCTAAAGGTCAATCAGCAACTATAATTGGTCAAATCAAAGGCACCTCTGTTGTAGTCATACCTCAATCGGTTTCAACACTTCAAACCATCCTTGATGCTCGAGATTTCCTGCATCAGCCTCAATGCCCCATTCCTTATCCAATACGAGGATCTGTTTCTTGGTAATCGGTTGCAGCCACCTGTCCAATCCGATCAGTAAATATTCAAATATATGACATGCAAAGGTAACAAACATAGCTGCATTCATCGCAGGAGCCACCAATATCCTCTTTCTAGCACCTCCATCAACTAGACCAGAGGTATCCCAAGCTCGTATCACATTCGTCAACAAATTATCACTTATCCCATTGACAATCTTGGCCAACGTATTTGCGCTCAACGGCGCAACGACCAGTATATCCGCCCATTTGCGCAGATTGATGTGTAAGATTCCCGCACCACGAACCCATGATTCAGTCATTTCGTCTTCATCTTGGTATACGGCTTCGACATTAGGCAGCTTGGCTATGGAGGCGATGGTGGGCTGTTCCGCAGATTGGCCTTGAAGGAAGTAAGAGGCGGATTTCGTGAGGACGACACGGATCGCGAGGTTGGCATGATTTCGCAAAGCGGATATTATCAAGGGTAATTTGATGGTAGCAACAGAGCCACTCTGTATACAGATTGTCAGTGGAACGATGCTAAGTCAATATGAATCGGAGAAGAATACCGAGGCTAAAAGGAGATGTGTCTTGCCATCGTCTATCGCGGCAGCGACTGCGTCTGCAGGGTTAATGCCCATAGAACCGATATCTGACATCCTCCATCGTCAACATCAATAGGATGACTGGAGTGTGATTGTTGATGGTGAGAAAAGGTACAGTCGAAGGGGCCGTCTTCAATATCAGATCATTGATAAGCAGATATATCGTACTAGGCTCAGCTAGGACTAGTGCATATGGTGATCAATTGCGTCATTGTAGAAGAGCTACGTAGGGCTTGACCTAATTTCCTAATCCTCTTTAATTTTATCATTCATCTTGATAGGTTTTTCTAAGATACACTTCAACATGCGCTTTGAGCGAAAACTGCCCCAGTTTGATGATGACGAACTCACTATACCGATAGCCGAAAGCAAGAAATATATATGCGACTGCGGGAGCCGGGGTACAGTCAAGACCGTCCCCTCTTTTGAAACGGAACAGTAGGCATGGCACCAGCTGCGACCCAGAAAGTATTAAACATCGTGCAGATAATTGAATCCTATTTGCACTTCTGTGATCAGCTCAAGGATCTTCCGAGCCATCGCACGGAGTGGGAATGAAACCGATCTTATCGCCACCGGCATGTTGAGCTGCGATGGTGTGAAATAGTCAACATGGTGAATTTTACCCGGAACGTGTGTTTATTTTATGCCGGTCATTCTATGGTTTACCAAGTCAGATTGGGTGACAGGAGGTGGTTCTTCTCAGCATCTCGGAGTACGTCCCGATCTGATAGCCCTACGTACTAGTACGTGTAATCTCTATGCCGAGACATAGAAACGACCAACAGGAGTTTTCAATGGATAATGTGACAACAAAATTGTTCGTGGATTCTATGTCTATCATTGTAGTCTATCTCAAGCAAATTCTAAAACAAAGGAAAGGTCATTATTCCGCTCGTCCAAGAATTCGCCCTCGTCGGCGAAGAGATTGATCGTCACGGATACGCTGGCAAGTCAAGTCATGAAAACATTTAAAGAGCCTTGAGGATAGACTCGGCGTCGGTAACCTATTTCGATGAGAAGGAATGGTTAGTGACTTCGAATGAATCAACAAAGCATGCGAGAAAGCTCACCTCAAGAACGTTCTTGGAACGCTCCTTCTTAGCGAAAGTGACCTTGCCGTGGTCAATGATGATGGCGTAACGGTAGGTACGGCCCTCATCGTCAGCCCAGCCGATGCTTTTGGAGAACTTGGCCTCGGGGTCAGACAGGAAAAGAATGTCGTCGCCAGTGACGCCGTTAGCCTTACCCCAAGCGCTCATGACGTAGGCATCGTTGTAGGCGAGAACGGCGACAACATCAACACCCTTAGCCCTCAAGGCGGGAAGGTTCTCAATGTATCCGGGAACGTGGGCGGCAGAGCAGACGGGAGTGAAGGCACCTGCAAAAGGAGTATTAGTAGCTGGTTCTCAAGCAAAAGCGAAAAAGTTTGCAGGACTCACCAGGCAAGGCGAAGACTACAACCTTCTTGTCGGCCCACTCCTTGGAAGCGTTGTAGTTGATAGGGATACCGCAGGACTTGATATCAGCCGACTCCTCGACCCAAGGGATGTAGCTGTGACCGGTTAGTGTCGACATACAACAAAAAATCAGCAGGGAGAGCACTCACGAGAAGACAACGTTCTCGGGGAACTGGTCACCTGGCTGGAGAGACATTGTGAAGTGTGTGTATGTAGTGTTTTGGATGTTGGACTGTAATGATAGAGCGTAGTTCGTGATGTGAAAGGTTATCAGATCAGATAAATGTCACGGAGGCGGACGGCACGATAGACATGTCATGGCCTTATATAGGTTCGCCCAGGTACTCTCGGTGGTACCTTGGTTGTCCCTCGCCCACCGAGATTGCTGTGGGTACACGGTACAATCGCATGATAAGCCGTCGCCGGACCCGATGGCCGTCTTTTCACCGCATGTGTTTTTTCACTGGTCATACCATACCAAATTGCAAGCCGATGATCCATCTGATAGGCGGACCAGTCAACAACCGCTCAAGTCGCCAATTGCTTTTTGTTAGACAGGAAGGTGAATGAATCCGCGTGGCAGCAGTCCAGGAGGAGCCGATGATGAACCCGACCCGAGCCAGAACGTCGATGTGACTAATCTGGGAGTCTGGCGAGTCTCCATGACAAATCCAGGGCGGTCCAATTGCATCAGATCAGACCACTCGAGATAGCATGGCAGAGTGGGCCGAAGCAGATCGAATTCGCCAGAAGTTGAAAAGAGCAGAGCCGACCAGAAGGTGAAAAATCAGCGATCTCGGCGGGAAGTTTCCGAGTTTGCGTGAGTTGCCCCTCACTAGCGGAGAACTGACACGCTCGTTGACTTGCAGGTGACGCGTGGCCACGTGATGCGCGCGCACTTTATGCCGAATTCGGAAGGACCTGAGCATGTCTCTCTCCGTCATGATCCACCACTGCTACTATGTAGTGTAGTAGGTGCGGTACAGCTAATATGAACTACAGCTAATATGAACTACAGCTCTACTCAAAGAACCATACATAATACATAGTAATGGTGGTATGTAGAAGAGACGGAGCATATCTGATTGGCCGTCTAGATCTTCCTAATCGAGCTTTTAGAGCGTTGCTAATCAATCATTGAATCATCTCACGGTTGCACTTGCTTATACAGGCAATTAGTGGAGCAACCTTGAATAAGCTCATGTCGCAGATGTGTCATCCTTCCATCAAGCGCTAAGTTAACTATTTACTATATATTTACTCGCACGTCCACAGTGCCACCCAAGAATCGAATATATAAGCAAGCAACTAGTTGAAACCGAAGAGAGATAATCATCGCTATCATGGCTGACATCAAACCCCCATTCACTGCAGAGACTGCCCGCAAGAAGGTCAAGGCAGCTCAAGACTTATGGAACACCCAGTACGTCGTAGACGCCGGCGCAGGAGGAAGAGATGCTAACACCCTCCAGAGACCCTGAACGGGTATCGAAAGCATATACTCCCGACACAATCTGGCGCAACCGGGACTCCTTCCTCTCAGGCACAGATGAGGTCAAAGCTTTTCTTGTCAAGAAATGGCAAAAGGAGAAATCCTACCGTCTCCGCAAAGAGCTCTTTGCGTTTACTGACAACCGCATCGCCGTGCAGTTTTGGTACGAGTATCAAGACTCCAGCGATGGGATGAAGTGGAAGAGATGCTATGGTCTGGAAGACTGGACGTTTGACTATGAAACGGGCAAGATGCGGAAGCGCCAGATGTCGGGGAACGACCTTGTTTTAGGGTCCGATGGGAATGGCGAAGGTCGATGGTTTGTGGAAGGGGTGGATGTCGACCAGGCCGAGATTTCAGAGCAGCATTGGTAATCAGGTGCACAGCAAGGGATGTTTTCTCGATTGTTCTGCGTGAGAGGGCCGGCCATACCGTATTAGGCAGTTTGTGTGAGCCAGAATAACCTCATCTCCATTCAACTACGCATTCTCGAATTATTTCCTTTAATAACTACCAAACTATGGTGTTCAAGCTTATACGAATCACATTTCAGCAGAATTGCTTTCTATCAGTCATTTCTGCGCTATGATTTCAATTTCTGGCCAGGAAGGGATAGGAATGCATCCACGCGACTCGGCACCACCACAAGGTAGACATCAGCCAATACGATACTCAGTCATACCTAGGTGTACGGCACACACCCTCAGTAGCGAATCTCCTAGAATAAATATCAATGCCTATGAACAGAGTCTACCTCTTCAATGTATGAATGCCTCGGCCTTGACTGTGAAATCATCATGCCTCAACTGGAATGTTCACTCCAGGAATCTAGCTAATCGTCGATTGGGCGATAACAGAGTAGTGTTGTTGATCGGCGCTTGGAATTAGCTGTTTTGATCGTGGAATGAAAGCTATTACCAACGATACTTGACATGATTCGAGTATCAAGATAGACTACCTTCTACAGAGCATCTCAGGACTGACAGTATGATAGCAGATAAATCATACACGAGAGAAAACCCTTGTTTTAAGGCTGGGAGAGAGAGTTGTACGTGGGATGTTTATTGTGGTAGTGGTTGCTGGCAGAAAGGGAAAGAGCCAGGGCATGCACATTCCTCAAAAACAAGGCCACCAGGAATGGGCGCGGGGTTATCAACAAACCTCATACTCCAGATCCCATTCTTCCTCTATGTTTGCTTGTTCATTGTGTGTATCCAATCCTCAGTCATGCTGGTCTCGCTATTCCCTCATGTCTCTTTCTCTCTCTCTTTCATCTCCAACAACTAGCACCACAACGCTGTCCAGCTGTCTGTCTATAGACACTTCGTCATTCGCTCCATGTCACATTCACTTCTATAGGTTTCACACTCATTATTATTCTTCATCCTCATTTAAGTATTTTTTTTTATTTGCTTTTTATCTCTCGACTTTGCTTTTTTGACTAATACATAGAATCCCTACAATCGATATCTTGCCACTGACTGTGCTGGACTCGTCGATATTGGACAACACTTGCAACACCAAGAGCGTCTACAACTTGCAGGAAACAAAGAAGTACTGTCTCGGTCGAGACGAGATCTTACGCCTGTAGTGCCTTGATACGCCCGACAGAACCAGGACAACCAAGCTCAAGTGGAATGATATCGAGCCTTTGAATACTGGACTGCGCCATTTAGTCGCAACCACGGACGTACTTGCAGGGTACGCCATGGATAATGCTGGAAATCGCTCGGCACAGGGTAGGCAGCCCCTGGCAGATGCTGCTGCTCGTTCAAATCACGGTCCAACGATTATAACACCTGGAGTCGATCCGACGACACCCCGTCACGAACGTCTCAAGTCAATTGAAACCACACAACCTCAAATTACCCATAATTCGCCTGTAGTGGTGGCAGATACCGCACGGCTTTCTGTAGCTACTGATTCACCAGCTACTTCGAACCGAAACTCAGCGATATCAACCACTTCAACAGCTTCAGGGAAAGGAAAACGAAAAACACATGTTGGACCTTGGCAATTGGGAAGGACATTGGGCAAAGGCGCCACTGGCCGCGTTAGATTGGCCAAGCATGCGGTGACAGGGCAAGCTGCGGCGATAAAAATCGTGTCGAAAAAATCTGCGGCCATGGTCCAGAGCGAAAGTATAGCTGCGATGGATAGGAATGCATCTATTTTAGGAGACCAGGCTACACGGCCAATGCCATTTGGAATCGAGCGAGAGGTAGTAATTATGAAACTGATTGAACATCCCAACGTTATCAATTTATACGACATCTGGGAGAACCGAGGCGAACTGTAAGTTGACAACAAATGCATCACTCCTCTGACTTGGCTGCTTACTTTGACAGCTATCTTGTTCTCGAATATGTCGAAGGCGGCGAGCTTTTCGACTATGTATCAACTCACGGCCCTCTTCCCGAAGAAGAAGCGGTTCGATTATTTCGGCAAATAATCTCTGGACTTGCATATTGCCATAGATTCAACATTTGCCATCGTGATCTCAAGCCCGAAAACATACTCTTGGATCCGAATCACAACATCAAACTAGCGGATTTTGGCATGGCTGCTCTACAACCAGCGGGTCACTGGCTCAACACTTCATGCGGAAGTCCTCATTATGCGGCTCCAGAGATAATCTACGGTCGAAGATATCGCGGTGATAAAGCTGACATTTGGAGTTGTGGAATTATTCTCTTTGCACTATTGACCGGCTTCTTACCGTTTGATGGTGGCGACCTGTCGAATACTTTACATTTGGTGAAGAAGGGAAACTATCATATACCCACATGGCTGTCGGTAGAAGCAGCTGATTTGATTCAGAGGATTCTACAAAAGAGACCAGAGGACCGAATCAGTATACAAAGCATGTTCAATCATCCCCTTCTCAAAAAGTATGAGATCTTACATCAAGCCATGTCTCAACATCAACTTGGTCCTCCACCACCTCTATCAGCCAAAGATTGTGGTCCAGCCGTACCCTCTCGTGCCGACATTGACCTGGAGCTTCTGCGAAGCCTTCAGACTTTGTGGCATAGTGCTAATACGGAAAGCCTAATAGAGCGGCTTCTCTCTCTAGAGTAAGTATCGTTCCTTTCTTCTTCTGGATCCATTATTCTAAGTAGAAATAGGCCAAATCACGAGAAGATGTTCTACAATGCCCTCATCAAATTTCGCGACGAACAGTTGGAGAACTACCATGGACAGCCCCTTGAGTACTCTGCAAGCGACTATCATCACATATCTCGTCCACCCGCTGCCACAAGAGCAGTAGCCAAGCACTCGAAAAATGGTCGAATGCAAGGACATAGTCGCCGTCGATCTCAGTTCTCTATCCTTACCGAAGCGAGTCGGCGCAGTAATAGTGGAAGAGAGCCCGGATCATCTGCCAGCTATGACCCATTCAGAGCATCTCGAACTCCGGTAGCTACGTCTACAGTGCAATATGCGAAGGTTACCATTCATCGAGATGATGCTATTCACAAAACACCAGAGGATGTAGTTGTGGAAGTGGAAGATGATGCTGTTCCCCCGTCTTCTCCTCCGAGGGCAGATATCATTGCAAGCTCGTCCGTCGAAATTATACAATGGAACAGGAAAAAGAAGGCACAACGCTCATTTCAGTCAAAAAGTTCCTTGGCCACGTCCCGTCGTGGTTATAGTCCCGCACCTCAACATCGAGCTGGATATAGACGGAATGTATCATTTCGCCATGTCAGAAATAAATCCGGTGGAGGTTCCTCAGCTAAATCAGCAGGAGATTATTCCAAGTCGCAGGGTTCCATTGCTCATTTGTTGGCTAACGATAAGAGCTCCAATCTACTTACTGCCGCACCATCTTCCGTACGAATGAGCAGTCCTGTGCTTCCAGCGCAACCTGCAGTTGTCCGTACATCAGATGTTGTTGCTAGTCTAGAGCAAGACTTATTGGTGAGGAAGATAAGGGATAACTTCTGGGGAGAAGAAGCGAGAAAAGTTTCTCACGAGCTCAGTCAAATTTGCGAGGAAGCCTTCAACAGATCGTCGGTTTCTACTGGGCATACGGCTGTTAGCACTGCGACTACTGCCACATCTATGTCCATTCATGAGGAAGCAGCAGAAAGGTCCCATGCAGGTGAAAGCAGCGAGGCACTAGACAAGATTGCTGATTTGCCAGCATCTTACACTGTGAAGGAGCTTGCCGAAACCCGTCGCAAACTAATCGAGCATTCTACCAAGGCCGAGGCTGCAGGCCTACCAGACTATCTGTGCGAAGTCATAGCCCATCTCGATCGATTAATTGAGCAAGATATCGCGCGCAGCAAGGCCAAGTCCGAGTTTGTTGCTGAAAACCCAAATAGGCGTATACTGTCTGAGCCACTTCCGAAACCTGTTGTGGATACGGGCTATTTGCCTTCTATATCTGAAGAGATATTCACACCGTTAGAGACATCAAGTGGCTATGATCTACATCGCGTTGATCATCATGCTACACCCGAACCTTCTCCTAGAGTCTCGCAGAATCTTGAAACAAAATCTACCATTAGGGTGGTGCCAAAAGACTCTTCTTTACCATCCATTGATGACATCAAGCCTTTGACAATACGAAAAAGAAGTGCTGTTACCGGGATTCCTGCTCCGATAAGCAGATCGCGCCACAGTTCTGCTGACTCCGTCATTCATATTCGCAAGCAAGGTGTTGCATCCGAGCAACGAACAAGCAGCGACTCCGTTGCAACCAGTTTACGATATAATTCACGGCTTCCGATGGTATTGGAGACGATATCGGAAGGCCCAGACTCCCGTCGATCCAGTGCTAAATCATCCAACGAGAAGAAGTGGTCGTGGTTCGGTAAACACAAGTCCTACGTACATGATGAAAACGATCAGGAAGCGACTTTACCGAGCGCAAAGACAGCTCCGGCAGGTTCAATCAGTATTGAGGCTCCTCTAGACACAGAACAAAAGAAGATTCCAAGAAAAGCATCCGCAGAAAAGTCTCGTTCTAGTTTCCTGAAGATTTTCAGCAAGAGGAAAATAGACAAGACGGACAGTGACAGCCTTACAGGTAAGTAGTGAGCTGATATCAAATCAGAAGTGGCAGGCTAAGACAAAATAGGAGACTCATCGCATGATCAAGACGATGCCCTACGTCAGATTGAATCAAATGATACTGCACTGAGCCACGTTCCAGTTCCCTCTACAAACCGCACACGTCGACTATCGGGTGCCAATCAGAATTGGTTTGCCAGATTCTTCCACGTCAAGCCCGCAGTACGAATTATTGCATTCAAGATACCGAAAGTGAAGATTCGTAAGGAGATTTACAGAACGCTTCGTGAGTGGAAAGTTTACGGAATGGACGGTGTATTCCTTGACAGGGCTGAGAATGTAGTCCGGGGACGTGTTTGCGAGTCGAACTGTAAGTATCCTCCTAATGGTTCGTGGCTAAAGCTAATCGTGTATGCAGACCTCAATCTACGTCCGGTCGAATTCTCTGCAGAGTTCTTCACTGTGCTCGAACACGGACGACACGCCAATCTAAGTCTCGTTCGATTCCGTCAAGAGCGCGGTGCAGCTTCCTCTTTTCATAAAGTCGTTGATACCTTGGAGTTGGTCTTGAAACGGCGGTCATTTGTCGTTGAAGACCCAGTCCGGTCCAAAAAGATGGTCAAAATTCTAGATAATGTGCCTTAGGTGCATGTCCCCTTCGTATCTCATATATGTCAAGTCTCTCCTTTTCTGAGCAATTATTCCCATCGAAGATAGTTTGACTGTTTTACTTCTCTTCTTGTCATTCTTTGAATAATCACTGCATTGTGCTGGTCAGTTGTTTGAGCTATTTTGGAGTAGTTATTACTCAATTTTTCATTCTTTCATCTTCTTCTTCTTCGTCCTTTATCTATTGCATCAGTCTTGAATTCACTAAAGCTAGCTAAAGCTAGCTAAAGCTAATGTATACATAATATAAAAGCTATGCCGACTACAGCAGAATCTGGTGATAGCGAACAGAAGCCCTCCCCAACGCCTTCATCTTGTATCGAGAAACTTTGATTGTTTTCAATGGGAATGTTTTAGATAATAATAGCCACGAATCAACCGCCGAGGGCATTCATCCACATAAATTATCTTGTCCATCCTTCATCCAAGAGGGCAAGCTCGCTTTCGCCTCCTTAAGGGACGCCGTGCGTTTTTGTGGCCATACTAATTTTTCCCCTGTCATGGATTCAATTTCTGATTTCACAGCATCGAATGGAATGAATAATGCTATGTCCGACGAATCAGATGCGCCAAAAAGTAGACCGACAGTGAATGGATGTTGTGACGGATCATTGGTCACCGCAGCCTCCCTTGAAGGTAGCATGGTTATCTTGTTCTCCTTTCCATCATACTTCCAATCTGCAGCGGCAATGACGAACGAACCGGAATCCCCAGGTGCGGCAAACGGCCTCCGTGCATCCGGCTCATCGGGATTGCCATGCCTCCGAGGGCAGGTAATCACCCAGGCGAATCCCTTGAATTCTCCTGAGCGGCCCTCCTCTTCATGTTCTACACAGTAGGCTTGGAAATTGCTCACAGTGCCCATTGTGTATGATCCTGACCGGGATAGTCTTGAAACGACTTTGATATGCTCCCCCAGTGAGTCAACCTCCCAAAAGTGACATGTTGTATCCTTTTCGATTATCGGGTCTTCAAAGTTCTCCTTCCAATGGATCTCGTGAGGTTTTTCATGTGCTAAACAGTCTGGTTTTATTTTGAGCAAGGCAAGATCCATCACAAGTCTCTCTGTCTGTCCTGCGGTTGTTTTGTACTCACTATGGCCGAGTTTCACCTTGTATACTGATCCAATATGGAGATCGCTTTGAACTAATTGGAGGTCCTTTTTCAGGAAAGCAAGATTTGCCTGATTGATTGATAGAGATTTTCCTAAGCGCTGAAAGAGAACAGGGTCTTGTTCTTGGATCGATTCGATAATCTCATGCTGAGTCTGGATTCTGCTTTCGGCTTTCGCGATTTCATTGAGCAGTACAGTTTCATGTTTTATGCGACGGCTTCCACTCGGCGATTGAAAGTTGATGTCATAATCGGCTGATGTGTTGAGAGACATTTCTTTGTAGCCTATGAAATTTTCTCTTAGCAAATGACTATCCAGGTGGCATACAGTGTTTGAAACTTACTTCCTAGCGCCACATGCGCGTTCGTCACTCCAAAAGTCGTTCTCATCTTGGTATCGGCTGCCTCTGTGACGATGTAGCCACCCATGGTTCCTGCTCTTGTATTTTGGTTATGTTGACTGAATTCGCACCCGGGCTTAGGAGGTCTCACATATGCTTTGAGGTCCAGCTGTCGGTAAGCGATAATTCCAGGAGCACCATCAAAACAGAACAGTGGGTTCGCTCGCTGGCGGATTTCAATACCGATATCATCTGGTAGTAGAGCGCGCATTCGTTCTTCTAGGAAATCCCATGCAACGTCCTCAGCATCTATCGCCTCGAATAGAACAACTGTCGTCCATTCATATTCATGCCAACCCCGTGAGCATCGGCCGACGGGAGTCATAATCTGGAACATGGTAGGGCGATTCTCGAATAATTGAAGAATCTGGTGGCAATAATCTCGTCCCACGTCCCAGTTTGCCTCCAGACTACTAGAATCAGGAGGCGTACAGATATGAGAACTGCGCTCAAATGCCCTATCACAGAGCTCAACACCAACCTCTCTCCCTTCTTTGGCTACCTCCTTTGCTGCTGTGTGGATTTCAGTCACGGCTTTTGCCCACATTTTACTGTCGCTTTTCCCCTTCTCGTAGGTACAGTCCACTAGGACGCGCCATAGCTTAGACATGCCGAATTTCTGTGCTCGAAGACATACTTCAGGAGGATGTGATCCTTTAGGGATGTTGTAAGTACCGATAATCGTGTCGATACGAGATTCCAGTTCCTTGTACTCGGATTTATAAATCGGGCTGGCTTCTTCCTCGTCGTCTGCGTTGATAATCTCAGGTCGAAGAAGACGGGGATACCCTGCCCGATAGGGCCAGCGAGTGTCGACCTGCTCAACTGCGATGGCCATATTGGACCAAAAAGCATATAATGGCTTACTTACAGTGGGATGAAATAAGTTGTCGCACCCCTCGTACCCATATTATCCGCACAAGAGCGCGGAAACTTATTTTCGTGGTACTGTACCTAGATGCCAAGGTTCAGTGCAATGTTGTGTCCTTCGCTGGAAGTGACAACAGCAAAGTAATCTTTTTCAAAATTACTCGCTAGGGAAGAACCAGTAATAGATAAAGATGATGCACTTGAAAACGTTGGTAGAGTTGGTAGAATGTTTTGGCTGCTGGAGTTGTAGCCTATTAGGCATACTTTCACCAATAGCGGCAAATAGTGGTTTGTTGTAAGAGCGTAGTGACGGGTTATCTCCATTGAACAAAGACACTTTGTCTGATGACATCACGTGCACCACCAATCTCGTATGTACGTAGGCTCGTTCGTAGGCTCAATGTAGATTTGTGCCCTAGATCTGTACGTGAGTGCGCATGTCAACTAGAATGGGGGTTGTGGGGATTCGCGCATCAAATTCAACACCAGAATGAGGCCTTGTTGGTGATATTGTAAGCCTAGATTCGTACATGAGCGTGTGTCAATTAGATCCGGGGGTTGTGTGACAGTTCCCTGAGCTCTGGAGCTTTGATATGATGCTGTTGGGGGTTGACCGGAGCAATCCGCATCTAGGGCAAGGACCCTAGGCAGTGCCGTAACGGGAATCTCCTCAGCGGTGCCATATTAGCAAATAGGAGGACAAAGGAAGCGCACATAAGAGCTCATTGGTGAGGGGTGTTAAATTTCTTCTTCTTTCCCTCCTTATTTTCGATATTCGTTGTACGTAGGCACCTAGGTAGCTAGATTGGCCGCCTGTCACAGGTTGGGGAATTCGTGCACCAAATTCGACAACAAGATAAGGCCTCGTACGTGGGCTTAAATTGATAAATAAGTGTGAATCAATAGAAAGTAGGATTCGCACACCAAATTACATAAGGCCTCACACGTGAGATTTGTATCTCCGTGCTATAACAACGGATTGTCATCTTTTTCAGTTACAGTAAGGTGTTAATAGTTTATGATATGATAGCAGGCTTAGAGAACACATTTCTCAATCACTAGGCAATTACCGGGTAAATAACGTGGCATCATTGACTGGAATTTCTTTGAACCACTTCCCAACTAGTAATCTTTTGAACAGTCATCAATGTAATGGCTACGCAAATCCTCGATGCACCATACATGATTCTAGCCCTAAGGTAGCTATGGGGTAAGTACTGCATACTAGGTAACTAGTACTAGTAGTCGCGTTGTAGCTGGCTTGGAGGACCCACCTTGGCGCGATCTGACATAGCGATCTTCGGAAAATTACTTTTACAGCCAACATCTTCACGCAAACAACCAACTTGCAATGGCTGCAACTGCGCCATCCAAGAGAAAATACCCGCTTATTCATTCCTCAACCGACTCAAAACCCGACAATGCAGCTCGCAAGCGTGCCAAAAATCACGATGCTCGTGCTCTGGCCGTACAGTCCGCCGATGCAGCTCTCTCTGCTACCGGGGAGCTCGATGTTGCCGCCTACGTAGGAGCCCGCGAATATGAGATTCGAGCTCTGGAAGCTGGTATCGATAAATCGAAAGGGGCGCTGGCGAGTCGCGCGTTTCAGAAAGTGCCTAGGTCGCTGCGGAGAAGGACTGCGAGTCATAATGTGAAGAGGGTGCCGAAGAGGTTGCGGGCAAGAGCTAAGAGGGAGGTATGATTTCGCACGTCCAACCCAGTTTTGTTAATTTATTTTGCTAAAGCAAACAAGATGATAGAAGATAATACTCCCACGGTGACTTCTCGACGACGAAAGCCTACCAAAATACTGCGAATCCGCTTAGAAACAGCGCGCCGACTTCAGAACCTAAATCAAAAAACAAAAGAGAAACGTGCAGCTCTGAAAACAAAGCGAGATGAGGAAGCACAAGGCAAGGCTTCGACTGAAGGAAGCCATACTCACAAAATCGCTCCACGAGTTCCCAAAATTAAGAAGAACAAACTGTCACAACCATTACCGCCCGCATCGAAGTATAAGAAACGTCAGCAATCAAAGACTTGGCTGCCTACGCACATGTTTCACGCAAAACGGGCACATATGACTCCTCCAGAAGAACCGCTTTGGAGATTTGCGGTTCCATTGACGCCCACGGAAAAGAGTTATCGGCCTACTCATCGAGCTGCGGGAGCGAGGGGCGCTATAGCATGGGATTCGAGCTATATGTCTACCATTCAACTGGAGGGGACATTTTTTGCATTAGAAATTGTCCTGAAGAGTCTACGTATTGAGGGATATGAGTATTGGGGATCAAAGGGAAGGAAATGGAGACAAGGTACAAGAGTGCTTCAAAAATGGGTGTACGAAGCAGGCGAGGACAAGAAACCTATAGCGCCAGTGACTTTGATATGGTGTGCTAAAAAACCGAAAGTCGAGGAGGATCAAAAAATGTCTAATTCTGGCGATACATCAGCATCGAAAAAGCGACAAGCACGCGACAAATTGTTCATTCGTGTCCATCCGTCTGCGTTTCTTCAACTTTGGAACACGCTTTTGCAAGTATGTAAGCAGCAGAATCCGCCTGTCTCGGTTCAAGACTTGCGGTTTGATATTGGAAGCATTGAGATCACAGGGCCTGGGTCAACGGAGGCACTCCTTGCTACGATGCGTCCTTTCAAGTCAAATGAGCCGGAGGAGAAAGATGGTGATAATCACTCTACGACATGGAAATCTCTTCTCGGTGTTACGAATCCGTCCTCATTACCAAAAGGAGCTCTGTTGTCTTTTTCCATTAGCGACCCTCGACTACACTACCCTGTGAAAACTCTCAAGCCCTCGACATCTGAATCAGATATGAATAATCTGGCAACTATACTGTCTTCTTGGCCTCCAGATCGTTACCGGAGCTCGCCAGATCTGTTCGACCGCTCTGCACGACTGACCGCAAGCCGTCGTCTACCGAGCCAAAAAGCCTTGAATCGGCGGAGGACATTGGCTGGCCCGGGAGTGCCACTCAAAGCGCAAAATACTGATCCTCAAATACCCGTCATGGTATATGCATCACGGCCAGAAAGCGGTTCAAACATGAACAATCACGGTACCTGGACGGTTCTCTTACCCTGGAGATGTGTCACGCCTCTGTGGTATGTGCTCATGTATTACCCACTATCTAGTGGAGATAAACCTCGGTTTGGCGGTATCAAGGAACAACGCCAGTTAGCATTTGAGTATGGGCAGCCATGGTTTCCGGGCGATTATCCTGGAACACGTGCCGGCTGGGAATGGAATGCTCGGGAAGACGAAGAACGGAAGAAAGAGTGGGAAAGGAGGCCCAAGGGGAAAAGAATTGAATATGACAGTCTTGACCTAGGTAATGGTCAGAAAGGAGAAATCGGGCGAGGTTGGGCATGTGACTGGAAAAGGATAGTCCAGAAGATGCAGTCGGACATCATGGATGAGACACAGGACACAGAGAGCAGCGGCTTGAAGGAGACGTTAGACTCCAAGTCGGATACCCTACCCCAGCTGAGTATTGAACATTGGAGATTGGATGCCAGAACCGCATCAGAACTGAACACAAGTGCACGAACTTGGAAGTTCCCTGACGATAAACCGTATTTGGCCACAGTTAGGGTCACACTGCTTGGACGCGGAACGCCAACTTCGTGTGCACGTATATATCGTCTTCCGTTGAAGAATGACGAACTACGCAAACAGTGGCTATCTACGAGACCATCTCCGTCCAAGAGCGATCTTAGCACAAAAGCAGCCCTAATACGGCCATCTTCGAAGTCAAAATCCGACGGCATTGATCCAGGAATAAAAAGAAATGAAGATGTACAGGAACTTGCGGCATCATTACTTGMCCCTTTCMCYCCCGAGCCACTCCCGGAGGTTCCTCTCCCTCCAGAAGATGATCTGATCGGTTTCATATCATCCGGTAACTACAATCTCACAGAAGGCAAGGGTACTGGCATTGGATCAATACTCGTTTCGAAAGTGATTGAATCTTGTCCTATGAAAGATCAATCCACAAAGAGAGGCTCTTCAGAGAGGAGATTGTGTATTGTCCGGTCTGCGGGCGAACGGGTTGGAAGACTTGGGCTGTGGGAGTTTGTATGACAAAGTATAGATATATCCGTTTAGATAATGACATGATACCCTTTGACTTCCCAATCAATCTATTGACAGCTGCAAGACTGTATACCCTAATCATCAGTAAGACAGACACCTGAGGCACGATTGTATATCACGTGACTCTCTACCAATTTGGTCCCGAATGACGCCGAACTCCAAGAAACATGTTGACGGTCGACAGCAACAAATACCAATTGTCCACCCGTCAGATCCCCAACACGATTGCGACCTATTGAGGGTATTACGATTGCTGTCGATAATATCTGGGATATATTTAAAAGGAATAATTGACAGCGCAATATGGGTGCTGGGGGCTCGAAACCAGAAGCTTCGGCTGGCGCTAAACATATTTTCGCCAGGTACGTTTATCTGCAGGGAACGAATGGCATACATGTTATTGCCAATGAGAGTAGCCGCGTCGCAACATACGACTATTGTTATATGGATTTCGATTCAGAGATTTCAATGGCTTGGGTTGGGGCTGCGCTTGTTGAAAAGCACGATGTTTTATTGAAGGAAAGAAGCTTGAAGCTAATGATTCCATGATCACAGCGAAACGCCGGTTCAATTCTCTGCCAATTTGGTAGAGGCTCTACAATCCAGCAAAGAGGTATGACTCCTACCAAAGCCACACAATCGCAGCTCTAATTCACGAAACAGACCGACTCATCCCGTGCCAAATCTCTCGAATTACACATCCAAGCGCGCGTCGCTGAAGAACTAGAACGCCTACGACAACGGGAAAAACAAACTCTGGAAGAAATTGAGAAGCGCGTTGCCGCCGAGTTACCGGACCGAAAAGTCTCTGGGTTAACAGCCCCGTCGTTGTCGACATCATTTGCTGCACCGGCTGGATCTTTGGACCTGGATGCTCCTCGAATCCCATTTGCCGGACGAGAATTCGATGCGCCTTTGTTCCCTATTGACCCTGCCACCATCGCCCCGCCACAAGCACCTTCTCAGCAGACTCCCGCCGTCGTCGACCCGTCGCGCGAAGCTGTGTTGAAGGATATCGAGCGTCTGCGAACCAAACTCGAGTCACGGAAGAAACTGTCCGCACTTGACGAGAATGTTGAGCGCGCCAAGACCGAGGTTGTGAATTGCCTGAGAATAAACGACCGACGACCTCTGGACTGCTGGAAGGAGGTTGACTCGTTCAAGCGGGAGGTTGCGAAGCTGGAGCAGGCTTTTGTGGATAAGGTTGTAGGGTGAAAAATGAACGATTATCTATAAACTCTGTACTGATAGATTTATTCTGGTGGAACAAGCACGTTTAGTTACAGCATCATGTCCGGATATTTGTAGCCATAGACTCATTCCATATGTTATTATATGTTTCTTAACCAAGTGTTGCACAACGCATAATTCCAAAGATGTCATAGGAATCTCGGAGCAATTGCCGAGGGATTGTCTCGGGGCAGCTGAGGTTTAGTATGTTATAGTTATCCCCCCCCCAGTCTCGATCCTGTTCCTGAATATTATCTCAATGCATATCTGCATTACAATTCCCAATACAATACATTAACAACGCGCGCACTGGCATGTTGGGCTGGGCATCTTGCATTTTGCCGTTAAATGCCCGGGCCTACTGCTACTACTAGTGGTTTTAGTGCCACGCCAACTGCACTCTGCATTCTGCTTATCCCTCGCTCGCGGTTTTTGCAGTGACCTGTCAAAGTCTATCTCCCCTGGTCAATCGCATCCTCATCGTTGCATCCCTCGGTGTCGCTATCTGGAGGTCACATCGGCCGTCGCTTCACAAACGAGTCAGGCACTCCACAACGTCGACGATACTCCACGGTACGCAAATTGCGGACTGCTTGCCTCCGGACTTATCCGCACCACGTAGTTTAATGCCCCATCTGACTATGATCTGACTGTGAGCCGATTGTTGTCTGCGATTATCAGTTGTTCGGTTATTTGAGAACAGCATGCCTTATGACGGCCAAGTTCTCCGAGTCCGATTCTCAGTCTGCGTCCCCGCGCGAAGACGCAACATGGACTCATCTCGTCCAATCCAGCGTGCCGGGGCTAGGCTTCCTGTTTGAGGTCACCGGCAAGCCGTGGACTGCATGGCTGGGGGTTCTGGGGCTTGTGTTTGCAGCGACCATTGCTGGGCTGCTGGGGTTTGGCGGAGGAATGCACCACAGATATGCGAATGATGAAAACTATTGTGAGTACTACCACTACGTACGATACACTACGTATTGTGCAGTGAGAATGTTTCCGGCCCACTTCTTTTATTGTTGTTTCAATGTTTCAGCATTTGTTTCGGGAGCAACGGTGAGCGTTTTGAATCCGGAGTGGATGAGGCTTTCCGTGGTCTGCCAATATAATGACGCGTTGTACTGGATTGTTTTCGAGAAATTATTTGTCGCTACGTTATGTCGCTAGGTTAACTAACGAACTACTGACTAAGACGCGGACTTCCTTGGAAGCAGTGGTACCACTGCAAGCAGCTGCCCCTCATCCGCGGCTGCCACTGAGATCATCGCTCCCGACACTTTTTATTCTTCATTTAATCCGCTTTGCGACGCTCCCTCTGCCTGCACTTCTTCTTCACTCACTTCTACGTGCGCCAATCCCCTGAATATCCTCTCCTCATCTTTACTTCCCTCCTCCACGTCGTCCCCCGCCGGCATGATCATGGCTGCTCCCGGCCCCTCCCTCGACGCCGCGTTGCGGGTAGCACGCGAGTTCGATCTCCCCTCCGACCAGGTACAGCGCGGGGTTGACGAATTTCTGAGCCAGATGGGCGAAGGCCTGGCAAAGAATGGGACAACCCTTAGCCAGATTCCTACATACGTGACCAGCGTTCCCAATGGTACCGAAAAGGTGTGTGCTCGGTCTTGTCGCGATATCTTTTCCTCCTCATCTATGACGCAACGTCCGAGGTTTTTGTGCTACTTTTCGCATTCGTCTCAATTAGTTGCAATCAATGTCTAACCTCTTGGTAGGGCCTCTATTTGGCCGTCGACCTCGGTGGGACCAACTTCCGGGTCTGTTCTATCAGCCTTAAGGGTGATAGCACTTTTGACCTTACACAAAACAAAGTCGCAATTCCCCGCGACATGATGGTCGCTCCGTCATACAAGGAATTGTTCAAGTTCCTCGCCAGTCAAATCGAAGCCTTCCTCGAAGAACACCACAACGACCACTTTGAAGCCACCGTCCGACGACGCCGCATGACCGGCACCACCGATCAATACCGCCGCGAGGAAATTTTTGATCTCGGTTTTACGTTCAGTTTCCCCGTTGACCAAACATCCATCAACAGAGGTACTCTAATCCGATGGACGAAAGGATTTGATATTCCGGATGCTGTCGGAAAGGATGTCTGTTTGATGCTGCAAGATGCTATCAATGAACTCCGCCTTCCCGTCCGAGTGGCAGCTTTGGTGAATGATACCGTTGGCACATTGATGGCTCGTTCCTATACTGCTCCGGGTAAAACAGAGACTCTCATCGGTGCTATTTTCGGCACAGGAACCAACGGCGCTTACGTCGAGAAGCTTGACAAGGTCACAAAACTCGATGTCAAGAACGACAAGACAATTGACAACAACAAGAATCAAATGGTCATCAACACGGAATGGGGTAGCTTCGATAACCATCTTAGCGTCCTTCCCAACACCATTTATGATCAGCAACTAGACGCAGAGTCGGTCAACCCCGGTATCCAAATGTTTGAAAAGCGCGTGTCTGGCATGTTTTTGGGAGAGATCCTTCGCCGTGCTATTTTGGCATTGTCCAAGGATGCCTCAGCTAAGCTGCTGCAAGCTGACGGCAGCTCGATACCTTCCGACTCACCGCTATACCAGATCTGGGGCATCGACACCAGCTTTTTGAGTATTATTGAAGCAGACACCACGTCCGACCTCTCCGCAACAAAGGCTGCTTTGTCCGAACACTTCAAAGTGACCAATCCTTCTACTGATGCCGCCCAGGCAATTAAAGCTATTGGTCATGCTATCGCAAAACGCGCTGCTCGTCTTAGTGCCATAGCTCTTGCAGCCATTCTACTAGACACCAAGCGGATAGACACGGACGAGACTGTCGATATTGGTGTTGACGGCAGCCTTGTAGAATTCTACCCCAAGTTCGTGGACTATATGCGCGAAGCCATGCGAGAAATCAAAGGCATTGGTGAGAAGGAATCAAAAGTAAGAATTGGTATTGCCAAAGACGGCAGTGGAGTCGGCGCAGCTCTTATTGCATTAGTTGCTCACAAGGGATATGCCATTGGTCCACGATGATGACGATAATATATTTTTCCTCTGCGTTTGGTTCATGTATACACCTATTGCATTATCGGACTGTCAACACATATGGACAGCTATGTTTTCTGGAATAATTCAATCGTATTAAAAGTACATGGTATCACCGCCTACCCAACATAATAGTATGGAGGTCACCTCGACAATGAATGCAAACTCAAATAAACACTCCAGATGACTCCACAAAAACTCCCAAATACAACCCTCCTATCCACCGGAATAACGGTGAACATCAAYCCCGCCACAATAGGTCTATACTTGAGTCGCGCAATCATGACATCCGGCATATCCTCGCTCACCCGCGTGGATGTATATCCCCACGATTTCCCTTTTAGTAAGTTGATGAGCACGATAAAGAGCCAGACATTTACCACCGAGCCGATGGTTTGATCTAGCAGGAATTTTTTGAGGAAGTTCTTAATTCCTCTGCCACCAGGCCGAGTGGTGGTAGTAGATGTTTTTCTCGGCGTCCAGTACCTCCTGATCGAAGAGGAAGAGGAAGAAGAAGAGGGTGGCGGAAGATGGTGGATGTCGGCTATATTCTTGTCTTTGACAGCTAGATCTTCAATGGGGATTACGACGCCTGCTGCATCGCCTCTGTTGCTTCCTGCGGTAGTGACAGAGCCGGAGGAAGAGGAAGAGGAGGAGGAGAACCAGCTAAAGGATGGGAAACCCGGGAAGCGCGATTCCATCCATCGCTGCCAGTAGAAGTTGATGGGTACGATGATAATGCAGTATGTGAGGAATTGGATGAATGCCAGGATGTTTAATTTAAATGGTTCCTATAATTCATCAGTATTTGATGTATAGAGTTTGTGAATATGTGGGAGGTACTTCGTTGTGCCATTGATCTATGATTTGAGCTAGGATGTTGGATATGGCATTGAAAAAGGTTGATTGGATCAGTGTCACGGCGAGGGCTGACGGCATTTTGCTGGCCAGCTGACTTAGCAGCAGAAGAAAGTACTCGCTGATACTATCGTAGTGATGATAACATGGAGTAATTAATCCTAGACGTTGAAAGGCCGAGGGCTCAACATGTTATTCCGTCCACGGGTAATGGTTGAAGCTGAAGTTGATTGTTTACTCGGAGTCCGTCCTGGCCATAGATTATTTAGCAGGGGGCGTAACCCTCATTTGTTTCGAATTCTTGAGGTATTGATAGGTATTTGAAGACCCCTTGGTGCTTTAATGAGGTATTCGGCTTCAATTAGAGCAACATAATGACTTCTGTAGTCAACTGTCATGATGTTGTGCTGATCTGCGGCGGAGAACGTGGCCTTAAGCTTTGTTAGTCTTAGCAAGCTTAGCAACCACTAGTTAGCATCCGAAACTTCACTCCTACAACCCCCAAACTATATTTTACGCAATGATGAAACTGATGCTGGAACTTTTTTGGCGGTAAAATTGTCACGCGATTAGTCATGGTTAGACTGAGTAGTAGGCAACACCTGGAAATTGGCAGTTAGCCTGAGGCTTCGACGCTTATAATAATCCAGGCAGATGAAAACACTTTTAGTAGATTAGGCACTAGCAACCATGATCAGTACGTCCTGTGAGAGGGATATTAGGTACATATGATGGAGGCACTCACTTCCTCTATCATACCGCATGCAACAAGCAACTGTCGCCCCAACAGCGGTGCACAAAATAGGAAACGCGCCGGTCAACAAATTATGAATCGGATCAATTGATTGCTCAGATAGACTATTTACAAATCTTGTCTTCGTCGAATGAGAACATTTGGCCCGGTCTTTGCCGACACAAAATGATCCGTCAAGGCCAAAAACCCATCAGCATCCTCCCCAGTCCGATCAGCCAGCTCAATATCAAACAAAAACAATAATCTAGACAATGTAATACGCATCTCCATTAATGCCATGCTCTTTCCAATACACCCTCTAGGTCCAATGCTAAATGGGCAAAAGGCGTTCCGTGCAACCTCAATTTCAGGCTTTGCGGCCACCCATGATTGCCGTCCCGAGCGAGTCTGGCATGTTGCGCCTTCGATCCAGCGTTCGGGGATGTATGACAAAGGCTCGCGGTAGTAGTCTGGCGAGCGATGAATGGAGTATGCCGGTGTACCGCATTCACTACCAGCCGGTAGGAAAACCCCATCGACTTCAGCACCGCCCTCCATTGCTTCACGAGGGATGGATCCAGGGACAGCCGGCGACAAGCGCATGGCCTCATCGATACATGCTTTAAGGTAGGTCAAGTCATTGATTTGAGGTCCGCTGACGATCTGCTCCACATCCGTGAAACTGGACCTCACTTCTTTCTTAAGTTTCTCCATGACTGCCGTGTGGCGAACGAGATAGAACAGTGTTGCTACAATGCTTGTCGACGTGGTGTCACTCCCAGCAACCATGAGCACATTCGCTTCGCCCCATAGCTCTTTCATTGAAAGGCCCTCTCCGGTCTCGGGGTCTTTGGCATTTAACAAATAATAGAAAAAGTCTTTCTTTGCGCCGTGGCCAGCTTCCACACGCTCTTTGGCTCGTTCTGTAGCTTCGGCGCGAGACTTCATGATGAAGTTCCATCGATCCATGGTGAGTTTCCGAATGAAGATCTTGTCGAGTCCCCATCTATCTAAAGGCATCCAAAGGCCGCACTATCCTCGTTAGAGTTGACCATATGATATCTGCGGAACAGGGGGAACTCACAACATAGTGACGGTACGCAGCCCGATCAACCAAATGAACCATATTCCGCTTGGCACCATCAATCAACAGATTAAAACTCTTGCCAAAACACAACTCTCCCAGCACATCATAAGTCATGAATCCCAACCAATTGCTCATATTCCGCACAATCTGGCCCTTTTCGGTCTTGTACTCATTTGGCAAAATGACATCACTCATGTATTGAGGCTCTTCACCAAGCACAGCACACAGCTGACGGATGTGAATCAACATAACATCTTCCATTGCCTTGAGAGCGTGGTCGGAGAATGCATGGCTTAGGACACGACGTTTCTTACCGTGGATGGCTTTGTCGATCGCATTGTGGGTGTTGTAGACGCCCTTGATAGCGGCGAAACCGTGGTAGAAATCGGCCTTTTTGAATTGTTTGCCATGACCATAGATATCGCGCAGACCTTTGGCGGTATTGATAGAGACGAAATTGGGGGCTACGCGGACATGGGAGCCGTATTGTTGGTGCAACTTGTGTAGCCATAGGTGTCTGTCACCTTGGATGCCGTGGTAGAGTTGTACCCATGGTGTAACTGTTGCGAGGAAGGGACCTTTGATGTGTCGTAGTGGATGGAAGAAACGGTTGTAGGCGACGTATCCAATTGTCTAGACGATTAGTCTCGCGAAGCCCATGCCTTTACTTTAAAAAGAACTTACAGCAATCACAATGCCCGCGATGCCGACAGCTGCTACAAAGCGTGCTAGACCAAAATATTCGGAAATCATTCCGTTCTATCGTTCAATCTTCCCCAGAAAATGCTAGTAGTAAGTATCCGTGATTATCCGCCAGTATGCGCTCGGTGACCTTGTCTCCGCAAACGGGATCAATTGGCTTCACCCCGAATCATGGATTCTAATCGTATGAAATAAATAATTTAAACATCAAGATAGACAGGATTCTGCACGCTCTTATATAGTCTTTCAAAGCGCGGCTATAACCGGTGCCGATATTCTACCTCAACGTTGATTGTATCATTTTGTCAACTATGGCCGGGTATTTGGTTCGTGGTAATCGCCTTCCATCTTCTTCATTGTTTTTTTTTCCTGGTCACTTCGCATATACCTATTTCAAGTAAATAATCAAAGAAGCTGAACTTCAATCCTTATTCATACTACTAAGAGCATCAGATGTATTGCGGGTTGCTTGTAGCAGGTGCAATGGTGAGCCAAAATCCGGGTATAGCCGATGAACCTTGAAACTGGACCGGATATTTCTTCCCTCTTCTCTTTATAATCTTACAATCCGCGCCTTCGATAGGTACGTATTGTCCTAAGAGAGGTGTCATGAGTCTTGTGACCTGTTCTATAGTAGATTGAAATATTGGATATCTGCCCCTCCGCTCAAAGCCATTTTCCTACACTATGTACATGATTTTGTATTCCTTTAAGCGGATATATCAAGCACCGCTGTCGTTGCTGTACCCATGAGCACCACCGTCTAATATCCACTGCTCGTTATCGTCATTATCATCCTGTACTCTGCGCCATGTGCGTCTAACCTCCTTGTTTTTGTCTCCAACTTCCCCATCCGTTCGGCTTTTCCATATAGGCCGCATTAGACCACCACTTGCTAGTAGAGGGTTCTTGCTGAATGCTGCACCTGTGGCCCCAGTCTCGTTCCTCTGAGCATCCACCATGGCTGTATCGTCAACGTCTTTCTCCTCCTCTTCCGGAGTAACAGCAGCTGAAGGAGCAGCATGATACGAACGCACTACTCGACCACTTTTTATATCCAAACTCAAAACCGTTTGCTTCTTCTCCCACTCCGGTTTCGCTTTCTCTTCCATCTCTCGTAAAATCTTTTGCTGTTTTTTCAGGGCTAGCGCTCGCTGCGCGGGACTCATCCATTGCGTAGATCCGATATTAGGCGTCTCGAAGTCTGCGGCTTCGTCTACTACGCGCGTTCGTTGGGCGTTTTGCGCTTGGAAAGCAAGCAACTTGTTTCTATGGGCGACGGCGGCGTCGAGTTTGCTTGGTGGTCCACTGTCAGGTACACCCGGGCCCCCTGTGTGGTGCACTCCTTCGTTGTGGGCTCTCATCTTTTCTTGTCCTCGTTCTGCACGAAGTTCTTTGATCATGCTCTGAATTTCCTGGCTTGACAATAACTGTGCGCCACAGAAAGAACATGGCTGTAAACCCTCGAGTGAGCATATAATCTTCCCGCAGCTGAGGCAATTCGGCGCAGGTGTGAATAACGGATGTATTGATGCATTACAGTCACATTTTTGTCTTTTCTTGGCAGATGTAGGATTCGTAGACACCTCTAGAGCCGCAATCGCAGACGTCAAATCTGCAATATTTGTCGTCGTTACCGATCCTTTACCAGGCGTTGAATGTCCAGACCCAGACCCAGTCCCAGCTGGTCGGTGTGCCTTGCTTGTCTTTGATTTCACATTGGGCAAGTAATCTGATATTAAAGGTCCTGCTGCCGACGGCGGCGCTTTTGTACTATTGCTCTTTGGGGCGGGTGATGGATTCCGTGAGTCCGCCGAGGACGAGCCATATCCAGATCCGATATCCGGCTGTAACGAGGCAGGTCTGCCTGATATAGTCATATAATCTTGCTCCAAGTCTGCCTTCTTATATCCACCGGAGACATTCCCGTAGTTCTCTGGTCTTCGCGGAGGTCCGGCATTGTGTAATGGCGCCTTGGTTCGCTTGTTTTTCTTCACATGATTCCTCTCAGACGGACCGGCGTCATCACGAGTCGTACGAGGTGTAGTTGCACCTGATTGAGGAGTCGATGTACCACTATCAGCTCGTCGTGAGTTAAATGATGAAATGAATTCGAGAACTGGTGGCGCATCGCCGAGGAGATTCTTCAAATGTTCGGCGCTTTCTTCCTTTGATAGACCGGCGGAATACGTGACTATCTGTTTTAGTGACTCCTCATCTAGTGGGAGAAAGTTGGACAGCTTGGGAAGCGCCCAAGTGACCAGGGAGTTCGACATGGCGGGGKTATTTGTGATGTCAAAAGACGCAGCTCTTTGGAAGATGATGATCGTTTCTTATCGCTACTTATCAGTGCGGAGACCGCTTCGGGTTTAGTCATTAACATTAGCACTGACCCTCATAACCCTATTTTGCAATGCAAAGTTGTTTATCCATTTTTCAGGATCATGAACGAATGTAATTTTTTTCTTTTTTTTTTCTTTTTTATTTATTGGTGAAATCTACCTTTGAGTACTGATTTTAGATGACTCCACGTCAAGACCCAACACTCAAATCGAAATGGCTTTTCCCTATCGAAACACTACGGATTTCCTCCAATGTAAATCAACTTCATAGATCAAATTTCGTCCTTACTGGTTAACATTCGCAATGCGGCCACTTTCAAGGTAGGATTTGACACGAGGGCGGCTCTCAAAAGCCTTCTTGAACGTTTCAATGACACTGGGCAGGGTTTCCTGGAGATCATGTCAATGAGACAACTACTCTCACCCAATAGTATAACAAGCACATACCGGAAGAGTACCAGTTTTCTGATCATTTTCAATAGATTGATAGACTGCAAAATCTGTATAGGTAACCCTGTCACCTAGGAGGAAAGGGCCGCCACGTTGCGAGTAATAGTGCGCTATGATCTTATAGTATTTCGGCACGTGGTTGTTCTTGTACTCATCTGATGCATTCTTGAGGTTGGCAACCCATTGGAACTGGAAGGATTCAGTCAGTTGATGGCCTAGAACTAGAAACGGTGTAGCTTACTCTCCAGTCTATATAGATATCAGCTACGGCATCGACGACCCATTTCTCGAGACTTGTCTGGCCGTCATAATCATTCAGTTCTCGGGCTAGATATCGCAGGGTTGGAATGTGCTAGAAATAGGTCAGTATCAGCAACAGACACAGACATAAAAAAGATCATAAACCTGTGTCAAAATAGTGCCGTTGTACTCGAGTGCTGGGACATTTCCCGTAATCGTAATACCCTTTCCTTTCAGTTCTTCACTGGTTGCAGGCCAGGTATGATCATACGCATAGCGGACGTCTTCAAAATCAATGCCGGCATCTTTCAAGAACAATCTATGTAGCGTCTTGTTAGCGGTACTACGAAGAGAAAGGAGCACTGTATCTACCGGACAACCTCTCCTCGACCTAGACTACCAATATCCAGGTAATGCAGAACCGGCTTTGTAGATGTGGTTGACATCGTAGCAGATAGCGCTTTTCTTATGATTGCAAGATAACAGGTAAAGAGTATATGAAAGAAATTTGATTCCAGGCGTGGGTAGATGGTCCGTTGATGTAAGGTTAAATACAGAGGCACAATTTGCCCCGCCTCGTATCATATACCTATTGCGGCTGGTCGGGATATGGAATATTAGTAACCCAAAGTACGAACTTTAAAGAATGAAGCGGTAATGCACCGATATTGGTCTGATTATCTAAAAAACCTTCATGTGCTGAATTTATCATCTAGGGTCTCATCTGTGAGGAGAAGGATTACAAATTAGCTACCGGTCACTACCGCAATATCCGCAATTTCCAAACTAACCACGACAATCCGACTCTTCGCACCGCACTGCTCGTAGGAGACATGAGCGTAGCCATTTATTATTCAGATTTGGGGGCCTACAGAGAGTTGCGTTGAGGATTACTCGTGGAGCAAGCTCGAGGAGGCCTATTATTCATGACGGCAACTTTAATTCGCGAGCATATCCCGGTTTCAAGCCATTGGCTACTTGAAAATACTCGTGCTATTGATAGTTCCATGGCTTTTTGAAGGTAGAGGACGTGGGCTGAAGGCTGTTGGTTATTTGTTACGAGTGGTCTATACGAAACCCTAACTCTCCGTACATTCACCGCCACGTGAGATCTCGATTGTCTTATTCTCTTCTTCTTCTTCTTCTTCCGCCTAAAGAAGTCAATGGCAAGACCAACAATCAATGTAATTCAATGGTACATAATATACATGTTCAAGGCTGGGTTAGCAGATTATTGCAGAAGCAATATGCACGCGAGATGCATCCAGACAGCGACCCACATCATAAATTAAGCCAGCTGCGTGGATTATTGTAAAAAGTGATAAAGAAGCATCATGAAGAAGGTAACTTCCGGCAAGCACAACCACGAATCCAAACGCCGAAAATGCTATGAAATAAACAACTTTGAGCAAAAAGCAATATAAACATATGAAAATGCTCGGTGTATCAAGACTCGAGTTTTTCCTCGCCATCAACTGAAGGGTCATGAAATGATTCTGCGGATTCAGCGGCTTCTGCTGCCTCAGCCGCCTCCGCAGCTTCTTCCGCCAGCATTGTGTCTGGCGTGGCTGCTTTCTTCAATTTGCTTGGAGGTGCCGGTTTACTAGTCCCCAGCTTTTTTGGGGTATTGGGTTTCTTCTTTTTGAAATTCATAGGCGCAGCATCATCGTCTGGAAACGGGCGCTTGGGTGGTCCTGAAGTTGTGGGTGTGGCCGAACCTCCTTCACGATTTCTGGCGGCTGCACGACCTGATATGCCCATACAACGATCAAGATGTGCTGATACTCTGTTTGTTTGACAGTAGCGTGGACAATTGGGACATTTAATCGTTGGGTAATCGGGTGCGTTCTGTTTGGATGAGCCGTTTGCATCCGGAGTTGACGGTGGGCTAGATATCGGAGTGTTGGTATTGGTATTTTTCTTCTTCTTTTTCGTTTTGTCGGTAGCAAAAGGATTACCATGAACGTCGTATCCAGGTCTGCTGACTAAAGGATGTTTTGTGCAATATTCTTTTGACGGGTCTGGAGGTGGACGAGCACCGACTCCCATGGTTGGATATAATAGACGCGGTAGCCGGCAAAACGGACAAACAATCTCTTTGGTTGTAACAAGCGGATTGCCCTTGAGGTATACCTTGCCATTTTCACAGATAGCACCTTCTGTTTCTACTTGTACCTTCTTCTCCGGAACACCTCCCGCCTCGGCTTCGGCTTCAGCTTTTTGTCTTGCTAGCACGACGGCAGATCTCATCCTCGCGAGTTTCTCATCTCGGTGTACTTTTGCCACGATGTCGTGTATAATGTTGTAGAAAGTGGCGTTCAGAATATCCTTGGACTGTATTTCTGTTTAATCGCTGTACAATAAGTCAATCGGAGTAGATGCTCATACCAGCTCTGAGAATGATGCGGAAGTCAAGACCCGAGACCCAGTCTCTGCAGTCTTGTTTGAATCGAGGCCTGCCATTTCGTGGAAATTTGGCTCTATTTATAGGTTCAGTAATGAGACGCCTTATAGAACGCCGGAAGTGTCATGCTTCTGATCGACTTCTTCTACTTACACTGGGCTGCGTCAACAGTACTCTCACAATCGCTTAGCAGCAAGGAAGTTGCCGCACCCGTCTGCCAATCATTGATATAACACCCACTACTATCTCATAAAGCCAGGCTGCGTTTAGCTGTGCGATACTCGATCTTAGGTAATTTCGGGAGCTTGTGATCGGTTTGTACGGGTGGATGCGCTTCGGTTAAATCCAGCAAGCCGTAACAAAAGCTGCCGAGGCTGGGAAAAGTATCTTGTGTGACACGGATGACTCGTAAGATATCGAATGATCTGCCCAAAGAAAGTCAATAAAGTGTCAGTGACCGATTGTCTCACAAAGGATATGCTCCTGACAGTTTTAAGGAGCCAGCTCAGCGAGTGGATCTCATTGCGGCTCGCGGGCTGCAGGGKTTTGGACAGAAGGACAATTTACCTGAGTGCACGAAACAGAGAAAATAATCAAGTTCTGAGCTGGGCACAAGTCGCAGACTGCAGAGGAGTTCGATGAGAAAAGCGCTGTCAATGAATTGTTCATGGACAGACTTTAAGAAGGCGATCATTTTAGGTACGGACGGGTCACCGAGTAATTAGTCCAGAAACGGCTTAGTGCCCTCTGCTAGGCCAATGTAAACAACGGACGCCGATAAGGCCCTCTTATCGCGAAATCGGTGCCCATTTCTCCGCATGCTCTCCTTCTCCCCTCCCACAGCACGAAGATTACATGGATCTTGACACGTCTGATCCTTGAGAGACGGTCGGCGGGCTACGCTTAGTTAATGGCATATCAAGTATTCGCAAAAGCGCAGGCGCAACAGCGGACAGCCGCAAATACAACATCGACAACTGCGACTTCTCCGCCCCTCTCCCCTCCCTCGTTGCTGGCCAAGCAGCCACCCCTCCATCCTGCGCCTTTGGTGCTCCCACAATCTGCTTCTTCTTCGTCTTCGCATAGGCCACCTTCAATTGGAGACCCGAATTTTACCCCGACACCATTCTCGGAGCCATTGATTACCTACCAAACTCCCCATCCACATGTCACCATCGATCCAGTCCGAACTGCACACATCCCTTCTTTGAGCCGCATAACTGGGCTGTTACTTCCTATCCGATACCCCAGCTCATTCTACACGGCATGTATTACCGACCCGGTCATTGCTTCATTATCACGCGTCGCGGTGTACCATGACCATCCCGTTCCCAGCGGGCCATCTACAGAGACAACATTTGGAGCAACACGCCAATCACCAACCTCAACGGCAGGAGGCGGAGCAGGAGGACTATGCGGCACAGATAAAGTCATAGGAGGAATCAGATGCCGCCTCGAACGGCTCTTTCCCGAATTCGCAGGTCTAAACGGACAAGATAGCAGGTCACCGCCAACGAATCTGTACATACAGACTCTACACTTACTTTCACCGCATCGAGGAAATGGCGTTGCGGCTTCACTCCTGAATGCTTTGTTATTTGCGAAACCGCCGTCGGTATCTTCAAAGTCGTATCGAGTTTCGTCTCTGGTGAGGCATTACAACATTCATACTGTGACAGCTCATGTTCACGAGACCAACGATGAAGGATTGAGGTGGTATGTTGCTAGGGGGTTCCATGTTGAAGATGGGGTCGTGAAGGGTTATTACAGACGTTTGAATCCCGGTGGAGCGAGAATCGTCAGGTTAGATCTGGATTGGGACAATGACGAGCAGGAAGAGGAAGCAGGTAAACAGCAGCAAGATTCGGAAAACTCACTACAGTCATCGGACGTAACCAAAGCCACCATATCCGCAAACGAGGAACAAAGCGATGATGAAGACGACGATTGGGAGAAGCTCGAGCCCGAAGAGGACGATGCCGATGACCACGGCGTTGTACACCTTACAGACAGTCAGATCCTAGATGACAATTCTCCTACATCGACGGCATCTCTCTCCGGTAAACGTAAACGCGATCTTGAACAGTTTCAAAAAAGGCATAAATAGACAGGCACAAAATTATTCTTGGTTCTTGTTAGCATTTTAGAATTTTGCCTGCATTGCATTTGCCCTATTTTCATATCTTCGTCTTGTTAGCCAACACGTGCGTCCATCATACCCAATATAGATTATAGGTATATCAAATATCAATGTCTTTTAAGCTGTCTATAAGATTCTACTTACTGAGAGTTTGTTCTACTTCTTCAATAGATTCTCAAAATGAATGAATTAGATGTACACTTCCGTCAATGTCCAGCGGGTATCCTGAAACTAAATACAATCAAAAGAGAAAAGAGGCTTGGAGTGACTGAGAATATACATAGAGCCAGCCACAGATGCGTCAATATATACTGTTCGAAGAGGATCATCATACCCAGGTATGAAGTACTAACAGGACTCTGAGGTCAATGGTCGGAGGAAAGAGTTATACGTAATCAAATCGCGTAATTCTCCGCATGAAGGAATATCTCGTCTTTTGACGGATCCTTCATAACAATATGTTGTAATCGTGCCACTGTAGTAGCTACTTCAACTCGCATACTTGGTGGCCCACAGACAAAAACGCAGGTACGACGACCCCAGCTTTTTGATTGCTCTTGCAACAACTCTGATATGTTCGGTCTTGCATAGTCAGTGCGCCAGCTATCTTGTTTCTGTCGTGGAAGGAAAGCGAACCGCGTCAGCGTGTTTCGAGTGTTAAGGGCGGTTGTTGAGATTGGATGTGGCTGTTGTGGAGGGKAATGTGGTGTTTGCTGCATCATCTGGCTATACTGCTGATATTGATCGTAATTATATTGCTGCTGCTGTGGTGACTGGTTCTGTTGGAAGCCAAAATTGAATCCCTGGTGCTGGGCTTGTGACGCTCCGAATGGAACGTTCTGTGGGGGAGCCCCATAGGTATATGGCGCATACGGGTCATAGTGGACGTAGGCCGCTTGAGGAGGGTAGCTACTAGATCCAACGCTTCCAGCAAGGTGTGCATTTGGGAGAGGAGCAATATCATCTTCGTTCTCCCGACGAAGCTCCTTCTCCTGTTGCAGGTCACCGCCAGCTGCCTCGCGAATCCACGCCGAGTTTCGCTTGTTGGAAACTCCGTGCAGAATCTCGTTCACCGTCTCTGTAGCGTAAGCATTGTCTTTGTCGGTACCCGTCAGATAGAAGTTGCAAAACACAGAGCTTGGTGGAGCATATTCTCTGCAAATTCGAAGCTCTTCTTTAAACCACTCCATTGTCTCTGGACGTCTCAGTGCCCAAACTACTCTGACAGTCTTTGTTACAGCATGGCCATCTCTCATTTTTTTGATTAGGTTGAGAAGTTGACTGGCAATAGCGGTGATACCACTACCACCCGCGAAGAATACAACGTCGTCAAATGCAGCGAGTTCACGTTGCATACCTCCATAGGGCCCGTCCAGCATCGATCGGTAAATCTTGTAAGGTCCCTTTCGTTTTGCAGTCTCCATGACTTTCTTCGTAAAGCCACCAAAAGGCCGGAACACAAGAACCATATCACGGTATTCGGGTCCGTAATTTGATGGGAAGTCGTCACTGCAAAGGGAGGCTATCGTAAAAGGATGATTTTGTAGAGGCGATATGCCCGGCATTCGAAGGTAAACAAACTGTCCTGGTCTCCATCGCATCTCTGTCGGAATAGTCACTTTCACGGCATTTCCAGGAAGTATCGTCACCGATGATTCTTCCCCAATCAGCCATGACATTCGTAGAGGGTAGAACCAATTAAGGTAGATGCCTCTGATGCAGTACGAAAAGAACCACACTGCTATCGAAGCCCATAGATAATTCCAAGACAGGAGGAAGTTCTTCGTATGCCATATGAGCATGCCCAAGAATACAACGGCGATGGGGCCATGCAAGTATGCGAAAAGCTCGTAGGCTTTTGAGCGTATAAAGGAAAGGGAATGAAGACAGAGGACTGCCAGTGGGACGAACGCTGCAATTCCAGTACCGTAAATGTACATTTGTACGCCCTGAGGAATGAGATTCTGTGAGAAAAGTGCATAAGCTCCCTCATCACTCCATACTGGGGTAATGTAGAAAGGTATCATATGAACGAGTGACATAAAAAGACATAAATATCCGAGCCACCGATGAATGACATTCAGTCGTTCGTGACTGATACCCGTCACTATAGCCAGGACATTGGGTTTGGTACCAAGAGCGGTGATCCAGGGTATCATGGCAACCGCAATCATTCCAGCACGAATAGCCAACGGCGGTGAACCCAAGGCAATACTCGTATAATACAGCGGTTGTGGAAGGAAACAGTACAGTGTAATGAACACTAAGCCTGCTGAAACGAGAACTATCGTCGAAAGAGCCGGGAAAACTATGCGCATCTTGCCGATACCCAGCGTCGGGATTGGCCTGTAGAAAACCCATCGGAAAACTGCAATGACAACACTCATCGGACGGAGCAACGAAGATTCATGTTGTCGAGATGACGAGGGAAGTGGTCCGGTTCTTGGAAAAAACTTCCTGGTTGAGCTGTCGGTGGCAGCGCTCGTGAGCTCTTGTTCTGATGTGCCCGCTGAATTTCCATTAGGTGACAGGAGATTGATCTCTCTGTGAGCGGCTACTCGAACTCGATCGCTTAAGAGATGGTATACGCGAACCAGAGACGTCAATACGACAATAACAACGCTGAAGTAGATCCAGCCTAATGCGTATTTCCCTGATTGAGACCATGGATCTCTCTGCATCTCTGCTTGTTCCGCCGCAGTGGTTGATGCTGTGATTGGCACATTGATGCGTTTCGCCAGCGAAACCAGTGATTCGAACATGTTTCCAGCCATTTTCACCTTTGGCTATCGGCAGCCACCACTGTGTGCATCCAGCTAGGCGGAAGGATGGAATGAAATAGAGAGTCGCGTGCTGTATCGGAGTATTTGCTATATTGACAGACTTCTGGCTTGGTTAGTATCTGTATACATCTCAGTTGTAGCAGAATGCAATAGCACAACATACAACCAAATCTCTGCAAAGCTCGCAGAGCTTTCAGTTGCAGAGCCAAGCACTTTCAGCTTAACAATGAAAATGAATCAGATTTCATCAATCATGGCAAGTTGCTCTTCACAAGCACAACAGGTCCATGCGCGAAGATCTCGAAGAATCAAAGGTGCAGAAGAGAGAGAGAAAGGTTCTTGATCGGATGGGCGGGGAAGATGGACAGCTGGCGCAATAGCAGTAAGTTATAAACTCTTTTTCTTATTCTAATTCTAGATCGGACCGACGAAAGCGACGAACCTAGTGCTTCTTGACCGGCATCCCAACCGAACTTGTGAGTAGATTATGCAACCTTTGCCTTCCCATGAACCAAAAATAAACTGTCTGTATGCAGGCGGCGGGTGATGTGATCAACTTATCAAGGCAATCCGGCTGGGCCTATCGAGGGCTCAACAAATGGGAGAGTAGGTCGAGCTTAACCCCGACATCGAGGGCCACGATGGCTGCGCGTAGAGAAAACAATCGTTGCATATTGGCTGGGKGTTCTTGGACATCCGGACATTGTCTCCAAGGTGGTCCACCGCCATTCCTCGACGTGAATGGCCGTTGCTCGCTTCCTGGCGATCACGACTAATTTCTCCGTACTGGAGATAAGCAGCAATCAGCAGGCAAGAAACGGAGTTGACGAATGGGATGTTGGGATTAGACGCTGTCATTCGACCGAGTACGGCCCAATGGGATGCCTGCACTCGGTGCTCTTCGTGATACAGGCCCAAGCTCGGCAGTAGTGTGAGGATTGATTCTGCAGACTTGCATGATGTTGATTCCAATTGGACCGAGTGCCATGGCGGCGGGCACTAGGGAACTCTCAAAACTGGAGCAGCGATGCGATGTGCACAAGCCATTTTCGATGTAGCGTCTTAGTCACTTTGTGCAGCGGAGTACGAGCAGAGTGATAGTAGAAGACTAGAAGAGGGGAGGTAGCGTTGACAAGCGAAGCTTTGATGATCGAAGAAGGCAAGTGCCATCAGGCCACGAGGGGAAAAGAGAGGGAGCTCTCGGTTGCGGGCAAATCTGCGATATAAATAGAACTGTCACATGATGGGCTCTTTCCAGAACTACCTGTAAAGTAACTGTCCACCAGCTACTGACTATCTATATCTTTCATCCACACCAGTACACCGTTGAAATCAATTGTTGAGCTCTCTTTCCCACCCTGTATATTGTGTGAAGAAGCAGCCCTCGTGACTTGCAAACAAACGAGGAGTGCCAGCGCCCGACAAAAAAAATGACAAACGCGGTGCCCTCCTGGGACTAGCGCGTTGGTCCAGCTCTCATATAATCTTCCTGGAGCTCATTCATCCTACTCCTCCACTTCTTCTATTCCTCTACCAGCGAGTCACATATATGTCTCTTTCTAGTGCTGATTGGCATGAAGCTATGAATTCAGAAAAATGGACTTCACCCTCGTCGCTCAATTGATCCTTCATGTATGCAAAAGCTAGATCTGCCGCATACGGAAGCGGTCCAGGTTGGCTGCGAAAAGCGTCTGGAAGAGCGAAGCGAAACATTAACGACATAGATGCCGAAAAATGAAGCTGTTATGGCGAAGATGCAGATGAACGAGCGCCAAGAGATCATCCATATACTACCCAAACATGAAAAGCAATGCTGGAAGCTTCAGTGGATCGAGAAGTACATCGAGGAGAATGACCGTCAAAGTCTAGTGCATAATGGGCCGTTAAAGTTCTTTTTCTAGCAGAGAATATCGCTGTGGCCTCTGCGATCTACCTGGTATGAAATACTCTGTGTTTAATCTAGTTACCCAACCCTGCTGACTTGACTTTCGTAGTGCAATCTTCTCCTCGTTAAAATGGAATACGAGCCTCACAGCACGGCGGCCGCAAAGTTCGGATCCATCTTAATGAAGCATCCAGTACTGATGAACAAGGACAAACTCGAGAAGAAGCTCACACCCATCGGGAGCGCACATTTTCGGGCGCTCGATCGCACAAAACGAGCAGCTGCCGCTTTCCAACCAAGGCGACTTGGAACTTCTCGCGACCGCAACCGGCATTGGCCCTCACTCGTAGTCGAAGTCGGTTTTCCGAACCTTATCGAAAGCTCAAGGAAGATGCGATAGCTTCCTGAGGTCACGTAGGTCGTGTTTGTCAGTCTGAGGTTCTGTTTCTGGTGTAGTGGTCTATTTCTGGTTCTCAATTATCTCCTTCATAACAGCGTGCTGGAATCGGTTCTTGTTAATCTCATAGCTAGTTCCATATAAACGATTAATTTGTTCCTGTTCTCTTAGTATAGTTCTCCTTAACCCTAACTAAAGGGTGGGCTATCGAAACATGTGGGGTGCTTTCTTCACCGCTCTACGATCGAATTTATTCTGCCGTAAGCCATCATCAAATAAATTAAATGAATTTCAAGCTAGTCAGACGTCCCTCGACAACAAGGGTGGACGGAACCCTCGCACTGAAAAAATAAAATGGCTTCAAGTACCAAAACGACAAATCCGGCTCTCGTAGGCCCATCGTCACCTTCACTCGCCCTTCCACCATCGCAATTCGCTCGCCTTCAACCTCATGCCTACCTTCTCGCGCACTTATCMCCMCCTCCTTCCAGCCAACAACAGTCGCCCTTACGAGCCAATGGCCGCGCACCTTTAGAATTCCGGGCTACATCCGCCAATTTGGGCTCTCTTTCGCATACGAATGGAAGTGCAGTCGTGAGAATTGGAGATACAGCTGCCGTCTGCGGTGTGCGCGCGGAGATATTACATACAGAAGATATAGCTTCGTGGGGCGTTTCTACCTCATCTGGGAGTCGCAAGAGGAGAAAAATTATCTCAGATGACGACGAAGATATCAAACAAGAAAAGGAAAATGATGAAGAAGACGATGACTATATCAAGAATCTCAACTTGATTGTGCCCAATATCTCTCTGAGTACGGGCTGCGCGCCTGGCTTTATACCTAGTGCTCCTCCATCGGCGCTCGCTCAGGCACTCTCACATCAAATGCTCAGTATGCTACATACTACACATCTTATCCGTTCCGAGGACCTACAAATATGGCATCACCCACCAGACTTGAATGCTCTCGCCAACGAAGAGCAAGGCGACGACGCAATGGAGACCGAATCAGTGGATCAATCGTTTACTCCTGAAGCAGAGATCAAAGGTTTCTGGGTCCTCTACATCGATGTCATGATGATCTCTCTCGCCGGTAACCCATTCGACGCCGCCTGGGCGTCTGTCGTTGCTGCACTACAAGACACAAAATTACCGAAGGCTTGGTGGGATATTGATAACGACATGGTTCTATGCTCTGACAAGGTCTCAGAGTCACGAAAGCTCAACTTGCGCGGTTTCCCGGTGTCATGTTCGTACTCTGTCTTTGAGGCGGATGCTGCTGCTGATTGGCGCGCTGTTGCCGTTCCAGATGCAGATGAGAATGGAGGTGTAAAACAGACCTCTCAGCAGCCGGAGAGATGGATTTTGGCTGATCCTGATGGGTTCGAGGAGAGCTTGTGTCGAGAGCGGGTATATATGATGGTTGACCGGGACGACAAAAATGGTAAAACGAAGATCTTGGGTATGGAGAAGAATGGTGGTTTATCTGTGGGTCGCGAGGATCTAAGGAAGCTTGTTGATATTTCGACACAGAGGTGGAAGCATGTGAAGACTATTTATGATGGTTTACATTAAGTGATGACCACCACAGCGGCATATCAATAAATCATGGGTATCAAAGAGATGATGAGATAGATGTTCTATCTTGAAACAATGTAATAATAAGATTCCCTTTTACCCACCAAATACATCCATCACACAACGCCTAAAATGCAAGAGTAACTATACCATAACCAACACATTTTTTCTAGCCTACATAGTACGCCATACCGAAACAAGACCGAAAGAACCAGGATTATGCCTTTTGCCGTGGCACTGAGATAGACATAGAGAACAAACACTTCTCGTCTTCCTCGTCTGTCTTTGGAGGAACAGAATCATCTGGTGAACCCTCGGGCGTCTCCTCGCTACTAGACGGCTTTTCAACAAGTGACTTTTCTGTCGCCTGTTCGTCGTCTCTCTTGACTTCGACATTATCAAGTTGAGGCTTCAGGTCCCCTGACCAGATGCGGGAGAAGAGTCCAGCTTTGGTGGTAGTCTTCTTTCTCTCTTTTTCTTTGTCTTCCTCGGTATTCTCCTTGGGATCTTCGTCCTCCATCATATCTGAGAACGACCACATAGAGTCGAGCTCATTCCTGAAGTAAGCAGTGCTCCACAGGAAAATGAGGACACCAGGTACTAGGTAGAGAAGTGCGGGCTGGGCGTGCTGAGAAAATTGCATGGCAACCAAGGTGGCTACCATGCCGCTGATATAGCCGACAATGCTGGCGTAAAAGTACGGTTTGGGAAAAGACGAAGAATTCGAGCGTGTCCAGAATCGCTCTCCCCATCCACCGGTTGCTCGCTGATAGATCGCCTTTTCAGTACCTTCTACTGAAGACTCCTTTTTCGACAACATCATGCTCTTGTACTTGTAGTACAAGAAAAGATCGAACCTCAAAGCGAGGCCAATCATCATACCGGGAACCACAATATCACCAAGTCCTAGCATAGCAAGAGATAACTCGTTGGGGTCTTCATTAGGGCCGGTCGGACGAGGAAACACCATTTTAATAGGAACATCGAGCTTCGTAGCCACAGTCACCATCAGTGGGGTGAAGAAGACAAAGTAAATATCGTAGAAAAACAGTGATGCTAAGATCAAGGAGCCCGTTGTAAATGTTGATGGCGATATAACTTGTAGCGAGCCATAGCAGAAGCTGAAACCTAACAGGTTTGTCAACCACCATGGCTTCGCGAAAAAGGCGAAATAAGTGACGGCAATCAGAGCAGTAACGGCTGCAGTAACATCCAGCATATCGAATCGCACCTTAGCTTTAAAGGAATTTAGTGCTTTAATTCGAAGGTGTACCTTTTGATATGCGACGGCACGCAGACCCCAGAATGAGTTTCGAATCGTGACAGGTAGTGGAATGGCGCCGAAAAAGCCTGGCAGGGGAGATGTCCGTTCGATGGGGCTTGCGGTATCTGAGCTTTTCTCGTGCACGATGGCTGCGACTAAACGTTTAGATTGGTTCACCTTCCATTGATGATCTCCAGAAGAATACGTCGCAGGAAAGATGTATGAACGCAGTACTTTCAATCCATCCCTTAACAACGCACCAGCAAAGAAAAGGCCCATTTGCGAAAAGTAGAAGCTCAGAATCTTGTTCAGAATGCTGGGGTCTTTCAGCCACTTGATGATCAAGTATAGGCTACCCAGAGTCAAGCCTGMCATCAACGGGAACATCAGAGCATCTGAGGGCTCCAGTCCTTCCATCTTGCTGCCTGTGTCCTTTCCCTCATCCTCCTCCTCGTCTTCGGAATCAGTCTCGGCTTTGGACTTTTTCTCTGCTTTGGCCGCTGATGAGGGACGCGATAAAGAAGCATGAGCTCCTGTATAGATCGGTATAAGGGCGGATACGATGAGATGCGCATATGTCGGAAGAAAGGGTTGCATGTCCTTCAGTTGTTCCACTATCGGCTGCAGAGATTCGAAAATGGAGTTCATGTCAGCCATGGTAGCTATGGAGGTCGCGCCTGATGCGCGCAAGGATATTTCTGGATTTCGTAGCAACTTGTACGAAATAACAACAGGAAAATAGGTAAATTCCAAGTTTAACGGTTCGTGCTAAGATAAAGCTATTCTATGACGGAGCGGAGAGTGATAGTGCCAAGTGGGCGGAAACCTAAGAATTTATCGGCATAGGTACATCCCACCACCAACAACACTCAGCTTAAGCTCCAAAACACCATTGGTATATCTGAACTGATGCAAACATGGCGACCGATATTTTATTCGATACGACCATGGTATGTATTCTTGCTTGCGTCTTGAAGCCGTCACTAACTCTCACAGGGTTCTTTCGTCGTGGAACTCTACAATGACCATGCGCCAAAGGTATGCTCCAGGACTCAACACCAGCCTTCTGCACATATTCTTACTTCATTCTTCAATAAACAGACCTGCAAAAACTTCGCGACTCTTGCTCAGAGAGGGTACTACAACGGTGTCATCTTCCACCGCATTATCCCGAACTTCATGATCCAAGGAGGCGATCCTACAGGCACTGGACGCGGAGGCAGCTCAATATACGGCGAGAAATTCGAAGACGAGATACACTCTTCATTGAAACATACTGGGGCGGGTATTTTGAGCATGGCCAACAGCGGACCGAACACGAACGGAAGTCAATTCTTCATTACTCTAGCTCCGACGCCTTGGCTCGATGGGAAACACACGATATTCGGACGCATAAAAACCGGAATGAGAGTTATCCAGCGTATGGGCTTAGTCAAGACCGACGCTGAAGATCGTCCTCAGGATACGGTCAAGATTATCAAGGCGCGATTAATCGAGGAGGGTGCAGAGGATTGAATCGATGCCGGAGACTGGAAGATAGAATACCAAGCAGAGCAGAGATGGGTTTCAGCATACCTTACGGCTACAACAAACGTCCTCTTAGGTACACACGGCTTGCGCAGCAGGAGCATACATACTGGAAACGTCGTGTAAGGACTGTGCACCTGCTTTGCGAAGGTCCTGGATCCATTGACGTGGATTACGAAGCCCTGTCTTTGATAGACAGTCAGAGCACTCTAGAAAATCCGAGGCTGGAAGGATGCAGCTAGACTGCGCAGAATGTATTAAAATATGCGGAGAAGATGTAGCTACAGATTAAAATGAATGTTTCACAACCTACGAACCGCTCCCATCACTTTAAATCCAGGGCAGCAGATACAGGGTGACAAATCTCATCTACCACTCTTATCAAAATAGACCAATGAAGGTTTATTTGTAGTTTGACAAGCTGCTACAGAAGGATTCATTGCAGCGTGTCTACGCAGAGCGCAAGAGTGGTGTGATGGAAAGAAGATGAAGTAGCCGATTTTTTCTGCACTTAAATGGGTAGATGAATCACTAACCTTATCTAGACTAGTGGTAAATATCGTACGCAGTCTCGAATGGCGATACATTCTACTTCAGAGTCAATTCTTCCTTCCAATTTGCTAATGTCCGATAGAACAGAATCAAAACCACGTCAGATTCTCTTTTAATTAGTTGGACAAGCTTTGATTACCAAAATTACGCTAATGTCTCCAACAGTATGTAGAATTGTATGCAAGCTCTTCGCATTTTGTTCACACCGATAATACCGTGTAGATCACGTGATCCACTAGCTTCGCGGATGATGAAAGCTTCGACGGTAATTCTCCGGCTTTCTTTTTCTCTCACGAATTATTCTGCCTCAGATCAACACATCGATGCACGTCATCTTTGAAAAGATGAGCTATGTTTTGAGCTTTGGAACAGTTTGATGATGTGACAAAGAAGTGTGAGGATCCTCATACAAGATCTTTCTCTGCATTGTAGAATAGGACAACTCACTGTCGGCGCGAGTCAACATGGAATCCTTAGCAGAAACCCCATGGGATGTGACGGTATCCGGGACGGGGCTTGCGCAGTCACTTCTGGCCTTGTGAGCTTGGCTCTCCTGAGTTCGCTTCGATTTCCACTAAAGTCGATCCTAGAGCTCTGTCCCGGTCAGGTAAGAAGGTTCTTCACGTGGATAAGAACACATACTATGGAGGACCCGAAGCTGCTTTTAGCATCCAAGAGGCACAGGAATGGGTAGTGTCATTACAAAAAGGTTTGCCTGGAAGTCGAGATTATTGCACACGGCTCTTGCTCATTTGTGACTGCAGCACCTGGCCGAGAGCCGTTTGAGGATGTCTCCATCTATTCGCCCTCGGATGCGTCAGAAGACGGGAAGAAGCTGTCCTTCTCAAGGGCTTACACACTTTCATTGTCACCACAGCTTGTTTATACTCGCTCGAAGCTGCTACCCACGCTTGTGTCATCCAGAGTTTATAGACAGCTCGAGTTTCAAGCCGTCGGAAGTTGGTGGATTTATAGAAAGTCAGCAAACCCTGATGACGATGTATCGGGACTACGTCGAGTACCGAGCAGCCGCGAAGACATATTCGCTGATGATAAGATCAGTATGAAAGCAAAGAGAATGTTGATCAGGTTTCTTCGAAATGTAAMCCAGCCACAGCAGACTGATGAGGGCACCGAAATCCCCACCACAGAGGAAGATAAGAATATGTTCCTTTCGGAATATTTGAACACAAAGTTCAATGCTCCCTCCGAGCTGCACGACCCTATCCATTCGCTGTCATTATGTCAGCAGGCCCCCCATAAGACCCCTACGAACCTCGCACTTCCTCGTATCAAACGACACCTTGGTTCACTGGGTGTATTTGGACCTGGCTTTGGAAGCTTAGTTGCCAAGTGGGGTGGCGGCGCAGAGATTGCTCAAGTGGGTTGCCGCGCGCTGGCTGTTGGTGGCGGTGTCTATGTGTTAGGTCGAGGGATCGAATCTGTCGACCCTTCGAAAGACAACGAGGGCTTTCACCACCTTACACTGTCGAATGGAGAGAAAATACGCAGCAAATCTGTTGCAGGGACTCTCTGGGATTTACCAGACGATGCTGGAAGTCCTTTGATATCGACACAGAAGGTTGCTCGCTCAATATCCATTGTGTCCTCTCCATTAAAAGGACTTTTTCCAATCACTGCTGAAGGAGGTCCTATGCCTGCAGGAGCCGTAGCAGTCATTCCTGGCGAAGCGCTAACTGATGAAGCTTCGGAAGCTACACCGGTATACTTGCTACTTCACTCTAGTGAAACTGGAGAGTGCCCAGATGGACAATGTAAGTTGATAAGCATTTCTTCCTTTGCCTCTACCAATCGAAGCTCTTCAATGATGATCGTTTAAACTTATCTACATTGCCTGATGGACATTGATGAAAACTTTATCAACTATCAACGACTGATGAGAGCATTTTTCTGTCTTTCTCGATTGCATCTGTTTTTTCTTTCTTATCGCGCTAATGGATGGCTGTCTGATAGGTGTTGTCTACGGAAGCGTCTCCGTACCTGGTCAAGAAGGCCAACGACTTTTAGAGACAGCGATCGATCTTCTACTCGATTCCTTTTCTGATGCCACAGGCAAACCCGCTGTTCTATGGTCCATGCGCTTCACTCAAGTCGGGACTCTTAATGACGCCAGTGCTTCTCCGGTTTTATACAAGAGCACAAGGTCTGATCAGATATTGTACTTTGCGCCACCTAGCTTGGATCTCGCCTTCGACGATAGTATTGTGGAAAGTGTGCGAGAATGCTGGAAAGCGATTTTGGGCGAAGAAGCGCAGGACGATACGTTTATGAACTTTGAGGATAGAGAGACGTATGATGACGATTAGTGGTGTCAGGTGCTTTCATCGTCCATGGTAACCGATCCTCTATATATCACCGCATGTAACGGCGTGTGATACAATAAATCAACGCGTAAGCATGCAATCAAGTACTAATGTCTCAGCCATGTGTGGCCGGCCAAGACCTGGTTACATTTTAGATAACATTGTTTCAGACTTTTCAATACGTACATGCATGTCTCACACAAACTAAGCGTCGCCGGAGTATGTTTGCATTGCACAGACGTAACCTTATGACACGGGCCATAATACATTTAATTATGAGACACAACGACACGCGATCAGTGCATTCTATCCTCAGTACCGTGAAAGTTCTATCAAAACTTTAGATATTTAAACACAGAAAATACACTGCGTCAAGTGACTCTGATAAGAGCGTGGTATATCGAGTGCCGGATGCATTCTTGTGGTCTTTTGTCGGACACAAAATTACGCAAATGGAAAAACAACAACACCATCATCAATTGACCCATGTCATATTGCCAGCCAGAGGGAGTCGTCATCGTCTAGATCCATCTAAATTAAATGTCGTCCATATATTAGCTCTCCTTTCATAATCCGTCCCGAGCGGAAGGTTAGGCCAGGAACGGAAACGGTTCTTCAAGTCTTGTTTTGCTTATCTCTGTTGAGCTGCATCCGGCGTCGCTGCCATACTGCCTAGAAGAGCAATCCATGGAGGTACAAATCTTGACGTTGACCAGGATGAGCCGGAACAGCTCTGATTCGTCGTTTCCAACTTGTCACAGAAAATTTAGATATATCGTGCAGATAGCTTGATTGAGAGCACGTGCTCGGAGCCGTTATAATACAACGATTTCAAGTACCGTAATGTGCTCGGTAATCGTAATCGCTTTATGTCCATCATTATCAAAATGCCCCACTAGCCGTGCTCATTTTGTAATATGATTGGACTGGAAAGGACCACAGTGACCGCGATCCTCTCGCCTTGATGTCTGATTCGCATACGATAGTTGAAGCTAGCATTCACATAGTTTAGCTCCGTATGGTGAGAGCATCAGCTGGTATTACACATACGCACCGAAGAGTTGCTAAATAGTACGAGGACGTCACTAGCGGACCAGAGACCCGTCGCCATAATCTCCCTGAATGGCAAATGCAGCCACTGCCAGCCAGCACCTGGAAGCCACCAAAGCCACGCAAAGATACCGGCAGTCTGGACTCGACTGTAAATTTCGTGCCCTGATACTTGAGTGCAGGCGATCTTTCGTCCTGAAACAAGTGATATTCATACTATGTCTATCTCCGCCTGTCAATCAATGACCTAAGTAGCAAGTACAGGTACCTGCGCGTTCTATGAAATCAGGAGGAATACGTGTACCGGGAACTCAGTGCACGGCGCCGATCGCTGCGTGCGCGGGTGACGGACTGGGGCCGACCCGTATTACCGTACTGTAACAGTGATTACGCACTCTCAAGCTGCCCCTTTCACGGTATCTGACACTACCATGTATTTTAGATCCCCATATTCTAGCCTACGTACATCCAGCTCAGAAAAAGATGCACCTGTCTTATCTCCAGGCAAAGACGAATACGAAAAAGCTTTTTTTGTCTGCGTTCTTCTCTTCTTTTCCCGCATTCGCACGCTGCGTGGCTGTCATCGTATTACTTTGTCCAGTCTGTCCGTAGTTTTCATTGTTCTCGATCTGTCAATTGCATCGTCTGGCTCTTTCTGCCGCGTACGTCGCACTGCTCAGAAGAGACAACGACAACGCCGTACATTCGCTTACCACATCCTCGAAATTAGTTCTTCATTTGTCTTGCCAGTCTTTTTGACCTAAATCGATCGTGTCTTACCTGTTCCCAGGCTTAGCGTCTCGTCTTTTGAGTTTTGGTGATTGGGCCGGTCCACTTTCTTCTGCCTCCCTAACCAACGACGTTGCGTACTTACGGGAAAGGACACCCAGACAACCCTTTCTTCCCTTCTCCCTCCTTTCCTCAACTCCCTACCGCCCGCCCGGAGAAGGAAAAGGGAAAGGATCATAATAATAATAACAAAAAAAAAAAAAGAAGCACACCACCAGCCAAGCATCACGTCGCCCCTTCTTTTTTCCCGACACGCCATTGTCTTGTCAAGCGAATAAAAGAACTGGTCCGTCACGCTTCTTGATGACTTCGCCGAAGTCATCATTTTCTGCTGGTCCGGTCGTCAAGATGCCTTTCTTCAGGCTCAAAACACTTTTCCCCTTAGTCGCCATCTTGTCTATTGGGTTTTTCTTCTGGTGTGTTGACAGATATGATCGTGCCGCCCTGTCGTCGAAAATCAAACATCCCATCGAGCAGATTTCGAATACAGCAAACTCGATAACGTCGAACAAGAGCCCGCCCGCTCAGGTCCAGCTACCCAGTCATAGCTCCTTCGGAAACTGCGAGTTTGATACCGCATCTGCGCCTCCCCTACCGTACAGTGAATGGCTCATTCGCAAGAACTTCACTCGCGCGTTCATCCGCCCGAATCAGGTCAGCGCCCAGACACAATTCCGTTCGTTAGAAGATATCGACACCCCCGTATTACCCCCTTTCCGTGCGCTAGAACGCGGCTTGATCATTTCCGATGAGAATAACGACCGAACCGTCCCCTGTCCGACCGTCGCCAATGTCAATGTGGCTTTGGATCACGATGTTGAGGAGACCTCGAAATTGCTATTTGGTCTCGCCACAACAGTTGACCGACTGGAACGTCTGTTGCCGTCTTTGCTATACTCCTTCGCCGGCACCAAGGCTAGTCTTTTGGTCCTAGTGCCTGAATCGGACGATAACCTCTCAGCCCAGGAGGCATACTTCCGCTCCCGAGGACTCGACATCACCCTCGAGAGCTCGCCACTAGAATTCACCGCTCGTTATTTCGGACTTGTTGAAGCATGCAGTCTCTACATCAAAACACAGCGCCCTCAAACCGAATGGGTTGGCTTCATTGACGACGACACCTTTTTCCCGTCGCTTCCCTCGGTTGCTCTTCAGCTTAAGCAAGCTGATTCCTCGAAGAAACACTACATTGGCTCGCTCTCGGAAGCAAGCTGGCAGGTAGATACATGGGGCCACATGGCCTTTGGCGGCGGTGGTATCTTCGTTTCGAAACCACTATTGGATATCTTGATGGAGAACTACGACGAGTGCCAATCCTGGGGCGAACAACCAGGTGACCAGAAATTGGGTCAGTGTATTGAGCGCTCTAGTAATACCCCTCTCACCTTGTGGCCATCGCTACATCAGATGGACTTGACCGGAGCCCCCGATGGTATCTTCGAGTCCGGCCTTCAAATCGACAGTCTCCACCACTGGAGTACCTGGTTTACCAAGGATGTCGTGAAGATGGGTGCCGTTGCTGCCGCGGCTGGTAAACGATCAGTTCTCCGCCGCTGGGTCTTCGATCAGCAGGAGTTCGTCGACCAGTCCACGGGGGAGTCGTATCGCACATTCTGGGTCCTGACGAATGGACACTCGATTGTCAGATACACTCTAATGCCTGGTACACCAAATGACGCCATTAACTTTGACCATGTTGAGAAGACTTGGGAAGAGGACATGGTTGGTTACACGCAGCGCTTCGGTGCCATGCGAGAAAGAGATCAAGACGGAGTGATCAAGGAGCGCTACTTATTGACAGACGCAATCGTCATTGGAGATAACGTTCATCAGTTCTATACCAGAGAAGAAGAGACAAGTCATAGTCTCATCGAAATAGTTTGGCTCGGCCCTAAGAGCGGCAGCAGCACTACTACGACCGGCAGCGTAGCCAGCGCTGGTGGCTCACGAAACCCTAACTAAATATACGATATTGAACATTTTGCAAACATACTATTCTTGCACATTATTTCGTTGAGCGAAGCTTCTCCGCCTCGTTGCTGGCCTACGCGTCTGGCTTTCCGATTCGTCTACACCTTTACATACTTTCAATTTCGACCTCCCGAAGATTTGGCGGCGTATGAATAGATATCCTCAACATGTGAATCTTTTACACACTTTTCTACAGTCCTGTTGCTGTTTGTCCTCATTTTATGGCGTTTACACACTGGCTGGTTTGCACTTTCCATCGACGGCGCGATTCTAAGACCGGGCAATCGTGATGACACATTCTTCTTCTCCCTTTCAGATTCTTTTCGAAGAGAGTTTGAGAGGCATGTACTTTCAACTTGAACTTCCTGTATCTTACCCTGTCTCCGTGTCGACTCCTTTCGCATGTGTTGCAGTGTCTACGGCCCAATCACCGGTTATGCAGACGTGTTTTATCATGGAGAGAGGTATTTTGGGTTGTGAGTCTTGCTGTATACTCCTTGAAGCGGTGTATTCTTGACTCGGATATTTTCCTACTCCTTCTTTTCCTTTCTTTCTTTTTCTTTCTCCTTTCTACCTTCTATGATGACCAGATCCTGAGATCATATGTATAAATAGTATCGTTGAGACCAGTTATGAGCAAGTCTGGATTCGGACTGGATAGTGGCATTCCTTCTCTCGCTCGCTCGCTCGCAGGCAGAGACATGTACTAGTGCACAGGTGCAATGTATCGCTGATTGATGATTGTAGATGCATTTGCTTTGCATCCATATATTCTTTTGACCTTATGGGGACTTCTGCTCCCTTTTCTTGCTTTGTTTTACTTAGATGACATGTTTGATTCCCAATATAGATTAGAATTTAGTATCAATCTTGATGTAATGCATATACTCGTGAATGTTCTTTCTCTGTGTTCCATACCTGACTTGCGTTTGAGACATGCACTTGGGAGCTCGATGAATTTCTAACATGAGATACTAGTCAACCAATAGGGTCACTGGAGCCACGTGACCCAAACTCTCGATTATCTCTACCGTGTGTTGTAAGAACTGACTAATGGCTTACTTATAAAATCGAGTCATCGTGGTGGGAAAAAGTGGACAATGCAGAGAAAAACGAACTATTATCGCAATCTGAGGTGACACCTCTACTCAATAATTGCAGAAGGCCGAAGTGAAGAAATAGTCTGTTCAGCATGAATTGCTCCACTCAAGCTTCTCGACATCGTGTACTTGAATTGAAGAATTGATTGGCTGTGGCTATACAGTCTGCGAGAGAATTATAAGGATGAACTCAAAGGATGAGCACAAATTCAGCATGAAAAAGCAATCCCAAGAAACCAATATCATGCCCAACGACACGGAAATAGCTTCATCCGAAGCAGGGGCCGCAGGGGCCGGAGCGCCCAGGTGGAGAATATCCAAAGCATGCCAACAGTGCCGACGCAGGAAGATTCGCTGCGATGGCGGCGAGCCTTGTCAGCACTGCAAGCAGAAAAAGTTGGAGTGCGAGTATCGCGGGTTTGTGCGACAGCGGAAACGGAAGCATGAGCTTCTAAGTAAGAATGAGGATGCTGCCGATGCTGGTGAGACTGGTGAGACTGATGATGGGGAAGATGGGGATGATGCGGCAATCCTGGATATGACAGCTTCTGCGTCAGCTCGAGGGAAAGGCATTGCGGTGAATCGCAAGGGTTCAAGGTCGATATCAGGTCCCAGTCACGGTGCTGCTGCTGAAGGTGGCAGCAGAAGAAATGATCTCGTTGATTACAGCGTTGCCGCGACGCATGTTGCTTCACCTTCATGCGTGATTCAGCTATACTACGGCCCGCATTCCAATTTTTCACTTATGCAGCTGATGTATCGCCAATTAGTCGATGGGCTTGGTGCCAGCGAAAGCAACAACACATCGTCTTCACGAAGAGACGAAGTCGAAGAAGTCGGGCCGGGGCTGGATCTGTTCAGTTTCCGTCGCCTGTTCTTCGGCGACCTCGCGGGTAATCAGGATGCATCTCTTTCTGGAGGGCTGGGATCGGGCTTGAATTCATTATTCTTCATTCATCCTTCGACAGCTTCAAAGTATCTTGAAAGATTTTTGTCGACCATTTACTACTTTTGCCCTTGGAAGTCCAAGGAAAGATATCGACAGATGCTCAATGGCCTGTATCAGACAAATAATGATATGTCTGCGGATAATCCGCAGACGACACTGTTAATTCTCATGCTAGCACTAGGTGCAGCCGAGATGAGGGATGACGAGATGGGTGACTTTCTCTACAAAAAGGCGAAAGCTAACTCGGTAGCATTTGATGAAATAGTCAACGTTCAGACAATACAAGTGCCAATACTGATGATAAGTCAACCTTCCCTGCTCGGATGCTTCTATGCTGACCCTTGATTACGCTCATTATCAATCCGAAAAAGCCAGACCTAACTCTGCTTTTCTCTGCCTTGGAACCGCGACAAGAAAGGCTCTTGCAGCTGGATTGCACAAGAATACGCGTTTCAAGGTCGAACAGACGACAGAGGATGCCGAGGAGAAGAGGCTGACTTTTTGGAGTTTGTTTTTCTACGATATGTTTGTCTCTCTTTTAATATCTGGAACGCTCGTGGCAAAGACTGACAATTCTCAGTTGGATATGCTTCGGTCTCGGCCGTTCGATGACTATACCAGCCCATGAAATCACCATACCAAACCCCAAGGAGCAGCCAATGTTACTTGCCCTTGTTGAAATAGCGCGTATCATGGCTCSAGCTGCGCATAACATGTACAGTCAACGACACGATTCTTTACTGTTGATGTGGAAAAGTGCCAAAGAAATCCGTAAGGACGCTCAAGCTTTCGCCCGCCGTGTACAAGGTGTCTTGAATTTTGGGCTTGATGCTTCTCCGAAGACTGGAGAGGTTGGTGTCTGCCAAATCGTTCTTCAATTATGTAAGTCACTCAGTTCCCTTGCTATTTCTGCTTCAAGTGTCTGACATGACGAAGTGTATCATAATACGCTACTTCTCACGTTCCGGCCCTTCCTCGTCTTTAGAGCAAGATGGCGCCGAGATGGGATCATGAAACAAAATGAGAATCCATCGGCTAGCAGTGACAAAAGTGAGCAAAGCGCCACTCCTCCGTGGCTCGACGAAGCGTGTGAGAGCTGCTTGGAAGCTGCGCGATGCATGATCCGGAACCTCTCCGGAGCCTGTGAAGTCAATCAATATGTTCGGGTATGCACTTGTTCTATCCTTTACTGAAGTAACTGCCATTCTAACCCTAGACAGGAAATTAACTACCATGGCTTCCACCTCGAAACCGCCTGCTTCACCCTCGCCTTCGACATGATGCACTCGACCCCTCAAGCCGCCGAAAAGCATCTGCCGTGGGTCCGCTTAGGCCTACGGTGCATGTCCATCATGATACCAGAGGGCGAATACAAAGGACAAACCTACCTCACCATGAATGCAGTCCAGCAAATGCTCATCGCTGTATTTCCGGAATTAAAGACTGCTACAGGTCCGGATCTTTCGTCTCCTGATGATAGTAATCGATTCGATAGCGAAGTGTATGACAGATCGTCACTCGGGGATAATGTCAGCAGCAGTCTGAGCGAACGTAATTACAATCTACCAACAAGAAACCCGATGTCCAATGATGCACATTTCGCAAGCGGACAGCAGCAACAGTACGCTCGACAGCAGCAAATATATAACCCTTCCCCCACCGCACTCCTAGACGACTACAACAACAACATCTACACCAACCCATCTACCTTCTTCACTTCTCTCGGGCAAAATCTCATGGCCACTCCTGTCAGTTCTACAGAAAGCAGTGCCAACAACGCAAACACCATTTCATCAGCCGACGATATCGGCATGGTCGACTTTACGCATGCAGATATACCGATCGATTGGAAGGACTTTGACTTTTCGACTATGGATCTAGACACCTTTATGTCTATTGATCCGGTGAATTCGTCTGCCGCGAATATTAACAATCATGCTGTCAATTATTTGAATACTTTTGGTGGCGGTACAGGGCATGGACCTGGAGGTTGGGGCGGGAATGATTTTGGGAGKGGATTTATGTCTGCAAGATGATTTTATATAGCAGGATTTGGTGGTAGAAATTAGAACAGTATATGTAATGAACGATTGGATAACACGCTAACAAACAAAGAAACGAATGACCTTGTTAATTAAAACCCCTTAAGTGTTCTATCATCGCTTTCCATGTCTACTGATCAAGTACAACTCAAGTATCCAGCCTTGGGTTGTAGACTCGCATCAAACGCCATTGACCACGATGTCTAATCAAATGGCTTGCAGTCCGACCTTGGCATCGATCAATCGGTATCGCTCCTTCTCCTTGCGATCCTTTGATAAGACTGCCACGCAAATTAAGAGGATCATATCAAGTGCTAGACAGCAAGTTAGCATCATACGAACAGAGGGATAGGGTGGATACATACCGACGATACCAAAGATAGCAGTAAAGATGGCGTCAAGGGTGCTATTCACGAAGCTAGAGAATGGGCCCACACATCCCTCTTTCTCTGCTGCAACCAGAGGTGTGGTGCAAGTTGCGTCGGTAACGAATGGTGGGGATGTGCTGTTGTAATAACCGCAACAGTCAAACTATCAAACAAATCAGTGCCGGTTCTGTTTCAACGAATTAGGACAAGACATACTCTTTGTTGTAACAAACTCTGGACAGCAGACGTCTGTTGGCCCCATGAGGTATTCAATGCTGCGCGGGTCCTGAGAGTCTCAATCCAAATGATCAGTCCAATGACGAGTGTGAATACTCCAGAGACAATGACCAGCCATCCCTGAAGTTGAAGCCATAGCCGACTGTCGCGCATGATCATGCTGGGAAGAGCGAGGAGGAACGTAGCGAAGACGATGATAGCATTAACCAAGGCCACTATGTAGGAAGATCTGTCAGTGCATGGGTATATGTAACTGGATTAATTCCACTACATACCTTTCTCAGGCACCATTTTGAGTAAAAGAATGCTAGGTGCACTGTTCATCGTCGGGGTAGAATTGACGGCCTGGCTGAATAGCAATGACCCTACCAACAGTATTATACCGCCGGCCATAAAGAGAAAGTTCGCACCGGCATAGCTCAGCAGGATCTTGTCCACTCTCATGTTGACGGTGATTGATGGGTTTCAGTGAAACGGATTAACGGCGTGGTATAGTATTGCTGATACTTGACGATAGAGAGCGATAGAGATCTCCAAAATTTTGTGAGCTTCTTAAACGAACGGTGACTTAGTCTGCCAGAGACTAGATGTCGTATAATCTAAATCCAGTTGAAATATCAAGGTGAGCCGGCTCACGGAAAGAATCGAAAATCGCGGGCGTGAATATCCCTACCGAGGCTGGAACTCGAAATTCACAAAGTCGTTCGATTCAATTGAAAGAATTCTGGGCCATCTCCTTAATTAATATTCGCAATAGTCTACCGGAGTGTGCATCCGCTGACGGTAGGTGAGGCAGAAGCCGCAACGCGAAACGTCTCAGATCAGTATCCGTATACGTACACCCTGGGCACCACATGATTAACCAGAACAGAGGGCAGCACAGCGATCTTGATGAGAGGAGAATGATCTAAAGTTGTACCACATATGAGTATCCTTAATTATCGCAATGTGATCTGAATACTTGCCGATGTATCTCTTACCAGACCGATAAATGGACGACAGTACCTTGAGTACTGTTTATCGCTGTCTGCGGGATGTGTGAAACTTTGTATGAAGTGACCTGAATCGGGTTTCAGGTGGTATAAAACAGCGATTCATTTTTGCGTCAAGTCAAATCAGACATCAGAAACCGATATATACAGGATGACGCCGCAGCATGGTGACAAATTCCGATACAACAAAGTGTACCGACGGTAGTCATCACTAGGAAAGAAGTATAATCATCGATATCTCAGTCCAGGTCGCTGAATGTCCTGAAGCAGTCTGGTGAAGCCTGAATTGAGAAATGGAAGATGGTTGACAGTCTGAGGTTTTTCACAGGATGATGCCGAGGGGCAGGCACACAACGACGACGACAAAGAAGGAAGGGGCTACTCATACATCACAAGGAAGAAGCGCCTTCCGTCAAATGCCAAATGCAGCCGTCATCTGCAGCTCGTCAAAAGAGACTTAAGCTCATCATCCAAACTATGTGAATTAGGCTTGATTGCACAACATTAATAGGCCCATCCGGACCTTCAGCAGCAATACACAGATACAAAGTGATGGCATGAACACGTGTTGTGTCAAGGAGAGAAAGAAACAGCCACAGAAAGCGAGCTTATATTGATGCAAATCCCATTGTTTATTTACACTCATGTACAAGTCTTATCGTGGATAGGTACAGTGTACTCTGTGTTGATGAGCATACATCTGACCACTGTACAGACTGTGGAAACCGGTCTAGCGCAATCTGGAGCTGTCAACAATGTTGATCGATACGATGTGTGTATGTAGATGCCAATCCGGCATCTGTGCAAATCATCCAGACTGACAAAAGGCTAAGCTTCGACCTGACAGCACGGATAGCACCTACCATCCGACAGAGGCAAGGCCTCGACCAGAGTACGTACTATGGTACACGTTACTATGTAGATGATTGAGCTAGCGCGATCTGCAGGACGTATCTGAGTTATGAATTCTGGAGACTGCTAGGACCATCAGCACTAGTTACATACTCCGTAGTAAGTTGAGACCAAAATTAGGCTCGGCCTATCGTACGGAGGCTGTAACGTAACGCCAATGGATTGATTCAGCTCGAACAGCACTGACATATGCTGTGGTAATTCCTGAGTGGTGTTGATGAGGACACCCGACAATTACTATGTATGCAATGCACCTACATAGTAATGTTCTAGATGATCTAGAAGAGTACTTCCCTTGGAAGTCCTGACAGAGTTCTCAATGTACATACATAGTATTGACACAGAACTCACCGAACGTCGTAAAATACGGTAAGACCAAACGTCACGTTGATGCTAAGGCCGCCATTCCTGGTAGGTCGCTAGTGTGTCGGCGCTAGCTGTTTCCGGTGTTTGGGTCAGTCGTATTAGTACAGCTTCAGCCTTCAAATCGACTCCGTGGGTCGCTCCACTCGTCCTTTCGTGCGACATTGATAATTTGATGTTTTTCAATAATTTGGGACAATCTCTGGGTCACTACTCTAGTAGAGCACAGTATGTAAAAAACTGTTTCTGTCTATACTACATAGTAAAACTACTATGTGACTAAATGCTTTTTCTGCAGCGGTAGACTCTGGAAACTGGCAGTGCGAGACAGCTTAATTGATTGCTACCAGACCGTGGCCAATGGCAATACAAGCCTCCTCATGGGGCCGTAACTGTGGTAATTTTACGCAATATAATGGTCACCGCCTGCCGTGTGCAGCCTCAAAAACAGCAATTTCGTGGGTCGAGACCGCGAAACTGCTGTTTTACAGCGGGGCCAGCTGCTGCTATATAGCCAATGGCACGAGACTGTAACAGCGCCACTGGCTTGTACATTCGGATCTGATTGGATGTTGTCTGCGCGGGGAGGAGTCCATCTCCTCAAACTCACTTATCATTGGCGGATACGATACCACCGGCCCATCTTCTCCAGCCGCGCGCCGTTACTCGTGGGTGTTTTAGTACTGTTTTTGCCTCTCCGTCGTTTTATTACCGTTTACCAGGCCTGACCAGTTGCCCGTTTTTCCCTTTTTTACCCACMCCCGCMCCTTCCCCCCCCCCCGAAAAAGGTCCTTCCTGCTTTCCTTCCACACTTTACCCAAAAAACTCCCTCTCCCAAACGCGTTACTCGATTTGGCCGTCTATCCATCAACCCAAGCATCATTCCTCTTTGGGGAACTTCATCTTCAATTCTTCAACTGCCTTCCAACAAAGCTTCCTGCTTTACGCTCACATCCCACTTATTCATCTCAAATATAACATTCCGCTCTCCCAATCAGCCCTTGATCCCATTTGCCTCTGTCATTATGGCTGATCTCTCCGCCAACATTGTTTCCGACGAGCATGCCTCGCCCTCGCAGGACGAGCTACAGCAGATGGGCAACGGTGCCAATGTCGACCGCAAGCGCTCCCGTATGAGTGCTGCTGGTGACGACGACGACGACGATGATGATAAGCCTGGTCGTGAGCGTCGCAAGATCGAAATCAAATTCATCCAAGACAAGTCGCGTCGTCACATCACCTTCTCTAAGCGGAAGGCCGGTATCATGAAGAAGGTACGTCCAGTCGCGTTCCGCCGCGCCTCAAACAGGCGTCCTGAGCTCCCACTACTGTTTCTCGATATACTTGTTACGGTAGTATATTCAATGATTAACATTTAATTGTTAGGCCTACGAATTGTCCGTATTGACTGGTACTCAAGTACTGCTGCTTGTCGTCTCCGAGACTGGTCTCGTCTACACATTCACCACTCCCAAACTACAACCTCTGGTCACCAAACCCGAGGGCAAGAACCTTATTCAGGTAAGCTGAGAAAACGAATCTACCAGAGTGGACGTCATCCTGATTGACTTAGGCTTGCCTGAATGCGCCTGAACCCTCCGCCGAGAATGGTGTCGACGCCACCGATGTTCCCGCCGAGTCTCCCGAAGATGTCTCTCACAACAACGTCAATGCACAGCAAGCACACATGGCTCGTCAGCCTGGCATCCAGCCCGGGTACATGACACAGGAGCAGCAGCAGCAGATGGCCTACTACCAGGGTCTGCAGCAACAGCAGGCACAAGCAGGTGGACAATACCCAGGAATGCCCGTCGGAGGCAGAATGCCACCCCAACATCAATCCACTGCTTAAATAATTCGTGTGCGGCTCTTTTAATGGTTGATTATACCAGAGTGGCAGGKGTTTGTGGCCATGGTGTTTCCTTGTTTGCGGTGTTCCTTTCTTATTATATTCGTCATCCTCGACTTTCGCCATCTACGATCCTGATGCCCTTCCCGCCTCTGCTCGTTTGATACCCTTTCACCAACATTATACAGTTGCCTTAGCACAAAACCCTGTGTATTCTGAATGACCCCAGCCCAGTCTGGCACAATTCTCAATCTCACCTTATCGAGTTCAACAGTCATATTGTGTTATCTTTTGGGACCAGGTCATCATGATTTTTCTTTGCAGACACAATTATCATCTGTCTCGTCACAAAAACATAGGAGAGATACCAAACATATTGAAACGGACGAGGAAAAGTGACAAAGGAGGGTTCGGCAAAAAAACAAAACTTTCTTACCTCTCATGATACTAAACTGGTGAAAGCTCAATGCTTAGGTGTGGAACAACTGTCGGGGTTTCTTTTGTCGACGCTTGATTCATGTCTAATCATCGGTGAAGATGAGGTGTTCTCGGAGTGTGTGGTCTTGCGGTACTCGTTTATTTGCGTTCGGATTGACTGCGATATTTCCATTATTTTCACTGCTTGAATATGCTGTATGTGTTTTCTTTATATTCTTTGACAGTTTCACAACTCTTGCGCTGGCTTTGATTCATCCGTTCTAGTTTGACTTGCTGTGGGATTTTTCTTTTCTTGATGTATTTCTCACAATTACGGATATTTCCTTGGTTTCCCTCATACACAGACTCGGCGACGAGTTTGGAGTGTCTGATTTGTTTTTGCTCAAAAATCCATGTATCAGAAACTTTCATCAATCTACATGTGCAATTAGGCTTGTGAAGAACAGAATCGAAGCTACCATGCGCTTGAAAGCAAGAAACTCCTCTAAGTAAGAATTATTGACTTTGAAATATAGATGGACTACGTATTGATTGTTCCAAGGTTATGTATCTTTGCTATTTGCCGATAAATTTTCAACCGACAGGGACATTTTCGATTTTGACCCGAATCCGGTAAGACTTACTGTACATGGAAGCTTCCCTGTTTGGCTATGTTGATCAGGGCTGCATTCACCTCGTGCTTCTGTTGGACCTTGCAAGTTAAAGTGGGCTTGTAAATTCTCACAATCTAATAATTTACTCTTTTGATAGATACGACGTTACTACGTACTATATCGGTCTACTTCTATGTTACGATTACGTCTAGGGGCAGTTATCAATACGTTTCCAAGCATGTTTCATTACATTTTCGTATTCTTTGTAGAGTCGTATGTATTGGTAGGAGTAAAACTCATCAAACAGGGGAATGCGTCGAGTCTCGCCGATTCCTTCGAGGCCATGATATCCCCGTCCACCGCTTTAATAATACCACACCCCGCTTCCAACCAGCGCTGAGGATTGTGCCTGAATCCGAGTCATTATTGTCGACAACAGTTTCAGTGTTGCCCTGCTCGTTGCTATGAGAGGTCGCCCCGTAAGTTCGCGGCAGTTCATCTTGATTGTTACGAATCGGGCTCGGTGCGTGACCGAAACCTGGCTTCTTGCCTAATGAGACTGGTGCTGAGGTGCGTCTCGATGACCCAGTATACCCTCGTTGATACTGCAAGCGACGCGGACTCCAACGCGACAACGCCGATGGAGGATCGGCTTGTTGCTTCGCATCCCGGGTCTTGGATACACGGAAATACGAGTGACTTTCGTTATCTCCTAACGATGGTCGTCTCTGCCCTCGAGTTTCAGAAGGAAGAACTGAGAATGTCCGCCTATGCGGGTACTGTAGAATCCGCTTTCGTGTCGTTGAGCTCGATGGAGATTCCGTCGATGTCCGCCGTCGTCCGGCGCCTTCATTTTCGGAGTCATCGAGTTCCGCCCAGATTTGTGCCGATTCATTATTGAATGTATGAGCGTCAAGGGTGTGAGATCGATATCGATATGTAGGTATTAAAGGTAGACTTGGAGCACGTTGATGCGATGTGTCGGTCCCTTTCGACAAAAGTGGTTGCCGTTCACCATCCATGAACTCTTCGTCTTCTTCAGGTTCGGCGTATTCTTCCACAATGCCCATTCCAGCTCCCAAAGGTGTCTGCGCTGTATTCGGCAATGTAAGACTCGGGTGAGTGTCGTTCGCCTCCAGTCGCCAGGAAAGGCACAAAACACCCGCCAACAAAACAACAGTGCCAAGCGCAATGAGGCCAGCATGTAGTCCCGTCAGTTGAGACGCCTGACGGAAATAAATCAATCCATCCAAAATCGCGACAATGTTGTAGATGCAAAAAACAAAAGGGTAAAGAACGCTAGTGCTACACAACTTCAAGCCAAGATGCATATAGTACAATTGGGTTAGGGCGAGAAGGACCAGCCCGATCAAAATCATCCAGGACTGCCATCGATTGAATTGATTCACATGATCAACGATCGTGCGGACAAGTAGCTCAACCGCTGATTTGGCCAGCAGCAGCGTGTGAGCCGACAGGACTCCGCTGGAAAACCCGAATGCTAACCCACGGTAGAATTTCCCTTGGTGGGGGGATATAAAAGAACGAGGAAGGTGTATAGAGCGAAAGATTTTGGAGCTGCCCGGCGTCGAAATGGTCTTGATTATGCGCGAACTAAAAAGGACAAGCAAAACCACCAAGCCGGTCATGACCATCCATACCACGAATGGCCGCTGATCGAGCAACTCTAAGAGTTCATCGAGACTATGCGCCGGTTCTCCGATGGCGCCGAACGTGGCTATTAAGACTGCACCAATGCATACGAGCACTGTGCCAACGAAGGAATATTTTGTAAATGTTTCTCCAAGAATGAGCGTCGCGGATATTGTATTAAAAACTAGGCCGGACTGCATCACTCAGTTAGTAAGAGCAGAGCGACTTTTCGAGAAATCCACATACAGCCTGCAGCGTCGAAAGAACCGGCAGCGGTAATGTCGTGAGTTGTATAGTGCTCCCAACAATATTCGCAACGACAAACATCAACATGCCCAGCTGCCATCTTCTTCGCTTGTATGGAGGTCTTCGAACCTCATATGGCGCCTTTTCGTCTTCTAGTAAGTGTGATTTTCGCTGGAGGGTGAGTCCGATTGCTTGTAGGCTGGTAGAAATGACACCGACAATTACGCCGATCTGATGGACAAAAGTCAGAAATCGAGCGGACCCCCTCATTGCATTGCGAAAAGATGAACGGTAAACTCACGGCAATACTCCCCTCAGGCGATATATCACCTAGCAAACCCATCTGCGAAGTGAAGCGCGCGGCGCATATGCTCACTCACTTGGCGGAGGTGTATAGATTGTGGCAGATGCTGGACATGTCGCCGTGTCAACGTGTTATACGAGGCGAAGCATAGAAATCGAGGAGTGCTTGCGAAGAGATTGCGAAGATGTCGAGAGACTTGGAGGGGAGATATATAGTAGATAGAGATGCAATTTTATTGAGTATTGAAGTAAGTAGTTTATGTAGTTAGTGAATCGTCATGTCTTGGGCCGGGGCAGCTGATGCCTGCGGACGCTTGGCCCATTCCGTCGTCAGCGGACCCACTCTCGTAGCTTGCTGCTTCCATCACCTCTGGAGTCTGGACAAGTCAACTACGATCATTCAGTCGCGATCAGCTTCACATTCTTTCGGGCCGCTTCGGTACGACGTGAAATCACGCGGCAGAACTCCTATCCACACCCACGCGCCTTACGATATCGTGGGAATCAAGCAAACCTTGGCCTCGACCATATAGCATCGTCATCCCACCTCCCCAGTCAAGACCTCACATATAGACAGTCAAGATGTCGCAACGCCATGCCCTCTCAGACGACCAGGTGTGTAACTGAGGGCCTCCAAATTGGTGTCGCAGCGTTTGCTAATCACATCTTTATGAAAAGGTCGCCGGCGAGCTCCGCAAGATGACAGCTTTCATCAAGCAGGAAGCTCTCGAAAAATCCAAGGAAATCCACATCAAAGCCGACGAGGAGTTCGCCATTGAGAAATCTAAACTGGTCCGTCAAGAGATCGCTGCCATCGACGCCCTATACGAGAAGAAATTCAAACAAGCCGCCATGTCCCAGCAAATCACCCGCTCCACACTCTCGAATCGCACCCGTCTGCGAGTCCTCTCTGCTCGTCAGGAGTTGCTCGATGAGCTCTTCCAGCGTGCACGCGAGGAGGTCACCACATCGACCAAGGATGCGAAGAAATATCAGAGTATATTGGCCAATTTGATTTTGGAGGGTCTCTACTATCTGAATGAAGATAAGGTGGCGGTGCAAGCCCGGAAGAAGGATAATGCTGTGGTCAAGAAGGCTATTGAGGATGCTCAAAAGGAATTCAAGGAAAAGGTTGGCCGGGATGTGACGATAGATCTTGATGAGAGCGACCCGCTGCCGGATGGATCGTGAGTGTCATTCCTTTGATCACACTGTTTCATGGACTAACAGTTCTATACAGAGCGGGTGGTGTTTCTATTGTCGGTGGTGGCGGCAAGATCGATATCAACAATACTTTCGAAGAGCGACTGCGACTTTTGGAGATCGACGCATTGCCTGCTGTTCGCGAGACACTGTTCGGAAAGAATGCAAACCGCAAGTTTTATGATTAGATTTGTCATTCTGTTTTTTTCCGTGTCTGGTCCTTGTTTGTTTCCTGTTTGTGTGAACTAGTAATTGGTTCATCTGATGTTCTGCTATATATCTTATACTGTATACTTCCTCTGGTGGTTTCAGTTGCATTCCATACTTCTGTCCACAGGCGAATTTTTACTCGTATTGTTGCTTCAGCTGCAGCGTAAAATAGTCTAATAGACCGCGGATTGCGACTCATGCTTCTCGACTTGTTTACATTAATTCTATTGCTGCTTTAGTGTAACGTGTCAAAAGAGAATAGCAACCGAACCTCGTGAGTCGTTACTCATTGCGTCATGTCATCATCAAGCAAGTAAACCTCGTGAACTGCCAGGAACTGATTTTACTTCTTAGGATTGCTCGACGGTGTTCTTGAACCCCGCGTAGTCGCCTAATTTTTTGATCGGACTGCTATATCCAAACATCGACTTGACCCGCCTTTTAGTCCGGATAGAGTATAGAATTCGGTACTGTAGAGCTTCGAGACCCTGCTTGGCCTCTGTTCGCTTCAAATGGGATGCTCCGGAGTCCTCCATGGCGCTGAATATCCGTTTCACTTGTTCTGCTAGGCTATCGACGACTTCATTGAATTTGCGTTCTGCTTCCTTGTTTGGGAAGACAAGTGTAGTTCGGCCGGTGTCGATGACGATGTTCAATAGAGATGTAACGGCCTTTACTTCCATATAATCGTAGTCAGGATCCAAACGAGCTTTATGCAGTTGGGAGTCCAATCGTGCGGTTCGTAGATAATTGAGAATTTGTCTGAAAGGAATGACTTCTTCTCTAAAGTTGTCAAGTAGAGATTCGTCCTTCGTCAAGAATGCCATTGCTAAGCGGCATTTGAAGATTGCGATTTCACGATTTGAAGATAATATGTGGTTGAGCAGCTTGCTTTGAAATTGGGTGTCTTTGATTGTTTTGAGCAGAGTCTTCCCAATCGGTTGTACCTGAAGGAATGTTAGCTTTTGACAGTTTGAAATCACTGGAAGAAATGACTTACGACATTTTCAAACTCTTCTCGAGGTATACTCTGAAGGAGATAATCTATAGTATTCTCCAAAGATGCAATGACCATATCGTTGTGCGAGACGGCAGTATCCAACGTCAAACGAAGTAAAATGTGTAAAGTATGTTCCCTCGTATCAGCATGTAGACTAGTGATATCTAGTTAGAAAATTCATTCTCATACGCTTCAAAACAAAGTGACAAACCAAACAGCTATATCTCTGAGCATCTGGAGAACTGATAGAAGAAAGCTCCAATTGCGAGACGTCTCCGCTACTTCCCATCAGCTTGAGACATGACTTATTTATGGAAAGCTCCTACCCTGATAATACGACACATCTGCCTGTATGGATTCATTCGCATCCACTGCTGTTGGGTGGCCACCAAGACTAAAGAAAAGCTGATCTATATCTGTTTGTCCTATAAGTGACTCAATGCGCTCACGCTTGGCATTCTAGAGAATGTCAGTTGATTTGTGAGTGAGTCGGACATGTAAGCAAATACCTTGATGGCTCTGCAGTAAGCGTATCTTAGTTCATCCCGTGGCTCCGATGACACTGTTTGTTGTTAGAGAGGAACGGTCTTGGATTTCTTGGGCATTGAGTATACCGGACTGAAATATCCATATAACAACTTCAACAGGCATCACGTCTCTCGACAGTGCAAAGTCAATGATTCCTGAGAAAAAGGCCCTCTCACGAGTAAAAGGTTCTGCGAGTCTATTAGTAGGCAAGAAGCGGGTCGAGAGAACGTTGTCCTACCTCTTAAAAATGCTTCCCTAGATGAAGCAAGAATTGAATCTCTGGGAAACTCGGGAAGGCCCTGCTTCTTCGTACCGTCTCCAAAGAAAAGCCATGACTTTTCTTGCTCAAGAGCCTCGGTGCGCTTGACCGCATTTAGCAATCTTTTGAAATCAGAGCCTGTATCATCGGTAGACAGCCCTGATGCCAATATATCGTCACGTAGATTCGATGGCCGGCTTTTGTTACTGAAGCCGTTAACCGTCGGAATCGTTTGGTCCTGGGTCTCGAGTATGGCCTTAGCTTTAGCAACGTTCGTTTCGATTTCATCATCATCGACCGAGCGCTGCACCAATGACTCCAGACTGAATTTATATTTCTTCTCATCGAGTCCAACTTTTGCTCGAAAGTTGCGAAACTCATGTTGTTTGCGGCGGTTGGGTGGTTTTGATGCTGTTTTTGGTTTGAGGTCGCGAGATTCTGCTATCTTCGTCGAAGTTGAAGACGGCGCTCTGCCTAGGAACTTGTTCAATAGCTCATCGACGTCCTCTAATTCCTCGGAGCTGGCGCTTTCTGCGTCCGTATCTATCACGACCTCCTTCCCATTCTTCACTATCCGCTGTGACGAGTTGAAACTGGCATTGAGGGAGGAGCTTGGACGAAAGGACGTGAAATCGCTAGTATACGATGGCACAGTCCGGTTGGGGCTCCTTACATCATGTGCACTGCTGTTTGTCTGACGTTCCAGGGGGTCTGGTAATTGTTGGGATGACGAAAAATGCGATGGAAGGTCAGACGGCGGATCACTCAGAGGTGAGGAGGGTTGGCTGAGCGCGGGGAGGTTGACGGTGGGAGGAGGTGCATAGGCCGGACGCTTGAAGTAATCCTTAATGGTGCGTGGCTGCGACATGTCGCTTCAAGCGAGGTTCGTCAAAATCTTATGTCTGGGAGCTAACGTACATGATGAACGTCCCTTTGTTCAAGGTGTTGAGCTGGCCATCGAGCGGTAATTTACGCGTAAGGCAGGCACGCGGGTGCCACGAAGCCACGTGAGATTCTCGATTAATTAACTCCTAATTGGGTTACCCTAACCCCGTCTCAGGGTTCCATGCCGATTGGTGGTTGAATACGCATACAAGTTGATACGTACAACAAAGTAATTTTCACAGGCCGGAGTTTCTTCCATGTACTCCTTGCTGATCTTCTAAATCCTATGGATCTCCGGATTGGTGCTTAGCTCATGATCCCTCGGCTGAGCTGGGCCTACTTCAGCTCCAGCTTACCATGTTTCTAAATCAAAAAAATTTATTGTTCGCTACCTAGGTATGTAGGTTTTCTCATCTGTCTCTGTGATTATTAGACGATAAAAACGGTCTCAAGATGGTTTCGGTAATCAGGATATCGCTGGTGAGTGGCATCAATGGTTTTCTTACCACTGCTGATTTGATTGGCAGTCAATTCTTGCGCTCGCCCTGCTCTATCCGTTCCTGGCAGAGCGTGCCCGTGTGGTACGGCTTCTCGTGGACAATGCACCTCACAAATTCACCGCAGTAAACACATTCGCCGCCTCCTCAGTCAAATTTGCCGATCGAATACGCAATTGCGAAGATGGGCTCATGATTGACGAGGATCACGTAGCAATCTTCAGCTGTGATCCCGGTAGAGATGTGTGGAACACCGTTATGGGAACCTTTACTCCGGATCTGTCAACTATTCCGCATGGCAATCTTCACTTGTACAGATACAGCCAGAAAGATGCCTCCGATGAGGAGGCGAAGCTTACGACTATTGAGCTCCGCGACTTTCCCGGAGCCAAAGAGTTCCACCCCCTTGGTATCGAGTACCATAGGCCGACTTCTACATTGTATGTCTGCAATCATGGTCTGAACGGGTCTCGAATCGAGATCTTTGCGCTTGACTTTAGCGACTCATCAAAAACTCCTGTTGCTACATATCAGCGAACAATCATTAGCCCGCTGATCAGGTCGCCTAATGCAATTACCGTTTTGAGCGAGCACGAGTTGTATGTCAGCAGTGACCATTACTTCCTCAAACGTTACAACCCTGTTTTAGCCTGGATCGAGACGTATCTCGGACTTCCATTGGGCGGGGTCGTTTACGTGAATCTCTTGACCAACGAGTTCCGCACTGTTGCTCGTGTACCGTTCTCGAATGGTATTACATTGCTAAATGAGACGACTGTGGCTGTTGCATCTACAAGTACTGCCGCGGTACGCTTCTATGAGATGTCTTTAGATCGATCACTCCAGCAAACCGGTGCAGTCAATTTGGACTTTATGCCGGATAATCTGTCTATAGATAAAGATGGCGTGTTGCTGATTACTGGTCACCCGCATCCCCCAACTCTGGACAAAATGCGGGTGGAGCGATTAGGGTGTCTCTTGAATAGCACTGTTGGCAATCCGGATTGTGTTGATGGCAAGGCTCCTACTAAGGTGGTGGAGTGGTCTGCGGACGGAAATATAAAGACTTTATACGCGACGACGAGCGAAATCGTTGGTGGCTGCACGTCGTTGAGAGACACGGTATACAATATTGGCATCACATTGGGCTTGTATGGAAAGGGTGTTTTGATTTGGAACCAGTAGTGCAAGCGTCCATGTCAGCTGGTGTTGATATATCAATTGATGTATGTGCCCACGGGTACATAGGTACCTCCAGGGTTGTATATAAGGGTACACATAGTTTTATCAGGACTTGAACAATACCAACCTGGCTATTGATAAACATTGAATGATTGAACTTAACATTTGAAGTCGTAATAACATTCCCCTCTTTTTTTTTTCGTGTAGCACGCCACCAATCATACACACATCCGGCTCCGCAAAGGGTGCATTCTTGATCTGTTCTATTTCCTCCCCCATGTACGTAGCAGTATCAACGGTCCATTGAGTATCAGTTACTTTACCAACCTCATGCCAGAAGCTTCGCATAGTCTGTTCGTTATGCCGACAACTCTTGAACTTGTATCCATCTTCACGCATACCAGTCATCGGATATCGGCCACCTAGGTAGCTCCCCAATTGTCGACCGGTGATCATGACACCCATTCTGTCTTCGCACATGGCCACCATTCTCTTAGCAAACAGAAGCTGGTCTTCATAATCCGGCATATGGAAAAGAGATGATGCAAAGATAGCCACCACCCTACCAGTCAGTTCATGTGCCAATGGTCCACCCTGATACGCGCCCTCATCTGGCTCGATTAGATGACCAGTCACGAATTTGACGTTTTGTTTGCCTTTGTTCAGAAACAGGCGACATCCGACATCGATAAACACCCTCTCCAAATCGCACCCGTGCAGTCGCGAATGCGGGATCCCTTCATTTGCTAAGAAGAGAATTTCCTACACAAAACAACATCCAGCATATAAAAAGCCGCCAGTGGATGAGGATTTGAGCAATTGCAGAAGGCGAGGGTAGGATGGCTTGTGCGAGACGTTGAATGAGAGAAATCTCATCTGGCCAATACAAGCATAGTGGTATACGACATATGCCTCGTCGCGCAGAGTAAAAACATGTTGGGCGGCTTAATCTGGTGCGATTTTGCTGTACGACTCGAGCAGCGCTTGAGCCCCGGGTTGATTTTGGTGGTCTTTTCTCTGTATGGTTYTTTTGTCAGTTCATTTYCCGAMCCTGCCGATACCTGAGCTTCGGCCATGGTGGGTTAGTCTGGTTAAGCTTCGGCTCATTCATGTTGGGGACTGAAAGGAACGATCGCAGATGGCTTTCTGTAGTCATTGTTGGTGCTAGGCATTTATTCATGCAAGCCGATGAACGGCCGGTGGTGGATCGGCCGAGCTGAGTTAGTGCTGCAAATAAGATTTGCATCAACAAAGCATTGTCTACATAGTATGCCACACACTGCCGAACATGATACTGTAATGAATATAAATCTGTGAGAACATTGAAACAAGTCAATTGATCCAAGTTAGGAGTTCTCACAACGTCATACGCCACTTGGCGGCTATGACGGCCCTGTCCCAAGAAAAACGTGCCGAAGGATAAACGCGAAAAAAATGGTTTTTTTTTTTTTTATCAGTTGAACCATGGAAAACAAAACAAATTCTGATCGGACGGCAAACAGCTGAGTAATCCAAGGAAGACAGGAGAATAGATCTGAACACATTGACTGGATCAGATCTACGGGCTGGAATTTACTATTCTATGTAGTATACGTACTCCGTAGTTACACATACGTACTATGTAGGAGGGTGTTCTAAAAGTAAAGGGGCCGATGAAACTTTCAATAAGTCTATGGAGGCTTCGGATCTGATAGGCCGGTCCGGGTAAGTTTGGCGTAATGGGGTGCCGGACGTAAAGTCTAACCCCCGTATGTTACGCCGCCGGACATAACGGACAGCCCTAATTACTACTACTACGTAGTAAACAATGGTATTGTCTGTGCCACCCGGATGTATGTGATCGTCGAAGGCCGAACAGTACTTACTGTACTACTCACACAGAGGGCGCGCATTGACTATTCAGTACTGTACGGAGCACTCCGTAATTGTACTGTATTTAATTCTATTTATGCAGGATATTAATTGTGGGTTACATGAGGTACGCACTCCATAGTTTCACTGTCCTGACTGACATCGATGGACGGCCAGGGACGACGTGGTAGACTCGACTATGGCCACTGTATCTCTCTGCAAGATATAGAATCATCGCAGATTAGTCATTTATTCTATTCATCTATACTATAGATACAGAATAGAAGGCCAACATCGGGTGTAGAATCGTCCGGCCGGGAGCGCCAAGCCGAACTAAGCACAGAACAGCCACGGGCTCAGCTCCTGACCACGCTAGTCATCCGTGACTCCCGCTGTATTATTACTGCTGCTTACAATTCCTTGATCAGCTTCGCAGCCAACACCTCTTACTAAGATACACCTGGCGTCTTTTCCCATCCTTTCTCCTCTCCTCCTCCTGATAGTAATAATAATAACATCACCACCACCACCACCACCATTCACTCGTTTTCCTCCTCCCCATCCCGCCTCCCTGTCGACGACCGCCTCCCAATCGTTGTCTTTACCCAACGCCTCGTTCTGCCTCAATCCAGGACGCCACTTGCTGCTGCTGCTGACACCGTTGCCGCGCTTGCTTTCAGCCGACTCCTTTCCCCTACTACTCTGGGGCTGCGTTTCACTTATCGCCAGATCGCCCCCTCTCACAACACACCCATCGACTCCCTCAGTTCAGTCTCGTGGCTGGCATTCTCAGAACGAACAATTGTCTGAGTTAGCAAGGGGAGATTGAACTCGCCAAAAACCTGACTTGTTAACTTGAATTAATTTCAGGCGCGGAACAACGGCAGCGGCTACGGCGGACTTGCATCGTCAGGATCCGCCACTTCGATCGGATGCTCTATTAATTAACCTCATCCGCTTCCTTTTTTCAATTATCAATCTTTCGATACATGCTCTGCGCGCCGACGTGACGCCTTCCGAATGTCTCGGATTCAGTTCGAAGACGGCGGCGAAGGGAATGGCAATTCCTTACACCCAACAAATAGTGAAGTCTCGAAACCGACGAGGCGACAACGATGGGCGACTCGGCGCTTAGGAAACTCGAGCGGCCTAAAGAAGCGGGTTTCGATCGTTGACCGACTCCATAAACGCAATGTCTCTGGTGCAGAAGAAAAGCGGAATTCAGCTGGGAGCAGTGCCGGCGATGGGAACGATGGCGCGACCAACGAAGGCGCCGGCGCTGACGGCCAACAAGAGACGCGGCGAATATTCTTCAATATGCCCATACCAGACGAAGAACGCGACGAGGAAGGGTATCTGAAAGCGCAATATCCGCGGAACAAAATTCGTACAGCGAAATATACGCCGCTGAGTTTCATTCCCAAGAACTTGTGGCTTCAGTTTCAAAACATTGCAAATCTTTATTTCTTGTTCATTATCATTCTAGGTGTAAGTCTACCGTCCGATCACTTCCATTGTTATGATTAAGCATACTAATATTTATGCGATTAGTTCTTTCCCATTTTCGGTGTCACCAATCCAGGTCTGAACGCCGTGCCTTTGATTGTTATTATCATCGTGACAGCCATCAAAGATGCGATCGAAGATTGGCGACGTACTGTTCAGGACAATCAATTGAATAATTCCCCCGTTTATCGCTTGGTCGATTGGACAAACGTCAATGTCAGTGAAGAGGACGTATCGTTGTGGCGTCGTTTCAAAAAAGCATGCACCCGATTTATCATCAAAACATACAGATCGATGCAAAGGAACAAAAACAAGAAGGTGGAGGAGGATTCCGCCGAGGAGGATGACAGGCGATTTTCCATGGCAACCTATCGCCAATCCGTGTATTCTCAACGACAGTCTTACTACGGCGATGGCGCCGAAGACGGCATTCAGATGACTCCTGTTGCGTCCCCGCATCCGGATCCGCAGGTTGAGGGAAACGGATGGCCAAATGAGCCAAACGATGGCAACCAACACCTGCAAGTTGCCAAGGCTGTGCGAGACAGCGTGGCTCCCGGCGGAAAGAGAGCGGGCACTATTCTCGACCGCTCGAGACAGACGCCACAAACTGCGCGCTTCAAGCGAGAATACTGGAAGAGTGTCAAGGTTGGCGACTTCGTTCGGCTGTACAACGGAGACCAAATTCCAGCTGATATCGTCATTCTTTCTTCTTCCGATCCCGATGGAGCTTGTAATATCGAAACCAAGAACCTGGATGGTGAGACGAATTTGAAAGTGCGCCAGGCCTTGAACTGTGGACGATTAGTCAAGCACGCCCGTGACTGCGAGAGAACCGAGTTCTTCATCGAGAGTGAACCTCCTCACCAGAACTTGCACAACTACAGTGCGGCAATTCGATGGCAACAGCGCGACGAGAATGTTCCCAATGGTCCACCCAAGGACATGGTAGAGCCCATCGGCATCAACAATCTTCTTCTTCGTGGGTGTAGTCTCCAAAATACTGAGTGGGTTCTGGGTGTTGTTGTCTTCACCGGCCCCGAGACAAAAATCATGCTCAATTCCGGAGAAACCCCTACCAAACGACCAGCACTTGCTCGGGCAATGAACTTCCAAGTCATCCCTAATTTCACCATCTTGTTCATACTGTGCTTGGTTACCGGTATCGTCAACGGTGTCAGCTGGGCTTCGCAAGGTTCTTGGACATTCTTTGAGTATGGATCTTACGGTGGCAGCCCGCCAGTTGAAGGAATCGTCGCTTTCTTCGCCGGTCTCATCTTGTTCCAGAACTTTGTGCCGATTTCTCTCTACATCACTCTGGAGATCATCCGGTCGGTCCAGGCACTTTTCATCTTTTATGACCTCGACATGGTTTACCAACGCCTCAATATGGCCTGTGTTCCTCGGTCTTGGAACATCTCCGATGACGTTGGTCAGATTGAATACATTTTCTCCGACAAGACGGGGACCTTGACGCAAAATGTCATGGAGTTCAAGAAATGTAGCATCAATGGTGTCAAATACGGCGAAGCTTTCACAGAAGCTCAATTTGGCATGCAGCGTCGCGAAGGCGTTGACGTTGAAGCTGTAGCTGCCAAAGCCCAACAGGTCATTGCTCAGGGCAAGGTGCGGTCACTGGAGCTTTTAAGAAAGATTCATGACAATCCGTACTTGATCGACGACAACTTAACATTTATCTCTCCGGACTTTGCGATGGATCTTTCTGGACAATCCAATGATACCACCCAAAAGCAAGCAATTGAGAGCTTTATGATTGCCCTAGCTCTCTGTCACACTGTCATTACCGAACACACCCCGGGCGACCCCCCGCAGATCGAATTTAGGGCACAATCGCCTGATGAAGCTGCACTAGTGGCTACTGCCCGAGACTGTGGTTTTACCGTGCTAGGAAGGAATGGCGATGATCTGATTGTCAATGTCTTGGGCGAGGAACGTGCTTACACTGTCCTTAATTTGCTGGAATTCAATTCTACTAGGAAACGAATGAGTGCGATTATTCGTATGCCCGATGGTACTATCCGACTATTCTGCAAAGGAGCTGATAGTATCATCTACAAGCGACTTGCACGTGGTCAGCAACAAGAGCTTCGCAAAACTACAGCCGACCATCTGGAGGAATTTGCTCGCGAAGGCCTTCGAACTCTTTGTATCGCGGAGCGGGTCCTTAGTGAAGAGGAATACCAAGTCTGGAACGAATCGCATGATCTGGCCGCCGCTGCTCTCGTCGATCGGGATGACAAGTTGGAGGAAGTCGCCAACGTAATTGAACAAGAGTTGATGCTTTTGGGAGGAACTGCCATCGAAGACAGACTGCAAGACGGCGTACCGGATACCATCTCGTTGCTAGCCAATGCTGGTATCAAGTTGTGGGTTTTGACTGGGGACAAAGTTGAGACCGCCATCAACATTGGATTCTCCTGCAACCTTCTAAACAACAATATGGAGTTGATAGTTTTTAATGTTCCCGCCGACAAGCCCGAGGCTGCTGCTTCAGAACTACAACGATACTTGGACAAATTTGGCATCCAGGGCACTGACGAGGAATTGATCGCGGCTCGCCAGGATCATACTCCGCCTGCTGCCACTCACGCTTTGATAATCGACGGAGACACACTGAAACTCATGCTCGACGAGGACCTGAAACAGAAGTTCCTTCTTTTGTGTAAAAGATGCAAGTCTGTTCTCTGTTGCCGTGTGAGCCCTGCACAAAAGGCTGCCGTTGTGCAAATGGTGAAGAATGGGTTGAACATCATGGCATTGTCTATAGGTGACGGTGCCAACGATGTAGCTATGATTCAAGAAGCAGACGTCGGTGTTGGTATCGCCGGTGAAGAGGGCAGACAGGCCGTCATGTCATCTGACTACGCCATTGGTCAATTCCGCTTCCTACGGCGTCTCCTTCTTGTCCATGGCCGATGGTCGTATCGACGCCTTGGTGAGGCCACTGCCAATTTCTTCTATAAAACGCTCGTTTGGACTTTTGCTCTTTTCTGGTATTCGATTTACAACAGCTTTGATGGGTCCTATCTTTTTGATTACACCTATATCATTCTGATTAACTTGGCTTTCACCTCACTTCCTGTCATTTTCATGGGCATCTTCGACCAGGATGTCAGTGACAAGGTTTCACTTGAAGTTCCCCAGCTCTATATGCGCGGTATCGAGCGCAAAGAATGGAGCCAGCGCAAGTTCTGGTAAGTATCGTTGTGCGCGTTTATATTCGATTATCTAACCTCATTTATAGGCTCTACATGTTTGATGGCCTGTACCAGTCTTTGATGTGTTTCTTCATGCCGTATCTGCTTTACAACCAGGCTAGGTTCCAGCGTGGAGACGGTCTGAGTCTCGATGATCGTCAGCAATTCGGTATTCTCGTCGCCTCGGCCGCAGTCATCTCCAGCAATACATACGTTCTCATGAACACGTACCGTTGGGACTGGTTGACTGTTTTGATCAATGCAGTCAGCAGTCTCCTTCTCTATTTCTGGACCGGCGTATGGACCGCCACCACCGCCTCTGCCCAATTCTATAATCACGCAGCCGAAGTATACGGAACGTTAGCGTACTGGACAGTGCTTTTCGTCACCGTCGTGCTTTGTCTCCTTCCCCGATTCGCCATCAAAGCTTTCCAGAAAGTGTTCTTCCCCACCGATGTGGACATTATACGCGAACAGGTCACCCAGGGCATTTATCGCCGTGTCGAAAAAACCGACAATGACGCGTTCGGTTCTTCCCAGGCCAACGCAGGTGGAAGTCCCGCTGGCAGCGATGTTTCAGCGGTATCTTCAGTGGTTAAACCCATCGAGCCTCAGGTGAGCCGTGATCCCAGAGTTCTTGAGGACGAGCGGCCGATTTATCCGCCTTCTATCGCGCCGACAAACACCACTCACAATCCGCGTAGTCAGAACGGTAGCAACGGGACCACATTTACGGCGGACAGCTTTGATTTTGGTACCAAACACCCTGCTGTCAATTCGTGGGAACAACCCGAAGCAGGATTAACGATACACCACGGTCAGAATCCCTCGGTGACAAGCACTGACTTTTCGAACGGCACTCCATTGTTGCGAATCGAATCCGCCAACGGCAAGCCCCAGACGCCTCACAGTCCACTCAGGATCCCGCATGATATACATGCTGTATAGTCTAATTCCTCATGTCAGTATCTTTCATTCCACTATATGTCTTTGATGTCACTTCATTCTTGATTCCAAAAATTTCTATATGTGTCTATATGAGCTTCATTCCGATCTGAAGCGGATTGTCTTCTTTTTCGTTTTTCGTCTCCTGTTTCCATATCGCGGTTTCACATAGATGGCGTTGGTTGAAAAGGCTGGTGGCGTCCATAGGTTAACACCTTGTTCTCGCATTCTCATGCATCATTTCATTTTGTTCCTCTTTTTCTGTTCTTGTTGAACAAGTCAATGTACTTCGATTATGATATCTCATCTTCCCGTTTCAATGTCTTTTTACTTCTTCCCTTCTACGCCATGAGCTATTTATCAATCTCACTGCGAGTGTTTTCTTTTCTTCTCAGCATAGGGTATCGATTATCGGATACCAAGTCAAATATCATGAATTATTAGACCAAAGTCAGAGAACTGTCCTTTTTATTGAACCGTCAGTCGCAGGCGTACTTTTTCTAGTCCATAATGTATGTGCAAGTACTAATTAGTAGAAAAGACGCGACGCGTTAAGTGGAAGTTCCCGCCGCTTGCCGCTTTCCCTCCGCGTCCAATCAGCGCCCGCAATCTGCCGCAAAGAAAGAACTGCGTCAAGCAAGAAATATCATAACATACATACTGTCCGAAGTTGCAATAACGACCAGCTGCTTCTTTCCTTCTTTTTCGCTTTTGTCAGACTCTTCCAGGTCACGTTCGTGGTTTACTGTGTATTTTATTCTCTTGCGTGCAGCATCCATCGACGGGGAGCCTCTGTCTTATTTCTTACCTGTGTTCGCCCGCTCTTGCTTGGTCCGCACTGTACACTCTCTCGCCGTAACTTTCGATCAGCAGTATCTTAGGCCTGTTTGGTGCTCAGTGATTCCCGAAGCCTGATTAGCTTTGGCTATGGATACTTGAACGCTTAGCTTGAGCCTGAATAAATCCATTGTCGAATTGATCGTGGAAAATCCACTCCCTCCACGATGGAGGTCTTGGATACAATAAGGTGGGCATTCTTTCAGATGTCATGCCAGGTGTTTCGACTGACAAACATTGGTTCAGGGAACTCCAAACCATACCCGACGGTATCCATCTCCTCTGCCCTCGCCAACGTCGCGATGATTACGGCCGTTACGACGATACCGACGGCGAGTACGAAGCACAGCGTGCCCTCGAGCGCAGGGACAAGGCGTTATCGTGCCTTCCCATCCTAGCTTTCAGTCAAGATGGCCTCGGACAATTACAAGACTGGTTATGGCAGAAGTTCAACGATACGCTAGAGAGCTGTGATTTTTGCATTAGGCAGTATCATCGAGGAAAAGTGACGCTGGTCGAGAACCTGAAGGAGAGCTATGACGAGGAGGATATCGAGAAACTGATGCGGTTGCTGGAGGAGTGGGATATCAAACGTATGAAGAGGAATCTGACGACAGCTCTTGAAGAACTTAATGCAGTTCCACCAGAGAAGATAGGTCTAGACGCCTTAAGGACGTCGTCATTGCTCGCTATTTTCGAATGTCTGAGTTCTGAGGTCATGCAAAAGAACGCTGCCTTGCTCAGAGAGTACTTTGACGCCCCGTTCAGAATGATCCAGACCAAACGGACTCTAAAACTCACCGACTACGTTCCAGGCTTAACAAACTTTCTGTTTGATCCCGACCCTATTCGAAATCATTGGGCCTTGCATGGTTGGTCTCGTTTTCGTCGACCGCCTACCTCAGACGAATTTGAGTGGGCAGTCAAAGACGGCTTAACTCGTGCTCTCATTTCTGCCTCACCTCAACAGCAGTACCTGGATATTGCTGCCGTTCAAAGACTTTGGATAGGTTTACGAATCATCATAATGAGACTCGATAAAGATCAAATCACTCATCACCTCCGCGGTCTGGACATTGACCCTTGTCGATTGTCTATCGAACATCTTGGAATCCAATCACCTGTTCTGAGGGTTCTGTTAAACTCTATTCAACTACTCTTAGAGAAAGCGCCAGTTGACTTTTGGGACGCCATGCAGGCCATATCTCCCCAAGCGATTGCAGAGCAAGTCTTCAATAACCCTCAATTTGATGCTTACCTCCTAGAGGCCAAAGACGATGTCACCCTCTCTAAATCTCCGCTAAACGACATGCTATCATGGATATCACCTTTTATGTCCTCATTGAAAAGCATCAATCAAACTCCCGCCTGCAGATACATCGTATCGCAACTATTCAAGCGTTTTCAAGATAAGAGATTACCCTCAGTTGCGCGCTTTCAGTGTTTTCTCTGTGGAATCGAGGTGTTGCTTTGTACGTTGCGGACTTTTACTGACAATGAATCATCGCGCGGGTCCGTTGCACGTGTGGTATTATCGGAAACATTGGAGATTGTTAAGGAACATATCGACATTATTGTCACACCTGAATTAGATGGGGCTGGTGATAGGGCACAGTCGATTATCAATGGTTGCATGGACGTCGTCAGCAACACGCTTGCTCTTGAATGTCAGTCTTTGAAGACGGATTATGAAGTCTTATTGAACCACTCCTCCATGCAACATGGAAAAAGTACTTATTCGCCAGAAATCTGGGACGCCGTTATCGCGAGATTAAGTCAAAGCAACCGGGATCTATCGACTGCGGCGCTTAAAGGCATTTTGGAATTGGTCGGTCTCGAGAAATTCCCTACACGAGGCGAGGATAGCCAAGAGAAGACAAAGTACAATGTTATCTATGGCCATCTCACACACCTATCAGCTCTAATATTTGAGCGATTAGCTGAATTCGACCCTGAGCATCTGGATGCTTTGTTTGCTAGTCAAGATACTGCCTGTGCCTTGATTTCCGCACTATTCTCCGCCGACATAAATACTTATCAAGCAGCTGTCGATCTTATCAAAAACGTAAGCGGTCAGTCAGCGAGAAGAGATGCAATTTCGCATCTCCTGAGATCTTTTTTTTCTACGGCTGTCTACGGGTTTGGTTGGTCGTTCTCTCGGATCAGCGCGCTCAAAACGTTTGGTTCAGCTCCGAGGATGATCCATACTGGAACAGACATTATCGATGTACTTTGTGATACTCAGACCGGTATTCTTAGGACTCGGAAATTGGCTAACAAGAAAGAATTCACGGAGATTCAGAATCTGTGGGAACGTCAATGGTCATCTCTTACTACGATCTTTGATATGACCGAAGACTGGCACAACCGAGGAAATGACAAGAGTGTTATGCTGGAATTCTGCCGTGATACTATTCAATTTGCAGACGTTCTTTTTGCTCAATATCCCGTGTTTGCGAGTGCCATGAGTGGTGGTGACGCATCGCAGGAAGATACTGTGAGGGAAACTTTACTACAGTATCCGACAGGAACGATGAAAGGCATGGTCAAGTGGCTTCGACTCAAGGACGAATATCTTGCCACGACCTTGGTTGGTCTCGTCTCCAAAATTCTTCGACGGCTAGGCGAGTTGAATATCACGACTGTTGAACGCAGCGCCCTTCAGACCATTGAAAATGTTGCTGTGACAGGAGCGACCAAGACGTTGTTGACTGCGCGAGAAAAGGCCGAGCTTGTGAGAGCTCTAGAAGCATACTATAAGAAACCGGTCGTAACCGCTTCAACTGCAGCATTCAAAAAACAAAGTTCTATTACTGCGTTTGCTAAACAGGCCGATTCATCTGGCCGGTCAACGCCAGCTCGATCAACAAGCGAGGATGAATACGGTGATTCTTCCGCGCTGGATGAAACGTTGCTGCAGCTCTCCAGGTCTGTTGAATTAAACAAAGCACGTGTCGCCAGTCAACCTCAGAAGAAGCTTCCCACGACGACTAAGTCGCCTCTTGTACTTTCAAAGCCTCCAACTCGTCCTGGTGTATCTGTCGAATCGTTCCGTGAGAAACGAGAAAAAGAGAGGGAAGCTAAGAAGAAACGTGACCTTGCCGAGTTGCAACGACTCAAAAAGAATATTCCAGGACTCGGTGTGGCAGAACAGACTGCCGGACAGGGCTCTGGAGTATCAGGGGGCATTAAGGGTAAAGATCATMCCCCTGCCGATAGTATGATGGTGGCTTCTGAATCCGAATCAGAAGAAAGTGATGATGAGGTTGATGCGGAGCTATTTGGAAAGAAGGGTGCATCAACTCCCGCGGCCGTCAGGGAGTATCAAGAAAGCAAACGACGAGCTCTCAAGCAACAAGGTCCTGTGAAGAAGGTTAGACAGTGGCGATCGGCTAAGGACATGCGTGCTCGTTTAGTTCCAGATCTCTCATCGCTGCACCATACCCTACTCGAATGGGATTTCTTCGCCAACGGTGACTTGCCGCCCAATTCGGGCCGCACGGATTACTCCCTCATTACATCTACTTTCAGGGACCCCATAGAATATCAACGCACTTTTGAGCCATTGTTGGTCCTGGAAGCATGGCAGGGCTTTCAATCTGCGAAGGAAGAAGCCAACTTCAAGCCATTTGAGATCACAGTGGCCACTCGTCTATCTGTTGACTCGTTCATGGAGGTGAGCACGACTTTGAGGAGTGCGGCAGACTTGAAAGAGTTCGGTCTCGGAGACGCAGATATTGTGTTGCTGTCCAAATCTAGAGATCCTGCGAATGACAAGTCAGCGTCTCATTGCTTGGCCAGAATCTCAGGCATCAATAGAAAAAAGGGCAATGTCGAGGTATCATATCGCGTTAATCCCGGCAGTGCAATGGTATCTGCTCTGTCGCCGGGATCCACCCTGTGGGCAGTACGCATCTCGTCGTTGACACCATTGGAGCGCGAGTACGGAGCACTGAAGGCTTTGCAGTATTACGATCTTTGCGAAGAGATTATCAAAGCGAAACCCTCTCCACTTCTGAAATACAATGATGCAAGCTTGAAGCCACTAGTGGACAACTATAACGTCAATCAAGCCCAGGCCAAAGCTATCAGATCTGCATTAGACAACGATGCTTTTACCTTGATTCAAGGTCCACCAGGTTCTGGAAAAACCAAAACAATCGTTGCTCTTGTTGGTGCCTTGTTGAGTGGGAGTTTAGGCAACCAACATAGCGTGTCTATTTCTCGTCCTAGCGCTCATCAGGCGCCAACGCCTAAAGCACCTACCACAGCTACCAAGAAACTCCTTGTTTGTGCTCCCAGTAATGCAGCTGTTGATGAACTGGTGATGCGTTTCAAAGCTGGCGTCAAGACGCTCAACGGTAGATCAGAGAAGCTCAATGTCCTTCGTTTAGGTCGCAGTGATGCTATCAATGCAAACGTGCTGGATGTTACTCTAGACGAGCTTGTGAATGCACGCTTAAATCAAGCAGTCCAGAAAAATTCGGAGGAGAAGAATCCTCAGAAAATCTTCGAGGATCATAAATCCACCGATACTGCATTCAAGGAAATCCGCTCCAAACTTGATCAATTTAGAGCAAAAGGTCAAGTGCCTCCCGATGATCTTCTCCGCGAATTCGAATTGCTCAAGAAGAAGCGAACACAGCTCAGTCAGGAAATTGACAATACTCGAGATCGTAATAACGAAATTGCTCGCAACAACGACTTAAATCGACGTCGTGTTCAGCAAGAGATTGTTGACAGTGCCCATGTCATTTGTGCAACGCTTAGTGGTAGTGGACACGAGATGTTTCAGAATCTAAGCATTGACTTCGAAACTGTGATTATTGATGAGGCTGCTCAGTCAATCGAGCTGAGCGCTCTTATTCCTCTTAAGTATGGTTGTGCCAAGTGCATTCTTGTCGGAGATCCTAAACAGCTTCCGCCCACTGTGCTGTCTAAAGAGGCTTCTCGCTTCCAATATGAGCAGAGTTTGTTCGTTAGAATGCAGTCCAACCACCCTAACGACGTGCATCTCTTGGATATTCAATACCGTATGCATCCGGCAATTAGTCTCTTCCCCAGTATTACGTTCTACGACGGTCTGTTGCAAGATGGACCTGATATGGCTAAACTTCGTGCTCGGCCGTGGCACAACAGTCAGTTGCTAAGCCCTTACCGCTTCTTTGACGTTCAGGGTCTTCACCAGAGTGCTTCCAAGGGTCACTCTCTTATCAACATTGCCGAGTTGAACTTAGCAATGCAACTCTACGAGCGATTGCTTACTGACTTCAAGGCATACGACTTCTCTGGCAAGATTGGTATCATCACACCCTACAAAGGTCAATTGAGAGAATTGAGGACGCGATTCGCTGCTAGATACGGTAACTCAATACTTGCCAAGGTTGAATTCAACACCACCGACGCTTTTCAAGGTAGAGAAAGTGAAATTATTATTTTCTCTTGTGTCCGCGCTTCGAACAAGGGAATTGGTTTCTTGTCAGATATTCGTCGTATGAACGTCGGTTTGACTCGTGCCAAGTCGTCCCTCTGGGTTCTCGGAAATTCTCAGTCTCTTGTTCAAGGCGAATTTTGGAAGAAGCTCATTACTGATGCTAGACAGCGTCATGTCTATACGGATGGGGATGTCCTTTCGATGTTGGAACGTCCACAGTTTACTGGATACCGAAATGTGGATATGGCTGATGCAGATGCCAATGAATCATCTACGTCTACAGTGCACACGCCTACCGAGACCCGATCATCTAATGAGATGGAATCGGTGTCGGCTCGCAACACTCCTACTCCCGTACTTAGCGGTCCATCTGGAGGCTCTAATGGACTCGATGATACGAAGACTTGTGCCAACTGCGGCAGCTTTGATCATTTTACGAGAAATTGTGATAATGCCGAAGCTTTGGAACTTGCCAAGGGTATGTGTTTCCGGTGCAAGCAGCCAGGTCACACAAAGATTAGATGCACTGCACCTCGTTGCTTGATGTGTGGTGAAATCGGTCACTTGGCTGAAGCGTGTCGGTCTAAAGAGGTCCTGCCTCAGAAAGATTTGAATAGGATTGCCCAGGAAGAGTCTCGGCATAAGAGAGCACAACAGGCCAAACGTGATGAGATCAAACAAAAACACACTCTAGCACGTGATCCTGGCATTCCCGTCGTCAAGGCTACTAGGTCTCCATCGCCGCCTCCACAGCGTCAGCAACAACAAGGGAAAAGGAAACTTCCGCCTAGTGGGCCGTTTGCAAAAAATACGAAGCGTAAAATAGACGCAGAAACTCCGCAGGAAGTTCCCAGTGTAAGTTCTTTTAGTCCTGCTACACTTGATCATCATGACTAACGATAGTTACGAAGAACTTGGTGAGACCTTCTCGAGAAGGGCCGGGGTATCAACATATCGGACATAATAAAAACCCTATGAATGACAATGGTGGGAAAGTATTGGTGGATAATAATGTAAGTCATCATCGAAGTAAGAAGATTATCACTGACACGTCACTATGCAGTTGATACAAGCGCCTCGCGGGCCCAAAGGAGTCAGACCTGGACCTGGACCTGGACCTGGACCCGGATCTACCAATCTACCACCACGTCCTCCGATGCCGATGCGAAAAAAGAAAGAGGCCGATCCATTCATCCGGCCCAAGAGAAGATGAACTACATTCTTACATGCTATCAGTATAAACAAGTTAATTCTATAAAAGGAGCAAGTCGGCGCGACCATCTGCCCACCTCGGCATCATGTTGCTGTTTGCATATAGTCTTGTGGGTTTGCGCATTTTTTCTCTTTGGGGTTGATTTTGTTTCATCATGTTTCCTTGCGACGAATGTTTGTTTTCATGCATTGCTTGCATTTTCAGGGGCGTTTGTTTTCGAAGCATTTTGCATTTGGTTAGCATTATTCCAGAGGTTTGACATACATTAGAGACGGCCTGGGTTGGGCTATGAATGACAGGTAGGATATGTGCAATCTCGTACAAATCAATAGTCGCCGGGTAAACAAACCGGAGTCGCCGGAACATCCTGGGTAGGGGGAGCAACTCGACAACCCTGAACCTAAACTTTCCCAATGGGGTAATAATCACAAATCCACCACGAAAGCGTAAGGGGTTCGTTCTTTTTAAGGTTCTGAGAAGAGATATGAAGACTCAAAACTATTGATTACGCTTCGTCTGTCTGTACTATCTAGGCTCACCGTTTTGGCGACCTTCTATATGAGCACGGTGTGGCGGTTCGCTCTCTTTGCTTTTTCCGCAGATGAATTGTTTTTGCACCGTGGTAAACACTGCATTCGGAGCAGCGCACTGAAGTCTTCGTGAACGTTGATTTGGGCTCATCGATAATTTATTGTTCAAGGCTTTGGTTTTTGTTTTTGAAGGGTCTTGGATAAATCCGGACGATTAGACTTTGGTGCACTTTGTCGGTCTCTCTCATTTGAAGTTTTTCGATAACCCATTTATTTCTATATCTGCAATTATGAGAACTTGAGAATTGCAAATGCTTTACAATTGATGGCCTGGATATTGTGGCTATACTTATACTTGTGGCAAAGAAACAGAACACTAACTGATCCCGTATCTTGATATGCTCCAATGTTATGCAATCCGACATTTCAGCTCATCTGCCTAGGTATGTATAATACTCAAATTATAGATTATATACTCAGTAGAGAGGATGCGGTTTTAGATTCATGTACTCCGACACCATGCATGTTATTGCGTTTATGTAGCATGTTCTGCACTTTCCGTGTGCCTTGCACCCGACACGGTAGCAGTCAGCATAGCATATGGCACCCATGATCTTAATGCTTGAGGCCATGTAATCAAAGAGTCAACTGGTACGTAGCTATGACTCTAACTGGTACCTGGACCAGCAGGAAGTGCATTGATCTGGCAGATGTGACATATGCATGTAAGCTAATTAGTGCGCATCCCTTGCTGTCTCGACAGTCAGATCAGCGAGAATACGAGAACTAGGGCTAGCAGCAGATGATCTCTCATATAGGCGCCACCAACAGTGATAAGAACATGACTGGTCCCCAAATCGGAAGGGGAGGAAGTGGCCTGAACATCCCCCGGACACTCTAATCTCCMCCTTCCCCGCCGTCAATTGATCTATCTCATTCTGCTCAAACTTATTATTATCTCATCTGTCTCAACATGGCTTGCATGACTGCGTCCCTTGCTTCTGTCGGGCAAATTGCCACAATCAAATACCGGACTGACCGGATCTGAGCCGTGTCAACTGATGTATCCCGACAGCGTGGTTCTCGCTGAGAGTCTACTGGTTACACTGAGTAGATGGTCAGTGCTCAGTGCTATTTGCACTCCACAGCAATATGCTTTAGTTACTAGACCATTTCTTTGAAGTGACTACTGCCTAGTAGGCCCCTCTCGAACTTTAACTGATGATCGATCTGGATACGCAACGAACCGGTTCACCCTGTCGGATCGTCATCAATGGTCTTATTGCAAGAAAAGTAACTGCGGACCAGGCAATCATCCTCTCAAGACCGATGCTGAAATGATAATCGCATCGTCACTACTGTGATCCGTGTTCTCGGCTCATATCTTTGTCCCTGCTCTACTCTAGCGTGGGACTCATACATCTCATCCTACGCAACAAAGGAGTCTAATGCCCAGCACCCCTCTTCCAGCTTGTTCATTGTCTTTGACGAGCCGACGCATATGCATGTTTCGGCATGGCGTCCATTTCGTCCATTGCTAGCTGCTACTCATCATGTCAAGGGGGGAGGAGTTCATTGTGCTTCCGATGTGTTCTATGTCGAACATTGGCCCAGTGGCTACCCCAACGCTTAGATAGATCCACAACCGAGTGTGATCATATATTTGATTTAGGTTTTTCCTTTTTTATTCTCTCCGGCCACATTTATTCTAGGCCTGTGCTACATCTCGATGCTGGTCCTATATAGCATGGGCCGTCGCCTGTCATTTCCTTCTTTCCTTAACCCTAGATCGAAGTAAGCGTCTTGGTGCTGGGCCCCGGCCATTTCATACAAGATGTCACGCAAAACTTAACGACGCCGTGGCTTTTTAACTTTGTGCCACGATCTTGTATATCTCTTTCTGTGGCCGATGTGAGAGTATACGAGGCCAAATACGTTCATTTCGACTCGGATTCAGTCATCTTCGACACTACAAAAGTGTACCATCTCACCATCTCACCATTCAACCGTGTCTCGACATCAATCTTTCCTTACAACAACAGACATTGCATCTTAGTATCAACGACATCTATCAACAACTTTTCAAGATTCCCGCTCGATGCTCAACGGCCCTGCCGCACCGAGCCCAGTCATCCCAACATACAGGCCTTCCAAGAAGACCTTCAGCACAACACCACGACATACTATAATGCCAGCAGCCATAACGAATTATCAGCAATTTCCACTAATACCAAAAATACGCAAAGCCCGACCTCGATCAGCTGGAGCATCCAGTCGCCCAATGCGAAACGAGAATATCGCAGACCTAGTGCGCTTCTTTCAAGCACAGGAAGACACGGAGGAAGCCAACCCACCCAAAAAGTCTACTAACGGAAGTATGGACCTGTTCAAGGCGGGCCAGCGCCGTCTGCGATACCTCGGCCAGACCAAACCGGAAAAAACACCAGGTCAAGGCTCTAATGCGTCGGGTAGTTCATCCGAAAAACTCACAGTCCAACGACAACAATTGACAGCTTTACAACGCGAAGGATTACTTCCAGGCCTAGGAGACTCGACCGATAAATCTAGTCCATCGCGGACAAAGAAAGATGTAGAAGCCATTGGCCGTCCATGGCTTGATCATGCCCTGGGATCAACAACAAGCAATGGCGACAGATCGACATCGCAGACTACGCTACCTCTTCACGACTTGCGCAGTGAATCTCTAAGTCTAGGGGACTTGGCTGCTCTAGTCGAATTTTCTGTCTCGTTTCCAGAACTGTATCCTCACGAGTCAAGTCCACCGCCGTACCAAGCCCGGGCTCAATCGGACTCTCAGCCTCAGCCGGAGTCACAACAGCCTTCTAGCCTCAATACTGTCAACAGTCCATTGGTGTCAGCAACGGATCGACGCTTAATTCAAGCAACCCACAATGGAAATGAAGATGACCAGCCGGGGACAATCCCAAGTGGAGGTCAAAGTAGAGATTCGCGCGTTGGCGGAGCTAGTTTAGCACCGAACAAAAGTGTCCAGGGGCACCGTGTCGCCGGAGCCGTTAGCACTGGCAGACAGGCCCCCCAGAGCAAGTCCAATATAGACAAGGATGACGATGATAGCTGCTGTGGATCCAATAATTGTGAATGTGATGACGCGAAAAGCCTCGCAGTGCTTCTCCGCGCTACGGAGCGATTAGGGGTTGAGAAAAAGAAAAGTGATACCCAAAACCCGCGAGAACCCGCACCTACATCTGCCACTATTTCTACTGCTGCCACTACAAATCGAACTGCACCTACCAAAACGACTATTAGTACCGTCATTGTAAATGCCGCTACTGAAGAAAACAATGGACCGCCTCACTCCCTTAACCAAGGTGTTACTGATACTCCTTTATTTGGAAGAAAGCTAGTGGAAGAAAAAATCGACGGAGTGCAAGCCGCCCATGAACTAAGCACTAAAGCTTCCACTTCCAGGAGAACAGACCAACCAACACTCCTGTCACCAGCTGAACCCGGCCTGTCAAAGCCTCTCAACGCCGGCCCCATACCGCTAAAACTAGTCGCTGAATGCATGTCTCCCACCAATTCTAGGCTTGTTACTTCCCCACAGCAGCCGTTGAGCCCGCACGATCCCCGTCCTCAGGCTGGATTTCAAGGCCGTTTGACAGGTGACTCGGCCTTGGTGCACCCTCGCTCTGCTTCTTCTATTGGCCCAAGCTTGGCGATTTTTCCTCGTCCTCAAGCTCTTCTTTCTCCAATGCCCATTCAATCTCGTCGCTCTCGCAGTGCGACTCCGGATGTTGCAGCATCTGACAGCACCAGCAAAAAGGGAAAGAAAGTAAAGAGAACTCCCTTGTATGTAATCACAAACACTGCTCCTTTACCTCCGCCGGCAAAGCCTCTGCCTCTTATTCCACAGAGTGCAGGCGCCAATATCGGCAACAAGCCTGCTCCAAGGGACAGGAATATTTCGACACCAGTACACCCATTTTCCGCTCCTTTGGAGTATAGAGAGGAAGACAGGGATAGCCCTATTCTAGGGATGAATACTCAGAAATTGCGACTCCGGAGGTCTTGGATTGGGCCCCGGCCATCGTCAAGATACTCAAGCAGGAGCAATGATGCCTCCGATGGTTCGAGTATAAACGACGATCAAACACCGAGAACTGGGTCTCCCGCTCTTTCCAGACCAGAATCTCGACGGGGCCGAGCCGATCAAGTTCATGCGCTTCGAATGCGGGATTTGGATGCCAGCAAGAAAAAAGAAGCCTTTGTGTCTGAGCCCGATCTTGATGCAACACAAATCAAACCTAGCAACACTGTCATTGCACAGCCCAGCTCTCCAAGCTGGAAGGAAGAAGCACGGAAGTCAAGTCGAAAGCACCGTGTCAGTGCGGTTCCTGGGATTCCACTTCCCAGAGATCCACCCGTCAATGCTCAAGGCACGCCAAACCACCGGCGACGAAACTCTGCGACGTCCATGCCAGGGTCTATCGCAACTACGAATGGGTACGAAGGAGGTTTATCTCGCAGTGTCAGTGTGACTAGCGGCTCCAATGAAAGTCTCTCTATCCGACATGGGAAGGCAGCTTACCCGGCAAGAGATACCACCAAACATATGACCCAACGACAGGTTCAACCTAATTCGCCGTTGCTGCCATCTTCAGACGAGGAGAGGCAAAAACATCTTTCACATCCTGCCGAGGATAGTCTGCTAGAGGCTCGTGCATCTGAACGAAAGACTGCCGGAAAGCAGAAGGTGGTCTATGATCACCAACCATTATCTTCAATCTCTCAAACTACCCAAGATGCAGTCCTCACTGGTGGCTCTCAAACCAACTATCTCCATCTTGTGCGGAGTTTGGAGTCTCGCGTGGCTTCGCTGGAGCGACAGAACAAAATGCTTCAAGCTGCTTTACTTGCCGCTCTCGACATGGGCGTTTCTCACGACGCCGACAGTATTCACAGCCGCTCTGCAAGTCCGTCATTGGGCTCCATGAGGATACCAACGATCAGTGAAAGATCTATGCTTTCACCACATGGCTTGGGTGTCGATACCGCTCGTCATGTGCAGGGAAAATCGTCGCAAAGGCACCACAAAAGTCGCAATGCCTCTTACGCTCACGACGACGCATTACAAGAGAGTCGCGGGAGTTTCGAGACCACCAGTTCCCGCAGCGATGGTAGTCTGAGGGAAATTGAGGTTATATTAAGTGATGTCGATGTGGGAGACTCGACTCGAAAGAGTCGTCAGTAGTTTCTGTTCTGCGCATAACTCAATACTCTCTTTTCTTCTTTATATATTCGACTTTGATGTAACGAGGCAGTATCGCGTCTGTACCCTCGTTTGGTTTCTTTTTTCTGATTATTGATACCATTGACTGTGCAATGTGTTTTTATTGACTTTCGGCGTATCTATTAGGAGTAATATAATCGATCATCAATTAGTATTGGAGACCCTAAGCACTCCTGAACAAGATCTACAACCACATGACTAGGATATGCACTTATAATTTAGTGCATGCTTCATCATCTACTTGAAGCTCCTAAATGAATTAGGTAATAAGCAAGTAATTGTATGTGCTTCTAATCATATCAGTGTCAAGTTCCCGTCAATTTAAGCTAGACCAGTGTAAATGATTCTATATAAACCTGCGCTGAGATCGCGTACGTGCAAGTGATAAGCAAGCGCATGAGCAATCGTACATGCTCCCAATCAAATCTGCGCCGACCTCTCTCCGGTCATATACTCCCTCCGTTTTCTTTTCTTTGGGTTCTCGAACGTATGGATGGTTCGACGAACTTCAGGCCCCCTCGCGTTTCGTGTAAATTCGCTTCACGTAGCCGCATCGATTGCCTTGCAAAGTAAGTCAAGCTTCAAAGGTGGTATTGGATCGGTGATCAAGTGCAAAAAAGCCTTGTGCTCTTCACGCAGAATGAAATCCCATGTCAGTGTGATTTCTTGACGGGAGGCTGGACCAGACTTCCACAAACCCATAATTGATACAATCTTCTCTGGGTCCGAGAGACGTAAGCTTGACTAGGATCACGACACCAGTGCATCCATTAGTCCCTCCAAGGAGAAGTTTCGCACCTTCGACAATCTCCTCATAGCTTTTGGAATATCCAGTTTCGGTGGTGGTAACGGTAGGGTATGGTCGGTTGGGAGCACAAATAGACCTGCGTCAGGCTGCTTGGCTCTACCGAATAGCGCTTTCGCTATCGGGGCTAAAAGGTACCGTGTCGGGATGCTTATCTAGGGATAGTAACTTAATCATTTGGTCTCCTTGATTGACCTATCTCTAAGAGCTCCGCACGGCGTCCCAGACGCTGACCAAGGCCCAGATGAGGAAACAATCAGTTAAGCCAAGTCGGTGAAGCTTGGTGCATAGAATTCGGGTTAGTGACAAACTTGACAAGCTCCTTTTCGCCATCAAACGAGAGGCTGCTGTAGCCGAATCCGTCGCGCGCTCCTCGCTCGAATTCCCGTTCGAATCGTGCAAAGTCCACTTCTGAGCACCGAGGGTGATGGACTTTTTCCCCGCTGCCAGGGTTCAGAAGTGTGTGGAAAATGGCCTGATAGTCGTCAGATATGTTAGGAGACGTAGATAGTAGGCAGTTGGAGTGTGTTTAGTGCGAGTGATACGTAGAACAGTAAAATATGAAGGGGTGGCTGCCTACGAGCAATAATGTGTGTAGAGTATCGTCGACGGGAGGTCCTGTTAACATTATATCTTCGAAAGTTCCAGGTTATGCCGATACTGATACCTAGGTAACCCGTGAAAATTCAGGGCTGATTATCACAATGAATACTCTAAAATAGAGTTTCCATTCTCAAGGTATTCCCCATGTAGAACATGAAGCATAATGATCACCAACACTTTTTCTAATCTGTGTAAAACTTCTCCTTTTATCTTCAGCCAACCATGGATATTGGTCGGTCTCTGAGGGTCAGGTCTTCTTTTCATGCTTCCTGGTAAATGTTGAATTCACAAATATGAATATATCCACTCCTTTTCTTATATTTTTAAAACACACTAGCACGCAATGTATGTCAAAAACACCATTCACTTCAAAAGCTTACTCACTGTGAATGCTCTTAGAGAACAAAAAGGCTAGACTTATTTTGACCGGAACAATGGCTGAGAGATACAGTTAGAGTCTGTATAAGAGGATGGTTCCCTCTATTACTCAAGCAGCTCTCTTCTCAAACACCATAAAAACTCTTACACCATCTAAAAACTTTCGGCTTCCCAACCTATGCTATTCCAGTTTTGTTTCCATGTTACAATCTTGCAATATGTTTCTATACTCAGCCTTGAGGCTAAGAACATCACGATCGACAAATCTCATCTCCGATTCATACGAACTGATAGACCTAGAAGAAAACGCAGAGCCACAGTACGAGGAATCGTTTTCTCGTCCTCGACGTCGATGGACAGAAGATCAATTATGGGTATTTGGCTGCACGGGTGTGGCCTTGCTCGGGGCAGGATTGTACCTCTGGGGTGGATTGAGAATCCTATGCTTCGTGCGTGAGTCTAGAAGTGGCTTCAAGCCGCCACTGGAAATGGCCAGGAGAGCATTGATAGGAAGTGTTGAAATCTGTCACCAGTCCAGACATCCTTTCATGGAGATTCCGATCATTGAGCAGTTGCATGATGAAGTATTCGGGTTTTCCGAGCCAATCTAGCCCTAAGCATCCAGATACGGTATAGTGCCACAACGATAAGGTAGCTTATCGATTAGCTACAGAACGAAGGTCAGTCAATAAGTGAACAAGATGCTGCTTTGAAGTGTCTTTTTCTACATTCAGATGATCCATTGAATCGTATGACCGATTTTCTGAATGCACTGCCCACTAGATACTCAATAACCGGGGAAGCATTGCGGAAAAAAGAGTATCCAGGCGGCAAAAGGCTTATCCCGGCATCCCCACCCGTGTCCCATTTCCCCGCGAGAAGGGATGGCCATATAAAAAGATGGGGAGCTCGGAACTGCTGAGAAAAGGAGTTGCACTTTTATCTTTTTCCAGCGCAAAATCTTATTGTTTGTTCATTCATATCCGTAGTCCCCCCGCTTGATGGCCTATACCCGAAAATAGATTCAATTCCTCCACTCCCAATACTTACCATCAGACATCTACACAATGTCCATCCCAGAAGAACAGCCTACCGGCGAATACCGCCAATATCTCCCGGACCTGGGAATTCCACGCTTCACGACCATGAAGACCCAGGATGCGCACGAGTATGCTCATGCATTCAAGACGAAGCACATTCCTCCTTGGTTATATGCTTTGTTTGAGCATTGGCGGGATTTGTATGAAGAGCCTTATCAGGGAATTTCTACAGATGGTATGCCTGATTAGAGCCGTCTCTGGAGTGCTGCTGACTTGATAAAGGCACCATCCGTCAGGGTTTGTTCCCCATCCAAGACGAAGGACTTCCAGTCGAAGACATCGTTTCCTCAGTCGAAGGCCTGACTAAACTCCTGAATGACGACCAACGCAAAGCCATCTCATTCCACATCGACTCACCCGAATGGCGAACATGGTCAAACCCCGAATTTCTTCTTGTTCACAAGGGCCTGCGTTTAGACGAAGTTGATGCTCCCGTCCGAGAAGCCATTATGAAAGTCCTCGAGACCACCCTCTCTCCCGAAGGGTACGACAAAGCTGTCAAAGCGATGCGAATCAATCATTATCTCGGCGAATTGGTTGAATCCTCCAAAGTCATGAATGAATTTTCGTACAACTTTGCTATTTTCGGAAGACCGTCTACTACACGGCCTTGGGGATGGACATTCTACGGTCACCATCTCTGCCTCAATATCTTCATCTACAAGGGACAAATTGTCGCTAGTCCATGGTTCACTGGTGCCGAGCCTAACGAGATTGATTCTGGTCCATACAAGGGTACTCGCATTCTACAAGTCGAGGAGACTCTTGGTATTCAACTCATGCAGTCCTTGCCGGCTGAAGTCCAGCAAAAGGCTCAAACATATAAGAAAATGAACGACCCCGAAATGCCTCCTGGCCGTACCAACAAAGATGACCAGCGACACCTGTGCGGCGCGTACCGTGACAACAGACAAATACCATACGAGGGTGTCCTCGTCTCGGGCTTCACCTCCGCACAAAAAGAGCTTGTCTACAGTATCCTAGAGCAATACCTCCTCTACCTGCCCAAGCGATCCCGCGACCTCAAAATCGAACAAATCAAGAAACACGAGGCCGAAACATACTTCTCCTGGATCGGCGGCTATGAGGATAATGATCCATTCTACTACCGTCTACAGAGCCCCGTCATCCTTGTAGAGTTTGATCATCACTCGGGTGTGTTTTTGACGAATGAGGAGCCGAAGAAGTTCCATATTCATACTTTGCTTCGTACGCCGAATGCGGGTGATTATGGGTATGCGTTGAGGCCGTTGATTCCGCCTGTTGAAAGTACGATTGCGAAGCCTATTACTTGGTAGTACGCTAGTTCTTATTTGTGATTGTAAATATATTCTTGTCTGAACAGTCATTGTTATCAAGAAGCAGGATCTCCAATAATAAATGATGATGAATTATATTACACCTTGTAGATACGCCGAAAGCTAATACATGTAAACACACATTGCATAGTCAATGGTATCAATAATCACTAATCATTGTTAGCACATATCCCAGGCACGGCCGAAAATCTACAAGCCCGTGACAAGTAAGCAGAAGATAAACATATAAAACGCGCTGGCCTCGTATTTTGTACTGTGAAAACATTCGTACAAGCGGGTGACAATTTAAAGAGAAACCTCTTCTAGCTCGCCCTCGCCTTCCGGTTGAACTTTATCTATCTCTTTCAATGTCTCAGCTTCGACGGCTGGTACGGTTTCAAGGCCTTCTTTCACATCGGTCTCTTTAGTATCTTCAGCTTCGTCATGGCCGTCGGATTCGTCGGCGTCGTCTTTTTCGTCATCTTTCACCCCTTCAGCAGGTTCGTCTTTCGGAGGTGGAGCGGGAGGTTCGGAATGATCATCTTCATGCTCTGGTTGAATCTCGGCTGCTGTGACTTCTGTAGGTCCACCCGGAAACGGTGTGGGCGGTCCTTCTGGAATTGCTGCGGGTGCATTTTGCACTGGCAGGTTCGAGTGGCTACTGGCTGGGGGKGTTGTTGCTTCTGAAACAACAGACTCAGGAGTCGGCTGTTGTTGCTGCTGCGGTACTTGACGTGGTCCTAGCTGTCGATGTTTCGGGTCCGCATTCAAGTAATAACCTCTTACCCCAACAATAGTCCCCTCGGCCTCACATGCATCAAGCCATTCGGGTCGCACAACGGGCAGGTTCATTTCCACGGCCTTCTCCCAAGCCGGACCCCGACCTTCTGTACAAACAAAATGTGTGGTATCAATCCGTACAGTGTCGATGAGTTTTCCGCCTATTCTATCAATGGCGCGTGCAAGAGCCTCTCTTTGAGGTTGAGGCATGATGCCTGGAGTAACCGTTATGCCCGAAAGATCAGTCATCTTGTGAGTACGGCAAGTCAGCTTTTCCGAGTGATAAGTCCCGGCTGTGGTACGCAAGACGAGGTGGAATGTGTACTCGGCGTGAATCGCAAGACCGCTTATTTTGGTACTCATCATTTCAAGAGGACGGGGTATCGATCCTGCTTTTGATCCGTTGCGATAGAGTGACAGCGATTTCAACGAGGCTGTAGCAAGTTTAATGGGCTCCCATTCAAGGACCAAGGATGTTTGTGTAGCATTTCGAAGACGTAGAACGGGCGGAGAGGGAGTCTCAAGACCATAGGTGTTGAGGATACGTTTTTGAAGTGACTGGAAGCTCGCTATACTCTTGGATTCGGCAGCATGGTTTCGTGAGACGTCGATATCCACGATGCTTCCCGAGCTGATATTCTTGGGCAGTAGCACGGAGGGAAACTCAATCTATATAATCAAATTGTTAGCGCCACAGTCGGAGCTTTTTCATGCACAAATATAATCTTATCATCACGCGACATGTCAAGGATGTTTGCGACGTTAGGTCCGGTATGGAGCTGCCTACCAATCTGTTATCTTGCGTTAACAAGACTGCGACGCCAGCGTCGACCTTGCCCACAGTCAAGGATACCAACATTTCGAAGAGATGACTACTGTGCCGATATCAATGCGCCAGGAGCGGTGGAAAGCGACGAACAAGTGATGATGTTGATGTGTACTTCAATTTGCTCAGGGACTCTGCGACTTCTCAGGAGCGACACGTGCTAAACTTGCCAGGTACATGCTTATGCGCCAATCACAGGCCGAGCTGACGAATGGGACCCACAATATGCTATCATTCGATTTTAGATTTGGACTTTCGATTGTAGTAGATAATAAAAAATTGGGATCAATAATATTGTTACAGATGACTCTATTTTGTAGCACTATGATACCATTCCTCGTCAGTAGAAGCCTTCTTCACGGCGGAGAATTTTGGTAAGCTCCCGTGCGCTTATCAATTGGCCACTCTTTCATGGCTTCCATGACACGGTCTAGCTGGATTTTCACCAGTCGTTTGACCGCTGTATCTTTTTGTGTGATTAGCGACACCATAGGCTCTATCTCTAGGGTCCCACGTAGCGGAGCCGTACGAAGAGTCACTCCCTTGGGAAGCTTTTCGAGTGGAAGAGGCTTGCCAGTCTCATCATATCCTCTTGAATACAGTTCTTCGCGGAAGATTCGACGTAGTCGGCGCGACCAATGACTTCGAACGACCCTCTTCACCTTCATGGGCTGTGTTGCAACCTTCCACCATAGCGTATTAGGATCGCGATTATCGTAAAACTCGTGAATTTTGGGCTTCAGAACATGCGGCTGTTCATATTGGCGGCTGCGGAATATCGTCCAGTTGGTCAAGAACGATCCGACATGGTATTTGAACAGGATATGATGATGACCGAATACTTTGTAGGCAGGCCGTATAGGTTGCGCAGGTAAAGGGAGAAGTATCATGTCTGGCTGGGAATAGAGGGTTTTCGCGGTTTCAGCGTGGATAGACACGTCATAACGAGGAATCAGTCGAGCCAACTGCTGGGATGACTAGGTCGAGATTAGCGAAGCATTCAAAGCAATTGCATACTTGATATAAGCCTACCTCTAGTATTGAAACCGACCATTTTTTGTGGTCGAAGTGCTATCGTGTGACGTGCGTGCATCGGCATAACCTCGGGCGGTGAGTGCAAAGACCCGGGTGGCAAGCGCCGAAAACAAGGCAGCAAGGCACACAAACCACGCATTGGCGCCTCAGGCAGGCAGTCGAAACAGGCGGAATCAGGCGATTTTCAGGCGCCAAACCCCCACCAAATTCTTTTGTGAGCCCTCACGCTATTCGTATAAAAACCTCCCGAGTCTTCTTCTTCTTCCAACAATCCGACAAGAACACACTACCCACAACCCCGGCCTGCGGGATTTAACTTGCTGTCATATGAAACACTGAATTTTCAAGTTGAACCTACTGGAATCAAATCAAGATGCCTAAGAATAAGGGAAAGGTAAGATTTTCACACAACCCCGCTTTTGTTGCCTGAATGGCTTGCTGACACGCGAAAACAGGGTGGTAAGAACCGACGTCGTGGAAAGAACGAGAATGACAACGAAAAGCGCGAACTTATCTTCAAGGAAGATGGTCAGGAATACGCCCAGGTCGTCAAGATGTTAGGAAACGGTCGTCTGGAAGCTCAGTGCTTTGACGGCGAAAAGCGTCTCGCACATATCCGAGGAAAACTCCGCAAGAAGGTCTGGATCAATCAAGGCGATATCATCCTGCTTTCTCTCCGCGACTACCAAGACGAGAAGGGCGATGTTATTATGAAATACAGCGCCGACGAGGCTCGTAGTCTCAAGGCTTATGGCGAGTTGCCCGAAACCGCCAAAATCAACGAAACCGATACATACGGTCACGAAGGTTTCGAAGACAACGTCGAGTTCGACGAGGACCGTGACAGTGAAGACGAAAAGGAGATCGATGTCGATGAGATCTAAAAAATCACCGCTTATACATCCCCGGCTAGCTTACCACTTTTGTTATCACAAATATTTCAGCCAAAAGTGGTTCGCCCCCGACGGGACACGAGTGCCATGGGTCGATCTGGGTCGCTTTTCATTGTTGAATAATCTGGGTTATTCTATTCATGGGAAAATCTTATTCGGGAACACAGTCATGATGTGCCATTCACGATATCGCTTTTCTTGACCTGATATTGAAGATAGACCGCTTCGACTTGGTGGGCTCGCGCCGAAGTTTATTCCAGAGGCGTAATAGGTCAGGAAGCGATTGGTTGAGTAGCTACATGTTGTTGTCCAGAATGATACGGCCAGGGACCCATCGTCGCTCGGACTTTGTTGTATTGTTTGGCGCTATGCCCCATCATTTCTCGGTCACATCAAATCGGATGATGGTCGCGATACGACTTAACGAAGTGTTTACTTGATTTTGACGTTTTGCCACATACGCATTCACTGCATGTCATGGTTTATGAACTATCACATTTTTCATTCTTCACTCAAAAGCTCGCTCTAGTCATGGTTCTCATCGCATCGTCACTTGCGACTGCCTTTGCTTACGAGAGTTTATACCTGCCAATTCTTATGCATTGTATAGCAATAGAATGAAAATCCTGGTAATTACAAATCTTTACTAGTAGTCTAATTGTAGGATTCTTAAAAAGTATTGTATATTGATAACAGAATGACCTGAAAGCTGATATACAGATATGCTGTGAGTAAGTTCATGAAACTTCTGTTTCATCCTCAAATACACTTTTCCTGAAGAATTTAACAATCTTCCGCGCCGTCTCTTTCCCAACAAGCGGATCGAGCTCTTCCACGCTCATGTTCGCAATCTCGTGTATACTGTTCGTCTCCAGACTCAATCGCTCGAGAACAACCGGCGTAACCCCAGGTACGGAACGAAGCATATCCTGCGGAAGTTGATGGAACACACGATGCTCTATACCAGCCGCAGCCATGACATCGCCTGGACTCGAAGATGTGGCAATATCAACATTGAGACCGATTTGAACCGCCTTTATGGGGTCAGGTTCCGGGTTTTTGTTCTTTAATTCTGCAAAGATTTCGGCGGTCTGATATGGTGACGATGACCAAATGATTTTTAATCGTGGGAATGCAAGTGTTAAGAGGACAAGCATGTGTTGTGCCGATTTAGGGGTGGATGGATTGACGAGAGAACTGCTTGCGGCTGATGCAGGATTACCGGATGACGTGAAGACGTAGTCCGAAAGAAAGTTCGTGCTAGGTAGAGAAGCGGACGCAAAAGCGTCAAAGGTGAATGACTTATTCTGGTCGAATTCAATCAGAAGAAGTGGATTTTTGTAATGTTTTAGCATCGTCTCGGCCTGGTTGTAGAGACGACCGTTCTTCAGAGAGCTGATCAAATCACGTACGGACTTACGCTCAACACATATATCAGGCGTCAAGACGTAGTCTCCAACTGTCAGTTGGCAAGGAACAACGACCATACTCCGACCATGTAGTAGAGAAGGGAGCGCGCTTCTGAATTCGCGAACATCCACAACGACCGTAGGTGGTGCTGCAGTGGCAGCCAATCGTCCACCTCCAGCGATTCGAGTATTTACTGTTCTGAGAAACTGTTCCTCAGGATCTTCGAGACTTTTGTCGTGTGTAAGAGTCACAGCCATACCCTACGATGGGTGAATTTAGCAAACATCCGTGATCTCAGACAAGGAACAAACTTACGCCCTTTTCTGTAATGAGCTTTGTGAAAGCATCTTTTTCCCGTCGCACTGCGCTCAGGTAGCGCTGCTCCTCAACCGAGCCACCGTAGTACATAAAGTACACTCGCACGTTACGGTCACTGTGCGAACTGCGGTATACCTCAACTCGGCGAATGAATGCAGCGTCTGGCTCATACATGATAATGTATCGTGGACGAGCTTCTTCCAAAATTCGCTCATCCATATCGCCGTCGTAAGGGTGAATCATCACGAGGTCATTCATATCATACAGCTCGTAGTAATCTTCCATATCTTCTAAATTATCGATGACGTTGTCTTCCTTCAGCACTTCCTCCACTGAAGTGGGTTGGAGATCTTCTAGTAATTCGGATACTTGGATAGGGGCTTCATCTTGGCCTTGCACACTTGAATTCGGAGCACGAGCAGAGACCAGAGAGTTTGAACCACCACCACGCATACGTCGACGCTTATTTGGAGGAGCCCTTCCTGGGACTGAAGCAGAACTCTGCCCACGATTTGTTGCATCAGTTGAATTCTGTTTCGGCACGTAGAGATTATCCTTGACCCGGGAAAACTTCTGTTTCCAATTGAGATACTCCCTCAATTTCCTTCGCATCAGTATTTCTCCTGACGTACTATCTTCGGGTGATTTTTTCTCATCTAGAGCCTCGTCTTCCTCGTCAGTTCCAGCAAGGGGACTGTCATGCATTAATGATAGAAAATCTCGAAGTTGTCTGCATGTGCGCTGATCACCACACATAATCAAAATTGTACTATTTGAATCGCCGCGCTGTGTCGGATTCAAATATGCGTCTTGTTCAATCTCCTGAAGTATTTCCGCAAGCACATGCCATTTGGGCTGCTCTTCCAAAACAGGTTGTAATGCAGCAGAAAATGCGCTCGGAGTTGTTAATGTCTCGGCGCCAGTTATCTTTCCGCGGTACACACGAGATTTTGCCGTTTCGAAAAGGACATGTGCTGCATCCAAAAAGAGCCAAGGTGAAAAGCTATGTCTCGTTGAACCTGGCGGGGCCGAATGAGCTGCAACGACTGTGTCCAAGTACTTTAATAGAGAAACCGCATCATATGTAAGAAGAGAGCTGTAGAAGTTAGTCACGTAAATCAATTTGATATCTTCTCTGTCTTACTGTAATATAGCTCTCAGCACCGTCAAATCATTGGCAATCTGTCGAGTCCTGAAACTGACACGGTGCCATATCGGATCCAATTGTCGACGTATCGCAACATCAAAATTTTTATGCAAAGCACTATCCAACGTCCAATCTTCCATGTCGAGACCGCTGTTAGCCTTCTTTAGCTCCGATACACTCGTTTCGACGCATTCCATAACTGCATTTTGAATGTCTCTCATTTTGTCAGTCATGGGGACTTCCAGTTCAATCACTTCTGCCTTGCGCCGACCCTCGAGGGATTCGGCGACAGTGACATGAAATCGAGGCCAGAGCGACGGCTTCCGCAAGAAAAGATTTCGTAACATATTGGACAAAGGCGCAAATCCAGTGGTGAAGGGCTCGGGGCTATCAGAGAACGCTTTGAGGAAACCATTTCGATTGAATTGGCGATATACTCGTACGATGAAAGCTTCTAGAGCGGTTGCAATGACCCTGATTTGAGGTTATCATTGCACAAGTCTTAGTAGGGATCCAATCGACCTGCCTTTCCGCATGCAACAAAATTATACCGGTGATTTTCTCCGGGTTAAGAAGCTCTGAAATAAGGTTAAAGGATGGTAGACCAAACCACGGCTCAGCTTGCTTACTGGACAGTAAATCAACAACCAATATGCGCGAGGTCACGCTTAATATACCCCCTTGATTATACGTTTTCTCTCTGATATTTGTCAGTTGTCAGTTCATGTGCGTATACATTACAGCTCAACACACCTCATAGGAACAGTGGCTCTATCTGTATTGATCACTTTCAATCCTCTTGCCAGAGGAGACTTGCTGATCGCATAGTGCTCCGCAAGGGCTTATCGAACAAGTAGGTATTAGTAAGTTTAAGTCAACGATATATCAAGGCAGTACCTTCGCCAATCCATTCATTTTCTCTCTCATCGGCGCCAACCACTATGATCAGATTGTTACCAGCTGCATCAAAAGCATGTAGTAGATTGGTCACGATCCGCAAGAGGCCCAGCCCTCGAGCGAGAATGACGAGCTCATCTTCGTTGCGGAGCTCGTTGAACAAATCCTGCTGATATTTCTGTCGAGAAATGATTAGGAGGGAACAAAATCAATAACTTAAGTAGCTTACTAGTGGCAGAGAGAGCTTGACAGGTGCAGCAGGACGTTCAGTCATGAGGGCGACGTTGAGGCGTTTAAGAGTGAGGTTGCAGAATATCTACATGTTCCTGTCGCGAACAGTACGTGATGTAGGAGGCCAACACTGAACCAATCATATGTGATATAACGGCTGACTAAAGATGCGCTAAGCAATAATTAACTAGCGCTGTTCACCCGGAGATAAGCCGACGTTGTCGGCTTATTTCCGAACCGAACCCTACGAAGGGGTTAGGGTTGTGTCGTAACTTCAGCTGTCAGGAACAGGAACGTGGCGGTGATCGGACAGTCGTTTATATGAAGGAAGACCACTGCTAAACAATCGATAATAAAACAAAATATGTTCATACTAGGATCTGGGGATCGTTGAGAGCTGCCAAAGTGGAGCGGTGTAGAAAGGCTCAAGACGATTGGATGGGTAAATCTTGAAGCGTGTCGACTCTCCCCGAAAGGGCCAAAGGGCCACCCTTTCATCTCAACTCCGAATAGCCAACAAACGAGTCACGACGCGCGACAAAACTGCCATCGGGCCAGTGTCTTGGAACTTGTAAGCAGACAACGCATGCAACCCATCCCCGCATACTGGTCATTCCGCCGGTTAATGTCATTGACCTGCTGCTCCCTGTTCCCCCTCACAGGTGGAGGCTGACATTCTGACTGGAGTAACGAGCACTGTGGACACCGCGCATCTCAACGTGGCAACGACTGACCAACGGTTTTCCTAGTAAAAGCTCACTGCTTTCTGACTTGCTTCTCGGAACCCGGCCACATCATCCTCTCACTTATCGTCATACATCCGAAGTACACTCGTGAAGCTGTGTCGTGGTCTACTCCGGCTCCTTCGCGTGCGCCCACTTTCCCGCCACCCCACGGCCTAGAGTCGACTAATTTGTGCGAAAATTCCACTTTGCCCCCATAGATCTGATCGTTTCATTCCGGATCTCCATACATTCTTAACTCAATTGCCTGTCCATGTCGGAGCTGGCGCTTCACTGTTGGTATTGATGAGCCTGACTAATCCACCTTCGTCTACCGGTGGGCCCCTGACGACCTCTTCCTCCATCCGGCCCAACGTCTCCTCTGCCAATCTGAACCTCAAGAGAAGCGTGCAGGCTGCTTTTGACGGTAAATAGACAGTTTTTCTATTTCCTACGTTCCTTCCCCCCCCCTGCAGGCATGCAACGTCGCCATGGATTGTGCTTGATTTTATGAATTCTGAACTCTTCATTCTTGTCATTCCGGCCTTCTTTCAATCTGAGATGGCCTGTATACATGTTCCGAATACTGCACGGTTCCTCTTCTTTCGCACCCCGTACATTTTCAGCCGAACTATACTTATCTGTTCACCATGTTCGGGAAAAATTATTCCTTCCTAAACTCACTAGGTGGTTCATATATTCGTGGTAATTTCCCTCTCTGGCTGTTGCGTGGTGTCTGCCTTTGTTCCCACTGAGGTCACGTGCTTCAATATTACCGTGTGTCACGAGACCACTAGGCAAAATGCAGGGCCTTTTTTGACAATTATCATTGGACTTCTCTTTGCTCCTTGTCTACGGTTCTATCTAAATGACTGAGCATTGCTGCCTTCGACGATTTGCTGACTTGTCATTCTACAGATTCCGGCCGATCCGGCAGTGGATACACAAGTAAAGTCCATATCAGAGAGCGATATCATATCGTTGGTTTCATTAGTAGTGGTACCTATGGACGTGTCTACAAGGCGCTCGGGAAGAATGGCAAGAAGGGGGAGTTTGCCATTAAAAAGTCAGTGCAGCCTTTCGGCCATACCAACACATCAATACTGACAAAAGTATCAGATTCAAACCCGATAAAGAAGGAGAGTTGATTCAATACACGGGTCTCTCACAATCTGCGATTCGTGAGATGGCTTTGTGCTCAGAACTCAATCACCCAAATGTAGTCGGACTTGAAGAAATCATCTTAGAGGACAAATGTATTTTCATGGTATTTGAATACACCGAACACGATTTGCTTCAAATCATCCATCACCATACCCAGCAACAGCGATATGCAATACCCGCGAAAATGGTCCGCTCTATATTGTTTCAATTACTGAACGGGTTGCTCTATTTACACACCAACTGGGTCCTTCATCGTGACTTGAAACCTGCCAACATACTTGTGACTGCTAGCGGCGCTATCCGAATAGGTGATCTTGGACTGGCACGTTTGTTCTACAAACCCTTGAACTCCCTGTTTACTGGCGACAAGGTAGTGGTTACGATTTGGTATCGTGCGCCTGAATTGTTGCTAGGTAGTCGGCATTATACACCGGCCGTGGACATGTGGGCTGTGGGTTGTATATTTGCTGAATTGTTATCGCTACGGCCCATATTCAAAGGCGAAGAAGCCAAGATGGATAGCAAGAAGACTGTTCCATTTCAACGCAATCAAATGATGAAGATTGTGGACATCTTGGGCTTTCCACGACAAGAAACATGGCCTGGCTTGGCTGCGATGCCCGAGTTCAATCAAATGCAATCTATGATGCAGTCTATGAAGATGTCGTCTCGAGGAGCTCTTCATTACAACAAGCCTTCCGGCCTTGATACATGGTACCAGGGTTGTTTGAAAACGGGTGGCTACTCTTCAAGCAGTAATGTTGGCACCCCTGGCGCTGACGGTTTTGACCTTTTGTCACGATTACTCGAATACGACCCAGCCAAACGAATCACAGCCGAGGAGGCCCTGGAACACCCATATTTCACAAATGGCGGTCCGATTAGTGGGAATTGCTTCGAGGGCTGCGAAACTACCTATCCTCCTCGTCGAGTTAGTCAAGAAGGCAACGATATTCGGACTGGTAGTCTTCCAGGCACGAAACGCAGTGGACTTCCAGACGATAGCCTCATGGGCCGGGTAGCCAAACGTCTCAAAGAGTAAAGTCGCATATACCTTATCTCATTTCTGCATCATGCATAATATTCTAGCGATAATGTATTATTGTTTATTTTTGTCGGGAATGGTGTTTACAAAACTGGTTACCTGTTTATATTTACTCATGATCTTTCTTATAATAGACGTCAGATAGTTCAATTCATGATAATGTACATTGATGACTATAACCCAACTAGATTGGAGTCTCTTTCAATTTCAATTTTCTTCAGGATGCATGCTCTCATACATGTGAAGAAGACAGTAAAAGAATGGGGGGGGKGGGGGAACGGGAAGAAATCGAGTGGCCCTTTCCAGACCATATGCACTATTGACCGGACATGACCCATTTCCCTTATATGACACCGTGGTATTGAGAAATTATTAATAGCCTTAGAGGTTACTAGTTAGCGGAAAGACTGTTGCAGAGAAAAAGTCAGATACATTTACATACCACTCTGTTCCTTCCGGTTAGAACCGCCCCCTTCCTGATCACTGTCTCGTCCACTTCCTCCATTGTTATGAGAGGCAGAAGCCTGACCACCAGCTTCGCGAATAGCCATGTCATCTCCACGCAACTTCTCAAAATAGGACTTGATGTCTTCCGCACTAACAGCCTGGCCACTCTCGGCGAACGGTTTGAGGAAAGCTTTGACCTTGTCCCGCAGGTGATTGTACACCATAGCGCCCTCTATGGCACGTACGCGGTCAATATTGCTGAGTGCTGCCTCGCCGCGATCCAATAGGCTCGTCGTTCCCTGGCTACCTGCGCCGTTGTTCTCGTCCTCACCGTCTTCGGATAAGGGAGGTTCATATGTCTCTTCTTCTTCGCGAAGTTGAGGGTGAGGGATAAGGTGAGGGAAACAATCGGGACAGTGGCATAAGTGTTCACGGAAATCTTCCTTGAGAAAGAGTGAAAATGTTCCAGAGGGATTTTCTGACGGTAACAACTCATGCTTGTGCTTGGATACTTCTGTAGATGTTTTTTCCTCTTGGATTGTCTCTAGACCATCCTGACCGTCCACTTTAGCCTTTTTTGTATCTTGATTCTTATCATCCTCGTCATCTGCTTTCCGCTTTCGCGATTGTGTGAGTTCTTGCAACTTTGCTTCTCCGCCTTTTTCTGATGTTTCGAATTTCTCAGTGGACGGACTCCTGAATACTGGCTGTAAAAATCCTCTAGTTCCAGCATAGCGCTTCAACCAAGGATTCGAATCCAGGCACTTATAGCAGATGAAAGTCTCAAAATCGTCTTCACTCGGGAATCCTGAAGGTAGAGGTATTTCATCTTCGTCCACGTTGTCCTCGGCTGGCTTGTCGACATTTGCTTCGGCCTCTTCGTTCTTTGGTGTTGCCTCAGTCTCCTTAGCCGTATCCTGACGTCCCCGTGGAAGGCCGAGAAGACATTCAGGATGCCACCAGTCTTCCCCACAGCCTCCAGTCTCAACTGTTCCTAGGCCGAGGCATTGAAACATAGTTCCCTTCTCCTTGTGCGGGTCGTACTCTTCATTGCAAGCGCAGAAGCGGTTACGAAAGTTATGGTTATACTTGTTTCCGTCCGCAGGAGGCTGAGAGCGAACGCCCTTCGCTTTTGTTTTCCGATCGACTCGCAGAGTACAAGCTGATGTAGCGGGAAATCGTGTTGTGCCACAGTCACACACAAAGTTTCTCTTACTAAAGAGCTCAACTAAAGTGTGTTCACCGTGGCAAGATATAGAGCACGAATAGCAAACAGCGGCCGGGATGTAAGGATCGTCGTCGTTGTTGTTGTTGTTGTTGTTGTTGTTGTTGTTGTTGTTGTTGTTGCTGTTGTTGTTGTTGTTGTTGTTGTTGTTGTTGTTGTTGTTGTGCGGAGGATTACATGTCAAACAAGAGAAAAGCGTCTGTCGGAGTGGACCTAGCTCTTGGGTACAAGAGTCAAAAGACTAAATTATCAGTGTCAATCTCACAAGTAATTGCCAAGGAATGAAAAGCCACCCACGTAAGGAAGAATTTCGCGCGCATCGGCTTCGAGTTGCAGTTGGGATTCAATGAAACTGTACGGCCAAGTCAGCGAAACATGAAATCACATTGATAATAAGGCGCGGATAGCCTCGTACTCTTTCGCGGTTTGCGATTCCTGTGAAGCAAAGCTTTCGCGGCGTCGAGTTGTTTGAATTCCTCCGTTCTGAGCCTCAATAGGCCGATCGCCGCCAGCAGGGGGAGCCATTGTGATAATTTATTGATGTGATATCTTAGAGTCCGGCGCAACATTAACCATCAACTATCGGCAATAACTTGCGACGCGGGAGACGCGTGGAGACGTAATCGAATGTTACTTTATTTGGACTAGTTGATCACGGGACCTAGCTATCGATATCAAGTCACGTTGCCACCAACTCACGTGATTTACCCTTACCCAAAAAGGGTTTAATTGAAACACAAAGCGAAACGCGTTAAGATCGCGCGTCGACGCGTTCCTGAGGGGGCCGCCTAAAAAGTTGGCGCCCACTTGCCAACTCAATCAAACCCCCTTCGATCGCAATGACAACATGAGAGCATCTTTCACAATCGACTGACCATCCCTGACTACCACAATCGTCTTTTTTCCATTTTTATGTACTGACTCTGGTCCGACTTATTTCTTCGCTTGATTTGTTCTACATAGAGCACCCGGCCGGCCCATCATGAGGTGAGAAAAATGACAACATACTACGTGATCGGGATTAACAAATTTGCAGTTCACCGTTGCGCCCCAGCAACTCTGCTGCAAATCGCGGCTTGGGTAGTTTGGGTCGTCGCAAGAGAGACCGAGAGCCTGATGATGAAACCTCATCGGTTGCTCCTCCATCAAGTCGTAGGTGTTCACAGCTGCAAGCCCTCAGACCGAATTTTGATTGACGACGTATAGCACCTCCATCATCACCTCCTATGCTTCCATTCGACGATGAACTAGACCGAGATGAAGAGGATGAGATTGAAGGAGATATTGACGACATTGAAGAGTTGGCAGAGGATGAAGATGGCATCGACCTCTTCGCTGATGGATTTGAACGAGACTACAACGCCAACCAGGAAGAATACCGTGGCGCTTATATCAATGATGACGAAGAGCAAGAAGAACTCGATATGGCGACTCGACGACAGCTTGATGCCCGCCTGAATAAACGAGATCGGGAATTGGCACGCCGCAGACGCATGCCCGCTGCCTTCCTCCAGGACGATGACGAGGATACTAATATGGACCTCAGCCGTCAAGTGCGTCGTAGAAGACACCATTATGACGAGGACCGAGATGATATGGATATGCAGGAAGATATTCTGGATGAGGAGCTCTCTCTGGAAGAGTTGGGCGATGTCAAGTCTGCAAACTTAACAGAGTGGATTCTCCAACCACAAGTCATGCGTACCATTGGCCGTGAATTCAAAGCCTTCATGACCGAATTCATTGATGCTTCCGGCCGATCCGTATATGGTGAGCGCATCAAGACCTTGGGTGAGGTCAACTCTGCATCTCTAGAAGTCTCTTACGACCATCTTGTGGCAGCCAAAGCTGTTCTGGGATTCTTTGTTGCCAACGAACCGACAGAAGTGCTGAAGATTTTCGACCAGGCTGCACTCGAAACTACTCTCTACCATTATCCTCATTTCGCTGATATTCAAAATGAGATCCACGTGCGCATTACAGATCTCCCTCTTTGCTACTCACTAAGAGACCTCCGCCAATCCCATCTCAACTGTTTGGTCAGGGTAAACGGTGTCGTCACTAGGCGAACTGGAGTGTTCCCTCAGCTGAAATTCGTCATGTTCCGCTGCAATAAGTGTGAAGTTACGCTCGGTCCTTTCCAACAAGAGGCAGCCCAGGAGGTCAAGATATCTTTCTGCCAGAATTGTCAATCCCGAGGTCCCTTCACCATGAACTCAGAGAAGACTGTTTATCGAAATTATCAGAAATTGACTCTACAAGAGTCTCCTGGCTCAGTACCTGCTGGCCGACTCCCCCGTCAACGAGAAGTCATTCTACTCGCAGATTTGATTGATATTGCCAAGCCTGGTGATGAGGTCGAGGTCACTGGTATCTACAGAAATAGCTACGACGCCCAACTCAATAATAAAAACGGCTTCCCTGTCTTTGCAACGATCCTCGAGGCTAACCACGTCGTCAAGTCCCATGATCAAATGGCTGGATTCCATTTGACTGAGCAAGATATTGAGCAAATCCGGTTGCTTTCCAGGGAGCCCGACATTGTCGACAAAATCGTGCGTTCGATTGCGCCGAGTATTTATGGACATGAAGACGTCAAGACTGCGGTAGCACTCTCCTTATTTGGGGGTGTGAGAAAAGAAGCTCAAGGCAAAATGGCCATTCGTGGAGATATCAACGTTCTCCTGCTCGGTGACCCAGGAACTGCAAAGTCACAGGTGTTGAAATATGTCGAAAAATCAGCACATAGGGCTGTTTTCGCAACGGGTCAAGGTGCTAGTGCAGTCGGTCTGACAGCCAGCGTCCGACGAGACCCTTTGACTAGTGAATGGACTTTGGAAGGAGGCGCTCTAGTGCTCGCCGACCGAGGTACCTGCTTGATCGATGAGTTCGACAAGATGAATGACCAGGATCGAACCTCAATCCACGAAGCTATGGAGCAGCAGACTATTTCAATTTCTAAAGCTGGTATCGTCACAACACTCCAAGCTCGCTGTGCAGTCATTGCCGCGGCCAACCCAGTAGGCGGTCGATACAACGGAACAATCCCATTTTCTCAGAACGTTGCATTGACAGAGCCAATTCTCTCTCGTTTCGATATACTCTGCGTAGTGCGGGACACTGTGCAGCCAGCTGAGGATGAGCGACTTGCCAAATTCGTTGTCGAGTCACACTCCCGCGCCAACCCCGCAAAGCCTCTTAGAGATGAAAAGGGTAGAACTATCAACAAGGAAGGGGAGCTTATTGATGAAGAAGGCTACCGTGTTGACAAGGCTGGCAATCGTCTGCCGCTTACTCCAGAGGAGCAACAGTCTCGGGCAGAAGCTCGGAGAAAGGCCGAAGAAGAGAAAGAAGGAGAAATACCGCAAGAGTTGCTACGAAAATATATTCTCTACGCTCGTGAGAGATGTCATCCGAAACTGTATCAGATCGACCAGGACAAGGTGGCACGACTTTTTGCAGACATGAGACGGGAGTCCCTGGTTACGGGTGCTTATCCCATTACGGTAAGACTAAATCTGGGGATCTGATTCAAATTGCGGAGATGAGAATAGCGCTGACTTGATGCGATAGGTCCGTCATTTGGAAGCAATCATGCGTATTGCCGAGGCCTTTTGCAAGATGCGCCTGTCAGAGTACTGCTCGTCCCAAGACATTGACCGAGCCATTGCGGTTACAGTAGAATCATTCATTGGAAGTCAAAAAGTCAGCTGCAAGAAAGCTCTATCGAGGGCATTTGCCAAGTAAGTCTCTGGAATACATAAAGCATCAGCTGTTTGCTGACGAATGATCTCTAGGTATACGCTGGCACGTCCCAAGCCTCAATCAAAACGCAAGGCTGGTATTCCTGTGGCTAAACCCTACATGCATCGGGAAATCCATGCTCCGATTGATGATGACGAGTGAAAATAGCCTGTTTACTCTATGATAATAGTTTGTTTGGTTCGGGTGGAGTCTTTATATTATACCTTGGGCATCCTGGATATAACATGGCGTTCTGGAATCAATAATCTTACGTTTGAGAGCTTCCGGTGAATCTTTACGGAAAGGTTGAAGCTGTTGATCGGTGCAGAAACTCGGAACCAAGGGGGCGTGGGTCGTGAGATGATGGGCCTTTTTTCCATTTTAGAGTTTGTCTTAGCAATATTGAACATAATTGTATGGTTTTCATAGGTTGGTTGTAGGCTCTTACAAATGAATTTCTTACGTAGAGAAAGTCTGGAAATGCTGGGACTCGGATATAGAGGCAAACCGGTCGTGATGTCCGTGTAATCTGTTTGACTTGATGTTTCAGAAGGCTGAAACCCACATCTCCTCCCGGTCTTTTGATGAATTACATCTTGGGATGCTGTGATATTCATGATGGAAATTTCTGCTGTACATGTGACTAGAATGGATATACCCTCTGATGTATCTAAACAATCTTCAATCAGCGAAAGGCCAGGGGCAAAGGGACGGCACAAATTTCGGGAAGTCAAGGCATGCCGAAAATCGGGATTGGATGAGAAAAATGCTGGCAGTGGGTTCCGAGAGGGTCCTCATTTCGGGTTCCAGGTTAGCGTCGCCTCGGCATCCACTGCTCGTTTTTTTTTCATGTCACTATTGAAACCTACTGGGAATCAGAGACGTTCCGAATTACGAGAGCCAAAGTCGGTTTTTACCTCGATGTGACCAATCAAGGCGTCGGGATGGGAAAATCCAAACTCAACGAAGAGCAAGGTTTTTGGTATCAAAGTTAGAATATTGTTCCATGACTTCCATCTGGAAAAGAACTTTTGCGGGATGCTTTCTCTACAAGAAACAAGACGCCACAGCGGCAAATCCTCGGCATGTCTATCCAATGGATGTTCGATGAAGCTTGGCTGGCTTAAACAGTCTTTCTTTGATGAAGCTTGGCGGTTGGTAGACCAAGAAGTAACATGCCAGTATGTAGTACTACTACTACATAGCAGAGTGAATCAAGAGTAAATACGTGTTGTGTATCGCTTCCTTACTGCAACCTGTGTTGATATCCGTAGACGAAGTAGAAAATGAGTCCCACAACCATAGCTTCATCTCGATAATATATGCTTCATCTACAACATTGATGAATCTATATTGTTCAGTACCAAAACCCCGCACTGTAGTAATCAGGCAGTGGCTACAATAGTGTACGTCGAGGGTCATGCCATATCGTTGCAGCAGCTCCCGTGAAGTCTTGGTCATACGAGGGGGGACAATCCTTTCAATCAAAGACCCTCACGGAGAACTCCGTACCAAGAAACAAGGTCACTTGCCACGACATATCCAGAACTCAGTGTCAGCCATGTTGCTTCGCTCGAAGATTGGGTTTGGCAGAATATTGGCACAGACAGCAAAGTTCAAACTCTACCGGTTGCCCTCGGGCCCCTTCTCCAAGGGAAAAAAGTTTCACAAAGACTCAAGCTCCAGTGCTGGAGCAGGAGGCTTGCCGTCTGAGCCCCCATCCAGAATACATATTTCGAAATCGGGGTTTGCCAATCCACCCAAGACCTTGGCTCCTCGGCATCTTCACCCAGATGAGTTGGAAGGCCGAGCGCTTACTCAAGTCTGAATTGAAATGCTTTTGAGAATTCTCGCCGTGAACTTGGTAATTGCTACACACGCAGAGAGAAGAATGTGGCTTAGGCATCAGTCGTTCTCTCAGGTGATGGCAAGTTGACAAATGCTGGAAGCGGCCAGAAGAATTAAATGCAGGAAGGCGGTAGAAGAGTTAAGGTTTTACCATCTAGCGTATGTTCGTATTTTTGACCATGCCATATGCGGAAGGAGCTAGTAAGCTTGGCCCAATCAAAAACTCTTGGGCGGCAAATTTTTTCCCGCAATCGACTACTTGCTGATCATTTGAATGGTACGCGCCGAAACGCGTCGTCCTGTCCTGCCAGGTCTGGTTAATGTCAGGATCATTAGATTCATCTACTCCGTGACTCCGTGGTCGCCAATATCGTTCTTTTCCCTGAGGCATCCTTACTCACATGTGCCAAACTTTCGGAGTGAAAGCGTAATAGATTACATGCTGATCTGTCTAAGCACCTTGCATCAACGGTCATAATACCCAGGATAGGTCATTGCGTGTGGTCTGATCGAGTTAAGAAGTCTCGGCAGAGTGTGGTATGACCGTCGTAAGTTACGAACCGGAAAAGGCCATGCGGCTCTTGGCCAATCAGGCGGCCAAGTAGACATCCAAGCCACGCTAGCTGTGGGTTACAGGCTAGTCCAGATCGGTAACTTATGACCGACAAAAAACCGTTTGCGACCTGTATGGGCGTCTAGTGGTCACATGGCCTTAATTACAGTACGATTTACACTTCCACTCGCGGTCTAGCGTCGCCGTGGGTTTGCCGAGAGCATCATTGGCCATCGTCCCATATCCAATTTCGTCCAGTCCAGACTCTGGCACCTTATTGCTCACTGGCAGTCTGGCACAGCAAACTACCCACTCCTTTCTGGTAATTCTGCACGGCATGACTCTCCTGCTCCGTATTATTGAAACAATTCCCCAGGCCGAGAATGACGGCTCCAGTCTCCCACGCAGTCCCCGGCCCATGGCACGCTTCCGGGGACGCCTCGGAAACAAGCTGCTGAGATGCGGGGACTCGATGGTCAAATGAAATGAAAAATCTCTGCAAGCTGATGCCTCGTCTGAATTTGGCATGATGCTGTCGGGTTCGTGTCGTGCCGTTTTAAAAGTTTACCCCGTGGGCCACCACTATATAATCCCCTCAATTCCCCCGGTCGTTCTCCTACTTCTACAATCTTTACTCATTTCTCGACATCCTCTTCTCCCTCCTTAGTAGAAACCACCCAGCAGGCTTTCTGTTCGGGCCCAGACCCCTTTTTACTATCTGTTGTGCCCTCCTGACTCTACCAAAAATGAGTCTCCACGCCACCGCCGATATCAACCACATCGAGGCGCCAGTTACCTGGAAGGCCTACCTCCTCTGTGCATTTGCATCCTTTGGTGGTATCTACTTCGGATATGACTCCGGATACATCAACGGTGTCAATGGCATCAAGATGTTCATTGACATGATCGACCCCGGTCAGACTAGCCTTTCTTCCGCCCACTCGTCTCTCATCGTCTCCATTCTCTCCGCTGGTACTTTCTTCGGTGCTTTGATAGCTGGTGACGTTGCCGAGAAGATTGGTCGTAAATGGACTGTCATCTGCGGTTGCTGGATCTACGCCGCCGGTATTACCATTCAGCTCCTCACTGGTGTTGGTGGCAGTGCCCTTGGCATAATCGTCGCTGGCCGTCTCATTGCTGGATTCGGTGTTGGATTCGAATCTGCCATAGTCATTCTCTACATGAGTGAAATTGTAAGTTTTTCCTTCTATTGACAGCCAATATGCTTTCAATACTAATTCGTTGAATAGTGCCCCAAGGCTGTCCGAGGAGCTCTCGTCGGATGCTACCAATTCTGCGTTACCATTGGTCTCATGATGGCCTCTTGCATCGTCTACGGTACTGAGAATCGCAAAGACACTGGTTCTTACCGTATCCCCATTGGCATTCAGTACATCTGGGCCATTGTTCTCGGTACCGGTCTCTTGTTCCTTCCCGACTCCCCTCGTTACTACGTCAAGAAGGGCCGTGTCGATGATGCCATCAACGCTCTCTGCAAACTCCGTGGCCAGCCCCGTGACTCCGAATACATCGAAGCCGAGATTGCTGAGATTGTTGCCAACGAGGAATACGAGCGCAGCGTCATCCCCGATGCTGGCTGGTTCGGAAGCTGGAAGAACTGCTTCACTGGTTCTCTCTGGGAGCAAAAGTCCAACTTGCGCCGTACCATTCTCGGTACTTCTCTCCAGATGATGCAGCAGTGGACTGGTGTCAACTTCATCTTTTACTTCTCCACCACATTCTTGCAGTCCACCGGTGCTATTAGCAACACTTTCTTGATGTCGCTCATCTTCACCCTCGTCAACGTCTTCTCCACTCCTATTTCTTTCTACACTGTTGAGAAGTACGGTCGTCGTCCTCTTCTCATCTTCGGTGCTCTCGGTATGCTCATCTGCCAGTTCATCGTCGCCATCGTCGGTGTCACTGTCGGTTTCAACAAGACCCACCCTGATGGCAGCGGTGGCACTATCGCCGACAACATCCCCGCTGTCAACGCTCAAGTTGCCTTTATCGCCATCTACATCTTCTTCTTCGCCTCTACCTGGGGTCCTGGTGCCTGGATTCTCATTGGCGAGATCTTCCCTATCCCCATCCGTTCCCGCGGTGTTGCTCTCTCCACTGCCTCCAACTGGCTCTGGAACACCATCATTGCCGTCATTACCCCTTACATGGTCGGCACTGACCACGGTGACATGAAGTCCTCCGTCTTCTTCGTCTGGGGTGGTCTCTGCACTGCCTGCTTGGTGTACTCCTACTTCCTCGTCCCCGAGACCAAGGGTCTTTCTCTTGAGCAGGTCGACAGAATGATGGAGGAGACCACTCCTCGTACCTCTGCCAAGTGGCGCCCACACACCACCTTCGCTACCGAGAAGGGCATGGTCCACGCCGAGCACGAAGAGACCAAGCAGCAAACTGTCTAAGTCAGCTGTGCTGGATGTGTGTAAATTATCGAAGTCGAAGGACTTGCTTGAATATTGGGATGCGATTTAATTGTGGATTATTCGTTTCATTTTGGATTATTTTTCAAACATGTGCGCATTCAACATACATATACCCCTGACGGTGTCATGACCTTGCATGAAAGGAGGTGTTTTGTTACGATTATGTTCATGTTGATGCTTATGTAATATTGATGACAACTGATCATCATAGCTATATATACTTATAAAAATATGTTTTAATACCAGACTTCCCTACTAGGCCTTTTAAAGTATGATCCGAGAAAAGTTTTTGTGGTAAAGCACGGATGCAGCGAAATATCTCCATAGGCCTAACATACTAGGCTAGAATCATCTCGTGTTGGATGTTCATCATTCAAATTTGGACAAAAAACTTCACTTCCTGCTCGAGCGGTTCTATCCAGCAGCGAACGGACTCATCGCCCGCAGCTTCGCACCATATTTCCACAAAAGCAGCGGAGCCGGAACTCCGATGCCTATCCCAACAAATGCCAATAAACTAGTACCCCAACCATAGTCCAGTGCGTTGTACATATATTGAGCGAACAGGGGAAACCCAAATCCAGCCAGGGACCGCAAGACAGTGACGGCTGCCAAAGCACTAGCCGCATATCGTGTATAGGCATCAACCAGATACGTCTGGATACACTGGAAGGTCATGATGGCGCCAACGGAGAATATCACAGCACCGATATTGGGTACAATCCAATGTGTTTTGTACTGCGCCGTCCAACCATAAATGAAAAGACCAATGGGGATCGCTAATGCTCCTATGAAGAGCAGCGGGGTGCGGAACTCGGGGGCGCCGACGCCGCCGTTTCGCATTTTTAGTTTTCGGTAGATGAGATCGATCAAACGTGCGCTGATTTGGGATCCGAGGAAAAATCCGAGGCCCAGGGAAATGTAGTTGAGGCCTCCGATACCAACGGACTCGTTGTAATGGTTTGCGCCGGTCCAGAGACCGGGGAAAGATGCCAGCATGAGATACATTAGGCCATAGATGTACGCCATGAACAACGCCAAAACCTGGACAATCGGTTGGGTTGCGAGGAGGATGAATGGGCGGCGTAGAGATGTGGATAGGAGAGTGGTAAAAGTGCGGTTTGCGTCTTCATATTCGGTGTGCCAGGATGGATCCTGAGTTTCTTTGCGTAGTTTCTTGGCCTTTCTACTCAGCAATGCCGGGCCGTATGTCTCTTGTAAAAGGAAAAGCCCGATAAATTGTATGACGCCGGTCAAAATGGACGTTGAATAGAAGCACCATCGCCAAGTTGTGTTTTCGGCAATGAACCCTCCAGCTATGGGACCAACTGCGGGTCCCAAAAGGGGTGCAAGACTGTAGATGGATACTGCTCGCCCTCTTTCCTCGGCCCTGAAGCAGTCACTCATGACGCCGCCTCCGATCTGAACCGTATCAGTATGCATTTACCACTGGAATACGTAAAGTCAAACTTACTGATAACGGCGCACTACCGCCTAAGCCGGACAAGAACCGAAACACAATCATCTGCGTTTTTGTCTGAGCAACACCGCAGGCAATATTGAAGACGAGGAAGAAAAGGTTGGCAATCTGCAAGACGATCGCTCGGCCATATATTTCAGAGAGCGGGCCCAAAAAGAGCGGCCCGATACTGTATGCTAGGACAAAGATGGACAGAGTCATTTCGAGTTCGACTTCGTTCGTAATGTTTAGGTCTTTGGCAATGGCGGTCAAGCCTGGCGCGACCATAGATGAGGATACTGGTGATATGAAGGTGTAGCACGAGACCACGAAAACAGCGGCCCAGCGTCTCCTCATTGACCAATTCTTTGGATCTTCAGGGTCGTCAGGCCCTTTCCAGGTGACCTAGAAAGTCAGCTTAAATGCAAGCAAGCATTTTAGGAAGAAACAGACCAATGCATACCAGTTTGGGATCTCGTTCAGAGCGTCGAGACCTGGAACTTTGGGTTGGCTGCAGATCATCCTCGTGACCATCGCTACTACCGTTGCCGTTCTCCAGATCCGCGTTGTCATCGTCTCTTCCAGTATATGACGGCACCACAGAGTCTGTCTCCTGGCCATTTGCCTCCTTCGACGTAGCATAGAATGCATTTTGATTATCCATATGAGGCGCAGAGTACACTCTGCTCAGGGACGGGGCTCGGTCAGATCTCCTCGAGGCAGCAGAAGCCACCTTTTCCAAGTCGGCCATGTTTCCTGACAATGCTGCATTGAGCGGTGTTCGACTGCGGATGTCGACAGCAGCTGGGGACTGGCCACTTTAAAGAAAGAAATCTTTTTTTTTTGGATGTGTCCGATATTACTGTGTGCAGTGCATAAGATTCTCGTAGCTACGCAGTATGTACAAGCACCCGACAACTTATGTAGTAGTGCTTAGTACTATGTACTTGAAATCCGCTCTCAGTCTGCCCGGCTTCAGCCAATCAGCAGCGAAGGATTTATTCCCGCATGGCGAAGACCCCGCTTTAGAGGCAGTATGATTGGCTGGAGATCAAATTTCTCCGGAAAAACGGCATCTGCGAGTCCTACCGTCTTATCTCCACGTGACGCCGGATCTTGCATAACTCGTGCATCGGCTCAGGACAGTAAAAACCCGAATCCCGCGGGTTTCATCATCTTACTCCTTACTCCTGTCTGCTTGTCTAATTGAAAGCGCATCTTCATTCATCTCAACGGATAGTTCCATACACAAACAGTCGCAGGCATTATGACTGTAATGCAATCAGGGCAAGAGAAAGAAACGAACAACGAAACCTATTTACAGATGCAGGGTATAACATTGCCAGCTTGAAGAAATCTCAACGCAAAACCATTTCACGGTCTAGTCTGTCGCATATTTAATGATGTGTTCTGGAAGTATCTGCCATCTCAAGTGCCTCGGGTGCAGAGCCAGCCAATTCGGACGCGGTGTAGTCGCCCGGTACCTCTGACGGCGCGCCAGGGGCTTTATAGTATTCATATGGCGGTTGTTGGTTGACGGGCTGGTATGGCGGGCCAGTGGCTTGACCACTCTCTGCTCCTCCTGTTGGACCACCAGCACCATTTTTTCCACGTTGTGATCGCCACCAGAATGCTGCTGCAGCGAGGAGAACGATGACTCCGACTGCGACCCCAACACCAATACCAGCCTTGGCCCCAGTACTCAGTCCACCGCTTGAAGGAACGACGGTGTTGGTCGCAGTCGCAGCACTGGTCGTTGAATGGGTGAAGCTCGATGTGGTAGAAATGGTCGAAGAAGAAGTCGATGCAGACGTGGTAAAACTAGTAGAAGCAGGCGCGGTGGTACTCGTCACGGCTTGCGTCAAGTTGAAGTAATGAGTAATTGCACGCGGTGACGTTTCTCCTTCGACAAAGATGTTGAAGAAGAATTCTGCTGAACTCGTGAGGTTCATGCCGCCCAGGTCGATCGCCCAGGTGTAATGTCCACCCAAATTGGTGACGTTTCCTAGCAAAAATTGCGCGTTAGTCATACCATCACTATCGACGTCGTCGATTAAAGCGCGAGCGCAAACATACGGAAGACATAGGTAAACTCGTCATAGTTGTCGTTGGGCAAGACGTGCACGAGGCGGACAGACACAAAGTCGTTTCCTCCGACCCACTCAATGTCGATATCGCTCCCAACGACGTAGGAGGGATTGGATATCTGGGAGCTGTCAGGAGGCGGGTTTGTGAAAGTGTAAGTGTCATCCTGAAGACTGAGAGACCAGAGCAGCGACCAGACGAGGAGCCAAAGGGCCCTTCGAAAGGACAAGTCTACCATAATGCCTCAGGATGTGGCTTGTCGTTGCTGCTGGAGAGATTTAATTCAGTCAGGTGTAGGATGCACGACGACAAACGATTGAAGTCAGCAAGATCCTGTAGCAGACGCTAAAAAGTGAGCGTGGGCGTCGCGCCAGTCCGCCCAACCTCGTTCGCTTGGCAAACGCAGCTGAAATTAGTAGATTTCGAAATGTACGAGCACGACAACCTTGTGAGAGGCGGGGAGTTAAATTGCATGTTATGAGTGGTTGATCAAGCTCACTGGCGGTATTTCTTCAGCCTGTTCGAGTTAGCCGCCCGTCTTAGTGCTTGTTTACTAACAGGATATGGTTAGCATACGGGTTTGAAATTGCGTTTTGTGATGGCCTCGTAACAATGTACTACGTAGTACGTATTTGCAAGGCTCTTCTGATGGTAACTACGATGTACTACGATCATCAGAAACTAACCATTCTAGGCTCGTTCATCCAGATTATGGCATTTTCTGTGTCTCGTCTACTCAAGCGTCCGTAAAGGTGCTAGAAATTTAATGAGGCTCTGATCGCATAGCTGACGATTAGTCATCATCAACCAAGACTCTGGTAGGCTTGCAGCCGCACTAGCTTAAAGCCGATAAGCATAAAGCGTACCACTTCATCCTGCTTGGCCAATTCATCGACTCCCTAATAGACCTTGATCTCCCATTTCTTGTACCTACGATGCAAAGTAACCAGGAGCACTCCACAGCCCTCAACCACTTTTAACATTCGTACAACATGGAATCTAATGCAGTGCTTCATGCTGGATGCGCATGGCTCTCCATGTGGCTTGCCGTCTGGGTCATGCCGCGTTGCATCTATCAGGAATCATGTTTACCTGGCATAACAATGATAACATTAACGGCGATCGGAAACGCGCATCAGAGACTTGTCCAATGAGAGAACAAGATCAACCACCTTTGCCTATTTCTGGACTAGTGCCAACGCGCTTTGCCTCAATTGGCCTGAAATTGCTATTTTTGTCCACTTGGCGTCGGGCTGGACAGGCTTGGCGGACAAAACCAAAGGAGTCAGAGCGGTGTAACGGCAATACGGACAGCCGTTCTCTCACACAGCAGATCAGTACGGGCTAGTAATTAAATACGACATAAATAGTAACAATCTGAAACAATAATACACAGACATCAATCCGGCATATACGCCTTGGGATGATGGCACATCATTAATACTACTTGGGTTTCAAACCAAGACTCCGCATGCGGTATGGTACATTAATTGACAACTACAATAAGTACAATTTATCGTGAACTGCGCCCGTTGACGCTTGTCCATGGATGACTCGGCTAGATTGACTGCGTTTGTTGATCGAGAAACTCCTACTACTCGTAGTATGCATGTAATAGTGGACCCTGGCCCAGCGCAGCTAATCATTGGCTTCCGTCGCCAGTCGTGCTTCCACACGGTGACCGCACCCTGACAACGTGACTCCGCAGCCTCCGTATGCGTTATCTCTGCCTGCCATGGACTTCATGTTCCTGCATTGACAATGATTTAGATTTCTACAGGATCACCCATCTCACAGCCATCCTCGGTACTCGAGCGAACTACCTTCCAGCCCCTGTCTCGGCACGAGCATGCGACTTCGAGGATGCAGCTTCCCCGACTGCCTTCAGGTGTGCCGCGCTATGTGTTAAATACTGGTATCGCCATTTTCGTGTTGTCGCTGGTGCTGTGGTCGATCAACGCCTTAAACATCACCAGTATCGACACCCTACGTGGCAAGCTGACCCAGCCGCTGCCTTTGGAACAGAATCAGGGACAGGATGGCATTAACAATGATGAATTTTTGGAGCCGCCGCCCCCGCTGCAGTTGATACCGTCTCCAACGCCGTCGCCAACACCCAGACCGGACGCAAAACTTGACGCAACAACAGACCGTCGTTGTAATGCCGTCCCCAACGCCCCAGATGTCGCTATAATTGTCAAAACAGGTGCCAATGTGCTCTACGATAAAATTCCCTTCCAACTTCTCTCGGCCTGGCGTTGCGCCGAAGATCCCCTTATCTTTTCTGACCTTGCCACGACACTCGGCTCATACCAGATTTATGATGTGCTTGACAATATCACTGAGTCCATCAAGAATGGTCCAGACTTTGACTACTATCGCAAACTGCAAGACTACAAGAAGTCTGGTCAGGATGTGCGCGAACTCCGCACCGAAGGAGAAGCCGGATGGAAATTGGACAAATACAAGTTTATCCCTATGCTGAAAAAGACATGGATGATGCGACCGAACCACGAGTGGTATGTCTTCCTCGAGGGAGACACGTATGCGTTTTGGACAAATATTCTGTTATGGTTGCAACAATTCGACCCGAACGGACTGCACTATTTGGGAGAGCAGACCTATGTCAACAATGAGGGTTTCGCTCACGGTGGAAGTGGATTCATTATCTCCAGAGGCGCCATGGCCAGGGTCTTGGACGACGACCCCGACATCACCATCCGTTATGACCAAATTGCCCAGAACGAGTACTATGGCGATTATGTTCTGATGAAAGCACTGAAAGAAAAGGGGGTTGAGTTGGGTCTCTATAAACCTCTGTTGCAAGGAGAACCGCCTAGCAATTTGCGCTACGGGCCTGGACGCTACGAAGGGGAAAGATATTGGTGTCAACCTTTGATGTCGCTCCATCACGTCACGCCTCTCGACGTGGATGCCGTTTGGCAGTTTGAACAGCAGCGGGAAGACTTGTCGCAACCTATTTTGTTCGCTGACATGTACCAACATTTTATGGCTGAGCGCCTCCCTGAGGGCGATAGTCTTGACGATTGGTATAATCACTCAGACGATGCTAATATCCGGGCCCCCGATCAAGAGGAAGACAAACCCATTCCACCAGAAGAGATGACACCGACGCAGGAAGAAGCCTACAAGTCCCCCGAGCACTGTGCCGCTGCTTGCGCCGAGTATCCTCGTTGCATGCAATATGCATACGAATTCATGGCAAAGGAGTGCTCGTACTCGTTTTCATATCGCTTTGGCGAGAAGCGCACCCGCAAATCAGACGGCACCAGGTATAAGTCTGGCTGGGTTAGGTCCAAGATTGAAAAAGATATAGCAGAGAATCCTTGCCCATCTCCGGTGTGGAAAGGGTTCCATACCCCTTGAGTTTTTTGATTTGCAGATGTATGCTTTGCATTTATGGGCGTTGGTTTGGGTTTCAAGATACGAACTGTTACTATAGATATTTTTTAGGATATAATCAATCGTTGAGCTGGTGATATACTTCATTTAGTGCTTGTCGATTGGGAAACGGGTCCATCCTTCCCATAGAGCTGTGTACCACTTGCGTACATAATGATTCAGAGGGTTGTCATGCATCACTTTATCTTCTACCATCTTCATTGGCTTATTGGCTTACATAGGTCAAGTGCCTTTATCGGGAAGACGCAATAATTCAATTGCTCCAAGATTACATATACGTATCAAACTCTTCCCGTACATGAACCCTGGATACCTCACATTGAGGTTTTGGTAACTTCCCGAACCGAGGTACCCCAACCATTAAACAAAGGCTTTAGAGTTTGATGATCCAGTCTTGGTCCTGCGTCCGGTCTATTGATCTCTTTGACGGACGAGCTCTTCTTTGTTCCCGCATCGCCATTATCAGGGTGACTTTGTCTTGAACCCCGGGATCAACAAAGGCTTCACTGTTCAATGCGATAATTCTGCGGTTGATCTCGGACATCATTGTTGTTCGAGGAATATATTCTTTTCCTTTGAATTGTGCTGGTCACTCAATGACCTGTTCCCAGATGTTGAAGGTACCCCGGATTCTTTATTTTTGTTTTCTGTGTTCTGTTTTAGAGTTGTATAACCTCAACCCAGCTACACAAACAGTCTCGGTCAAACCTCCCTCCTTCATTTACCGGCTCCTTGCAGTAGCCTGCAGTGTCAAATGTGATGCATGGGCAAAAGCTTTCACCCCGGATCTCGTTGTACACGCCCGAGCCACCTGACCAGGAAGATCAACTGGTTATATTATGCGGCTGGGCAGATGCTCAACGTAAACATATCACAAAATATATACAGCTGCACAGGGCGATTACCCCTGGAGCAAGCATCCTGCTCATTCAAACCTCGTCTATGGATTTATTCCAGCCTTATACGTGGCAGAGAGCTGCCCTGAAACCGGCGGCGCAGTATATCGTCGGGAATGCCTTGGCCGATAGACATTTGATTTCTTCTTCAGATGATGGAGGACAAACACAGCAGGGACAAGGACAGAAAAAGACAAAGATATTACTCCATTTATGTTCCAACGGCGGCAGCCTCACTGCCACCCAACTCCTCCTTCTCCTCCGCGGAATGATACATGCCCCTCTCCCTCTGATCGGAATCATAATGGACAGTGCTCCAGATTCTGGAGGCTATTATCACACCCATAACGCAATTGTCCTTTCCCAAACATCCATGCCACGAAGGGCGGCTGTCTCGCTTCTCGCTCACACAATTCTAATCCCCATATACGCAAGTTTTACTATTAGAGGGAAGGAGAATACGCACCTCCAGATGCGTAGAATAATTCTGGATAGATATTATACCGACACCTCGAATATTCATTATATATATTCGAAAAGCGATACGAGCACCAATTGGAGGCATGTACTCGTCCATGCCCAAGAGGCGAGGTGGAAAGGGTGGATAGTGGAGGAGTATAAGTTGGAGCAAAGTCCACACTGTGCGCATATACGCTCGAATCCGGAATTGTATGCTGGGATTGTGAGGCGACTCTGGGGGTCAGTCAAACCTCAGGCGAAGTTATAGAGGAGCATCAGAAATGACCGTAGTTTGATGATACCAAAGGTAGGCAGACCAGGGCTTTATGCAACTATAGCCCTTACTCCAGAAGTCATCCGACACCAAGACTCAATATTTAGACGTCAATGGGCATTTGCAAGTAATAGTGTTTATGTCAATATAATCTCAACTGCTGATTCATGTTTAACACAGCATTGCAGGTAACTCTCGTAGCACGTGAAGTACATGATCATATATATTCTGAGCGCAAAGTCAAAACCACAGTCCTCGGTCATCATTTCTGATTCAGTTCCTTCTTCTTAGCTTCGATTTCTTCACGGGAAGCCTTCGGCGGCATTTCTTGAGAATCATGAGTACGAATGCCAAGCTCAGCAAAGAATGTATAATTACTCACCGCGGGGAATAACAGGCCCTTTCGATACGTGATCTTGAGCAGAGGCCTTTTCGCTTTGGTTTTGATCGCGGCTGGATGTGGCAGGAGGTAGATCCTGGGGATCAGAAGGGACGACAGGCATGATCACGGATATTCTTGCAGGATATGTAGAGTGATTCTAGAAAGACCTTGGTGTTTCTTGTGTTGATGCGGTGTTGTGGTGTTGTAGAGGCGAATCTCCATGGCGGAGGCCCGGTTTATTATGTACGGAGACCACGGCTCAATGACGTCGTTGGCTTTGTCGAACTAAATCCTCTCACCATCTGAATTCAACCGCCCATTATCGATGACTAGCTTGTGGCTGTGGCATCTTAGATTTCACCATTGCCAACACATGACATATCCTGATCATACGTAGTCTGCTGGTTTATTGTGCTCAGTATTCCGTAGGCCCTGGAGAAGGTGATTGTGGCTCGGCCCCACTACCGTACGGKAGCCTCAGCCCTCAGGCATTAACCATGTAAGCCCACCTGACTGCCTCCCCTAAGAGTCTAAGAGTAACCTAGCTACCTAAACCACTACCACCAACAACGCCAGTTCCTGTTCATCATCTCCATTGTCATTGTTCACCCACGTCTCACTCAGCCGCGCAATTTCCCTCGTCTCTGCACATATCGAACCGCAGCGAATTTCGTGCTTCCTGAACCCCCTCTATATGACAAACATTGCGACCGCTGCTTGAACGACTCTCGTGCCCGCATTGCGATGTATCACCGGCGGTACTAAGTGGAAGCCTAACTACCTATCTCTACGCCTACTTCACACAATCACCTCCAGAAGTAACTCGCTTCACTCGCCATGCCGTCCATTCTAAGCGACGCTGATAAGGAGACGGTCAAAAGGACTGTCCCTAAACCGGGCAACAAGATCCTCGCCGTCGGTGTCGCGCGACTATACGTCGCCCATCCCAATCCGCAAAAATGGACATATACCGGCTTGCAGGGAGCGGCCGTTCTTGCAAATGACCTAGTTGGTCACACATTCTGGCTGAAACTCGTGGATGTTTCGGTAAGTCGGGATTTGTGAGCAGATCAAGATATACAGTATACTAACATCCACCAGCCTGCAAATCGTGGAGTACTCTGGGATCAAGAGCTCTACGACGGTTTTTATTATAATCAGGATCGGGTTTTCTTTCACACGTTCGAACTCGAGGAATGTCCAGCAGCCTTGTCATTCTCGGATGAGAAAGAGGCAAAGACCTTTCTGAAGAAAATGCACGAGCGCGAGAAACATGCGAGCAAAGAAACGAAAGCCACCCCATTCGGCTCGACGCGCGGGCAAGGACCAGCGATTGTCTCCAGCGGGAAATCCGGCCGTTCACTTTTCAGCGGCCTCCTCGGAAGAAGTTCATCAATTGCAACACCAACTATCCCTGCAACACTACCTCCGGTTGCAGCTCCAGTACAACCTCCACCTCCCCCCGTTCTTTCCCCTGCGCCAGTACACGAGACGTCATCCTCAATAGATCTTACGGATCCAGAAATACAGGGGGTTTTGGCGGAATTGCGGCAAATGGGTATCACCGACGCACAAATCAAGGACAATGAAGGTTTCATTAAGACATATATTCAAAGCCAAGCTGCTGAAGCTTCCAACCGATCGTCTCCCTCACCTGAAGAACAAAGAAAAGCAAAAGCTCCTCCCCCACCACCCCCGGCGGCAGCACCACAGCCGAAAGTTGCTACAATCAGCCCTCAAAACACCGGTGGCAGTGGTGGTGGGAGGAGGGGCCCTCCTCCTCCTCCTCCACCACCTTCACGTCGACGAGCAGACGCTGCTCCAACACCCCAAGAGCCGGAAGCACCTGCACCCCCACCACCTCGAGAACCATCGCCACCGCGACCAAGATTTCGGGCACCGCCTCCCATTGCAGATGCGGGCAGATTTGCTCAGCCTGTAACTGCTCCTGGTAGGCCGCGGGCGTCATCTGGCGCGACTCCCGGTGCCACACCTGGTCCTCCACCACCTCCCAGACCTCCAAAGACACCAATGGAGGAAGCTGCATCACCACCTCCTCCACCGAGGGGTCATGGTGTCCCCCCTCCATTTCAAGGCGAACGCAAAGTGTCTGCACCTCCAGCACCTCCAAGTCGCGGTCCCGCGCATGCTCCACCCCCACCACCACCTCGAGATGTGCCTCAATTGCCACCAAAAATCCCTCATGCAGTCGCACCAGCTTCTATTCCTCCCCCTCCTCCGGTACGAGCTCCTGTTGCTCCTCCCCATCTTCCTGCATCAAATACCCGTCCTGTGCCTCCTCCCCCTCCCCCGGCTCCTTCATCTGGTGCTCCTCCACCGCCTCCTCCCCCTCCACCTGTAGCTGGTATTCCACCACCACCTCCTCCTCCCCCCCCTCCTTCTGCCGGTGCTCCTCCTCCACCTCCTCCACCACCTCCTCCTCCTGCCAGTTCGGGGGCACCTCCGCCTCCGCCACCCCCTGGAGGAGCAGCACCACCACCTTTGCCTTCTGTCGGCGGTGGCGGTCGAGACGATCTTCTTGCAGCTATCCGAGCGTCTGGAGGAGGCGGCGGCGGATTGCGCAAAGTCAACGACACGGAGAAGCGAGATCGCAGTGCTGCAATGGTTCCTGGTGGCTCAAACGAAACAGCGGCATCAACTGCCAGCGCAGCACCTGCGGGTGGCATGGCAAGTGCTATACAGAATGCACTAGACAAGCGGAAAAAGAAAGTTAGCGGCAGTGGTATGTGCGAATCTTTTATTTGTGACGTGACTATACTAATAGTTTCTAGATGACGAGAGAGAGGACGAAGATGACTGGTAAATCTATTTGCTTTTTACTAATGAATCGGTTGGCACGATCTAAATCTAAGGCTACTGTTCAATCGCTATGCGTCGATTGTCGACAAACTCAAACTGCAATGCGACTGAAGACAGTAAACGGTCGCATCCGCCCACTGTTCAAAGATCATTTTGAACTTGTATATATCTATATATTGAACTTGCGCCTTATGTGAGAGGACAGATACCTTACAATGAATCAATCCGGACATCGTCTCGAATATACGCTGAATGGAAACCACTGTTCCATCAATGTGCCGCGACGGTCTTATTATCGATCAAGCTGTGGTATCTAGGTATAGCTTGTAAGGCTAACGTTGTCACATTCGATAGCCCTAACTCCTTACCCTATTCGGAAACTGCCCCCTTAGCGGTCTCGTCGTGTAGGTAAACAAAGAAAAAGCCGTCCTTCAACTGTAACTTATACCAATTCACCCATAAATTTGTTGACAATCTGAACGACAGTAAAGCGAATGGCATGCTTTGCAGTATTCTTGCCAAAGTCGAAAGTAGACGGGCTTTCACGTGACCAGCGGAATCACGATGTCATCCATCGCAGTCCCGACGCTACGGGATTGGAGAACATTTTATCCCTCATGGCAGATTTGTTTGAGACGTTTTCAATAAATTACCAGCATCGCGCTCGATTTCCATCATTGTAGAGTATTTCTCTGCAATCTGGTAAGATGCTGGTGGTTCCTTCACTGAAGCCGTTGGCACCTTCGCCAAATTTACTCCGGTTCCTAAAATCACAGTCGGAGTCTTTCTTTTTCACCTCCAACCCGACGAAACAGAGAGTCAATACCACGAAGATCGCTTCGAATCGATGGAATAATACCAGAGCAACTTGGATACGGTTGAGTCCAGCGCCTTGTTTAGCGCAGACTGAGGCCTCCTTTCTGCCTGTGTGGCCTGCAGTGAAAATCTCAACGCCGCGAAAGTCGTCCCAGCTACGTACCTCACTCACGACGCGTTCGGAAGCAACAAGGTCAATCGAATGCGTCAGCATCACTAGGCATGGTTCTTCGCGCAATGTCTCGACAAAAAGCAGACGCTGGTGGCACAGCTGGTTGTTCAAGAAGGAATCGTACCAAAAGTGGAAAAACTCAACCTCTCCCCCAATCACGAGTTTCACAGACGACGGTGCAGAAGGGAATCTCTTCAATCTAGGAAGGACACTGGCTTCTAAAACACTGGATGAGCCTCGATTGCGCTGCACCGAATTTGACGAGAATGGGAATGTCACATTGGTCAATGGGGAGTTCCGAAAGAGTGAGCTCATTGCTAAGGTGCGTCTGTATGATTCTTTGATAGAGGTGCTCGCTCGCTTATATGATATTGCAGTACGGTCTTCTGAATCGCGACTTGCGAAAGATCGATTCTTCCGTCCTACCTCACATTCTCGTGCGACCAAGTACAATTCTTATTTCGCTCTTACACCTTCGCGTTTTGATCAAAGCGGATCGAGTCCTCGTCTTCGACGCATATGGCTCAGCTGACTCGTATACACAGTCTGTCTTTATGTATGATCTGGAAGGGAAATTGAGACAGCGTCAGGCTCCAGGGTCGGGTGCTTTGCCCTATGAACTCCGTGCGCTCGAGTCTGTCTTGATTAGTGTGACCAGTGGGCTGGAAAGCGAATTCGAAGGTGTGCGCGATCCGGTCGTTCGCGTTTTGCGGGCGTTAGAAGAAGACATCGACCGGGACAAATTGCGACATTTGCTTGTTTATTCGAAGAAATTGGGTAGCTTCGAACAGAAAGCGCGTCTCGTACGAGATGCTATTGATGATTTGTTGGAAGCCGATGATGACCTTGCTGCGATGTACTTGTCCGATAGGGCCCACGGGCAGGTGCGAGCTGAGAATGACCACCAAGAAGTAGAGATGCTGCTCGAGTCTTACCACAAGATATGTGATGAAATCGTCCAAGCTAGCGGTAACCTGGTTACAGCTATTCGAAACACGGAGGAAGTGTAAGTTAAAGTGCCTTGATTTCGCACGTATTGAGATTTATCAAGTCGCTAATTGGGTCAAATAGTGTCAAAGCAATTCTAGATGCGAACCGAAATTCCTTGATGCTTCTAGATCTAAAGTTTAGCATTGGGACCCTTGGACTTGCCGCAGGAACGCTAGTCTCAGCACTATACGGCATGAACTTGAAAAACTTCATCGAAGAAAGCGATTTCGGCTTCGGCGCCGTGTCCGTGACATGTTTCATTAGCAGCATCATCGTCAGTCTCTACGGACTTGCCAAATTGCGCAAAGTCCAACGAGTGAGAATGTGGGGAGAGGGCATGGATACCGCGGGTATGGGTCCGCTGCAAAGTCGCAGTCTAGCACTGACCAACCGTGGAAATTGGCGTTCTGACGCAATTGAGCCCATGTTGGCTGGCCTGCCTGGTGAAGGAAGATCCGAAAGGTTGAAGAGATTCAAGGAGGCCGTCAAGTCCACGGCAAAGGGAAATTCGGCTACAGATGCGGCTCGGCGCATGGCAATTTCGCAAGCTCGACGGACAGCGAGTCAGTCGCAAGACAAGAATGCCACAAAACCAGAAGATAGTGCGTCTGATGAGACAACCACAAAGGCATGAGGGAAGCTGCGAAGTGGGCAGCAGCATACAACACTCTTTATCCTACACCATCTACGAAGAGTTTGCTAATACCCCGGAGACAGGCGTTTGACATATTATGGAATTATTGACATAGACTGGATAGCAGCATTTGTTGGCGTTTAGCGAAGCACTTTGTGACCTGTATATAATACCTCTCTCCTTCTTGTGAGAAATTTGTTGACATTGAATGTACTATATGTTTACGTATCAGTGAATGATGACGTCAAATCCACTACTCGAAAATCAATCATACATCGTCAGTAATGTAGACATGAGTAACAGACATGCAGCATCTGTCTATCAACTAAGATTGGGTCGGAGCATGGATTCACAACGTCTCATCTTCGTGACACAGAGAGACACATGAATGCCCAAGGAAGGTCGCCGTAATTAATAGCTTGACTTCATCTTCGCTCGCATCTTCTCGCCATAAAGCCATATTACTAGAACAGATGGTAAAAACAAAGCTGCAGCGACAAAGCCCAACAAGCTATTGGCCCACCCGTAGCCAAGGGACGAATACATAGCGGGCGAGAAGAGCGGCAGGCCAAAAGCCGCCATACTTCGCAAAAACTGGGTTGCTGCCGATGCTGAGCTGGTATGCTCGGAGTACGTGTCAATAACATACGCTTGCAAAGGCTGTCCGGCCATTGTACCACCGATGAAGAGAATAGCGGCGCCAATATCGACGACTGGCCATGGAGCATGATATTCTGCGCACCACCCGTACATGAACAGGCCAGTCACCAGCAAAATACTTCCAGGCAGCATGAGTGGGATATGGTACTCAGGGCGGCCCTCTTGCTCATGGTTTCGCTCTTTGAGGCGCTGATAGATAGCATCCATGATGGGTCCACCGATTAACGCAGCGAAGATTTCTCCTAGGGATATACCTATATAATGCAGTCCACTGATAGTCACTGATTCGCCATACTGTGACGTCCAAAGGTCGGCATATGTTGCTATAACAATATAAGTGATTCCGTAGTCCAGGCCGGACAGGCAAGCCTGCATCTGAATAATAGGGTGAAACATGAGAAGACGCATAGGCCTAGTGAGACTGTTGCGTATCACATCCAATTCGGATCGGCCAGCAGACTGCTTCATAGACTGGCAGTAATATTGATCTTGTCCAGTGCTCTTCCTTAATTGCAAAGTGCGCTTCTCTAGGATGACAGGTGCATATGTCTCCTTAAAGACCACAAAGGAACCAATTACCATGAAACCTTGAAGAATTGATGTTGACCAGAAAGTCCATCGCCATGTGGTTGCACCTGATATCAGTCCACCAAGTATAGGGCCGATCGCGACACCAAGAAGGGGTATCAGAAGGTACAATCCCAAAGACCGACCACGCTGTTCAGGTCGCCAGATGTCTCCCAGAACGCCACCTGCGAGTGCATATATGGCACTGGCACCGAAGCCAGCCAACAGACGAGATGCGAACAATAGGCCCTTCGAATTAGTGAAGCCGCATATTAGGTTCCAAACCAGGAACCAGACGTTGGTTGCATGTAGTACGGGTCTTCTACCGTAGACTTCGGAGAGTGGCCCAATGAGTAAGGGCCCAAAAGCTGTGGCGAGCAGATATACGGACATCGCCATGACAGATTCTATATCCGACATGTTCAAGTCTGACGCAATGTCAGATAGCGCTGGAGCTATTATGGTAGATACCATAATTCGATTCAGCCCTGTTGCTGACATGACACTGGTGACAGCCCATTTTTTGCTTATTGGCCAGTCTTTGGGGTTTTCGGGGTCATGAGGCTCGGTAAAGGTAACCAAAAAGGGGTCGGTAGACTCGGGGGACTGTGGCTTTTCTGCATCGATCGGTGTCTCTACATCTGTTGTAACGTCTTCGTCAATCTGAGAGTTCTTTTTGGAGGTCATTGTGTTGGTGTCAACAATCTCGTGAAATCAATAATTTGGGATGTGATGTTGCAGCAGATATGAAAGGCACAGCTTGTAGATTGTATAATCGCTGTCCCCAGAACATCCGGCGCCTCGGCTCCGAGAAAACTGGAAATCGTATAATTTTGCAAGTAGAGATGCATCCAAGCAATATAACTGAATCTTTAAGACTCAGAATGTGTTCAGAGGAACTTTCTGTAGATGGTTAAAGGTCAGATGCCGAATGCGCACTGCCCAATTGAGATATCCAGTTCGCAGATACCACTTTCAAGAAATTGCCTCAAAAATTTTAATCTCAGTCTTTCATGCCGAGTATCGGTCAGATCAGCCTCTGAAGCCTGGACTAGCTAGAAGCTCCACGATGCTAAGTATATTCATGATATTTCCTGAAACGGTTAAGAGATCCACATGAATGCGCTCTGGCTAATCAAAGGACCTTATAGTGCGGGTCGCCGTGCAACGTCCATCAGATAAGATTGATAACGAAATCTCCGAGTCGGATTTAGGATCTCCGAGCATTTTTGTTCGACGTCTTTTCATTTGGAAATCCTCCTGTTGACTGTCTCTTATTTCTACTTTGAATCTTTGTAGTACCAGGATGTCGAAAACCTACCCCAACACACGCGAACCTTGTGACAGCACATCTGGACGACGCATTCAGAGTCACAAAAAGTCGCGAGGCGGATGCTTCACGTGCAAGTTAGTCAACATGACCATGGAAATTTGCTCGATCGGCTTTATTTTTACAAAGCTAACAGATATAATAAAGAGCACGACGCAAGAAGTGTGATGAGGGACGTCCGACGTGTCGACGGTGCGTCGATACGGGCCGCAAATGCGATGGCTACGCTGTTGGTCGTCCACGAACACAACAGCAAAAGATGCACTATCTATCAATCTCTGACGGTGACTTAATGATAGAAGGCTACGGCTGGACATTTCTAGAATATTTTCGGTTTCAAACGATTCCTATCTTTTCAACTTATTACGACACGACGCTATGGGAGGTCATGTTAGCACAAATTTCGATATCTCAAGCGACGCTCCAATACACTGCTGTGGCATTTGCTGCTACGCATCATGAATACGAATCCAAGCGCAGATGTCCAACAAAAAATCTGGATATGACCAATCAGGAAAGTGCAGTGGCAATCCTTTATATTGATGCCGTCTCCAAAGCCCGGCAAGCTCTGGCAGAAGCATCATCAACCGCGGAGGCAGTGAGAACCGGTTTCATAATGTCTTTAATGCTTGCCGCAACCGAAAGTTTACGAAACTCAACAGAGTGTGTTACCATGCATTTGACCAATGGGTTGAAGATCGCTTTCTCTCAGGGTTATGAAATAATAAAGACAAACTGGAAGCCATGTGAACCTGATTTGGCGTTGAAAGATGCCGCGCTAGCTTTTATACAGAGGCTAAAAGTCACTATAGAAAAAGAGCTTGGCATGACTCTCCGAGGTCATAGGGACACGTATAAGAGTACGTGCATTCCGAGTACGAAATCATATACGACCGAACAATTACGGGACACCATTTTCGGTATCTATCTAGAACTGTCTGGTCTGATAGACCATTTGGTATTATGGCAAGCAGAAACTTCAGTAGCTTCATCGGACGCTCCTGTATTCTTCACGACCTTGGAAATATTTTCACAAAGGCTTCAACACCTTGGCCTAAATGGATCCAAGAATGAGCGTCACAAATTACGCTTTCTAAGGCTGTATAAAGAAGCTACCCATCTCTTGTTGTTGTGCTATATGAATGATCTAACGTCGTCCGATAAAGCTGACTTTCCTCAATCTCACGCCAACTCTGAGTCGATTTCGAATTACCTGAGGGCATACTTTTCCAAATTGGGCATAATTGAAGAAAAATTACGCCACAATGATAATTTCATCACGCACCTTACGCCGGCACAATTGAAAAGAATTGCTGCTAGATACTCTTGTACTACATCACCTTCACATCCCATGTTCACTGCAGGAGATACTACGCCAACGCACACTCTCTATGGTGAGGTTGAGCAACTTATCATGCTTGAAGAAGATGCCATTATTGCCACTGGTCTCGTCCCTGCGCATGCTACATGCATGGAGGTTACCAGTGCTTTAGAACAAGGTTTTGTCTCGATTCGATATTGTATTGTTCAAACAGGTGGAACGTCTTTCGAATGGGTAGAGAAGAGAGCTTCATTGTGGAAGCCAGCAATATTCAAACAGCACCAGATCAGTTGATTTTGCAAAAGAAACTAGAAAGGATGGGCTTGATCCAAAAATCCCTGTACATAGCTAACCCTACACATAACCCTAACCCCAATCTCAACAGGAGCTAGTCCTGTTTAGTACTAGAATCAACACCGCACGTCATGATCACCGAAGACGGGGCTGATCCATCAACATCAACACCAACGACCACAACAGAACTAGTTTTGTACATACTTGTCACGCCCTCAATTCAGTCTAGGAAAGACGCTCTGTCATTTGAACTGACAATAATCTTTTGAACAACCACATATATATGCAGCCTATTATAGGCATTACAGCAAAGCTGCCACAATGTCTACAGCTTCTAAGCAATCCCACGTTACCGTGTTCCTCATTTATCTGGTATTTGTTTCGACTCTGGGGCCCCTTCAATTCGGCTTTCATCTGGTATGTACTGATGCGCTATCTCTAACAATGATCTCATGAGCTGAAAAACCGGATAAATCCAGGCTGAGTTGAATGCCCCACAAGCTGTCATTACCTGCGAGAAGAAGAGCATCACGTCGGTTTCGGCACGACTACCACAATGTCTTCCGATGAACGCATCGCAATTTGGGCTTGTCTCATCTATATACACTCTTGGGGGCCTGGTTGGGGCTTTGGTATCCGGGCCGTTAGCCACCCGGTCAGGTCGGCTGTTGGCTTTGAGGGCGACTACTATTTTCTTCGTTTTGGGCTCGGTCGCTGAGGCAGCGTCTCCGAATATCGCTGTCTTGAGTATTGGGAGATTTCTCAGTGGTGTCGGAGCCGGAGCATCGATTGTGGTCGGCCCAATCTACGTGTCCGAGATCGCCCCGCCTTCGTCCAGAGGATTCTTCGGTGCCTTCACTCAAGTCATGACCAATGTAGGAATCTTGTTGACCCAGTCTCTTGGATATTTCTTCAGCAGAGACAATCTATGGAGAATTATTCTCGCTGTGGGTGCTGGTCTTGGCTTGGCTGAATTTGTTGGCCTTCTTCTGGTGCCAGAGACTCCGTCTTGGCTGGCCGAACATAGACACACTGATAAGGCGCGGCAAGTTCTCCAACGTATTCGAGGCAAAGATGCGGACATTGAAGAAGAAACTCAAAATTGGAAGGTTGGATTCCCTGATGACAACGGAGTTGATGAGGAGGAGTCTTTGCTGTCACAACATACACACCAACCTTCGGCTCAACAACCACGAGTCACGATACTGACCGTGGCCACTAACCCACAGTATCGGCCTGCTATTATTGCAGTTGTCATTGTCATGCTTGCACAACAGTTTACTGGTGTCAATAGTATTATCATGTACAGTGTCTCGCTGCTCCAGACTACACTACCGACCGCAGCTCCGCTATTAGCTGTCATTATCTCTGCTTTGAATCTTGTCGTCACCCTTGTGTGTTCTCCTTTACCGGACAAGATCGGTCGCAAGACCTGCCTTCTACTCAGTATAGGTGGCATGGGCTCAGCATCAGTACTGCTGGCCATTGGTATTTCCATCGGTCAGAAGATAGTATCCGCACTGGCAAGTCTGCTCTTTGTCGCTAGCTTTGCGGTCGGACTTGGCCCTGTACCCTTCATCCTTGCCTCTGAACTTGTGGGTTCTGAGGCTGTGGGGGCCATTCAAAGCTGGGCATTGTCTGCCAACTGGATTGCGACGTTTATTGTCGCCCAATTTTTCCCCATTCTCAACGCGGCTCTTGGAAAAGGTCAGATCTACTGGATCTTTGCCGTCCTAGCCAGCGTTTTTAGTGTACTCATTTATCTCCGGGTTCCCGAGACAAAAGGTAAATCCACGCCGGACGAGGTCTGGGGTCGGGTTGACGAACGACGGATAGATTAGATCTTGTATCCATCAATTTATTCCTATCACGCTTTTTTTCTTGTAAATCAGCGTAAACAGATCTAACGAATAATATCAACCGCATTTACGAGTTGATATCATGGCCCGGTGGCCCACCCAGCTGGTACTGCAGTATATTTAGAATCAATCCGAGACGATCTGACCAGCGTGACGTAGTACTACATCCGAAGCCGGTACTAGTACAGGGAAACATGCACAAAACTACACTTGACAGCCGGTACTAATACACGCTGTGGATGTCTTCGCATCCGAATGTTCCGTATCCATCGTTTTCTAAACAATTGTCCCTGGGCGGGTCGATTTGGCGAGTTGAATCCTAGGATACGACATGGGCCAAGGTCCTAACAGTCATGATTTGCCAGACAGCGCAAGGATTATCTGAAACAAATTGACTCGAGTGGTCGCTAACTCTTGGTGAAAATGATATTACAGAATATTGAAATCCAACAGTACATGAACGTTCCATGTAGTGAGTAGGTGGCTGAGAGTGAGTCTCAGTAAGAAAAGGTGTCCCCACCCCGCTTGCTTTCTCCGCCAACTTTGCGACTTCCTCCTCTTCCATCATCATTCCTTCCCCTCACCTCAGCCACTTTGGAGTTGTCGGTACTCCATCCTTGATTTAAACCATCGACTTTGCTTTTATCTCATGATGTCTATACACTTCTTTCCACTGTCCACGAATTGAGCGAGCTCATCAACGACCAAGAACACAATTGTCACGTCAACTGCAGGCCAGTTACCATTGCGCCCAGTCCCAGATTGCGTCGATTCGCAACGCAACGTAACAACGGACAGCACAGTCATTGCTACTTGGTATCCGAGGATAGGGCCATCAGAGATCTTCCTTGCTATTTTAGTCCCTGCGCCATCGTCATCGCTGCGCTGCTTTTACTGCTACGTATTATACCACCCACTCCAGATATAATAAGGCTATACCCCACATTCACTCCGTCATGGTCCGTCTACCACTGCCCCAGCGCTTCATCAGCTCCAAGAGCACAACTCCCATCCAGCAGAGTCGAAACCCAAGTCCATTGAGGTCGCCAATGGATTCCACACTAACACTCAAGGTCAATGTGATCAAGGTACGACTGAACAACTTCAATCTAGTTGTCCCTCCACTCGCTGATGCCCAGCTAATACGCTAACAAACATTAGGGAAGGGATCTAGCAGCAAAGGATAGAGGTGGCACGAGTGATCCTGTGAGTCTTTTCCCCGGTTAGTCGTTGACTTTGCGCTTTGGCCCTGGCTAACATCTGGGAAGTACCTGGTCGTCTCCCTCGGAAGCGCACGCGAGTCGACCCCAACGATCAGCAAGACTCTGAATCCCGATTGGAATGTCACGTTTGAGCTGCCCGTAAGCGGCGTACCCCTCTTGGAGTGTGTGTGCTGGGACCGTGATCGCTTTGGGAGGGATTATATGGGAGAATTTGATATTCCATTAGAGGAGATTTTCGCCGAGGGCGAGACTCAGCATCAGGTACATCCCTCCCGTTCACAACTGTGGTCCAAGCACCGTACTGCAGGTTGAAGCTAAGATAATACCAGCCCAAATGGTACACATTAGAGTCCAAGCGGAGACGAGGCAAGAAGAAGGAGAGTATAGTCTCAGGGCAGATTCTTATCCAGTTTTCTCTGGTTGACACTGCCAATCTCGGCGCAAATCCTGCCGATACCTATCGAAAATTCAGATCCATCGTGTGCGCTGCAGAAGAGGAAGACGATACCGCGCTAGACTCGGTTGATCAGGATGAAAATGACAAAGATGAAGAGACTTCGGACGAGACTGATGATCCTACCAAACCCGAAATCGTGGAAAAGCGAAGGCGTCGGTTACGTATCGCGCGACTGAAGCGTAAATCACTCGCCGCAAGAGCATATCAATTCTCAGGCGCCTCGAACGGGGTTCAAGGAGTAATCTTTCTCGAAATTAATAAAATCACCAACCTCCCACCAGAGAAAAACGGTAAGCAATACTGCTAGAAGCGATTGGCGATAGATTCCAAAGCTGACCTTATATAGTGACTCGAACTTCCTTCGATATGGATCCCTTCGTGGTAACATCACTAGGACGAAAGACTCTTCGTACGAGGGTCATCCGCCATAATCTGAACCCTGTTTATGATGAAAAGATGGTGTTCCAAGTCATGAAACACGAACAGTCATACACCATGAGCTTCACAGTGGTTGATCGTGACAAATTATCTGGGAACGATCTTGTGGCAACCACCGAACTCCCACTTCAGACATTGATAGCAGCTGCTCCAGAGGCCGACCCCGAGACGGGTTTGTACAAATTACAGGAGCCATCTAAGCCAGGCCAGCCATTGCAGTCTCAAAGATCGCGCTTTCGGCTGCCCATGTCGCGCTCCAACTCTGCAAGTAGTCTGAGCAAGTCGTCGAAACCAACTTTAACATCCCAGTCGTCCAATCCTTCGCTTCTTACCACACAAACAAGGTCTGATCAATCTCCCCCGACCCCTCCTACTACCGTTCCTTCTGAGATGAGTCCTCCACTTCTTGATGTCCCGAGCACTAGTAGTCTCTCGTCAAAAATTGATGAAACACCTCCGTCGCCTCAAGGCTCTCTGGCTAGCGAAGATCTCAAGACATATACAATTCCGCTTCTGTTGAAGAATAAGGAGAGATGGGAGGACAAATACTCCCCAGAACTTTACATAAAGGCGAAATATATGCCGTATAAAGCTCTTCGGCAACAGTTCTGGAGGGTCATGCTCAAGCAGTACGATGCTGATGATAGCGGCGGGCTAAGTAAAATTGAGCTTACCACCATGCTTGATACTCTCGGGTCGACTCTGAAAGAATCTACTATCGACAGCTTCTTTAGCAGGTTCTCTGCCGAGAACGAGTCAGGTGAATTTAACGATTTAACCTACGATCAAGCTGTGATCTGTTTGGAGGATGCTCTACAGAAAGTACAGAAGAGTAACTTTGGCGGACTCGACTCCAAGCTTCGAAAACTAGTGCCCAGCTCTCTATCTTCGACTGGGGATCGTACCCCAGACACTTCTTCTGGTGCGGATGAGACAACTGATTTAGAGGGCATGGAAAGCCAGCCACAGCAATTAGATCTGTCTGGATTCCCCGAGGGAGAGCAGCCTTCTCCAGGATATGGTGAATTGGCACCTGATGACCTTGCGGATGAGCGAGGTGAAGAGCACATCATTGAAATCGGGGAATGTCCACTATGTCACCAGCCACGTCTGAGCAAACGCTCTGATGCGGACATTATCACCCATCTTGCAACGTGCGTAAGTCAAGACTGGCGACAGGTTGATAATATTGTTATGGGAGGCTTTGTTACGTCCAGCCAAGCACAGCGCAAATGGTACAGCAAAGTTGTTACTAAAATTGGATATGGCGGATACCGGCTTGGTGCCAATTCGGCGAATATCCTGGTGCAGGACCGCATCACCGGTCAAATAAACGAAGAGAAAATGAGTGTCTATGTTCGTCTTGGTATTCGCTTGTTATACAAGGGTATCAAAAGCCGCGACATGGAGAAGAAACGAAGTAAGTATGATCCTTCACATGATTTAGACTTTTAGACAAGAATGACTAACTTAAGAACCAACAGTTCGGAGGATGCTCAAGTCTCTAAGTATAAAGCAAGGGAAGAAGTATGATGATCCAGCATCTGCTAGTCAGATCGAGAGCTTCATCAGTTTCCATCGACTCGATATGTCTGAGGTTCTGGAACCCGTAGAAAACTTCAAGACCTTCAATGAATTTTTCTATCGCAAATTAAAGCCGGGCGCAAGACCTTGTTCAGCCCCCGACGAGCCGAGAATCGTGGTCTCTCCTGCTGATTGCCGCAGTGTGGTTTTTGATCGCATTGAAGACGCTACCAAGATCTGGATCAAAGGCCGAGAATTCTCTATAGAGCGTCTGCTAGGGAAGGCTTATCCAGAAGATGTTACACGTTATAAGAACGGCGCTCTTGGAATATTCCGACTTGCACCCCAGGACTATCATCGTTTCCATATTCCTGTGGACGGAATCCTCGACACCCCGAAGACCATCGAAGGTGAATACTATACAGTCAACCCGATGGCCATTCGTTCCGCTCTCGATGTGTATGGCGAGAATGTCCGAGTACTAGTACCCATTGACTCTGTGGCTCATGGTCGGGTAATGGCGGTATGTGTTGGTGCCATGATGGTTGGAAGCACCGTGATCACTCGGAAACCCGGCGAGAAGGTGTCTCGTGGCGAGGAATTAGGCTACTTTGCTTTTGGCGGCAGCACCGTTGTGCTACTCTTTGAACCTGGAAAAATCAACTTTGATAGTGATCTAGTTGACAACTCCAAGGGTGCACTCGAAACACTGGTAAGTGGGATCCAGGAATACCCAAAACAAATCGTAGTCGTTACTGACACCCTGATTTACAGATTCGTGTAGGCATGTCCATTGGCCACAGCCCAGATGTGCCGCAATTCGAACCTGACGTGCGGCAAAAGGAGCAGGAGATCTCCCAAGAGATGAAAGAGGAAGCTCACCGTAGGATCGTGGGGTGATTATCTCCCCAGTGAATAAAGTAGTAGATGTATATATGCTGGTATTCCATGATGATTTACGAGCCCGCTCCATCCCACAAGTTACCTACTTTTAAGAGTCATAATACGTGCTTAAGTAGAGTATCGTCCCCTCGTGTCACAGTATGCACACTAAGCCATGCTAGGCTTAGTGGCCCCCACACACACAAGGTTGTTTTGGTCGTTCAACGTTGGCGCGTGTTGACCCAAGAAAGACTTCCCAGCTTAAGACAATCCGGATCACGTCCCTTTCAGCTCACCACTTTGTCTCGATTCAGCGACAGCCGCAGTTTCTTCAGTGTTGTTGTTCGCCCGTCAGGTCATTGGCGTTGGGTCAATTGCGTTGGTGGGGTCGCTCATCGAATCAGAAGCCTCGGTCGGGCGCGTCTATCTTCGGAAGCGCGACCCGTGCTTTTCAATCCAAGTTACTCACTCTGGGTCGCTTCATCTTCGACAGAATTTTGCGCATGGGAACGGTGTCACGAGAAAGCGTCATATGCGGAGGACAAACAGCACGCAAATTACTGTCGAAAACTACGATTGATCCATCGGGAAAGAGGGGTGTGAGGGTCATAGATCCGCTGAAGACCACCAAGTACCACGATCGCGCGAACAAGACGAACGATAGCAACAACGTTTTTACGACTTTCACGAAAACTTGCGAATTTTCGCGTATGCCATACCGCAATATAAGAGACGGGTGGACTTAATATTTACGGAATCGGTTCTTTGATTGATCTACGAGCGACGCATATCGAATTACCTGCTATGACCACCACGGTCTTGACGGCAACATCCACAAGGACCGCTCGCCGTGAACCTTTGAAAGTGATCGATATGGCGGCGTCGCAGGGCCGACCTGCGTCGTCGTCGTCAGTACGCGGAAATAGTGAAAAGGGAAAAGGGACGCGAACCAGCTCGCGCTTGAATGCAAAGGACGATGGTGACGATGAGGGCGCTGCTCCTCCGAAATCAGCACATGGGAGACCTACGCGAAATGCATCGAAACGAAATGCCGGTAAGTTTGCGACTTGAAGTGTACTCGGGCTCTCTAGAATAAGATCCGAGCTTATTATTTGCGAGATTGGTCACTAATCTTGAGGTTTCTGGTTCAATAGCTGAGTACGACGAAGATATTGGAGGCTTTCAGTTTTCGCGAGCGACGGTCAAAAAGTTGAAATCAGCGCCGGCTGTAAATAACGTTGCAATAGAAGAACCAGTCGTGCACTCACCGCGAAGAGGACGTCCGCCAAAATCGCATCCGGCTGAATCAGCCGAAGATACAACAATTGAAGATGTTGGAGCTGGCACAAAAAAGACCAAAGCCACCAGAGGACGGCCAAAAAGGGTGTCAGCAGAGTTACAAGCTGAAGTGCCGAGTAGACAAACTCGAAAACGTGACGAAGAGCCCCCGTTTCCGATAGAGAAACCTGCAAAGAAAGGTCGACCCGCCAAGACAAAACTTCCTGTTGATATCAGCTTGCGATCGCCGGAGCCTTCTCAAGGCGCTACCTCAAAAATTGCTTTACCTGTGGCCGACACGCCCGTCATAAGAAGGAATAAGGAAATGAGGGAAGGACGAGACGGAAAGGGACAAAGAAGGAATAGCTTGGGAATGAGAGGTCGACGAGCAAGCTCGCTGATAGACTCAGGAGCATCAAACGGTGTGTGATTCTGCTCAGAGGCGCAAAGGAGCTTTAACCTGCAGACGGGCAATTCCGCTAATGTTTCTCTGGCACAGCACTTCCGCATAAAGAGGTTCCGACCTCTGAATTTTATAAACACATCGCAAGCGATGGATTGCCGGAGCCCCGCCGGATGAGACAGTTGATGACTTGGTGTGCGACTCGTGCGTTAGACGATAAGCCCTCAGGATCTCGTTCTGATGATGACAGCGCCAGATTAGCAGGTATGTTTCTTGTGCATAAACAACTTCTGGTGGTAACGAGATCCTAATATTCTCCAGCTCGAGTCATACAAGAGGAACTACTTCAGGATTTTTCGAACAAATCCGAATTAACGAACTGGTTTGCGCGAGAAGATGCACCTGCTCCTGCGGTCATTGTCAAGAAGCCGAATCCGAAAAATGTACAAAATGCTGAGAAGATTAAAGAATTGGAGGAGCAAATACGAAAGTGAGTATTCTGGGCATGTACTTCTCTTTTTCAACTCTTGTTCTAACCACGGGCAGATTACAAAATGAGAGACACGCACTCAACGCGTTACTGCGACAGCCTTCAATACCACCACTAGGACCGCCTCCTAGCGAGCCGACAGCAAAAGACGATGCTACTTCAAAGAATTTGCCAGTCATTGATGAGGCGATATTAGATCTTTCGCAGCGAACAATAATAACCACGCTCGCACCCGACGGCCTTCGAATACATCGTGAAGGAGGACCAAGTGACGAGAACATACTTCCTACATCAACGACCAATCCGCCTTTACCACCTGCTACAATATCTCGCCGCCTATCACGTATCACTTCGCATCTGGCTCCGACACTGGATGCCTTTGCTTCAGGACTTCATGACATTGATATTTACCGCTCCACGGCAGATCGTCTTTCCCATCAGATACTGAAAGTATGCTCCGATCGTCTCGAAGAGCGAGACAGCCGAATCGCAAAGGGCATCCTTGAAGACGATGCTCCAAGCAAAGCCGACTCGCATGGGGATGGCAACAGCAAAGACACTCGCCAAATGGCATTGCGGACACGACAAGCAAGACAGCAAAAGGAAGATATCAGTCTAATATTAGGGGCTCTAAGTCGTGTAGAAAGGAGATGAGGAAAGAGAGAGAGAATAGGGCTACATATAAAGTCGTGGAATCTTTTTTTGGACCATTTATTTCTCTTCTTTCCCCTTCAATTTTGAAATGATACCAGGTTACAGGCGCATTACATTGCATGTCTTCATTACGAGGGCTTGTTTGTCTATTATTATGATTCTTCATACTTGTCGATTTTGGCTTCGGCGTGTCGGTGTTTATTCTTCTATTATTAGGGATCGGGATGCGTGATATTGCAATGATTATGTGGAATGTAGCGAAGCGATGACCATGTCTTTTCAAGGCTTTGAGTTTGTCCGTTTATTATCATTTTTGAAAATCAGACTCGAGTGCAGGTAAATGCATGTCCCTGAAAGGTTGCGGTCACTTTCAAGATCCCTTAGGCTCAGGCTCGTCTAAACAGTTAGGCAATATCAATCTCTGGATTTCTATATGTCTAGACATTCAGTAGTTGGATGACCAACATGTAGTTCAACGGTCTAGAACCAGAACATGACTCGTATGCAGTTAGCTTAATAGATGACCTCCTAACATCTATTCCGATACACAACATAAAACACTGTACTATAATCAGAGCTCAGCCCTGCAGTTTGGGTAAGAAGATATCTCAAAAAAAACTTTTCCTTCGCCTACATACATCCTTAGTGGTATGACTGGCTACAATCGAGCTCGAAATATTAAAACGTATCTCATATCAGATAGGAGGTTAGCGAAGTAGCGTTAAGTACCTGGGGGATATCTACAATTAATGTATACAATGGCTTTTTTTGTACTCCCATCAACGACCTATCATAACTTTTAGGGTAGAGCTGTTACAATATTCCTGATCTCATATTGTAAGCATGTTGACATTCAAGTGAGATTGATTTTCAATAAGTTATACAGGTCCAGGTGCATATTTCCCTCTCGTTAGAAGCGTAGCCTTGCGTTTCAAGCTTTTCAATATGATATTCGATGTTTCTGAGGTTATAATGAACTTACGAGGAATTCGGTCTAACATGACACTTAAAACCAAATTCAAAAGGCCAGCGCAGAATTATTGGCTGTGGAAAATTTGACAGTCGTTGAAACTGGCACGCCCTCTTCATGCTGTGCAGCTATGTGTGTGCTCATTTCAACGGTGTTGCAGAAAGATTGCAATTGGGGAATGCAGGCTTACTTGGTTCTAGGGAAACCTTGCATGATGCTCAAGCACCCCAGAATCTGATGCATATTTGCTGTAAGGCAACCACAACTGAGCGTAGGCCTATCAGCATACATATGTATGTAGTGTCTCTGGTCTAATTGGCGGCTTGAGAAAGTGCTGAGAGGATTGGCTCCATGTAGCTATTATTGGCGGTTTCTTGACAGTATTTGCTGTTAGTTGATAAGGAATGTTTCCCAGGATAGCCCTTCCTCAGCTTTCTAACCCTGTATTTTCTATGAATTGTGTCATGTATTGCAACAAATACACATCACTTCGCCCTCTCTGAGGCAATAGTGACGAAGGAATGCGAACCCATTCTCAACAGTTTCAAGGTTGACCGTGTTTGCATTCACTACGGCCGAACACCAAACAAATCAAACCAAACTTGCAGCGAACCGAAGGAGATGTAAAACTCTCAAATCCATCCGGGAAAATCCCCCATAATTACCGAAGTCAAACGTTTTACCCACATTCTTCGCGAATACATGGCTTGCATGTAGTACAATAATTAGGTAAATCAGCAGCGAAATTGGGCTGCCAGTATCCGCGCGAAGCGCTACGGCCGTGATTCTTTGACATCAAGCTAAGCATTTTATCTTTCCCCGTAGATCCGTTGAGCTTGTGCTCTCGGAAGGGTGAAACGTCTACCGGCTGTGTACTGTGGCTTGCATTCCGATGTACATACACGCAACAGCTATAGCTATTTGCATTTCAAGTACGCTGTAGTGATGCTTAGTCTCCTTTTCACGTTTCTAACTCAAAGCACGCCTCAATAAGCTTGCTAAGGTCGTCATCCGCCTAAGTAGTTGGCTTCCATCTTGGAAATTCACGTCCCCAGGTCAACCCGCCGCGGCTCAAGACACGGATAAGTACATGAGAAAGGCCAGCAACGTCCCAATATTCGTTAAACTCCGTGCGGATTAACACCTCCTGATGCTCAGTCGTACCGACACAACGGAACGCTTACCTCGCTAGGTAGTCGATTTTAAAATGCTTGTTCATTTCAAACTATGGGAAAACCGGAGATCGTTCCTAAATGCCGGGTATGGGTAACTATTGAAGCGTACTGACTAAAACTTTATGGTCAAGTTGTCCGTCATCGCTTGGACTGTCTCGTCGGATTCAGATCCGTTTGGTGCGATGATGATGATCTGATATTATTTTCGGAGGGTCCCCTATTTCGAGTTAGGGCTTTAGCTGCTGTTAGGGCTGTTAGGGTTATGCAGTACCGGTACAAACTTTCGGGCCGGACCGTGCCACAGAGTTTTCGACGAATCAATTTGACCTTTGACTTTCATTGTTCTATTTCCTCCTTTGTTCCTCGTTTCCGATCTCTGTGATAATGAGTGATATTTGTCGGCTCTCAAGTTGGGGTTGTTGGTATGAGAAGTTAATTGAGTGCTGAACGACAGTCAAATTGTGGGCCTTTGGCACTCAGGACTCGCATCTTTTTCTCTTTAGGGAAATTTTCTGTCCATTATTCTCTCGATGATATGAGAAACAAGTTTCGAAAGTGGACTAAAGCCCTAGCAAGAAGTTAAAGATCAGAACAGGAAATAGTGGTCAATGGAACTTTTGCGCGAAATTGGACAATGTACCAAATTGAGAAGAGAGATAAAGAAGCTCGGTGAATTTCTCCGAATGGATAAACTGACGTCCTCCTCGAGGTCATGCTCAGATAGTACACGCTTTGAGTTTCTCAAAGCCGCAGGTAAGTCAATGGCACTTAGTGTATGTACCTCAAAATCTAGCCCATCACTCGGAACATCGGGTCACCGACACATGACAGTGACATGACCCCCAGCGTCATCTACACATTTTCTATTATTCTAGCTCGTATCAACGCCCCACAAAGTGACACGTCCGGGCAATCAGACCTAGTGCGCTCAGAGTCAACGGCTGCATAGATATTGACCTTGTGAAAGCTCCGGAGACGTATACATCATCTTTTGACCACGGCCTATCGAAGGCCCATGTCATCTAGCTTCTGATGCAGGCCTCGGCCTGGGGCAAAGCAATGCACCGACAGCGCAAGAAAGCTTCCGGTGCTACCCAAAAAACGCTCAGACCAACAAACTTGGAGCAATTCTAGAGCCATGAGAAGGCCATCTTTTGTTGAATACATAGCTTCAAGTGTTGGAGAGGACTAGAAGAGTAGGCAGCAAATCGGCTAACCAACGTGAATTCAGGTTTTGGTCTCTCGGACAAGGCCGCATTGGCCATGCAAAATACAGGGACGAGAAGTCAAAGAAAGAAAATTCAGAAGCGACTAGAAACATCTTGTTACCTTGTTCATTAGTATACTTCACACGATTCAGCAGAAGAAGTCGCGTGTGCCAGTGCAGGAGTCCGATTTGTGGCGAGAGTACAGCTTTTCATCGATTTTGCCTACTGTCACATGTTATTAACCGCATCAACAATCGTCGCTTACCAAGTACATCATATCTGCATTCTCTGTGGCAATTCAGAATAAGATGACCTACGTTATGATTTCATCCCTTGAGCTTCAAGTACTATGTTACCTTTAGGCTCAAAGCCTCACCTACTGGGAATGCCCTAAGTAAGTCTCCCACGACACGTCGATTAACCTATTTTAATATGATCAAACTGGGTATATGACTATAGGTGGCCAAGGTGACATGACTAATAAAGCCACAACTCTTGCCAATACCTCAATGGGTACATCTCTATAATCTCATGTTGTACAGCACTGTATCGAATCGGTGTGACACCGGATGACTTTCTAGCTTTAGGTACATAACAGCACATGTAACGTTGCCGCACGGGTCATAATGCTGCGTTTTCCATGAACAAATAAAAGTTGCGAACTTCTATTAGGTCCGGTTTTTATTTTTCTGGTAGTCTAGAAGGCTCTGTGAGTGGTCCGGCCGCGAAAGAAATAGATGTTACATATGCTTCTTGATGATCCTAGCCACTACACCGAAACCTATTCCGGCAAAAAAGGAATGAATGGTGTTGACTATTTGAACGGGTGATGTGGAGACTTTACTCTAGCATCAACGATAGGGGCTGTAGAAGAAATTACGTCAAACAGGTGAGTTCATTCAGCAGACGTAGAAGTCTTGATAGTAAAGAAGACGACCACTGACAACTAACCATATTTCAATGCTACAGGTCACGATTAATTATCCGGGCATGTATATCCACATGTTAGCCCTGCTGGTCGGCTTCTGTTCCCTGTTTAGACACCCCTTTCGTAACAATTGTTGCCACGAGAAGATCATTATGGCAATACAGTCATGCGTCAAACGATCAGTGGCCTAGATCCGAGCGTCGCAAATCAGCAGCCGAAGTTTGATGGGTCGCGATGCCTGCTTCCTTGCAAGTAATTCAGTCTTACTGTATCTTTCATTATGAATTATTATTGTACGTAACAGCCCAAAAAGGACGAATCTTAGGTGTGTAGCTTAAATGGCCAACGTTGATAAGCCTACCAACGGCAGATCCGGTGCATGAAGTGTAGTTATTGATCGGGTAAACGCTGCGCACGGCCACACAATGTACTTGCAGAGTCGGGAACCAACAAAAGGTAAGAGAACTAAAGAGTCGTAATTTATTGCAAGAACGACGTTCGCCGTGGTAGCTTGACAATAATCCAATCGGCGGAGCCAGCAAGTAAAATAATTCAGCAGCACAATTCGTCCAGTCATTGTTAACGACCACTCATACATCTTCCCAACAATATTAGACGCAAGGCTAATGCAGGCACGTGTTTTTAGTTCCTGGTATTTACTGACTGTTAGCCAATCATATCTTTTACGAAGAACCTGATAGTCTGCTCATTCCGCATACAATCTGATGTCAACGGCCGCGTAATGAATCATGTACCCTCATTCCATTGCAATTTCTACATATATACTGAGATCAAGGTCCACAGGAAATGAAGGAGAGATCGAACGGCTAATCACTGATAATGAGAAATCAAGACGTACATATGAAAATCCTGATCAAGTTACTCCTTGCCGACACATTCGTAATTTGCATTTCAGCGCGACTAAAAGGTATGACCCTTCACTTTTGAACTTGTTTCCAGACGAATTGTCAGATGTGCAAAGTCATATTGGCATGCCTTCGAACCAATTAAGTGGTTCAAGGTATATTCATCCGGTAAGAGCTTCTCAAACTCGCACGGGTCAACGGACCTATTCGAAGGCTCCGAGCCTAAGTCTCAGCCTACTTTCCATCTAGCATCTACATACGTATTTGATATACATAGTGGGTTTGTTTCCAGAATAAGGCTGTCGATTCGCCGTGCGGCCCCGTGCACTCTCTCCAACGTCCATGTTAATGGAGCTCTGTGCCGGCACTCCACTTACCCTAAAGCCCACTTCGCCTGGTGGACATCCCGATTGGACGAAGATGATGATCTGTATCAACGTTCCCGATGCGTCAGCAATTATGCTCACCTTTATTTTGAGAGGTCAAGGTGGTCATAGAATCGTATCGAGCTCGGTTCTAGAAGTCGCCCCTGGGCATTCGCAATGGACGCCTGATGTCTCCGACCACATTTGCCCCTATTTCAAGACTCGAAATCAGTCCAATCATGCAAGTCATGCTGAAGAGGGGGGCGTGTGTCACTTGAAGGGTACAACCCAGTGCTGATGCAACCCTCACTGCTGCATGATGGACCAAATTCATCACCATCAATCAACGCTCGACTTATGAAATAACGGCGTTGGGACACTTGAAAGGTCTGAAATATCAGTCAACGGCCCCCTTGTTATTGGTATAGCATATGATTGTAGACTTAAGAAAGTTCGAAGACATGGCCCGAATCACAATCCATCTCTCGGGATCATGGAAGGCGATGATAGAGGCTCAATCAGCCGATGGGATGTTCGAATGGACGTATAGCAGCTGCAGGAATATCACTTTCTGGAATAAGGTGGCAACTACGGAGCCCAATATGTGCTTGTAAGGTTTAGCTAGGCTCAGAGGGAACACGAGCTTTGAGATCGCCGACTATTGAAGCGAAGGGACAATGCTCGAGAAAGCGGGTCAAATAATGATTTTTCTACGTGGGGGAATGTGACCAATTACTTGTCATGGTTGCAGCTAAACAAGACATTCTGTCACTCATCTTCCTTGTATTCTATAATGCTGCGGAGTCCACATGGACGAGCTTACGGCTGCAATCTAAGCCGTCGCAGCTCGAGTTCATCCGGTCTTGAGTGTCATTTATGCCAATGAGACGCCTTACCTGTCTTGAGCTTTACTCATTAGATAATTGGACTTTAAGTTGAACAGTGCGGCTGATCCCTCCAGGAGAAGCGATCAAGGTATATATCCAAGTCATATCCCATCGGCGGATGCACCTCCTTCATGTATCACGATCGATGGCTTTCTCCTCTCAATTGCAATAAACTCATGGGCTCGGGACCTGCACAAATTATCCACTTGTCTATGCTAACCCATGATCTTGTGGGCCTTGGCCGGGTTCTTGCTTCCATGTTGGAGTTACCCCAAGTCTGATCTTCTCCAGAGTTCTAGTCAATATTGTCGTGCGCGCTCTGGGCTAGACTCTACAGACAAAGAATCACAGAAACAAATCAACAGGAGCGCTCTGGTTACATGGCTAAAACTATATTCTGCGGTTTGGCTTCATTAAGTGGTCGTCTTTGACGTGCCACTGGTCATTGGTAACACCAAACCCTTATTACAGATGCACCAGCCCTTGTACGCCACATCTACGTTTAAAGTACATTATAGTAAGTCACAACTCTCGTAAGCGTACCCAGAATCTTAAGGAGAATTTGCATCTCTTTTACTCGAGACTATACTGTGGCCGAGCCAGTATTTGGCAGCACTGATGTACAAATATGCTGACCGTTGCCGTAGATACAACCTAGTGAAACTTTCTCGCTTTCGCACGCAACCCACCTCTTGGTGTAGTCGTCCAACCATATCTTAAGAAATCTCAAGCTTGGAATTCTAGCTACGATCCGCAAACTGTTTTCTGCCACGATGGCTGACGGTTTTCTTGCCATTTCCTTGCCTAGTTCTGATCACGTCGACGATGCGGGCAAGAATTTCTCAAGACGCGCCCCTCGAGGACTCATAAGAACAACATCTATTTCCTCCCAGTCTTTTTCACATACATCAGCATTGAAATCACCCAATGGCGTCACTTCTAACAAGCAGACGCCCGGACCAGGGGATGCGCAAAGCAAGCCAAAGAATGTGGGAATTCTACAAGTCACCAATAGCGTCGAGTATACTATCAACCAGCGTAGCTTACAGGTTGAGCAAAAGCAACAACCTATGTCGACGTCAGTTGCCCACACCCAGGAAGGGGTTTCGCATCTTCAAGGGTCCACAATCGCCGCCAACATTCCTTATGCTGATAGCTTGAGGGGTGACTCTTCCCATCGGCTTTCCTCAGATGATAGCTCATCCCCATCCTCATATGACAGTACCTCTAGTGGATCCACTTCAAGCACTAACGAGTGCTCGACTGAAATCACTGACGATGATTATGATGATGGGATCGGCACGGAAGAAAAACTCAAAGCCGCAGACCATGCAGCTCAAGAGCAAGCTCGCTGGCCTTTCTGCCTTTGCTTCCCAAAATCAAAGTTTCTTGACGTACAAGGCCTTAGTGTGATTTTACCTATCAATATTCCTATCGTCTCTAAAGTGCGTGAAGATCTACCTCTGGTCGTTCTAACAGAGAAACTCTACGACTTGCTCAACGAGGATGAGGAAGGGTCGGCTGCTAAGGAACGAGAAACAGGACGTTCTATAAAGCTCCCCAAAGCTCTCTTAATTGTTCAACAAATGACTCGAAGGGGCCTCAATATTTCCCCTCGGGTCCGCGCCTCCTCTCCTGGCTTGCACTCTGGGCAAAGTACACCATCTGAAGATCACAATCCCGATGATTGCCTAGCTTCGCGATCTCACAACAATTTTGGCGTGCTTGCCAACCTACTAAGACTTCATGACAGGCGACATGCGGCAACAAACTACGGTCCAAGTCCAGAGTACGTCAGCTACCCTGACAGTCTACATCTCCGCAACGGTAGCTTCGATGACACAGATAGCTCCGAACGATCACTTAGCCAGGATTCGGGCATCGTTAAGCCTCCTAAGAGGAAATGGTGGGAGAAGAACTCAGGCAACTCATCTCCACCTCTATCTTGGACAAACTCAAGCACCAAGAGCTCTTTCTCGCACCCGTCCGGGCAACGGCCACCGCTTAGACGTTCTCGAAGCAGCGGTGGCCTAACCCCAGCTATACAAAGACTGTTGAAGATGCGTGCTCAGGAAAATGCTCGTGATGAGATGTGTATTACTGTGCAACTTGCCGAGACTCTATCCCGTCAACGATATCTACTGCGCCTTTGCAAGGCGCTGATGAAGTACGGAGCACCTACGCACCGACTAGAAGAATATATGCGCATGACGGCGAAAGTTTTAGAAATTGACGGGCAGTTTCTGTACATTCCTGGCTGTATGGTCATATCATTTGATGATGCTGCTACCCATACTGCAGATGTCAAACTGGTCAAAGCTGCGCAAGGTGTGGACCTGGGTCGATTGTTTGAAGTGCATCAGATCTATAAAGAAGTGATCCACGATGTCATTGAAGTTGCAGAGGCTACGCGAAAACTGGAAGAAATAATGAAACGGAAACCGCGGTTTAATGTTTGGTTTCTCATCCTCATGCATGGTTGCGCGAGTGCTTCTGTTGGTCCTTTCGCATTTGGAGCTCGCCCTATTGATATGCCGATAGCATTTCTTCTCGGCTGCTTGCTTGGAATCCTCCAATTAGTTCTATCACCGCGTTCTTACCTATACTCAAATGTATTCGAGATCTCTGCTGCCGTCCTCACGTCCTTCCTCGCAAGGGCCTTTGGCAGTATCCCGTATCAGGGAGGTCGTCTTTTCTGTTTCTCCGCACTTGCTCAGTCATCCATCGCTCTTATCTTACCAGGATATATGGTTTTATGTGGAAGCCTGGAACTACAGTCACGTAGCATCGTTGCCGGCTCAGTTCGCATGGTGTATTCAATTATTTATTCCCTCTTTCTTGGATTCGGCATCACTGTTGGCACTTCGGTATACGGTCTGTTAGACCCCAACGCCACTTCAGATTATTATTGCCCACCGAGCCCCATTGAAAATCCTTACCTACAGCGCCTGCCATTCGTGATCATGTTCACTTTTTGCTTGACAACTATAAATCAGTCCAAGTGGCGACAGATACCAGTGATGCTTCTGATATCCCTTTGTGGATATCTGACGACGTATTGCTCGACGAAGAGATTTGGGTCAAATACTCAAGTCGTCAACGCTCTAGGTGCCTTTGTTATTGGCGTGATGGGGAATCTATACAGTCGACTTCGGCATGGATTAGCTGCCGCAGCTATCCTGCCAGCTATATTTGTCCAGGTACCATCAGGTCTAGCAGCAAGTGGCTCTCTGGTTTCCGGCATCACATCGGCTGATGAAATCAACCACAACACCTCTTTCTATTCGATTATCAACAACGGGACTCAAGGTTTTCTTGAGGCTCAACAAAACATGTCACTCTACGGAAGCAGCAAGATGTACAGCGGAGTCGTCTTTGACATCGGATATGGAATGGTCCAGGTTGCCATTGGAATTACTGTTGGTCTGTTTTTGGCTGCTTTAGTTGTCTATCCCTTGGGAAAGAAACGGAGTGGTCTCTTCAGTTTTTAATCTTGAGATACGAATGGATCAAATGTCATTGATGACCGATCTATGTTATATATATCAAATTTTCTCTCGCGTTTAGACTTGCTAATAGTGTTTTCACGCCACACTTTTCCAATATTCCTGTGTGTGTGTGCGAGTTAGGAACACTTATGTCTCTGACTCTCTTTAATTGTTCATGTTCACTTTGCATTGCCGTGTGGGCTGCTACCTAGCCTACCTGCACTGGCGTTGACCGGGTTTTTTTTTTTTGTTCCAATTCGTGAAAGACTATGATTTTCATGATTCAGTGTGAGCGTTGTTCTGTTTTCATTGCATTCTGTCGGTTTAACCATGTACACATGTTGTCTTTCAGCAATTTTACGTCGAGTTTGTTGCATATAATCGTTCCATGCATTCTGATGCATTGCAGGAGCAATACGTCGATCCGTTGAGATACTCTTTACTTTTTCATTCTCACCATACTTTGGACTATTTTCGACTTTTTTTTTGAGGGTTTGAAAGGAACAAGGCTTCTGAATCGAATAAGTTATCATTCCGACTTTGTCCGTTCTCTATATTTCTATACTCAAACTACATTCATCGCTGCTCTTTATTGTCATGAGTGAGCAAGAGTTTGGATACTTGCTCATATATAAAAGTTGAATAAAAAGTTGCGTGTTTGCTTTCATGAGAGCCTGAACGTGTAGTTGACTCTAGCCCTAGCGCTAGCCCTATTTCGGTCATATATATATATATATATATATATGCCAAAGTGAAAATCTCCAGAACCTTCATAATCGACTTACTAACTCTGTGGAAATCCACGTTAAATCCCGAGAATTAACAATAACGCCTTGTGCCAAGATCGAATCAACTTAATAGCAGTTAGTGTTTGTTTCGCGAGTTCACGCTGAAATCCAAGCACAGGGCGGGTCTTCTGCCCACACTAGTTTAGGTAGTCACCATCCAGGAAGTGGGCACAAGTGTAACTAAATGTAACTTGATGACAAGCTTTGCACTCTGAAGATTTAGTTCCCTGTGCTGACTCGCGGTGATCGCCGATGAGTGTCTTTAAATAGTTAAGCAGGTCGACTACATGCCTAGATAGGTCAAAGTTTGTAAATAAGGGTATCTACTCTGCGGAATCACCCGTAGGATCGGATGAAAGATCCGGTAACAACTAGAAAAAGTCTTATGGGATACGATCGAATCTTGATTCACCCTCGGAATCAAGTGGAGGCGAGGGTTCAAATGGTTGTAATTTCAAGGTATCTTGGAAATAGCCCATGACTTGCGCAGGATGACCCTTCCCAAAATAGGAATCGGATGCCTGACTTTTTTTCTCAGACTCATTCTTCCCTGAAAAATTTTTCCTTTACATATGGCACTTCAACGAATCCTGTCTACACGCACGGAATCAGTCATAAATTGAAGTCTGTCGTGCATTTGTAATTCGGCAACCACCACAGCGAATTGACGACCAGGCAATAGGTTAAGGACAAGCCTCAGGTAGTAGTTACTGCATTTTTGCGGCATACGACGAGCTTATGTGCATACTCGATAGTCCGTACTCGAGATCGAGATACAACAAGCTAAGCCGGTCCCGTAGCATCTGGTCCCACCAAAGTTTGAACGGTATGGGAAAACCCCTTGTACTACGGAGTACTCGTCTGTGATTGCTTATAACTGACTGGAATATCCACACCGGGGTTCAATAGTCTTACGATTAGCGGAACCAACGCTGCGGTTCGGATCTAAATGAAACTTCATCGATGATCCGACGAAGTACGCCGTATGTACGACGTGGGGAGTACGTAGTTAAAATTACGACGAACAACAATGGTTTATGACAAAGCAGATCAGAAAATGAAATGATACCAATCAATGCAATGAAAATGCCCATTTCTCGCTGAAATGTTCACCATGTTCACCCCATGTGTTGCACAATTGAGATGGCACTCCAGCCGCTTTGGAATCCTACGATCTAACACAAGTATTTCGAGTTCGACCTGATAGGGTGATGCATATCTATAAACTTCATTCAGTAATGAGGTACAATATTGCAGTCATTGGACATCCGTAGTCATACGAACTCGTTACTACATTGTCGTAACATCAAGTGATTAATGACATGTAGTGGAAATGCTCAAAGAACGCTTGAAGCATCTTAAATGATAATACCTGGTGATACTCAAGAGCCTCTAAAATGAGGTTCTTGGCTGGCCCAACTTGGTGGATATAGCCTCTGGGCATCATGATTCACGATGTGGGAACCCTATCATCGCTGCGGTCCGTCTGACTGGAACGCTAAGACGAGATTCGGAACGCTTCTAGGAGACCATTTCTCTGAAGGGAATCTCCTGTGCAATCCGCCCTGTGAGTCTGGTGAACTAAAGGCGGACTAAAAAGGTGCGATGGAGTCTCTCAATTCTGAGATGCCGCCTTCGGTACGTTGTTCCGAGCGAATATAGTACTGAAACATGTGAAGCCCTACCACTCAATATTGGGAAGTATGTCGCTAGACCGCTTCGTTTGATAAGCATGGTACACGTGAACAGTCGAAAAGAAATTCGAGTCGTCGAGAGGATGGCGTTCGTGCGTATCGAGCATATGAAGTATAAGGCTGCATGTCAATTGTCAACTTCGAATTTAAGCCGTGTTTTCGATTAGTAGTAGGTTCAGGACATCTCAGAGTACGCGTTGTAACAATGAATCTGTATTCCACAGATGACAAAGATAACTCGCCAAGCGTCTTCCCTACGTACTCGGTACTTGTCTACTTGACGGTACTTTTGCAAAAGGATCGACACCACGCAGAAAACATATGCACAATGAACCCACAAGCACAATGCATTTAAGTACGTTGAATTACAGAGATGAATTACAGGATACCTGGTAAGTAATACGCGCGTTGTGTAAGATACGAAATACAGATACATACGCACAGACGGCTGTGTATCTCATGAAATTGCTTGGTAAGATTCATCCGTCTTGGCGTTTCAAGTACTGCGAATCCCCACGAAGCATATCGGCGATCCCTGTTGTGCTACCAAGTTTCTCGAACCATTTTGTACATATTTCTGTACAGTGTAAGGTGCCGGTTGCCGACTGATTTCGTATCGTGCTTCCCTTGGTTCAATCCCAAGCCCTTGTCCATATCCCAATTTTACACGAGCAGGACCGTGCTACCGCAGTTAAACACCAGCATACAAAGTCACAACGCCTACAAAGCCACACCTGTCACTCGCCGAATGACAACTGAAAATTGACTTTGCATATGCACAAGTTCTAAAAAATATGATCCATCCCTTTAACTCAGTAACTGACATCTGTCAAATTGTCAACTTAGCAGATCACCGATCGTGTGTGTACGGAGTATGGATAATACGTAGTAGTGTCCCACATGATACATCATCGTACACAAGGGCGAGAAACGGAACAACAGCCCTGTATTGTAATGACGTATGGTAAAAAGACACATCTTACGTACCGCCGGAGCAGGTAGCCAGATCGGGCCCTGTGCTCATCGGCGATGGCACTCGTGTGCCACAATCGAGATCTCATCTCAATCGACGTACTTCTAGTCTCGGCTCTTGGCAGCGGCTAGTTGATCGATCGACAGAACGGCTGAGCCCCTAGCATCGGCAATTGGCCACGCTTTTGTAGCCTGTACTTGTAGTTACACCACGGAGATGACTAATTGCTCAAATGAACCTTGCAGGGCATAGTAGATTGATCGCGTTACGGAGGAGAGATTCAGACCGAGACCTTGCGGTAGGCGCGCTGAGACGTTGCCAATGGAGTAGCGAGAATTAAACTCTTCTTAGCGATTGTTTAAAGTTTACGGAATGCACTACATAGTACATACTCCATACATAACTACATGGACTGTCAGTGTTGATCATATCCCCAGTGAGGAAGTTCTAATGCGAGGCTGTAACTAGCTCAATCGCAAATTTGTCGGAAAAAATGTTGGTCAACAGCCAGCCACGAGATCAGGGCTCGTCTGACCGCAGATCGACGATGAATTAAGGAGGTTAAGTAGCTTATCGAATGCTTACATAGTTGCAACGGTTTGTCTCAGATACGTACGGAATGTAGTACGACATACAGTATTGACTGCCATAATCCGTACAGAGATTACTGCTCCCTAAGGAGTACGATAGCAGGTGACAAGCACTTCAACGATCTCGACCGGATGTGCTAGTGATGTATTCCGTACGTACGTATTACGGCATTACTTCAAGCAAGCAAGAAATTTTAGTAAGGAACAGCGTAACTTGGGTCATCTAGAAAACAAGCCTTACCTCGATCCGGTTTTTTCTTTCTTTCTCGGAACCGAGAGGAAGGCTGCAGGGGCCGAAACGAAATCTTACAGCCTGTGCAAGATCTGAGATGAATTGCAAGGAGGCGACCGGTTCCATGGTCGAGACTCTGAACCAACGATGGCTTCCCGCTGTAGGTACTTCGTACGTACATACCACCAACGTACTGCGTAACGAAACAACCAACAAACGGATGGTAATTCCCCCGTCTCATTTGCTCGGTATGATACCGTACAACAATCGCGCGTGAAAAAAAAAAGCAAAAACAAGTAACTTACAAATTTACAGCCAAGGCTTGCAGGAGTTTGCGGCTTCGCAGTGTAAGCTTTACTTAATTGGTTCATCCAAGAGAGTATCGATTGCTCGCCGCGAACTCTGCCCGTTATTTCACACTACGTACTCGGTAGTCTCCTCCCCCCTAATTTGCACATGACGCTAAAGCCGTCGGAATCCTACATGAAGGATTCAATAGTCGAGGGGTCACGTACAAGACAGCTGAAATGATCGATTTGTCAAGATCTCATGATCTAGATTTTGCATTACATGGGAAAACTCTATGTCAGCCACGGGCATTTTCGGGACGCAATAGTACGTACATTCGATTTTCGATCTGTATCTAGCGTCTGCATTGCATGTTGGTTTGAGTTTTGACCTATGACAGATATCTTTAGGGTTACCGCGCGTCAACTAGATATGAATGCAGCTACCGCAGATACTAAACAGCGCATCGAAGACAAATGACAATAAGCATTATTCATTCTGACTCGTTTTGGACTCCACGTAGGTATAAACAAAATTTCTCAGATTGTGGCGGATGGAAATGTCAATAATAGGCGAGTTGACATACATTAGCTCGAGATCGATCGTTCGCTCAGACAGCCAACTATATGAGAGAAGATGTCCAATTGGATGGATGCGTATATATATATATATATTGCTTTTTCATGATTCCAATTATTTCTGGTTCCAATGAACGCACAGGACGCTTTGATATTATGTAGCTACATCGATCGCAAGATGCAACTCTTTTCACGTACGTTTTAGTCGAATTAGGGCATCGTGGCCCGTGGCGGCGTTTTCAGAGTTTCCCACTAAACTGAACCTATCACTGCGATCGGTCCAATCGCATGCAGGCAACATCTAGAATAGATGCAGATAAATTGACAGATTCTGTTTAGTGAAGTCAAATGATCAGTAGTTTATGCTGAATCTGAGTTTCTTGTTGGCTCTAGCATATGCGATGTTGGTTGTTTTACTAAACCTACCTAATGAGGTAGGGAAATCTGGTATGCATGCAATCTTGAAGATCTGATCTGTAGATACGCAAGCCCGGCACAGTGCCGGAGATCCGATTGTTTTTGAAGAAATATCTGTATATGAGGGACGAGTGAGGTTTGCATGGCGCGAAATATCGGGCAACCTTGCATTTTCATCGACTTTGAGATGCAAGTATCTTAGTATCGGTGTGCAATACCTCATCACACCGGGCTTTTAACATCGATCTCCTGGATCGACTAAGCATCAATTTTTGGAGGCCAGATTGATGTTCACGATCGAGTTGATTGGCACTTTTTATCTTCAATGATCGACAACCACCATATAGTTCTAAGGTTGGTCTCATGCCGAGAGATGGTATTGATGTGCTTAGTGCATGGGATGGCATGGCATGCCTGTCACATTCAACATTGATTTTGAATCGTGATTGACGTTGCCCTACCAAAAAGCAGACCGGATGTGACGGTAACTATGCAAAGCCATGAAAAGTTAAATTCAGTAAATTGTTCAATTCATTGGCGGGKTTATGAAAATGTGATGCCCAACACCAGTTGCCCTTCATGGATTAGCACAGGGGTCAAATCTACTGACAAATTGGATATATAAAGACGTAGTATATGTTCGTCGGAAAAAGATCCCGGAATATGTTGAGATTATCAACCGGTCTGTCATAATGTCACTTGTGGTATGCTCAGAGGAACGTGTCGAGGAATGTAGATCAGCTCAAGCATGATGATGATAGGTAATTGCATAATGTCAAATAGATCATAGTCAAGGGTGACAGACGCCAGGAATTCGGACCATCTTTAGCACAAAGCCGTGTTTCTCACGAATGGATATGTAGTCGGTATATAAATAGTAACAGAAATATGTATGTATATAGCATGGTCAGCTCAAAAGAAATGACTCAGGAAAAACTTAACGCCGATCAACGTCAAGGGGAATACCAGCGGGTCAAGTAGAAGAAAAGTCAAGAGAATAGACACAAGGAATGGTACAAGGCTCAAGTATAAACTGTGAAGGAATAAACGCCAGCTCCGCCAGCTCTTTCCGGAACTTCTAGTGCAATCCAATCTCGTCCAACGCCGTTCAACAGTCAAACAATTCGAAGTGAATAAACATTAGGGAAATGGCGGTGATAATTTAGCAGAAACCGTGTTATATATATCATCGGTGTACTGGCGACGAATCAAGACTTTTTGGTTTAAGGTTCGATGCTAGGGCAGCAGCTTTGTTTTGCCCCATCTTTCGAGTCAGCTTGGCATAGTGAAGACCGCATGCGTTGCACAAAGTGCGAGCGCCGTCTGGACCGCGGCGCCATTCAGGAGTCTCAGCGCGATTACAACTATGGCATCGTCCTGGAGGAGCTGCCTTCTATTTGAGAAATACCCGTTAGTAACCTAGTCCAAGTAGGCAGTCGATGTAGCAGGTGTCAACTTACGCCTCGTCTTTTCTTTGCATCACCACCGGTGAACCCGCCAGGGCTTTTGAATCCATCTTGGTATAACCCTACATGCTCATCATCGTATCCATTTTCAACCTTAGGATGACGTTGTTGAATCCTTTGTTCGGCTAGCGCATGTTCTTGGCTCACGACAGCATTGCGAATGCGCAGAAGAGCCTCGTTATTGCGTTGCTGCTGTTGTATTAAATCATCGAGTTCATGTAAAGACGGTAAAGTTCCTAGGATAGGACCCGAGCGTTGGTTTTGGTGGGCAATTGAAGCATAGTGTCTGGAGAAGTCGAGTGTTTTAGTGGATCCATCGATAATCTTCGGGTTTTCAATTAGTCTCAACTATCTGATATTATGGGCGGGAACATGTGTAGAGAAGACTCACCTCGGCCAAAGAAGACTCGACGTCATAAGAGTCAAATTGTCGCTTCACTGAATCGCTGTGTGGTGGCATACCAGGACGGTGTCCGTTCTTTTCGTCTACATTTGGCTTCCAAGGACCACCATTGTAAGCGCGACCATCGTAGGGTGCCGGTTGCTGTGATGGCCAGGAATAAGGTTGTGACGGATACGACCCATAGCTATTTGGAGAATAGGGAGCGGAACCTTGAGATATCGTAGTCGGAGCGGTTTTCGAACTGCTGGTGGGAGATTTTCCGGAGAGAGACTGAAGAGATTGTTTTCGAGAACCTTGGGTGGACAGCGAAACCATACTAACCCGTTGTTGGTCCACCGCAGCTGTCGAACCTTGTTGTGTATTGTACTGTGGTTCGCGCAAGTATGGCGCAGGGTTAGAATTATTGTTCGAAGAAAAAGGATTGGGTGGACCTGCGGGACCTTCGGTGCTGGGACGAGAGAGCAGATTCGGAGTTGTATGAGGATGCGACGGGGGACCCGAAGGGGAGGGCCCTGGGTAAGGAAGAGGATTATCGTTACCGAGCGCTTCATGTATGGAAGGTAACGATTGGCGAGGCGGTTGAACTGGAGACGGTTCTTGATCCAAATCCATTGATCGTCGCAAAGCGTGTGGTGGATTGTTGTGACCGGGCAGTCGTGGCGGTATCGAGGACATGGTAGGAGTTGGATAGGACTGATGAGAAGGACCTGGATACATTGCCGAGGGAGGCCCAATTGGGGCAGGGTTGACACTGACGCCTGTCGCCATTGCTTGTGTGAAAAGTGAAGATATGCGTAAACAAAAGAAGTCGACGAGGAGAGACTGCAGAATGTGGAAATCAACGCGTTAGTCAATTATTTCTTTCACCAAGCCACGTTGAACAGGCAAGCAGAGACAAAACAAGCCAACAGATCTCTGTCACTAAGCGCTAGGAACGAACCTTGGTTTGCGATCAGATCCCAATCTCGGCACCCATCCACGTCTAGCTTGAACAATCCAGTGAGGGTTTTAGTTCCATGTGTCATGGACAGATTTGATCGGTGGCAGATATGGAATCTCTTGATCGCCCGTTATGATCTCGCAGATGTGGCCAATGACCACGCACTTGTGACAGGAGAGCAAATGGGCGCAAAAGGAAGATCGGTGATCGAATCGGTAGTCCGACAACCACCACGACAACAATGGCAAGTGGGAAAGAGCAAAGCAACCAAGGAGGAGATCCAACGAACCCACTAATCAGATATCACTCTCGTTCGATTTAAGATGTGAGCTCGTAGTTCCTAATGTGCAACCGCAAGGCGTCGAAGTTTTGGAGACCGGCAATGTGAGCAACGGACGTGGTTGGAGGGGTCAAACGGGAGTTCCAATGCAAGGGATTTAAGCCAATGTCGCGTGGGATGGCTTTGTAGTATGTAGTGTGTAGTATGTAGTGCGTATGTACTTGGTGTTTCTGTTCGCTGGCGGATTATGCAATAGACCTCTTGTTTGTTCTTTCTTTTGCTTTTTTCCAGTTTCCGCTTTTGAACCTTCCCTATTCTTGCTTTTGTCTCGGTTGTTCCCCTTCGGAATTTCGTATTCAATGCCCTCTCAATATGATTCGTATCGGGTGAGTGATGTATCTCCGGAGGGACGCCGCAATCGGGCAGCCGACGCGAGGGGGGAAGACGACAGGTGAGAGGAAAAGAATCTCCGGGAGGATCAGAGGTGAAGCAGGGACAGGCGAAGAATGAGGAATGTGACGGGAGGGGGGAAGAGAGAAGAAAAGAGAGAGAAAGAAGAAATTGGGGTTATATTTCCCTTCTCTTCTGCGATGCGAGAAGTGCAGAGAGAGAATTAAGGGAGGAGCGTGTCTTGTGGACGGGAAGGCGGACCACTGGTGGGTTTTGAGCCGTTCAGATGCGTGGAGAGAGATCGTAGCTTAGTATAACAAAGTTACAAACTAAGCAAACTAGCCCGTCCAAACTGTATTCCAGTAGTACGCAGTAAGAAAAAAAAGAAATACTATGTAATCCTATGGTAGTGGTCCACTTCGGTGGGTGAATGTCTTTCTTGAGTCTCTGATAACTCGCGCCTTTGCTTTTTCGCATCTTCTCTTGTTATTTGCCTCCTGTTCCAATACTCTTTCTTGCCTTCTTCCTATTTCTTGAGTCTATCCTCCTCACTGACCAACAGCCGACGATGACATTACGCTTTTGGGAATGGGGGTTCCGCTTTTTTTTCTTTTGTTTTTCTTGTTTAATTTCGCGATAAGATCCAACTTGGGTCTTTAGCTAGTACGTAGTCAAACTAGCATATAAATTACATGCTTGTATCTGTACTGGCCGTGAAATTGCGGATCTCTAGATTCTGCGCTAATTGTGGAGTTTGCCATTTGGGCCAGGGCTAGGATCATTTTTCGGGTGGAGCAAATTACGATGGAACCTCAGGGGTGGAGATTGGGGAAAGATTTGGTAACTTAACGCTTCGCGCGTTTTTCTTTTCAGTACGTGTCTGTTTCCTTCGTATCGTCGGGTAAGTTATTATGTACGTACAACATCAATACACAGGTATTGAGTACTTCAGTTGTAAGAGATCAGATACACGAAAGAAAACATCACCGACGATATGATCTTGCTGCGTCGTGTCGCTTCCATGGATCTCGATACCCCATGCATATTTGTCCAGTTTTCCGAGAGACGCGGCCGTAGAACTGTGCGCTCAAAGTCAATTACTCCTCCACTCGCAAACCATGGCTAGATGCCTGTCAATATGGGTTGTTACTATGCGCTATATCGCAGAACAAACTAAACAGAATCGTGGGACTAAAAGCATAGTTGTCTCTCGTAAAAGTCAAACCAGAGGGAACAGATCATGCGGTGGGACACATGTATGGTGATGATACGAAATACGTCATGTAGTTTGTTAGCTCTGGCGTAATATTACACCGTCCGTACCGTCAGATTTCCATCAAGCAACAGCCACGATCCGCCGCCAATCTTCATAGGGATGGGGCAATTTAACTTATTTAAGTTGGTTAGTGCGAGAGACGGAGAACACGCTAGTCCTCGGCGAATGCACAGGGATCCTTGTGCAGACTAGAAATTAAACAAGGGAAAAAACGGAGCACTTACTTAGTACGTGCTTAGTCCATTTACTACGTAGATAGTGAGTACGTAGTAAGCACTATTCCGTACACGCTGCGTTACTCGTACTACTCAGTCAAGAGCAAAAAGCCCAAAAGTTCATCGACGACTTGACTCTCGCGTGGACGGACGATTCACCCTGGCTGCTGACCCACGCGAAGCGCCCTTTGTCAATGGCTAGAAGGCTCCAAAAGTGGTGTGTGGGCGCACCCGCATTCCAAATTACTCCGTTGAGAAAAGGGAAAAGAGAGACAGCGCAGGAGAGATCCATCGATCGTGCGCTGAACCACAGACCCAGTTTATTTTTAATAAATATTCAATGTATCGAGCCGGGAGACCCCAGTGCCAAATGAGCTTCATCGTCATGCTCCACTTGCTTTACATACATACATCGTAGTAAGTACTCCGTACGTACCTACGACATGGTCACGGTACGCAGTACTTCCGCATGACGGCGTGCAGACAGATCAGTACGTACATACGTGCGTCGGGTTGACTTTTCTTGTTCCTTCGATGTGCAGATGTGGTCGCTATAATACTGCTACTATATGCTTGTTCATGTTCAGAGTATTCCTGTATCAGTGGTTATCGACAAGATCATCCGTCGAATCACAATCCAGTAACATGAAACCGTTGGTATCATATCTCACATCGAATCTCGATCTGTCTACACGACGCTCATTGGGCGCAGGGGCCGATACGCACGCGCGTAATTTATACAAATACGCAGACGATCGAGTCGACCGTTTCAACTTCGAGTGATAGATTGATGATGATGATGAGGATGATGCATCTCAAATCTCGTTAGTTAATCTCTGCGCTAGTCGTACGTATCGGGCCGCACAAAGGGGGGTGAGGGGCCAGCGCCCAGCCCGGCCATTGGCTGCGCGACCGAGGTTTGGCTTGACTCTTCATTGTGAAAAAAATCTCAATTCTACTCTCGTTCTGGGCTTATGCAGGCTCATTCTAAACCTACTATGTAGATTTCACAGAACGATCGGATCTCACCCTCGGGAACGACAGGATGCGGTGCAATGCAGCGGCTGACTAGTATCTCATCACGAAGACGCGCTTACGTGCCAGTGCCAGCCTCGATGGCCACCCTGAGAAATTAATTACTAAGTAAGATCTTGATTACGTCGTTAGTCAACTAGCACCCCAACTAAATTACTATGACCATTGACTCACTACAGTACGGAGTGCCGTATCTGTCGTAGTGCGAGCGCTACGGTATCGTACTGAGACAGATGTACTACGTACTATGAAAGAAGGACTGGCAGGGAAATGATGTAATGGTCAACCAGTAGCCCGGGCTTTTCTTCAATTCGATCTGACAGACAAAATGACGCTCTCTACAGCCGCCATGGGGTGGGTGTATACTCCATGCCTGTACGTGAATGTGTTTGTTGTTCGCTGGTCGAAACTTTATGCAAATCTTGAATTGTTGGAGCAAGATCAAGCGATACATATTATAAACCATGTAAAAACGTGAAGTTCATCGGTGAATGTCCCTTTTCCCCTCTCTTTTCTTTTCTGAGGCTTGACGCATCTCGTGGAGTCGTGGTTGCTAGTGCCGAGATAAACCCGACATTGAACCATGTGGGGAACAAGAAAAACAAAAGGAAAGGCAAGTACAGCAACGTTTCAGCGCCATGTGGCGATGTGGCTGCCTACGTAATTTGCCAGAAGGAAGGAACATCGAGGGAGCAGCAGCCAAACGGTCGACAGATTGTGGGTTTGTACGGTCATAGCTTGGGAGCTTCAAGTATTGCGATATATCAGCTAACTTGTGAATCTACAGAATTAGTCACATATTGATGGTTATGGAGTTGTTCTACCCGGGTTCGTACCTTGGCACCGGGTATCTTCCTTTCCGAATATTTGCCGAAGTTTTATAACTGGAACACAGTCTCTGAAACACGCTGTCCTAACCTCGCGGGCTGATGGTCTAGTGGTACGATACTCCCTTAGGGTGGGAGTGGTCCTGGGTTCGATTCCCAGTTAGCCCCTCGTTCAGAGCGAATTCTTTTTGGTATTTTTGACCATTTGCCAGTATATCTACGGACTACCTCTATGTGATCTCTTTTTTGCTCAGAGGAGCTTCATCACCTTCTAAGAAAGTATGAAAAACATACGTTCGCGTAGTCCAGTCCCGACTTCTCAGTACTCAAATTCGTACAGCCATATACAAAAGACATCGAACCATTATGCCTTGTTACTAACATGCTTGATTGTGTTTCACAGTCTACGCATAAGCTTTGAAGGATCGACACACAGATGCACTCGCTCAGTCGGGTTCTTCCTCCCTCTTACCTTTCTTGGACAAGACCTGTATCATTTGTTCACGAGCCCCTTTCCATTTCTTGCAGGGAAAACCGTATGACCTCGGGAGGAAGCGCAGTGGTAGACTAACAACTACCAGGATCAGGGATGTTCAGACCACAACCCGCCCTACGCTCTTAGTACGCCTGTCAGTCGACGACAGTTGCATGGGCAATCAACTAGATCGTGAACCGCCCAATTGGTATTGGTTTCCGACAGGTCGGCAGTCATGCAATTTGTTAACCCGTGACTAGACAGACATCGACCCAAGAGATCCATCGACGCTTGCGAATCCGTTACAAGCAATCCGGCTAAGAACGATCTTGACCTTTTCTGGTTTATACTAGAACACAGGAACTTGCAGGGATAGCCATCCCAAAGATCGGACTTTTCCCTCCGTAACACACAGTTATGGTACAAAATTCCCTTGTTGCACTCTTTTGCGATCGTCCTCGCTGCGTCAGCTGCCAGCAGTCCCAAATCGCATACCCAAGTTCAGGAATCTAAATCAATCGAATTTATCGGCAGCATGCGTCCTGGTCTGCTCCTCGCGTGGCCGCATCTTCACCCAGACAGGATCTAGTCAACCCGCATCACAAGTGTAGAAATTCGGTAAAACACAATACGGCATTTGGCCGGTCCACTGATACTTGACAAATCCAGGAGTGGAAATGTAGAATAACACGCAATCGACCCGTACGGAAAGAATCATGATCTCAAATTATCAACCAGGCTGCAGGCAGTTCAGTGGGAGTGGATACAGCAGATCGAATTCAGCATGTACTCTCTGGAACTTGGTACGGATCAGAGACAAAGGAAGCGTATGAATCATGTCGTAGAGATGAAAACTTGCCCGTTGCCTATAAAAGCGAGTAGTATAGGGTATACAAGACAGGGATGAGCACGACCTTGGACGTTCACCCGAAAGGACAAGCTGCAGGAAGCATGTCGTCCAACAGGGTTCACAAAGCTTGAAAGTAGCACTGAGTACAACGCACTCTTTTATGCGAAACTTCAGCCGCGGCTTCTGTGTCTTGTGATTCGTAGATTATTCGAATTTCTTAGATTCTGTATTGGGTAAAAAGCTATCCAGGTACTGGAGTATCGGAGAACGTTAAAGTTCTTGGCGAGTATCACGGGGTCTTCCTTGTCCATCCGGGCTGATGACAACGGCGGAAGTGTGGAGACCCGGCTAGTGCGTGTGTTTGCTTGTAACTTTGTAAAGGCGTTACGGCGATACACCGGGCCGCACGTTATGAATTGAAAAGTACCAACGCCAACGTTATCTGCCAAGGCAAACTACGTAGCAGCAGACTTGTTTTAGCGCAGTCGATACGTTCCCGAACAAGCAAAGCTCGGGTCCTCTAGCTGCAACACGGGAAGGTGCAACCTCGACGGAAGGAACTGGTCATTTCCCCCCCGGGAAAGCGCAGAGTAACTTTACGCGACCGGCGCCAATTCGGTAAGCTCCTTCCTCAAGCAGGGCTGCACTAACAGGTAATTGCCTGTTTCGGGTTCCTGTCTAGGGAGCTCCTGCCTGGACTGCGGCAATCGTACACGTAATAATAATAATTACACTGTACGTCTCCCGATCTTGTACCACTCGACCACTCGACCACTCCACCATTCCACTTGCACCTTACAACTCTCAGCCGTCTCAATTCTCCATATTCTCCATATTCTCCTTATTACTACGTAGTATACTGGGTCTAGGCGCCGCGCCATGTGGGAAGCTTCATCCCGTCTTGCTGGTCCCAGGTCGAGGATGAAAACCCTGGCGATGGAAGAACGCGGCATCGTCTAGCACGAGAACCCATAATATCGCCGGTTACTATTTACCATAGTAAATTGCTTGTCGAGTCGGTGTAAGTCCTTGATCTCATCTAGCATTCTATATTACCTTGATTATAGGCTTATGTTAATGGTGTTATCATAAGACATACACACACACACACACACACACACACACACACACACACACACACACACACAAGGAAGGTTTCACCACGACGATACTCCGTACGTTCTCCGTACTGCTTTCACCAACCACTAAGAACGATGCTAAATCTGCCATTAATTTAACAACCCTACTCCATACGCTGGCGCCTGGGCCGTCTACTTGTGACACGAGAGCGTAAACAACCGTTAGACGGAGTACAGCGGACCCACTGTGATCTCGATCAACGGCTGTCATCACCTAACTAGGTCAAGCGTTGATGCGAAGCCTGATGCTCTGAGAGAGCTCACATTTTCGTGCTTTGTCTGCTTCGTAGTTGAGTCTCTAGCCTCTCATTAAAACAGCGCCAACGGGAAGATTATCAAGTGGCGCCGTCCTTGATACGTATAATGTACGGAGTAAATATGTGTAAGTAACCGAACGGCCGGTATCAAGATCGATTTCAAATGCCGAGGAAGGTTTGTGATCTCCCAATGGCAATCTGGGATGGGTACATCGTAGATGATAAAAGGAACATAGTTCAGAGGCAGCGGATACAGAGTACCCCGAATGTTGAAGAAGTTCGCGTCAACTGGTGTTTGTCTGGAAATACTTGTTCGAAAAGCCTGAAAATTGGCCTGCAACCCGCACTCACCACGATTGCTCCACTTGTGTCTTGACTGAACAGTTGATCTGGTCTTAATAGTCTCAACAAAGTGTTCAGACCATGATCTCATCAACTTTGTACTACTACGTAGATAGCCAGTGCCATACTCAGAGACAACGTGAGACTTGTGCAGGTTGGCATGGAAATCAGAGCCCGCGGAATCAAAATCTATGTTGCTAGCTTTCAAGTATTTGTGTGTATGAATTTATGAGATTGGCGGTCATTCCAGACAATCCGACATAAGTTGATTGGGTGTTGGAAGTTTTGGGACAGGTATCCTGAGGCTTAACAAACCCATTATTGCTGTCGTGGCTGGGAGGGACTGTGGAACAGCGAACGGTTAAAGTTGCAATTGTAGGTATTGTTTACCATCAATTTGCTCGACTAGTCTCGAACATGTACAGCCTAGTAATCCGTGATACAGAAGCGTACGAGGTTGACTCCGAGTAAAAGAAGGTATCCACCGCATGAATTGCCATGCCAACCAATCTGCCCGGTAAAGAGGTAAAAAGCCCTAGCTTGGTGACCATGGCGTAACCCGAATCCCAAGCTCTCCGAATAAAATTGAGATCTTCTAACGGCCTAGGCTAGCCGATCGCATTTTTAGGAGCGACATATTCCATACGCAATAACTCGAGACTGGTACTCCTCCGTACTGTGAAATGCGCAATAGCTCGTTACTTTCCTGACGTCTACCTCGAGCGAGATTTTGGGCGGGATGATATTGATGCCCTTTCTTTCCATACACTCGATGTCTTCCTCGAACTGGTATTTCTAGTCCCTGGTCGCTCATCTCTCGCTCGGATAATTACCGAGATAGATTGGGATAGTGGTAACGTCAAGACAGAAGATTCCGGTAATTCTTACCTATCGATCGATCGATGGGTTCGGTGCGTGCACGGTCAGCCATCAGCATCTTTCCCACCCTTTTTTTACAAGCTAGATATACCCGCTTTTGCAACTTTTGACTCGCCACTGCTCGCACTACGACACTATCAGACTAGCACCAGCCGTTCGCGAATGCCAATCCGCAAGCAAGCAGGGGTCGAGTTCGTGCTGTACGTATTGTTTCCGTAAGATGACCGTTCTATTTCCGTATTGGCTAACAAAGCGTGCATTGTCCCAAGGCGTTCATGACAAGGTAAAGAAACCGCTAGACAAGTTCCAGCCGTTACCAAAGCATGGGGCAGGGCTATCTGGACCATTCGTCCTMCCCGCCGTTGGATATCCGTCTGCGGAGTACTTTGATTTGCTTTAGCTTTTCTTTCGACTAACACTACCCCTTCAGCCATCGGGTGCATTCCGCGACATCGGCCGAGGAGAACTTCTTCCTCTCCCCTCATTTACAAGCCAGCCTCGACCTAGTGCTGATCCGGACCCCATCCTAAGAACATTCGTGTTAGCTGATCTCAGGTGTGATCATCGAACGCTTGTGCACGCCGGTCAAGTAAGCCTAGTGCACCTTAAGGTGACCAGTTCAGATATCTGATGATTCATATCGGTCACTGACACGAATCATGTTTACAGGAGGATCAAAGCGTCCCCCCAAAAATCAGTTTGCATTAGTTCGTGAGCTTTCGGTCTGCAGAAGGATGAGCAGATCTAAGATGTGTCCTTCGTAGAGAACGCTGGCTTGTTTTGAGTGTTCATTCAAGTCCCGGCTCCCTTTGAAGCTGGAGTCTAGGCAGGAATGGCCTTAGATTAATGTTGACTTCTGATTAAAGTTGAGATCGGATAACATCGATCGTGCTACAACACGCAACGATTCGAACGCGGCTTATTCCGAGTGTGACACCATTTCGATCTCACAGCCGGATACTACTTTGGCGTCGCACCGACGAATGAGATCGGGTCTCTATATTTATGACGAGCAAAGACTGGATTTATGGGCTAGCCAAAGCGCTGGCAAAAGATAGCAAGCTGCTTTGTCAGGCTTACATGACCTGACTTTCATTGGTTGATTGACTTACCATAGAACTAAAAACTTGACAGTATGCAGCCTTTGGGCCCACCCACCTGTGACTTTTTTCCAACCTATCCAGTCACAGAGGAACATATTATTCACGTTGGATACAGGCGGGATTTGACAGTATCAGATTTACGTCGGAGTAAGTGCTGTATTGAGGTTCTTTGGCCCCAACGTTCTTGATGTCTTCAGTACGAGACGATCGATTACAAACCCAGCATGCTGTGGGTAGCCATTTGTCAATGCGGCAAGAAGTGGACAGCTGTCAGTCGAGCATGGAGCCAAAATCAAGAAGCACCTGTGGTGTAGTAGATTTTCCTCTTGCGTGATCTGGCAGGCTCTATTCTGCATTGTGCATACGTCAAAATCTGCGCCCTGCACATGAATCTCATTATCACCTAGGGTAATGGGGTACGGAGTAGGCGTGTCCGTGCGGACTGGAGTAGTCACAACAACCCCCGACAATAAGAATTTGTCATATTGAATTTAAGTTATGGCCCTTGATGACATGTCCAATTGTACGCCAGGTGGTTTTTCTATAGATTTGTCTCCGTCCGTAAATCTCCGTTGACACGTCTAGGTCAATGGACTCCTAGCATAAGTACAGTACAGCTATGGCCTCGGGATGCGTTATTGCGTTCTCGTACCTCACTAGATAGACACACCGCGTATCTATCCGAATCAACTCCCAGATTCGCGCATACTTTTTGATCTTCAAGAGGATTTCAAAATCTGCTTGTTGCTGATGTTGAATGCCCCATGGAAATCACATGTAGAGCCGCAGGCGTCGAGACAACCAGCAATACACGTCATTAGGCCCATTCTGCCACAAGTACAGACGAGCGTTGAGATCCCAGGCTGTCAAAGATTCAACAGGCCTCATTGATCACATGCATCGGAGACTCTCAAACCCAGTGAGGCAAGTATAAGTACATTAATAATGGTTTTATAGGTATGCCTATGATGCATAAATCATCATACAGGGATCAATCAATCGTTCCAACCATACAGTCAAAGGTCCTTACATGTCCACAGGTAGGCTTTACCGGAGGAATCTCGGAAGTTTCAAGTATCATCATTTATGTAACAGTTGATCCGGTTATGGTTTTATATGTTTGATAATTCCAGGTTCAAAGTCTGTTGATACCCTATTAGTCCGAGTATACGCCGTAGTGTCCCTGGAATGACGCACTAACCTTGGAAGCAGTACATGATGTAGCCATAGCCTGCTACACGCCTACTTAGGTGAATTTGAGGAAAATGGGGATGGTCGACAAACTGGTTCAGATGTACATGTTGATCCATGTTTCTATCTCTCTATCAAATGAAGGGTTCAATTATTGACAAGAATGATATGATAATAACACGTGAAGCATGATATTTTATGGTCCGAATGGAAAGAGGATATTGTTGAAAAGGATGAATCACTTCTGACCCGTAAGCATTTGCCATCCTATACTGCCGGCCTTTCCTTCCTGTTCTTCCATAGCCTGTACAGCCCTGACCAAGTCATAGGTAATACCTTCTGATACCCTACTGTCATGTTGATAGTCCGGGTGATTGTCAACAAAATCGCGGATCCACTTTGCTCCAGTCCAAAGTGTGCCGTTTGCTCGTTTCCTGATCAAGTCCAAATATCGTGCCAATGAGCATCGTGTCTCGACATCAACATTAACGCTATTCAAGTATGATTCCACCAATGGAATGAGACCAGGGAACGTGCCATCTGCGGATCCGTTGATGATATCCGCTATGCTCATCAATGCATATTCTGAATCGACAGGTCCTAGTGGTGGCGACGAGGGAGCGCTGACTGTAGCTGAAGAACCAGCAGAAGATGGTTCGGTTCCACTGTTATGTAGGTGTGACTGTCGTGATGATCTAGGTGGGAAGGGGTCCTTTCTGAAATAGAACTTCTTCTCTAGAACCGCATTCCGAGCATGTGCCGTTTCCATATTTTCCGTCGTTCGTTGTATCGGGATATAAAAGTTCAAGTCGAAGCTGAGAATGGCTCGAGTCACGAGCACAATGAAGATACTGAATGCAGCATTCTCAAAATCCGTCATTTGAATCTCCATTGATCGGAACTCCACTCGCCAGCCAATATCCTTGTCAGGTGGAGGTGGCTTGAACCTCATATGCTGCCAATTGGTTGATTGCAAGTTCTCGAAATGGTTGACCTCATTCAGATCTAATTCTTTCAAGTCTTCGGAGAAAATGACGATCGGATCGCGAATAAAGAGATGTGCAAAGTGTGTTGCCAGCAAGTCGTCCATGCCTCCTTCTATCAATCGTTTTTTTATATCTTCGTCAATGACAAGATTCGGGTCCATGTACTCTTTTCGTAACCTTCGATCCTGCGAAATATATGTGGAGTTGGATGCATATCGTGATTTTGGTATTCTCCAACGGTCATTTTTCAGAGGCTGTTCTGGTCAGATCGGCTACTTCGTCATCGTCATGGATTGCGTACCTTTTCACCAAGTTCTTCCGGTGTTCTGCAATCGACAGCCCGACTTATCTGATTCCATCTTACATCGGTGTCCACCAAGAATCCTTTATATATCGGGGTCGCAGCCGTAAGGGCCAATAGGATCGGCCCCAATGGACTTAATTGGTCATATAGTGTCCTGCCCTCAGTAATATTCTTGGCCTGAAACGTTATTTGCAAGCAACAGCTTCCCATGCCAAATGCCATGGCATCCATATATACATGACCTTCTTTAGCAGCGCCGTTCCTCACGTCGTCATCTTCCGGCCAGTCATGCAAGTCGTAATTCACTGTAGGGTCATTGAATGGCCATGGCGTATTCGTATCCTTGAATACAGGTACGTTTATTTCTACCTTGCGCCCTCGTCGGGATCTAATATTGGCAGCCAATGTTGGAAATCTGATATGAGGATTGGCGATCTCGTCTGGGACGAATTGAGATCGCAGCGCAGGGCCGGAAGGGGGGTAATAGGGTTGAATATAGTCGTCTGGACTTCCAAGACGCGGGAAAGTGGTGAGTGTGATGGGGTATTCATTATCAGCCATGTGCCCTTTTGCGATTTCTCTCCTGTGCACATATCAGCTTGATCGTTCTTGCGAGTAATTTCGCTATTCGCACCTCCAGCGCATATTTGATTCCACCTTAAGCAAATCTGAGAGATTAATCCCCCAGGGTCGTCCGGGTGTGGCTTCCAACATAAATCTTCCAAATTCTGGGTGAAACGTCGGTAATGTTTCGCCCTCACTTGGAAATCGATTAGTGAAGCGCCTTTTGTAACTTTCAAGGTCAAATATGCTCACTGGTTGGCTTTCATATCAGAAACGTCTCCTCCAACCTTATGTAGAGCCGCATCTCGGGCCAACGACTTAAGGATATCGGCTTGCGCAAGGGACAGTCGAACTTTCCGGTGGCTGTCATCAAACGCAACGACGAGATATTCAACCTAGCCAAATCGCGCGTTAACATACATTCCCAGACACAGATCGGGAAGTATCACCTCATCTCCCCAGAGAAGCACATCCCGTTCTTTCCCCTTGGCTCTATTCCAGATAGCGAGAAGTTGCTGGCGCTGAGTGTCAATCATCCGGAATCGACGTTTTTTCCTGGCGACAAGACCAACCTCGATACCCCATTTTCTAACCTTATCGGCATTCTTCCGGGCCTCGGGCCATTCGAGGGCAGTTCCTAATTGCCTAAGAGGTTTTCGAAATGTCAGAGCTGGTATGCGCATGAGATCTCCGAGGAATGACGTTACAGCAAACCCATCGCATAAGTATTGCCTTCCGAGAGGCAGTATACTCAGTCCGGTCGACAGATTCGAGGCGGAAAAGAGCTTTCTATCGCGCGACAGTAGGAACCAATCTTGAAGACATAAATGAAAAAAATGCCCTCGCGCAATCGCCCCGGGGAGAAATATCCTCAAGATGTGAGCTTGACGAAAGAAAAAAAAAGTTTCGCGGATTAGTAAACAATCTACCCCGCTCAGCATCCAAGGCGTCTTCACAGGTGCAAAGGCACTATGCTTCCTCTTTTCTCTGTTCTCTCCAGGCAATTCTCCCCTCATACGAGTCACGGGCTAGAATCTTCCGGGAGGTTGAATGTCGAAGATTGAATTGCTAAGCAGGAAGTGGGTGGGGGTAGTCTAGGAAGGAAAGAAGAACCGCATCGGCGGGGKCTTTCCGCGTGCCTTGGAAGTTGATATCACATTCACGTCGGGAACTCTTCTTTTGTTTACCTATACTCACTGGAACCTCCTTCTTTCATTCTCTCTTCGCTGTCTACGATCCATGTCATATGCCCTCCAAGTACAACCCTTTGTACCTGTCTAGGGTTGCAAGGGTCGCAGATTCATAATGGCACTACGTACAACTTCAAGACCGTGATGATTGGTTACCTCAATGGAGATAGCGCTGCATAAGCTCACGCCAGATGCTGCAGGTCTCCGAGTCTCGCGATTGCTGATACGTCCGGTGTTTGCCATACACTACGACGACATACCAATGGATTTATCTGCATGCCCGAACTTAGCGCCATAATAAAGTCCTTACCTTCAGCAGGAAGGGAGATATTCGCTTGCAAAATCAATGATCCTCACGTCAGACCTCTCTGAATGAATAAGGCCACTTCAAGGATTTGGCATGTATGGCCATGGATTGATGGATGGATGGATGGATGGATGGATGGATGATATGCTTAAGTTTTTGGGAATCATCTGAACGATGAGAAATGGTGGATTAATCCCAGCGTCAACAACATCAGCAAACAATGTGAATAATATTTACATCAACTCAGTTCCAGCTGCGCACCCGTGAATATTCGAAATTGATCGGCCGCTCGTCTGCATATAGCTACCGCTGAACCTGCTAGTAAGGCATCTAGTTGCTTCGTTCTCCTCCCCTGGCCGCCCGTAATTCATCCATCTTAGCCACTCGCTTTTTGAATTCATCGTATTGGCATTTTTCGTATGTATGGCGCTCGGTCTGGTGAAATGAGATAAGTTAGTGAGCTGCCTCGGAATCTGTCGAGAAATCAGCGCCGTAGTGGCTGGCACAAAACGTACCTCACACTTCCAGGGAAGATAGTACTCGTCACGACGGCATCGATTTAAAGGAATGAGGAGATGAGCGCAAGAGTCTCTGTATGCGAGTGGAAGACGGGCATCCGACATTTCCTTTTGCGAGGCTAAACAAGTTGTTAAATTAGAAAGCCATTGATTTCCAATTGAGCAACGTACCACCGTCGGACAGGCCCACAAGGCTTTTGACTGACTCCACGACCGTCATGCTGTATCAGAATATGTGAACAGTCGGGTTGATACGGTGATAAACAACAAGAGGTGCTCCCTTCTCGAAAGCTGCGAGTACATCTTGAAGTTCCCGTGGTGCTTCCCGCTGAAACCCGTGACCCAAGTCACATGACTCAGATTGGTTTCCAGTACTACCGGATCAAGACTAGCGCCTGCCTTGACTGACCCGAACACTTTACGCGTCAAAGCATCCTGTGAACGCGTTCTCGCGATTTTGATCCGACCTTATTCTTCTTGAGCCACCGTGGCTGCGAAAACTGCCCTTGGAAACAAACAATCGAAGCATACTTGACTCGGCTTACTGTGCCTGGATGTAGCCTCTCATCTATTTACAACAATATACAGATTTTTTTCTTGTCGGCCTAAGGATCCGCGTCCAGAGAGGGCGCCATAATCCAAGATGGCGGGGAGCACTGAAGGCATAGTATATTCGGCGACGTACAGTGGAGTGAGTGTTTCGCACGGCGGAATTTTGTCTGTGGAGAATGGACTAGCTAACTTAATAATGCTGTTTGGTCCAGGTTCCTGTCTATGAGTTCAAAATGGAGGGCGAGTGCCTGATGCGGAGGAGGGCCGATGATTGGATTAATGCAACACATATTCTCAAAGTCGCGGGGTTCGATAAGCCCTCCAGAACCCGAATTTTGGAGCGTGAAGTACAAAAAGGTGTACATGAAAAGGTGCAGGGGGGCTATGGAAAATATCAAGGTATGGCACAAGTCCAACTGCAATCAAGCTCGTCACTTCTTACCGATCGACTAGGAACATGGATTCCATTGCCAGAAGCCCGTTTACTTGCGGAGCGCAATAATATTCTTGACAAGATACGCCCAATACTGGATTATGTTGCGGGAGATCGAAGTCCGCCACCAGCGCCGAAACACACCACTGCTTCCAGACCACGAGCGCCGCGAGGATCGGCCGCAAACAAGCGAGTTACACAGGAAGAGCCTTTTAATATGCGAGCGCCGCGAATGAGTGTTCCTAGTTTCCCACCTCCAGAACAATATGAAATGCCACCGCCATCGACTTTTGAAGAGGAAGAATCGATCGAACAGACTACGCTGGAATCATCATCGATGATGGCGGAAGAGGATATGGTTCCGATGTCACAGCACTCGACTCATTCTAGGAAACGAAAACGCGGTATGGGTGAGATGAATGTTATGTCGACCACTGAACAGGAACATATACTATATGGAGACCAACTTTTGGACTATTTTATGACAGTAGGTGATGCTCCGGAGGCTGCAAAAGTACAACCTCCGGTACCACCGGTGAACTTCCAAGTGGATCGTCCTATTGATGATCAAGGTAATACTGCGTTGCACTGGGCTGCTGCCATGGGAGACCTGGAAATTGTTCAGGATCTTTTGCGTCGAGGTGCCAATATACAAGCAATATCAGTCCATGAGGAAACCCCTCTTGTGCGCGCAGTCTTATTCACCAACAATTTCGAGAAAAAGACGATGCCTTCGCTTGTGAACCTACTTCAAGATAATCTCACGTTCCGGGACTGGTTTGGGGCTACAATTTTTCATCATTTGGCAGAAACCACCCGCAGCAAAGGCAAGTGGAAGAGCGCTCGCTACTACTGCGAGGTTCTCCTCCAGAAGATACGTGATACACTTCCTCCACAGGAGCTGGATATGCTCCTTTCGTGCCAGGATTCCAATGGGGATACACCGGCACTAGTTGCCGCTCGGAATGGCAACTTTCGCTTGACATCTCTTTTTCTTCTTCATTGCCGCCGTTCTGGAGATCTGGTCAACGGTAAAGGTGATACTGCTATTGCCATTATGGATCAGGCAAATGCTCAGCGTACCGTACCTCATGCCCCATCTAGTGTGACTTACGTCAACGAACGAGCTGAAAACGAGGCGCTTGAAGTGATGGAAACCGATAAGTCTTTGAACCTGCCCCCGACTTCGTCCCCTGTGACTTCAGCCATGGCTAGCAAAATAGCCCGCTTGATGGACGAGGCACAGCGGAAGCTCAGTCTCGCTTACGGGAATGCTAAAGTCGGCCAACAAAGTGCCGGGGACGCAACGACCCCTCAGGATTTGTTCGAGCAATTGGAAAAAGATCGGCAAGCCCTGCAAAAAGAGAAGGTCTCACTACTGTCCCAAGAAGACACAAATGAGTCGTTTGACCTACAGATGAATCGCTATAAAGAAATTGAAAGTCGTTGCGCGTCGCTCATTGAACAGCTCCATCGCAAGCAACTTTCTGATCGGTTTGCCGTTGGAGCTCCCAAAGAGCAAGCACCGGCTTCGAATGAACCTGTACTCCCAGAGGAACTTCTACAGCGGTTTGAGCTTGTTCGTAGACTCGTGTCAGCACAGGAGGGCCGACGAGAAGCAGTCCGAGACCTACTACAGCAGAAGGCCGATGCTGGGGTCAGTACTAAACTAGACATGCACCGGAAATTAGTGGCGTTGGCAACTGGCCTCAAAGAAGATGAGCTTGATCCAATGTCCGCTGAGCTGGCAGATACGCTCGAATTCGAGCGCATGAATGGCAAAGAGTCAGATGATGGTCCATCTGATCGGATCCCACTGCTTTCGCATGCAGTGCTCTCTGGTCCTACTGTTCCTGTTGATGCTTGAAAATATAGCGTATATAATTATGCGACATTGTACTGAAAGAGCTCCGTTTCTCTCCATGGCTTCATCCTAACCATCGTGTACCCGGCATTTGATATCTATATGACACGACAACAACCCACCCGCTGCCCACGCCTCTCCAGGGCCCGCTTGTGATACCCGTTTCTTTCTAATTCTTTCCATTGCTACCTTTACCTTCGGCAAAGTCTCTCTATCGTGTACATACTTTACTGTTCAATCTTGGGAGCACCTGAAGTAGTGGATGATATTTGTGACATTTACTCTGGAATTATTTTCACAGCGGGCTCGCCTACTGTAAGTACCGTTCGTAAACAGCCGAGTGCTTTGGCTTCGATACGGCCGATCACTATATCGGAAGTCCCCACCAAATTCAGATTGGCCTAGCGTGAAATACTCCGTCCTATGTATACTAGTACGTGGTAATCAATGGCTCGAAGAGTCGAAGAACAACGGTGAGTGGGATCGTCAACGCTGGATGGCTACCATGACGAGCCACGTTGACAGCGCCCTAACCAAGAGTGGCCTAAGGCCAGCTAAGAGAGGGCTAAAGCGGCGCGCTCATTGGAGACAGCGCCTGTCCCAAAGCCCCGTAAGGCTCGGCACGGCGGTCCTTTGTCTCGATTGGCCGCATCCAGTGTTCTTCCGACGGGCATACAGACATGCGTATCATTCTGCTCCAGCAAATAAGACGGCAAAATGGCCCTTTCGAGGCTGTCGAGCTGACCTCATCGGCGGTGATGGACTGGACAACAACCCCTCACCTTGTTGAGTACAGTAGTAAGCTCATTTCACCAACGATGGCTGAAGAATGCATTGATCTCGCACCGTCGACTTTGAATTCGACTGCATGATGGTTTCACAATGACAACAATGTGCGTACAAGACAGCAACTACTAGTATCTAAGCAATGACTCCAGACGCTGACAACACGTAGTAGTTGTACGTACTATATAGCTAGGCAATAATGTAGGAATAGAGGAGCATGATATAGAGACAGACCAATGGCTGATCACAGATCACAGCCAACCTCAACCTCTGATTGGCCGCACACCGCAAAGTCTACCTGAGACGCCCGCCCCCGGCATTCGCACTCTGATTGGCTCGCTTGGCGGGTCCCGTGCTCTAGCCCAATCAGCGCGCCTGCCTGGCCGTTCCCCATTAATCTCCCCCAATCCTTTCGCTCTTCTTCGCCTCTCTCTCTTCCTCTTCCATCGATCTCCTCCATCCATCTCGCATCTCTTGATCACGTCCTCTTCTTCTCTTCTTTTACCTTCTTTTTCCCCTGGGATCTTGCTTCTTCCGTTCACTCTCCCCCTCTTTGACTGCATTTTCTCATTGCAAATAGTCGATCCAAGAAAAGAGAAAAAGGAAAAAAATCATACAAAAGAGCAAAAAAATACACTCGAGACGTTCCCCTGAAGGCTTTCTCCCGCGGTTTCATCTCAACGCTTTGTTTATTATCTCCTCACACGCAGCCAAGAAGTCTTCCAACCCTTCATTAATTTTCAATCAAGACGTGTTTTTGAATTACTCTATCACTACCGACTACTGTTCATCAGTCTCACTCTTCTCCGGCGTTCTTAAACGAGTTATCAAACACCATCTATTTCCCGCCCGAGGCATCCGCACACGTGACACATTTCGGCCTACACTACCATTCAGGAATCCTCTGTCAAGTTGTTTGAAAAGAGCTTTTGTTTACATCCTTGCCTTTGATCGAAAACCGACTCTTGACGAGGTGGGCTTGCAGTGCATCCGCGTCTCGTTTCAAACAAACAACTATTGGAATCACGGATTCGATCCAATCTTTATTCGAAGCATATACGCAACAATATCTTCTCTGTATATTTTAATCCTCCACATTTATCATTGTTCTTCGCATTTTCGATACCGTTTGCTTCTTAGTCACTGTCTTGCATTTTCGGTACGCGTCTCTCTGCCGCTGTCACTCTTCTTCATTGTTTGCTGACTTGGGGTTGACAGGTTCTGCTTTAGATTCTTCTTCTTTGACGGCAGCCCTTTGACATACGGCTCTCATCAACAAACGTCACTAATATCCTAATCATTCGAAATACTGCGATACCCGCTTCTCAAGAACATTCTTCCGCTTCGAAAACAAACTCTTTGTTGTCATTGCACTTGATCACAACAACATACTGTTTGGTTCTTTGAGTTGCATCCTTGCACATACAACATAATTAGTATTTCTGAAGCTTTATTTTCTCCTAAAAATTGAGTATGGACGCAGGCGGTCTTACTCAAATGACTCAAAACTCTTCCTTCAATAGCGCTTCGCTTGGCGTTCCAGGTACTGGTTTCGCTTCCCGAGGAAAAGGATCTCACATCAAACGTCTGAGTGTCCCTCCCCAAATTTCAACCATCAATGAAACTGGCCCGGCAACCGGTGTCGCCACTCCCCGGACCAGCCGTTCTCACCTTTTGGCTGGCTTGCGTACCGCTCCCAAGTCAGCGACTGTCCCTTCTACACACAACCAGCAATTTCAGGGTCATGGCCGCGTTGGACTAGAAGGCAGCCGTTACGCTTCTAATAGAACCAATGACCGTGTTCCTCAGACGGCTACTGGCGCGACATTCCCTCAATACTCTTACGGACTGGATTCTCAGAGTACAAATATGGGATACAACACTGGACGTCCTCTCTACTCTCTACCAGAGCAAGTTCTCGCACCTCCGGCAATTGATTTGGGAGATGCCGACGGCATGGACGAAAAGCTATACGCTGAGTTGATGACCACCAACTTGTTCTTAGCTGCTCAGCAGCAGCGCCTTCAACAACAGTTGCTCAGTGTTACTGCTGCCGCTCAGCAGTTTCAGAACTTGAGTCTAGGTGCGAATCAACTCAATCAGCAATTCCAACAGCAGTTTCAACAGCAACACCTTCAATCACAGCAGGGCCAATTCGCCTCTTTCGTTCCGGGCATGAGCGTGTACCAACAACAGCTGCAGCAGGGCATGCAGCCTGTTGTTCAACCCGTTTCTGGCCAACCGGGTTTGTATTCGGTTTACAATCCAATGACCGGACAGCAGAGCTTTATCTTTGATAATAGCACTCCTTCGCCTCAAGAAGAAGATCCTCTTCCTACCTATCAGGAGTCGATTCAGTCGCCCATCGGATATCAGCAACAACAGCAGCAGCAGCAGCAGCAACAGGCACCCTTCCGTGCCGAAGTCTCACCGCCTCCTGAATCTGCTCGGTCCTCTGTGCATGCTTCTTCTCGATCCGAGTCACCCAAAGATACTCCCTCTCCTCCCACAAATGCGACTCCGCTCTCAGCCCTTTCCGGAAACTCTCTGAGACGCAACCACAAGAAGAGTCATTCATTTGTACCCGGGCTGCGCACCAACACGGAATTGGCACGTACTGGAGGTTCGGGCCCTCGCTCTGCTGTACTTCCTCAGACTCCCTTGACCGGAACCTTTGGACCCGGACAAGGTCGCGCAGGTGAACACCCGTCTCGCCAGCCACGTGGTCCTCCAGCCCTCGAAGAGCTTGTTGCTAAGCCTACATCGAAACACGAGGGCAGCAAGAATTTCGCTACACGTCAGCGTCGCCGAGCGGTCCACAACTTGGTACGCGCGGGAATTGAGCGTCGAGGCGAATCTCGAAGCAACCATGGCAGTGGCGGTAGCAACACTCCTGCCAGTGAGACTGAATTCGTGTTTTCTGTCTCTGATGGTGATGATAGCCGTCGCGGTAGTGGCAGTCTCTCTAGCAAACCCAGCTTGGGAAGCCTTCGTGCCTTCGCTAATGGAGCCATTGGGTCTGAGATCAAGGAAAAGGATCGTTCTTCGCGAGAGCGGGTGTCTGCGGAAAACATGTACATACTTTCAGCTGCTGGTAGCGATGAAAGTTTTCCCAACGTCCTGTCTCCCGTTGGTCCACCGTCGACTGCTGCCATTGTGGCCGGTCAACGTTCAGTGACTCAGACTACAGAGCGACGCAAGACACCCATGTTGGTGCTGTCCAGTGCTGAGAAGCGGAAGAGCCCCATAATGTAAAGTAACCTGGACGCTTTGCATATTTTCTCTTTATTATTTGATGATTGAACCGGTGGAAGGTTCGGCAACAGGCATTATCTGCCTAAGACGTTACGTTCATGTCTCTCCTTTTGTTGACTCCGCAGGTCTTCGATTTCTTCTTTTCGTTTATGTGTTTAGCATTTTCTTCAACTTGACAGACCAGGCTTGAATCATTTCACGTTCTGTCCAAATTATGTCCTTTTCTACTATTCATACCAACTTGTTACATTCTTATGTGGTGCGGTGTTGACCTACACTCGCACGCTTACTTTACATGTCGAGTCAGTTGCACTGACCGTATGATGATTAATCCTTCGATCAACGATACTTTGATCGTTTTTGACAGGCTGTCATGACAACTATGAATCAAATAAATAAATAAAGACAATATCTTGGCCTTGGAACTCTAGTAATTCTCGACTCTGTAGAAATATTCAGGAGTTTGCCTTGCGATTGATGCAAGTGCGGTACTTCTTTTAGCCTAGTTGTTACTTCCGTCACGTGGCCATGTCTATAGAACAGACAATGACGACTGACACAAGGCAATTCTTTTTTTCATCTCTTGAAAACTGCGAGAAATGTCATATGTTTACCTTGCAAATAACAATTTTACAAACAAGTAAAACAACTCACTGACCCAGCCTCATCACATATCAAAGAAGAGCATCATCTACTTCCTTTCTATTAGACCTGAAGCAGAACTTATTACAAAGTAAAAGGAATTCCTTTGAGTATTGATCTGGTAAGTGTGCACTCGAAGGAATCTCGAGATATTACTAACTACGATCACAGGATCTTGGGCAGTGTCATTTACTTGATAAAATGGCGTCCAACGCTCTTTCTCTCAAGGAGATCCCCACGCTGACACAACTGTATCGTGCCAGACTCCTATCACCAGCCAAGCACACCATGGGTAGTGCCCCCTCCAAAGCACTAAATGATATCTTATCTCATATTCGACACGACATTACCAAATTACAAGTGGACTGCATCGTCAATGCTGCAAATAGAAGCCTCCTGGGCGGCGGGGGAGTAGACGGCGCCATTCATCGTGCCGCTGGTCATCGACTACTCGATGAATGCCGCACACTCAACGGCTGCCGTACAGGTGATGCAAAGATCACAAACGGATACAACTTGCCTGCTACAAAAGTCATTCATACCGTGGGTCCCATCTACGACGATGATAATCACCAATTATCAGAAACGCTCCTTCGTCGCTGTTATCGCCGAAGCTTGGAGTTAGCTGTGGAGCATGGTCAGCGCTCGATAGCTTTTTCAGCTGTCAGCACTGGTGTCTACGGTTATCCGAATGAGGCAGCGGCTCGAGCAGTTTTGGACGAGGTTGATGAGTTCTTGAGGGAAGGGGACAATCTCTCGAAGTTCGAACGGGTCATTTTCTGCAGCTTTATGCCTGCTGATGTCAGGGCGTATGAGCGATATTTACCGTATGACGTTCAACTTACCGTAATCTTTAAAGCTTCTACAAGACTAACTGCAAATAGGTCTTACTTTCCTCCCACGGACGAAGACATTGAGATCGCAAACGCATCTCTCAAAACAAAGACCACTAATGGTCGGTGAATCTTGCGCCATCACTCGAGAATTCACAAAAACCCTGACATTAAGATCATCAATAGATACCATGATTGTCGACGTGAACGAAGACGACAGCTATGATTCGATCAGCGACGGCGAGCAGGATTGGGAAGAGTTGTCCCGCGACGACGGCGACAAGAATCACGAACTGGATGAAGAGCCTGTCGACTTAAATTCGAATTCTCAAGCGGCCTCGGTGACAGATGTGCAGAGTTTGCAGTCGAGTTCAGCCGAGTTCGATGAGTTGTCGAAGTCCGAAACCGAGAACAAGTCTTGATCAGATGTTGTGGACGCTACTTATTCTTAGGAGATTGCTGTATCTAGACCTTACATTGGTCAGATAGTGGGTTGAAATAAGCTTTACCTGCATATGATGAAGTTATGCTTAATGGATAATTATACTTATTTTCATCGATAAAATATTGTTGTAGACCGATGGTTCATGTTGATCGAGGCTCATATATAGATACTGCAAACAGTGCAAACATGGTGAAGCTTCCATGCCATCCTCCGCGATAACGCCGAACGGAATTTTTGTGATTATGTGATACAATCAACAACGTGATACGACCATGATCATGAACGAATATCGGGGTTTTTCGAAGAGGTGATTTTCAACACCATCAAAATTCCGTCAGGTTTATAATATCCAGTCCGGCGTGATCGGTTCCTCAACGACCATCGCCCGGCTACTCCCCGGCCGACAATGGCAGACTCTAAAGCAAAGCAGACAGCTGCACGAATAATATCTGGCGCAATCAAATCCAAACCACGAGTCCTCTCTCGCCTCGAATTGAAACAAAAAACCTCCTTCAACAATACGAAAAACCCCCAATCCTCTCCCATCGACATTTCCGATTTCACAATCTACAAAGAACGTCCCTCCCGCTGGTCTTCCTTTCGAAGTCGCTTTCGCGCTCGCTACGCCGCACTACCTGTATCAGTACGATGGACCTTCCGTGCGCTTCGGACAATTGCACCCATAGTGCCAGTGGGGATATTTTTCTCTGAACACATACTGCAGCTCATGTGGGTTGCTGGACCGTCTATGACACCCTATCTGAATGAAAACTACGAGCAGACACAAACCGAGAGTGATGTTATTCTTGTGAATCTATGGCCTTGGGGCACATTATGGCCGTGGAATAGGACGAGGACGCTGGAGAGGGGGATGATCGTCACGTTTCGGTATGTTCCCTGTGCCTCCATATCAAGGAAGTTTTTTAAAAAACGTCTGGTCTGACCAACAAGTATAGATCGCCCGCAAACCCCGAGAATGTAGCCATCAAACGAGTCATCGCCCTACCAGGAGACCGCGTCATAACACGAGAACCCTGTCCACGACCATCGCAGATCGTCCCCTTCAATCATGTCTGGTTAGAAGGCGATGCGGATGATCCACGCAAATCTCTCGATAGCAATACATATGGTCCAGTAAGCATCAATCTAATCACAGGGAGCGTGGTAGCGGTGCTGTATCCGCGGATGAGGCTTCTGAAATGGTGGGAATGGGATCCGCCAGCTGAGACTCAAGCGGATTCTGGTGCACAAAAGGAAATGGGAGAAGAATATGGAAGTACCGTTAGGGATAGGGTTGTGAAACAGGCGGTTAAGATTGAAGTACCGGGTTTGGATTAGATCATGTGTCATCTTGCACACTATCCATTGTACATATAAATTGCATGTGGAGTACGAGGGTGTTTATACCGGGGTATATAGCTATGTATTACTAGACACTAGAGGTTGGACCATTGGTTCTTATGTATAAAATAGTACATTCAACTCAGCAATACGACTTCAGCCAGGATTCGATGTGTGGTAGAGTGATCAGACAATTCTCACATCCTCTCCTCTTTCTTCCTGCAATCTATTAATTTCCGATTCTATACAGAGCACCCATCGATCTCGCTCAAGCCGATTCCTGGCTTTGAAGACGACAGTTCGTCCAGGTACACCGAGTGCAGAGACTCGGCGAAGCATGCTATTAGTCTTTCCCTCCTTGACTTCGGAAGCTCGGAAAAGACTCTTGCGCGTGGGATGCCAAATGACAAAACATATGGCTGTATCTTCGTCTCGACTTGTCCATCCGTCTTGAGCGAGGTAGATTCGCGGCAAAGCATGGTGGCCAGGGTAGTTGTTGTCAAATGTCTGGTTGGTATACAGTAGATCGTTCTCAGTCAGGAGGCCAGAATAGATGTAACAATCTTGTAGGTCCAGCGTGGCTACCCGTTCCTTGTGAATGTGTGGGATTTCGACGCCGTTGTGTTTCCGAAGGGTATCTTGGAAGATCAATAATTGTCCAGAGGTGCAAATGACCTGACAGCGGTGAAAGGTAGAACGACGGCGAGGTTTTCGATACAGGTATCCTGACATCTAGAAAAATGTAAGCATCAGGATCATTGGGCGCTGCAACGTTCTTCTGAAATTACCTTGATAGATCGGCAGCCCGACAAGTGGCACATATTGTACAAATGTGGCGATGCTTCTGCTCGTCTCACCTCCCACTTGCTCGCAAATTGACCAAATAGTGATTCCATCCTCTCATCAATATTCAAAATCTCGAGATTATGTTGGCGGATTGTCTTTAGCTCTCCAGCATCGGCCTTGACCCTGTTTTTCCAGTATCTGACTAGAGCTGAGAGACGCTTGACCCATTCATTTCTCGTTTCGTCGTTGTATGCTTTGAAGCGGACCACGAGGTCGTTCGATAGCACGAGCTCAAATCTGCTATCATTTCTATCACTATCTGCTCCAATCCCTGTCGAAGTTCGTACATCATTCACCTGACAGAGATCGATAAGGCCTTCTGCGTTCCGCAAGTTGGCGATGTTGCGTCCAAACTGAGCGATTGCTTCTTCGTCATGCCGTCGCACAAATTCCGCATTACCGCTTACAAGCCATGATATATCTCCATTCTGCACTGGGTAAGGAAGAATATCGTACTGTAATGGGTTCCGTTCGAGGATTTCCTGGTATGTCGGTATAGCAGTGTCTGCATAACCGGTATCCGGAGGATGAGGAGGCAACGCTTTTGACGGCTTACAAAAGCATAGAAACCGGTCCTGGCTGAAATAATATTGTCGCTTGGAGAACTCCTTGCCTAGTCTTTGTTGTACTCCTTGCTGTGAAGTGAGACGTACGAGAAAACCTTCAATAGGGGCTGGCTCCTCTTCTTCTTCGCCATCTGTCTTTATCATTGAGGGATAGTGATGCTTCGGCCTCAGCTCCAGATCATGGGAGGTTTGCATCCCAATAGTCCCATACATGTGTTCTTCATTCGATCCATGAATCCATTCGAGGCGGTCAAATCGTTTCCATGCTAATCCCATTTTCGATGTTTTTGACCATGCCTCTAGCACTTCAGACCATTCACTGCGACTTTTCAGTACATCGATGCAGTGAGCAACGATCGATTCAGCTGCTAATATCTCCTTTTCACGCGACTCTTCGTTACGAAGGCGAATCTGTTCGAAAGGATCTTTGAAGATAATGGAAATATCTAGATCAGGCACATTGATGAGCAAAGATGTTGGACGATGCCACCCTAGGGTTTGCCTGATAAAAGTATACCATTCCATTGCATGAGCTGAAGACCGAGGCCGTAGTATATAGATTCGTGTACCACGCTTGAATGGGTGCCATATAGCCCAGGTCTTGTCTAGTGCAGAGTACAAATTGACCTTGGTAGTTTTCTTGTCCATCGAAATTTCATAGTAAGCTGATTTGCGTGACTTTTCCACGTCCTGAATGACCCGAGTTTTGTACATTTTCAGCGTGAAGGGAGCGTTATCCTCCAAGGCTCTTCGACAGACGACAACATACTCGCGCCATTTTTTAATCTCTCGTGTCTCAGTTCGTAGGCTGGCATTCTCGGAATAGTCTGATGGCAGTTCTTGTGATGTTTCCTCGATCCTTACGAGCATTTTTTGTGCCCTGACCATCTCCCCTTCACTTTCTTTACTCCAACGAGGCCTGTTGGCCGAAACTTTGTCCTGTGTTCGCTCAATTCGAGAACGAATGCGTTGTTGTTGATTCAAAACATTGTCATCCAAGTTGAAACGAGCAATTTTTGCTCTTACCCGGTCTTGGGGGCCCGAGGCAGGCTTGGCCGACTGCACATTGTGAGGTTGGGGTTCCTGTGGCCGGAGAGTCTTCGTCGAAATAGCAGAGCTGGTCTCTACGTCGTTTCGGTGTGGAAGAAGGGATGCTGTAGATCCCGCATCTGTCCTGAGATTCAATGTACTTGGTACATGGGATGACCGTTCTGGAGAGCTAGATGCCGTGCAAAAATCTCGCGGAGCCCTTGGCTCGTCTGATGTTGTGTTCTTGGTTATAGATGGACTCAAAGTTTCATCTTCTCCTGGTAGAGTCTCCCTGGCAGTCACGAAGGTGCTTGCTACTCCGGTATCAGCATCGGATGGTCTTGACTCGCTTTCCCCAGTTGTGTCAACCGTCTCATTTTCATTAATCTGTTCGTGACTCGAAGAGTCATGTCGTATTGTGAAGCTTCTTGGTGCCTCGTCATCATCACGGTCGTCATCTAAAGCCTCGTTCACGGCCGTAGGAGGCTCAGGCGAAAGGGATCGAGGAGCCTCGTTGAACGAAGTAGTCTTGGCCGAGAATGTCAGAGTGCGAGATGTGTAGTTTTTGAAGCTTAATCTAGACCGGTACCAGGCTTTGCGATGACTGTGTATCCAGTCTTCGGGGATCGGCCCTATAAAATGCCGCCGAGACGTTAGGTATAGGTGATGTGCTGATGCATGATGCTAGTCATGACAGAATTAGCGGAAATCAATTTTTGAAGGGTTCAAAATCGGGAAAATACCAAGCGGCGGGCCGTATAAGATGTAGCATCTAGGCCACGATACTGGTCAGGCTCAACCTGAATGATAGCGTCGTTATGGTGCTGATTATCGTCGTAGGTCGTCATGATGCTCAATTCCAGATGAGCGACGAAATCAACAGCTTCAAAAAATAAACATTATAGCAGTGATATAAGCAAAGGTATGGCTATCACAATGCAACGCTGAAGAAAGACAACAGTGGCCGAACTCGCATGATCAACAAAAGATGAGAAGCAACCCCGTGGAGAGGTCCACCGTGATGTTTGGATCTTGACTGCAACCCGAGATAATAGGAAGCTATGACGTCGTATCAAAGTGGATGAGGCTAGTGAAAGTGTGGCAGTGCAGTGCGAGCGCTTGCTTACAAACGGCTTAGCTCCTTAATCTTGTCTCTGAAACAGAATTAGCACTTAGATCGAACCCTTGGATGAGATTAAGGCATCGAGCTAGCGTCCGGCAGCAGTCTTGGCAGGAGAGAAGCCACTGTGGCTTCTTCTATCCCTGCACGTGATGTGCTCGTGCCCCGCTGTTGTAGCTGCCATGTAAACACTGTAAACGTTAGCCCCCGCTGTCGATGCGGTACATGTCCGTGCTAGCTTCGTTCATCACCCTGGGCAAGTTACCGCCACTTCTGATTTCACCTCCCCTGAAACCTCCTGACCATCCTCTTCTCTTTCTACTTCCTACTTTCTACTATTTTCTTTTCTCCCTGTGACAATCCCAATTGATTACCTGCAATCATGCCTGCTCCCGTCATTCCTCCCGGCAAAACTTGGCTCGATACCTTGCAGAAGTCATTTGTTGACGTACCTGTCGATGCTGCCAACGACAATGCCATAACCACCAAAGACTTCCTGGACGCTACGGAGTCCTTTACAACTCTCTTTGGTTCGTGCATATGCCATGTCTACCACACTTCATACTAATTCGTACAGATGTACTTGCTGTCACGGCTTTCAGCGCAGTAAAGAGCGACCTTCTTGGAAATGTCAAGGTACATTATCTTCCTCCGATCCCTTTTCAGTTTTGACTCCTTGAAGTGATTGCTTATGCACTCTCACGTTGTCTTTTAGAAMCTCCGCGAGCGTTATAATGCTGCCCCCGCCGAATCCGAGACGTTGCAAGCCCTCGTTTTGAACGAACTGAAGACAAAGAAACACACTGCTACCGAAGGTCTTTTGTGGCTTKTTCGGTATATTCACAGTTCTGGAAATTTGGGAAATCGTCTTGCTAACTCCAATTGCTAGTGGACTTGAATTCACCGGTGAAGCCATCCGCGACTCTCTCGATACCCCTAATAAGGAATTGGTTGACTCTTTCCGTGCGGCATACGGAAACACTTTGAAGCCTCATCACTCCTTTGTGATAAAGCCGATTTTCAATGCTGCTCTCTCTGCCACTCCATATCGCAAGGACTTTTTTGATAAGCTAGGTTTCGATGCTAGCGCAGAACCTGAACCTGCCTTGAAGGAATATGTCTCTGCTCTACAAAATCAAGTTAAGATCTTGAAAGATTTCCAATCCCGCAAGGAGGCCCAGTGGAAATAGATCGTGAGCTGAGCTGAGCTTCCTACTTCGAAGTGCCATAGACCTACTGCCAACCCGATACACGGTTGGAATGGAATAAGATATAGGCAATCCAACCGAACGGGGTCGTTATTATTTTTCTGTGCTTAGATGGAATGCCATTGTACACAATTATCACACCTCTGCATATACCGAGCGAGTCATGTCTAGAGCCTTTTGAATATACATATCGAATATATCCCTATTCCTTTTAAAGCGAACTCGGCGAAGCGATAACGCATAGTTCGCGGATAATTACGTGAGCCAATCGGCAGCCAATCAGCGCCTCGATCTAAGTTTACGCTAGTCCCGTGATAGGTCAAGCGGCTGGTCCCTGCAGCCAATTGAGTTGCGACAAATCGAACGGCGTCCCTGGGCAGTGGACGAGAATGCTCAGCAACAGAGGCAAGCATCTAACTCGAATTTCTTCTTCTTCATTCTATCGCTACTGTGGCTTCTTCGACAGCTCCACGTTCGACGAAAAGGGTCCTTCCGTCTTACCCTTCTAAGCTATCTAGTTCCTTCATATGCTGTTGAGCTTGATCTCATATGAGTGATTGAATATTCGATTACTTTGCTTTGGTTGACCTGCTACAGCAGGTTCTCCGAGTGGCAAGATGTAAGCAATCTGCTATCTCTAACATCACAGTCATTGATACTATACTAACCAAATACTTCAACAAAAAGGCCCAAGCTTGTCGCAGACTCTCAGATCGAGAGTGCCTCTTTGCACCACCCCCTTCCGGTTTTCCTTCACACCTACGTGTGGCCGTTCCTCATCGCCTGGCCTATCTTCTTTGCGTTCTATCTAAACCCCACTTCATATGATACCTACATTCAGGGACAAGAATGGACTTGGGTGTACTCAGGATCGATAATCACGCTACAATCATTGTTCTGGTTGATGACCAAGTGGAGTGTCAATTTGAACACCCTATTTACAACAACACCTGCGTCGGAAGTTGAGATTGCTCAATTGATCAAAGTTATCCCCATCACCAACGCCGGCGCCCCCGAAATTTGCCAGTTGCTCCGTGACAATACGCGTGGAAAAGAGACAACTTCATTTTTATTCCAGAAACGACGATTTCTTTGGTACCCCGAGGAAGGAAAATTTGCGCCGTTGTCTTATGCCCTGGATGAAGAACCGAAGCCTGCTATCAAGTCGTTCCAAAAATCCCGCGGTCTTCAAAGCAAGTCTGAGATTGAGCGCATTCAACATCACTATGGCGACAACACGTTTGACATACCGGTACCAACATTCGTCGAGTTGTTTCAGGAACATGCGGTTGCGCCATTCTTCGTTTTCCAGGTGTTCTGTGTTGGTCTTTGGATGCTAGACGAATACTGGTATTACTCTCTCTTCACCCTCTTCATGCTGGTCACCTTTGAGAGCACTGTCGTCTGGCAACGCCAGAGGACTTTGAACGAATTCCGTGGCATGAGCATCAAGCCATACGACATCTGGGTCTTCAGAGAGAACAAGTGGCAAGAAATTACTAGCGATAAAGTGCTCCCTGGCGATCTCGTATCAGTGAATCGCACAAAAGAAGACGGCGGAGTTGCTTGCGATATCCTGCTCATCGAAGGCAGCGCAATTGTGAACGAAGCAATGTTATCCGGCGAGAGTACCCCATTGCTGAAAGATTCTATCCAGCTTCGTTCTGGCGATGATCTCATTGAGCCTGACGGACTCGATAAGAACTCTTTCGTTCACGGTGGAACAAAGGTCTTACAAATCACTCACCCGAACCTCGGTGATCTGTCCGAGAAAGCTGCCAGTGCTGTTTCCGGAGTGCCCAAGCCACCCGACAATGGTGCGCTAGGTATTGTCGTAAAGACTGGATTTGAAACTAGCCAAGGAAGTCTTGTTCGTACAATGATTTACTCCACGGAACGTGTCTCTGCGAATAACGCCGAAGCACTGCTGTTTATTTTGTTCCTCCTTATCTTCGCCATCGCTGCCGCTTGGTATGTGTGGCAGGAAGGTGTTGAAAAGGACCGGAAGCGCTCCAAGCTCATGCTCGATTGTGTCCTGATTATCACAAGTGTCGTCCCACCAGAACTTCCTATGGAACTTAGTTTGGCTGTGAATACCAGTTTGGCTGCTTTGAGCAAGTTTGCCATCTTCTGCACAGAACCTTTCCGTATTCCTTTCGCTGGACGAGTTGATATCGCATGCTTTGACAAGACCGGAACACTTACTGGAGAAGATCTTCTCGTCGATGGTATCGCAGGCTTGACATTGGGTCAGACTGGAGCCAAGGTTGACAAGGATGGCGCTCACACTGGATTGATCAAGGTTGCTGAGGTCGGCAACGAAACCACACTTGTTCTCGCTACTGCACATGCGCTTGTCAAACTCGAAGAAGGTGAAATTGTTGGTGATCCTATGGAAAAAGCTACTTTGTCCTCTTTGGGCTGGGTTTTAGGTAAAGATGACGTTCTTTCCAACAAGGCTACAGGGTCTCAAGGATCGGAATCGGTTCAGATTAAGAGACGCTTCCAGTTCTCCTCGGCCCTCAAGCGTCAAAGCTCGATTGCTCATGTTACGACTACCGATAAGGCTTCCGGCAAGAGACACAAAGCTACATTTGTTGGTGTAAAGGGCGCTCCTGAAACTATTCGCACTATGCTCGTCCATACTCCTCCGCAGTACGAAGAGACTTTCAAGTATTTCACCAGAAACGGAGCTCGTGTGCTTGCACTTGCCTACAAGTACTTATCTACCGACGCCGATTTGGGTCAAGGTCGTATCAACAACTACTCGCGCGAGGATATCGAATCCGGTCTTCACTTTGCCGGTTTTCTTGTCCTTCAATGCCCATTGAAAGATGACGCCATCAAAGCTGTTCGCATGCTCAATGAAAGTAGTCATCGTGTGGTCATGATTACTGGAGATAACCCTCTTACTGCTGTTCATGTCGCCCGTCAAGTGGAGATCGTTGACCGTGAGGTATTGATTCTTGACGCCCCTGAAAACGACAATTCAGGAAACAGACTTGTATGGCGCAGCACCGATGACAAAATCAATATTGAAGTGAATCCCGCGCATCCTCTCGATCGCGACATCCTGCAAACCAAGGATCTTTGCGTTACTGGATATGCATTGGCTAAATTCAAGGATCTCCCTGCTTTCTCCGATCTTCTGCGTTATACTTGGGTATATGCTCGTGTTTCCCCAAAACAGAAGGAAGACATTCTTTTGGGTATGAAAGCTGCTGGATACACGACTCTCATGTGTGGTGATGGTACCAACGATGTCGGAGCACTCAAACAGGCTCACGTTGGTGTTGCACTTTTGAACGGAAGCCCCGAAGATCTTACAAAGATTGCAGAACATGCGCGCAACACCAAGATGAAAGAGTTGTACGAGAAGCAGGTTCAGATGATGGCACGATTCAATCAGCCTGCACCTCCTATTCCCGTCCACATTGCTCATTTATATCCTCCTGGTCCTACTAACCCACACTACCAAAAGGCTATTGAACGCGAAGCACAAAAGAAGGGCCAACCCGTGCCACCTGTTACGGGAGCCGTTGCAGCTCCGACAGCTCCTGCTCAGCAAGCACTCACTCCTCAGCAACTACGTCAATCACAAGCTCAGGCTACTGCCGCCGGACTCGCCGACAAATTGACTACTTCTATGCTCGAGTCAGAGCTAGACGACGAACCGCCTACCTTGAAACTTGGAGATGCATCAGTTGCCGCTCCTTTCACTAGCAAGCTTGCGCACGTTATGGCTATTCCCAACATCCTTCGTCAAGGTCGTTGTACTCTCGTTGCCACCATTCAAATGTACAAGATTCTTGCTTTGAACTGTTTGATTAGCGCATACAGCCTGAGTGTCATCTACTTAGATGGAATCAAGTTCGGCGATGGACAAGTTACCATCAGTGGAATGCTAATGAGTGTCTGCTTCTTGTCGATTTCTCGGGCCAAGGTGAGTTTCCTACTGCTTGAAGTCTTAGATCATTGACTAATGCACATGACATAGTCCGTCGAAGGTCTTTCCAAAGAACGTCCTCAGCCGAACATTTTCAACCCATACATCATTGGTTCCGTGCTTGGACAATTCGCCATCCACATCGCTACTTTGATATATCTTTCCAACTATGTTGCTAAGATTGACCCGTACGTTACCTTTTCTTTTTCCTCTATGCGTGACTCGACTAACTTTGATCAGACCGAGCGGTGATGTCGACTTGGAAGGAGAATTCGAGCCCTCTCTTCTTAACAGTGCTGTCTATCTTCTCCAACTTATTCAGCAAATCTCGACCTTCTCAATCAACTACCAAGGCCGTCCTTTCCGTGAATCCATCCGCGAAAACCGGGCAATGTACTGGGGTCTTGTCGGCGCATCGGGCGTCGCCTTCTCCTGCGCCACAGAATTCATCCCCGAAATCAACGAAAAGTTGCGCCTGGTGCCATTTACCGAAGAATTCAAGATCACGCTTTGCGTCCTCATGATCCTCGATTATGGCGGTTGCTATATCGTTGAGAATGTGCTTAAACAGTTGTTCAGCGACTTCCGTCCCAAGGATATTGCTGTTCGTCGCCCGGATCAGCTGGAACGCGAACAGGCGAGGAAGTTGGAGGAGCAGGCTGAGGCGCAAGCTGAGGCGGAGAAGAATCGCAAAGTCTAATTTTCAGGGCGTCGTGCGATTGTATACAATCAGACCATTGATTCGGGTGTTGGGGGATGAAATCTGATTAGATTTGATTCAATTGTTACGTTACATGTATAAAGGCTTCTCGACATTGCTATAGAATGTTTACAAGTACAGAAAGAACAAATATTATATAATCTTATTGCTTTTCACGTTGCACTCACCTTCGAAGACGGTCCATTATCAACATTGTTGGAAGTTACGAAAATTTAACGGCGGAATTAGAATGAAAGGTATAACGAAGATTTCCATATTTAACTTAGAACCCCTCGCGCAAACATAATTAGGAAAACGAACAGGCATCACAAAAATAGACGTAGCAACCACGTGGAAAGAATACAAAGAACCCCGTCAGCCCATACCGAAGGAACCAGAGATTAATAAAAGGAAAAACGTGTCAAGAGAGGTAGCCATATATAGAGGCTACACAACCGATATCGTAGGTAAGAGCAAACAAGAACCATCAAGCCGACTACCAGAAGGAAACGATTCCTAATCAAATATAATCATACACTGAGGGATGATTTTGTTCTTTTTTGTTTCTCTTTAGAGTTGGAAGAAATGCAAAAAAGAGATTTAGGAAGATTCTTCCTCGTCATCGCCAGCAGCCTGCATCATGTATTAGCTTTTTAAATTCGGAGTGAAGATAAGAAGAGCGACTTACTAAGTAGGAGGCCTTCTGTTCCTCGTAACGCTTCTTGTCGGCGGCAGCCTTGTCTTCATAAGGCTTGCGCTCGGAGTCGCTCAAGCCCTTCCATAGCTCACCGAGCTTACGACCGAGGGCACCTAGATGGGAATATGATTAGTAAATTGCAAGAACATCACGTAGAAATGGAGTAAACATACCGAAGGCAATGCCTGGGTTCTCGTCTCGGACGCGCTCACGGTTCTCGTTGGCGAAGAACATGTAAGCAGAGAGACCGCGCTTGGGGGCGTTGGGGTCTGTCGCGAGGTTAACTGTTGTTCAGTCGCGCATCAGTGCGGAAGATTAGGCTTACCCTTCTTTCTCTTCTCGCCACGGGGCTTGGCCGTCTTGCGGGTAGTCTTTTCCTTAGGCATTTTGATTATTGGCTATTGGCGGTAGACGATAGTTAGCTTGGTTGATGAAAGGTATGATGTGTGTAAGTAGTGAAGAGATGGTACATGGAGAAACTGGGAGGGATTGAAGGTCAATTTTGCTGGCGCCTGAGTCGGGAACCATATGCGACCGGGAAAAACAAGTCGAGAAACACGACAAGCAAATGCGCAGTGTGATGCGCGACGAGGGTGCAGAGTTGGTGAGAGCGTTGTTGGTGTTGCGGGCGGGACGCGGAGCCAAACACCATTTCGCGTCTCCCTAAGCTCGAAACGAGATGGATTTCTTGTTTCTTGCTGTATGATCCAACTCACAAGTGACAGGTGAAAATTTACAAAAAAGAATCAATCCGAGCGCGAAAGTAATCGCAAGCTCTTCAAGATCAGCGAAATAATAATTTGCGCAGTCAATGAATAGCTTGGTGGTGTGTTGGTAGTTGGGGTGAGAGGGTAGTGAGACGAGGAAAGCGCAGAGGTGAAGCGCGACCAAGAGCGAAAATGAGGCAATTGCAGATCAAAAGACGCGTGAATGCAGTTAAAAAGAAGAGGAAAAGTGGTGGGTGGGAGGGCAATGGACGGTGCAAGATATTGGCGGACACGATATATGATCGGGAGAGCCAGTATTTTTATTTGGGGGAGCTTACCTTGTATAGCAGTATGGCAGTGGTGGTTTGTATGAGGGCGGTTTGTATGGGAGAAAGAGTATGTAGAGAGAAGAGAGACGGCAGTGTAGTAGTAATAGAGAGGGAGAGAGGGAAGACACTGAGTGAGAGAGGGAAGAGGGCGGGACTGCCCTCCCTGCTTGTTTGCTAGCAAAACAGCCGCAGTCTGGTTGCTACTGTAGCTACTATGTAAGTGCGGGACTGTTACGGCCCAATACGCTCGTTACGCGTGATTACACGCAGCGCGCAGCCTTCGGCAGCCCTTGTTTGCGTATCCGGGCGGTAATCTTTCGCAGCCAAATGTTAGTTAGTCAGTGTGGCAGTTCCACTGTCAGGCAAGGGCGACTGACCCGGAGCTGTATGGTATGGTACCCGTACTATGTATCAAGTCACTTTACTTCTTATTAACAAATGGTGCTATGGCTCTGTTATGTTACCTGTATGTATGCCAACCAACCCTGCCTGTCCATCAGCACTGCATTCTTGCGCAGCATCTCGATTGTTACTACTGCATACAGTTAGTATGACTACGTAACATAGTATACATGGCTAGAGACCAGCTTGTTTTGATTTTGGATTCTACAATAATTTTTTTTTCTGCTAAGCATGAGCCCGTGGTATGTAATAGTATTCCTTTCATAATTAGTGGGCGCATGTTTGCGTCGGCTCTGGATGGAGGTAACATACCAGTACCCGTCGTTACCGATATCCAATGGAGAAGGTATTAAACTCTCCTACATCCCCCGTATTCGTAGTACCGCTAAGCTCCATATTACATAGCCCGTCCTCCGTCGTAAGCTTTGCGCTCTGTTTGGGCAGTGTGGCCGACGCCGTCCACACGACTCGCCATAATTACGACGAGCGAGAGAATTGCATGCGACGCATATGCACGCCGGCATTTCTGATAACTACTATGTAGTAGTGCTTGATACTGGTAGTTGCGACCATGTGGTATGTACTGTCAAGTCAGATGGAGTTGGCTGTTGTACGCTCTTGAATCAGTCAAATCCTTGTACACACGCCGTTCTGCGACATTACACACGTAAGGATGGACATGATGATCATCATAGAAATCTTGAAATACTGGGTACATCATATTTAGTACAGCAGTAGTAACAACCTAACTAAGTTATGATTGAGTTAGCCGTTGCCACCATACATAAACACACATCCATATATGCATACAAGAATACTTACACGGACGTACATATGCCCGCATTGACATTCCGCCGAGTTGCTCAACTTCATTTACCATGTAATATCTATCCGAAAAAAAACAACCAGGCAACGAAGCGATTGGACGGATCATCCATACACGCTGAAATATTAATCAAGCCTCAGCCAACGATATCGTTTGTCTGCTGTCTATCTGTAATAAACGTTACTCCGTAGTCCGCAGCCTGTACTATATTGGCGCTGTGGATTCTACGCGTCGCGACAGTCAGCGTTTCCCTCCTACATTTAAGAACTCAAAGAGTTGCACCCGAAACACCAACGCAGCACCTACACAGTCTACATTATTACATGTACCCTCTAAGTGCTATTAGTCTGTAATGCGTGCGTTTCTTAGTCTATGCATATGTACGTAAATGCTAAAAGACTAAAAGTACCTAAAACAGACGAATCGCTTGATGCACGTCTCGCAATTTATGCATCGCGACCAATCAGATACCGTATCCACTATGGTCAGCAATGATTGGACAGAAGCAACTAGAGTAAACAATCAGCCTCATAGGGCTACTATAGCAGTGTAGATAAATATCCTCAAGCGATCGATTGATAAGAGCTCATCAGATGCCGATTTGACTACCTGCAAAGCGAACCTGTGCCAACGTCAATCTAGCTCATCAAGCACCAGATTGCGCAATCGGTCATCACGAGCCCAGTCAACTCCGCTTCCTACTACCAATGCGCTAATCATACTCTGAATAGTATCCCTCTGAGCGCGAGTCTTCTTGTACTCTTGCTCGATATCCTCTAGCTGAGCGATCACAGCTTTATCACTGACCCGGTCGCGCCACGATGTCTCTTGCGCTGTTAACGCCAAGAGTTCGGAAGCTAGTCCTTTATTTTGTTCCATCAGGCGTATATTTTCAACCTCGGCATTTGATAGTGCTTCAACTGTAGCGGTTCGCGCGATGGAAAGGTTTTCATAAACAAGGGACAGTACGTCTCGACAGTTGACTAATGGCAGAAGAGCTCTATAAAAGGGAGGATTTAGTCGCTTCTCCTAGATTTCTTGCTTTCAGACCTAGTGGTAGAAGGCGTACCTTTCTGCAGGGGATGTCGCTTTTGAGTGCACTGCTTTCAAAATCGGATCCGTCATGAGAATCGATTCAGTCGCTTTTCTTTGCACTGTGAATGTCGCCCGAGCTTCTAAGAGTTCGCGCTCTGCGACTGAAAGCTGCTCTTCCGCATCTTCAGCTGTGGTCTCCTCCGAATCTTCACGCGTAATTAGCATGAGACTAGAATCGCAGCGAATTAAAGTAAGTACCTTGCTCTAGGATTGCGCGTTCCAGCTCTAGTTCCTGGATTTGATCATAAAGTTGCAATAGTAGCTCCTCCTTGCTAGACAGCGATAAGACTTTCTGGCGGTTGTCAGCTGCCAGATCCAGCAGAGCCGTCTCCGCCTCGGTCAAGCCTGACGTATTAGACGCATATCGATCTTTATCATTTGATGCCATGAACGAATATTAATTGCCGTCAGAAGGCTGAAGATCGCATCTCGTGATTTGGTGAATGGCGGGTCAGTCGCATCGCCATTGCTGGGGTTTATAATAATTCGGTCGCATCTTCTTCAGAAGAAGATAACGGGTGAATGTACCTCCGCTAAGCCGTTTTAGGGCACAGCTAGCTCTGTTGCGTCACGTTACCGCTTACCCAATGCCTTTGCTTGCGTCGCCCAAAGCTGATCATCTCTCATCCTACAGACAGACTCACTTGTTCTCCCTGGTCTCGCTGGACCTTTTCTTCGGATTCCCTGCTTGTAGGGCGCCGACGGAGAAAACCCAGCAATGTCTTTACATATCTACATTGCTCACACCGGTGAGCATCTACTCGCAGACCCAGTTTCCTTTGCATCGTAAGTCACTTTGAATCGCCGAGCTCCTTCCATCCTGACTCGGACCAAAATTAGGCTATAAGAAAGCTTCATGGAACACTGACTTGAGACCTGTATAGCCCGGAGGCTCTCCGATCATGGATTGCTCGCAACACGTCCATCGCTATCCAGAGGCAGATATTGATGACCGCCCGGGGAAAGAATGTCAAGCTCCAGACATTAGCTACAGAAGTATGTGATATATGTTATAGCTTCCTGCCCCTCCTACTAATCATTGCAGGACGAAATCTTCGTCTATGATAGGCAGCTAGTCAGTGAAGGTGGTCCCGTCGAGCTCCCCGATATTCCCATACCACCGCCATTCAAACCAAAGAACCCCCCGGATACTCTCGCCGACCAGAATGATCTCCAGTCGTGGCGTAACCTTTACATGGCTCGCAGGACATGGGCTTTAGCTCTAGCTGAGGAATGTGTTCCTGTGGATCAAGCTCTCCAAGAGCACAACGAACGTATCGACATCATCTATCGTGGCGTTGGTGTGGCCCTCGAAAACCTCAAATCTCATGTGGCTAGCTTAGAAACCAAGTTCCAGGAAGCTCAAACATGGGCAGATGATCTACTCAAGGAACAAAAATCCGCTTTGGACGGATGGCAGGCTGCTCTAGACAAACTGAAGGCAATACCGGCGAGGAAGGATATATCTTTTCTTGGGCGTCCCTCGACACCGAAGAAGGGAGCCAAAGACCGATCGAACGGAACGCTCCAGGACTTTCTAGATGTGGATGAAGTGCGCCGGGCTGCTTCAAAGGGTGCGGCGGTTTCGCAGAGCTTCTCGCGTCGCGTGAATGAAGTTCAAGCGGCAGTCAGTAGCATCTCGTCGGATGCCAACACCCTGCTAGAGCAGGCGCAGCCTCCAATGATTGATGGAGGTCATGGCTTGTTAGAAGAGGTGGAGACCCTGGCAAAGAAAGTGAGCTCTGATTATGAGCATGTACTCGGTCTACCAAGCAACCAAAAGAGCCTAGCGAATATCTCAAGAATGGCGTTAGGTCATACGAAGGAATTGTTACCATCGCTTCGAGAAATCAGTCTTGAATTGCACACCGCACTAGACCAAGCTGTCCAGCATCGAATCACTGCGATGAAAGCTGCGGTCAATCATATGCGGACCGTGTCCTCATTAGAGTCTCGTCTAGCGGATGTTCAGGCACAGATCGCCAAATTAGATGTTGATGCAGATATTTTTGATATCATATTCGAGGTGTACCATCTACCAGTGGCCTACGGCTCGGTGCTTGTGGAGGCTGTCCGACGCCGTGAATGGGGKGAAAAGCTGAAAACCGACTCGCTCACATTGGCTGAAGAAATGGCCGTCTTCAGGGATGAAGAACAGCGTCGCCGAAAGAAATGGGTAAAGTCGATTGGAGAGCTTGTAACCCTTCCCGACGACACGACTCCTAGTCTAGAGATCAACATGCAAGGTCAAGGACAGGAGTGGCCTGAAGTACATCGCAAAGAAATCGAGCTTTATATCGATGCTCTCAAAGCCCGAAATGACATGTCAGCCATAGTCGAGGAAGTATCTCAGCTCTATGCGGACCTTGATAAGCCTACTCGACAGCAAAAAAGACGAGCCAAGGCGTTTAAGCAGGGCAGTGTAATTGATATGGGACGCAGTTCGCTCCTTATTCGAGGCGATGACATGGTACGCAGCCTTCAAGATGAGAAATATAAACTTGAAGAAAAGGTCAAAAGTTCGGAAAGTCGAATTAGGAAGTTAGAAGATCTTCTTCACCGTCAAACTCACATTGCAAGACCTCTGAGTGGAAATTTTAGCACTGACTTCCCCATCTCTCCGGCTTCTCCACGGCCAGATCCTTTATCAAGACGGTCCTCGGTCTCATCAAGGCGCATGTCATCTAATCAAACAGCCGAGGACAGAAGTCTAGTACAACGAATCGTGGGACTCGAAGCAGACCTCGCTACTGAAAGGGAAACTGTCCAACGGCTGCAAAAAGAGGCTCGGATGGAGCGTCAATCATCCACCGATAGAATGCAAGAAGCTCAATCTACCAAGGAAGACCTCATCAAGAACCTTGAATCTAGACAAAGGGAATTCGAGGACGAACGCAAGTTCCTAGAGGCCGATGCTAAGCAGTTACGTCACAGAATTGAAGAACTTGAAGAAGAACTGTTCAACGTTCTCGACCGCCGCGATCACGAAAAACAAGAACTTGAAGAACGTGCTCAGAAGCTAGAAGAACAGCTTCTAACTGTAGAGACCAGMACTGCCAAGGAACTTGAGAGTGCGCAAACAGAATACAAAGCTTTACAGGACAACTACTCTCGTGCAAGACAGCGTGCTAGCGATTTGGAGGCTGCTATCGCTAGCGACAGAGATCAATTGTCCAATCAGGAAGCCAAGATCTCGGAGCTTCAGGCGCAAATGGAGACACTGCATGGTCAGAACCAGGAGAATCTGAGTACACTACAAGCGGCACATACCATTCTTTCCCCGGAGCGATCAGCGCCATCCGACTTTGCGTCCTTAGTCAAAGCAATTGAGATTTTAGCCGAAGGACTTACAATTCACGCCAGGAATACGGAAAAATCCCATGCGACTCTGGTCGAGGAAAAGAAAGACGTAGAAAAAGAACTGAACTCGCAGCAAGCTGAACTTAATCAACTTCGTGAAATAGTCGAAACCCGCAAGGCCGAGATTACGAAGGTGCGAAACGACCTCATACAGGAACAATCTCAGGTATCCGTTCTCAAAAGCGAGCTCGCTGATGAGCGAAGCCAACTTCACCATCTGAGGTCAAAATTTTCAGCTGGAGAAACTGGTTCTGAAGTCCTTCGTGAGCGCTTAGCAGAGGAAGAGGGCAAAGTTGCATCTATGTCACAGGAATTGATTCAGCTAAGTGCTCAAACGCGTACAGCCGAAGATGAAGCCAAAGACTTCCGCGAAAAGCTGGCATTGGCACAAGCCTCAGTGGAACAATTGACGGTTTTGGTGAACGCACGCGGAAGCAAAGCTTACGAGGTGTCGCAACGACTTCTCTTACAGGCTGGGAGTATAGGACATATGCTGGAACAGCTCGGCTTCGCCGTAGTCCAAACGGACGATACGCTCACTGTGCAAAGGGCATCCAAAGTCAATAGCGCCTCTGCTTCGGGAGATCTACTAGCTTCATCAACAGTGGCTTCTCTTCGACCAGATCCAACTCTTTCGACCTGGCTACATGACAAACCAGATTATGAAGATGCTAAGTTCAAGGAGTTTATGGACTCGATGGCGAAATTTGATGTCGAAGTCTTCGGCGAAGCGGTGGTGAAGAGGGAGAAAGAAATTGAAATCGTAGCGCGGAAGTGGCAGAAGGAAGCCCGAAACTATCGCGACAAGTATCACCGCACACAAAGCGAAGCGCATGATAAGATTGCCTATCGATCTTTCAAGGAGGGCGACCTAGCACTCTTCCTTCCTACTCGAAATCAAGCAATCCGTTCTTGGGCTGCATTCAATGTGGGCGCACCACATTACTTCTTGCGGGAGCAGGATGCCCATAAATTAACAACCAGAGATTGGTTGCTAGCCCGCATCGGCAAGATAGAAGAGCGAGTCGTGGACCTGTCTAGATCCATGAATGGCGGCAATCAGGACCGTCGTTCCATCACCAGTGACGGGACTTCGTTCGATGATGAGAATCCATTTGAGTTATCTGACGGCTTGCGGTGGTACCTTCTAGATGCAACCGAGGAGAAACCAGGTGCTCCCAGTACCCCAGGGCTAGGAAAAAGCACGGTTGCTTCCGCACACGTCGATGCCAAAGGGTCTATTCGACTCAAACGGACCGCTGCTGGAGGCAATGTAGCTAAGACCTTGACGAAGAGCCTGGACAGTCGTAGGAATAGCTCTGCCTCAAAGAAAGGAACGCCGGTTCCAACGCTGGCCGCAGCAGAGTCGGTTGGGGACAATGTGCAGCCTGCTGATGCAGATGCCGGGGTCCAGCCCAGGGAATCTGACCCCATATTTGACGAGGTTCGCCGTGACTTATACCAGCGGAAATCTTGAGCCCGAGATCTCCCAACTTGCATAGTCCCTGGATGCACTGACGGATCCACAGGCTGCTGAACAATTCCAGGCTGCACCACAGTCTCCAGTCGTACGAGCAGAGCTAGATGACTTACACTCCGGTGCGTCTTCACCGAGCAAGCGACCATCAAGACTAAGACCATGGGAGAAGATATGGTCTCTTGACTATCGACTCGAGGGTGATAAGCAATGAGTCATCCACCACTGCCGGGAATCCTTTAACAATTTTCTTTTTGGGCCTCTTGGTTCAGCTGCAAGTTTTATCTTTTTACTTCTCAGCCCTTGTTTGAACGATACCCCTTCTACTTTGCATTTGTCTATAGAAGCACGATATAGTTTGCATCAGGAAAAGTTGTGTGCATAGATCATGGTTTAGCGTTCAACACTTTGATGATTGACTTTTTGCCTGTAAGTCTACGGATGTGGATATCAGGAATATACGGGAGTAGCATTATCATTTCATTAAACTTTTTTCTCTTACAAGATGGTCGTTCAGGACCCCCTGTATGTGGAGTAATTCCACGGTCCTAGCAAAACAGGTACATGATAATGCCTCCAGCCCTCTTCCCCTTCAACACCACGTCCCCGCACCGTAAACTTGACCTCCACCTCCGGCCAGAAGCTCTCTACTCCCTGCGCCTCAAACCAGGGTCCAACGTCAAAGCGGATAGACCAATTCGTCTTGGAATCCGGTGTGGGTAGCGACTGTAAGATAGAGGCGACTGTTCTAGAGTTTGAGGAACCAGTGGATGGGCTCCATGTCTTGATTCTTCCGTCGGAGTCTGTGGTGGCTGTGAAGGTATGTTCGGTGGCGGCGTTCTTAGTTGCATTATCGGAGGATAAGAGGGTCAATGTGCAGGGTAGATTCGTTGCTGGTGTTCCAGTCAGAGTGTTGAGGACGTGACAGGTAATTGGATTGCGAGCCATGACGTTGATTGCATGTGACTGTTGCGCTCGCTGATGGTGATGGCTATCAATTGATCTGGCTGAATCGCTGATATGGCGCTGATAGAGTATGAGACGTTCTCCGGTTCTGGATGAGTGAGTCTCTGCGTCCATGAGGTCTGTGAAGTTTGTGGAATGAATTGAGTTCGATCAATCAATCATGCGGGAAGCAATATATATATATATCGCAAACGGTCATCGGAAATCGCCGCCCGCCATAGGAGCTTGCTGAGAGCTCCGGTAGTGGAGTACCATATAGGGGGATGCATATGCATCAGCAAATATATTTTCTATATATGTTCAGATGACAATAAGTAGTAGTAAGAGGACTGATTTGCTCAACAGTACTATGTAGTAGCTCTGTAAATAATTTGTGAAGCTGCAAAACAATTAAAGGTTGTACCTAGGCAAGTGCCTACCCCACAATCTGAGTTGATTGATTGTTGTGACATCTTCCGGAAACTTCGATTAGCCAAGTTGCCAGCTCCTTCTCCTATCCGACGCCCTGCTCAGAACAACCTCTTCTCCCAAGCTTATATCCGTATCGACTATCTTTCTGAGAAGGCGCTTCTCCTATCTTCTTAACTCCTGTCACATTATCACGCCGAACGTCTGATACCCCGCCATGTCGTCGACCGCTCTCATCCACGACGACGAAGCTCTCGAGCCCACCCTCCAATCCATCCTCGACCAAAAGACCCTCCGATGGATCTTTGTCGGTGGCAAAGGTGGTGTCGGTAAAACCACCACCTCATGCTCTCTCGCAATCCAACTCTCCAAAGTCCGCAAGTCCGTCTTGCTCATTTCAACGGATCCCGCACACAATCTGAGCGATGCCTTTGGTCAAAAATTTGGCAAGGAAGCGCGCTTGGTCGATGGCTTCACAAATTTGAGTGCGATGGAGATTGATCCGAATGGCAGTATTCAGGATTTGCTGGCTTCTGGCGGAGAGGCACAGGAGGATCCGTTGGCAGGACTTGGAATGGGCGGTATGATGCAGGATTTGGCCTTCAGTGTGAGTATCCCCTTTGCTCATGTAGGGGATTGTTACCTCCAACACAGGCTGATTGGTTGAGTAGATTCCCGGTGTAGACGAAGCCATGTCATTTGCCGAGGTCCTGAAACAAGTAAAATCTCTCTCATACGAAGTGATCGTCTTCGATACGGCGCCTACAGGTCACACCCTTCGTTTCCTACAATTTCCTACCGTACTCGAAAAGGCACTGGCCAAGCTTTCTCAGCTCTCAGGCCAATTCGGACCCATGCTGAACTCTATTCTGGGCTCGCGAGGCGGATTACCAGGTGGACAGAACCTTGATGATTTGATGTCAAAGATGGAGTCACTCCGTGAAACTATCAGTGAAGTCAACACACAATTCAAGAATGCCGATATGACCACATTCGTCTGTGTTTGCATCGCAGAATTCTTGTCGTTGTACGAAACGGAACGAATGATTCAGGAATTGACCGGTTATCAAATCGACACACATGCTATCGTCGTCAACCAGTTGTTGTTCCCTAAGAAGGATAACCCCTGTGAACAATGCAATGCGCGCAGAAAGATGCAGAAGAAGTATCTAGAACAGATTGAAGAGCTGTACGAAGACTTCAACGTGGTCAGGATGCCCTTATTGGTGGAGGAAGTACGAGGGAAGGAGAAGCTCGAGAAGTATGTCTCCATCCTATTTTATACGGCAAACAGAGTGATACTAATCAATCTATAGGTTCAGCGAAATGCTAGTCAAGCCTTACGTACCTCCAGAGTAGGTATTGGGCCTGGCGCGGACTTGTTACGTTCGAGTATGAGTGATGAAAATAGATAATAATGAGACATTTCCTCTTTTTATGAGCGCGTAAGCTTGAACTACTATTCCTATGGATTGTGGGTGTGTCATATGAGCATGGAGTCCCCTGCGATGGATACCAGTCTTCTGGGAGCCGATGCACGAGTAAGAGAACGTGCCACGGAGCTACAAGCTCCCTAGCTTCGGCATTGACTGGCTGCTACCGGTGAGAATACTGAAGACGAGTCAGGTCAATTCCATAACCAGGGTCGATATCACATTATTGCATTGGTGACAGTGCTAGTATCAAGGGACATCTATGTGGCACTCGGGTTCATCTCAATCTCCGGACATGGATGATCGTTGTATTTCTGGTGTGCTCCCTGACGAACCGGGTCTATCCTTGTTCATATACTAGATCAAGCTAGATGGGCCTTTAGCCTCTAGCCTTTAGGGCGAGCTTGGAGGTGATATCAACGCCGAAGATGAGGCGTTTTGCCACCGACATCACGAGGCATAGGTGTGAGGCTTGAGATCTACCGTCGAGGCGCGATTTTGGGAGGCTAAGATGGCTAGTTCCTTGTTTATTGAAACTATATAGATAGTGTAGGGTTAAAGACGAGCAACACCAGTGTTCTATTTTCCGAGGCTAGCACCGAGCAGAACAAATCTGATAGGACACGTTGGAGCTTGGACCTCAATTCGAGTTCATATCAGTCATTCGAGATCTACGACGTCGCCTTAAAAGATAGCACTAGATCATTAGGCATACAATTTGCCGACTTTGACAGGATCGATTGACTCGGTGGGTCACGTAGCAAGGGAAACCCAGTGGTCAAACTTGCCAGGAGTAGGACAAGACAAAGAGCCTTGGCTGAGGATCATATGTTCGGAGCACGCCCGTTATCACAATCTCATATATGCTACACTGGTGGTTGGTACACATTGTCGATCACCGAGATGGCATTCATGTAACTAACCTTCCGCTCTGGCTTGTCCGGGCTGTCCTTGTAACTAGGCAAGGTTTGGAAACAATCTCTTTGCATGGAGAGGATCCGATTGTGAGTAAATTGAAATTAGAATTATAACATCCGGATGAAGTGGAAGCAGCCTTCTCCACGGTCTCGACCTCGAAGCTGTACAAGTCACCTATACAGTGTACTGATCATGAAGTACGTCGTTGAAAGTGGTAACACTGCCTGCAGACCGCTTTTCTTCAGACGCAAGGACAGAAGACAGACTCTGTGAGATACTCACTGAGGGTCGGTGAGTCGAGACCGGTCCAGTCCTGTCTGGTTCGGTCTGAAGACACGTACATGTAGGGCCCGTCTGTATGTTGCTTCGGGGTAAGTTAAGCCATGTCTCTTTGTTGTATGAATCCACCGACTTTGTTGGGGAAGATGAAGATATCCAACAAATAAATTGTTTAGTCGTTGAGTAGTTGAGAGAAGCAGGTGGACTAATCCGGCGAGTTGCAGTAGAAAGTCTCGTGGCCGTAGCCGAAATCCGCCCAACTACATTCCTTCTACACCACGCACGCAACACATTGTACACTCTGAGAGCACTGCATAACATCTAGTACATCGCAATGCCCGGGCAGGTCAATTGAAACGAACAGCCTCTTCACCGAAAATCCAGTAATTACGAGATGCAAGTATCTACGGGAGAGATGCAACTCGGCACTGTTGTTGGACTTGGGGAGGCCACGACAATCGCACTTGACGTTGGGGCGCTTGCATGCAGCCAAAAATCCGAATGCAAGCGCCAGTCCTGGCAGGAATCTGGTGCATGTTAATGAGAGTATTACATGGAGTCTGAGTCCCACTGTTCGCACCGCGCATCTTTCGGTGTCCACCGGCCACTTTTCGCAATAAGGAAAAGAGAGACAAGCCCAAATGAAAGAGCCAGTGACAGGGCGAATATTGAGTGCTTACCTACGTACTCGGTACTTCAATGGCAATTCGCTACCACTGAGAAAACAGGCTAGTAGGCTAGCCTCACTTTTTTTGCCGTGAAAGGGGGAAGAGAAAAGTGAGGCGGAACATCATCGGTCGTATCTTAATCTCGGCCCCCCTCTCTCACTCTCTCAAGTCAGCTTGCTCTCCGATGCGGTAACCCCAATAGAATTGAGAAGAACAGTGAAGAGGAACACTCCTTAATATAGTTCTCATTGCGTTATTCTCCTCTATTGGTAAGAAATCCAGATGTGAGGGCGGGCATCACCGTGCTGCACCGGAATTGGACTTGCGGAGATGCAACATCACTGCACATCTTAGGATCGATCAAGACGATCAGAATCTAACTTACTTTCTCGACAAGCTGAACTGTTCAGGGCTAGTATGAACTATTTCCGGACTACGTCGAATGGAGAATTACATGCTGTATGTAATACTTCAGTCTTCCAGGCTATGATTTGTTTTTCTGTAGCAATTCTTAGCACACTATGCTATTGTGGGACTCGAGAGCGTAGTCGGGATACCTGGGGCCTGTGCTAAGGAGCGCCATCCCAGTAAGCTAGACAATCTTATATCATCGTGTTTATGCACTCACCAAACGTACGGCGGCTTTTCTTCCTGAGTACACTACGACCTTGACACTGAGACACCAAACTCCTGAATCACAACTGATACAACACTATACAATACTCTAGCTGGCGAATATACATGCCTTGTATCAAAGTACCATAAGTATCGGTATCAACACACAATGTCGGCTGCTCGTGAACAACAATACTGGCTTCCGGGCTTTGGTCTATCTCGCCATATCGTTCTTGGACATATACAATACTTCCTTGGCCCGAGTGCTTCAGCAAGACCTTTTACATACCAGGTAACGAACGGAGCGCCCATACCGTCGGTTTCATGTTGATTTCTAACCCGTCACAGGGACGAGAAGGCTATCTGATCAATGGAATGCCTTTAACAAGAGTGAGTGACAATCACCATCACAGACAGGGATGCAGGTTGCTGATGGGATACTTCGTTCCCTAGGAGCAAATCAACGACCTAGCTGTGATGTCCAGAGAATATGAACGGCAAGAAGCTGCCAGAATGACTACGCACGCAGGCTTGGATAATTCTTGTTCCGGACAAGCATCAGAGCCCTATATCAATGAGCCTATTCCGGTTCATCAGCGACCTCAGGCTCGCAGGAACCCACGTCGCTTTGATACACGTCGAGCTCGCTGAGCATATACGACACGACCTTAGACTTGCACAAACGGTTTTGGTCAGCAAAACTTTTTTGCTGCAAGTCTTGATACTTTTTCTTTCAGATGCTTCTGTATAACAATAACAAGGGACGGCTCTCTGTTATTTCTTTGCTGGGATCAACAGTACCGATCATAGTTATTCCAACACCGACGAATCTCCCAATGAAGCTATCTACCTAGCTTATCTAGGTAGGTTGCTACATTGAGATGGTCAGGTCAATATTGGCCCCACTACAACTACTCTATTGTCATGGAGTATGTCTTCAACAGACAGGAAAACTGCATACGCAGAACGCCATGAAGCGTAACTAGATCGTTGATCTAGTACTTTCCATTTCGGCTCCTTTTTTTTCTTCTATCGTCTACATCATTTGTGTCTCGTGATTAGTTTGATACCTAAAGTTTATGCCTGGTTGTTTTTGCCCTTGTCTGTATCATTCTGATGCTATAACTGACCAGTCAGTTATATCTTGCTTAACCTTTCATTTTCTTCTTCCATGCTTTTTGTTTCACCCTCTCGGGAAAGTCTTTCAGTGTTCTAATAGTGCGCATGAATCTTCCATTGCAGCCTCATTTACGTCCAAACGTATAATACGTCGAGAATATGATCCCTGGTAACCCAATCGCCTACCCATGTGTCGGATGTGTGGACACTGGTTCTCTCCGGCGCCACAACCTCGATCTGCCCATACATAATAAACTCAGAAGCAGACTGGACCATAGACCGAAAGATTAGGAATTGATATAAGGAGCGCTAGACATATATATTGTACATGGCAAACAATAATGTCACTATAATAATACAATCTTGAAAAGAAAGTCTGAACCGTCTTCCCAGACACCGATGGCCGTCTAACAAAGCTCTAAATGAGGACAATAGCGCCAATTGCAGCCCCAGCAACTGCCATCAACAATCCATCTAGGATCTTACCCGCCTTACTATCAGTCGATTTTGTTGGTACCGCGGCACCACTTGTGCTTGTTCCATTATTGCCGGCTGCCGAAGAAATAGACGGTGCAGGAGTAGTCGCAGGAATGGTGCTGGCTTCAGATGAAGTGACAAGGACGGTCGTAGCTCCGGTCGAGCTACCTGTTGAAGATGCAGAAGCTGAGCCGGTCAATGTGGCCGAGGATCCCGGAGCCGAACTGGTCGTCGAGGTTGCAGACGCCGAAACAGTAGTAGATGTAGCAGAAACCGACGCTATTGTCGCGGATGCAGCGATCGAGGGCGTCCAGCAAGAGAGATATGAGGTTGTGCGTACTGCTGTGCCGGAGTAGAGGGGGCATCCAGGTACATCGGTCTTCGGCGGAGCTCGACCACCGCCACAATCAAGAGGATCGCATACTTCGCCGGTGTTGGGGTCGTACCAGTGCACGATTCCGTCAGCACAATGAGTGAAGCTGTGGGTAGTACAGTCGGCGAAGACTGTTGCTACTAGCATGAACAGTGAGAGGATTGTCTTGGAAGGTGCCATGATGGAGCAGGCTTTTGATGAGATCTAGGATATTATTGTTTGGTGGAGTAAGCATTTTAAAGGAAATTACTCAGGTTTTTATAGAGTCTACTCGCAGGCTGAAGTCTCGGTGGGCACTGCGGTTTTCCGTGATTTCGAGATCTAGATCCATCGGCAGAGCCTCCGGAAAGAAAAAGGGGTCAAACTCTGCCCCAGATGTACCTGACAATTTGACAAATCATGACTCAAGAATTCAGCCTCACTCAATGTAGCACGAATCAGCTCSCGAACTACCACAAATCAATCAAAGCCAAGAAAATCGTGAGTCATTTTCTGCACAATCATTGGCTCGGCCGGAAATCAAGCAGCATGAATCCGTGATCAAGGAAGCCCTAATTTCAGCCGTCCGTGTGCTAGGGTTTTGCGATTCGTAGAGCAACACTCGGAGCTTGCTTGGTTGCAAACCACGGGTACTGCGTCGCCGCAGAGTTATTTCTCTAAGTTTTGATAGATACATCTGATTCGCTATTTCTCAAGACTTCTTTGTTCATCAAACGATGTAGTTGGAGTAACTACTGACTAGAAGCTGTTGTGCCCTGAAGTGCTCCATAAGTATACGGACGTTGTTGGTAGATTTGGATATTTAGAGTAACAGCCGATGTTTACCTAGGTACCAACTAAGTTTTTTCATCTTTGGCAAATACATGATAGGTTCTTTCATCATGTTTAAATCTTGAGGCTTGTTGAGTCTATGCTATGAGTTATGTGAGCCTATGACATAGGGTACTCTTTATACATGGGCAGAAGAGTGTTCCCCCCTCACATTCGAAGTGGAATCTCTGGATACAAGACTTAGACATGGATAGACTGGATCTATGTTGCTTAACCATAGTCAGGTTCTGCTGTATTCTAACAGGAGTTTCGATGATCATGACGAAAGGGTATCCAAGCACGCGGTATCGCTCTGTCTTCTTGCAAGACCAGAGTAGTGCCACCTTCCAGAATAGGAATTTGCTATGTAGCTATAAGAGGTTTCGCTGTAGAGGATCGCCCCCGAAATCTTAATCTCTCTCTTATCATACTGCATCTAACATTGAACAATATTGATGTGTCCCATATTGATTCTACTGTAAAAATCATTTATATATCATTTATATGTGATTCATGACATGTCTATATTTGTATCCTCATAAAACCATGTCGACATACATCATCCACGTCAATGCATCATCTCGAGATAATCTAATCCTGTCGCCATCAATAGGACAAGCAAACCAGATATCACTCTAACATCAGAAGAAAAGAAGATTTTCATCATTAAAGGAAATACATGAATGTGTACTTTCCCGATACCTTTAGAGATCGCCATACCAAATCGCTTTCTCAAGGGTTTTCTACAGCGGAACTTCCGCCTCCTTCAGTGTAATGCAAAGGCTATGGGAAGGGCATATTTGAGAAAGGGAATTTTACATGACAACTTAGAAGAGACAACCTGAACGCCGGCCTCCTGCCTGAAATGGAAGCCCCGTATCTTGAGTGTTTTCAACCGAATCAACCGTTAATGGACCATTGGATCATCGCTTTTAGACTTTTTGGTCTTATTTCGCAACTGCCGCACTATACCGATAGTCAGAAACAAAGGACCCTAATAACGAATCGAAATGAAAGTAACATACCTCAAAACCTGAGTCCTGAAGAAAGCACCCTTGGTCCTCTCAATGACTTGTTGGTAAACCGATTGAGGGGGGTGGTTCATAATGACCGTTCCTTCCTTGTAGTCAATCTTTGCGTCAACCCGGGTGTCGCGAATAAGATTGACAATCCACTTTTCGCCTTCGTCTTGACCCAAGCCTAGACGGGTCGATAGGTCCCTAGAGCAATCAATTAGTTCCCAATCAAAAAGTGTGCGATCATTGATGCTTAGAACTTACTTGATATCGATACGTTGGTGGATCTTGCAGTAGCTCTCTGAAATTAAATGCCTAGCTGCGTCGACAAAGGCATCTGCGGCTGACACCAAGAAAAAATCACTGCGCAACACATCCTCGGCTTCTCCGAGTTTCTTCTGAGCCTCCTCAAAATCAAATTCGACGTAAAGGGCCTTGATGAAGTCCGTGATGGGGTCAGAGTATTCGTAACCTTCCTGACGAACAACACGGATCAAATCCTTCAGTTGTTTCTGGTACATGCTGGTGTTCTTGTGAGCGCGGCTTCGGTTCGTGATAACGGCGGCAGCCAAATATCTGAGGATCCATGGGCAGTTGGTCTGGATGGTATTAATGTAGGCGGGGGAGAAAAAGAGGTCAGTAAGAACGTCGCGAGCGGGTTCGTGGTTGAAGTAAGGGAAAAGAGACCAGTGGATCAACCAGGAGCGGTGTTGAAGTTGTCCGAGCGGGTTGTTGAACAAGCGAGTCTCGATCGAATCCTTGACTTTCTGGACTTCCTCCATGGCGGCTTCCCAGTTGGTCGTCAAGATCTCACAAGCGAATTTTCCCCATGTGGCAGACGAGACCTTGTCGTTATCTGTAGACAAAACACGGAACTGATAGAGCAACTCTGCGGCATTTCCGTAACTACCGCAACTGTATTGGAATCGGCCGTAGTTGAACAAAGTGTTGACCATCTCGACGGTAACACCATGCTGTTCCTCCAAAAACTTCAAGTTGGCAACCTTGTCGCTGCGAAGGTTTCCAACAACCGCCTCATCCTGCAAAAGCTCTGTGATCGTCTCGCTATCTTCCTGGTATTGCTGCAACTTGGCAAGAACGCCCTCTCGCTTCTTCACGAACTCTTCGGGAATGGTATCTGAGTTGTTGATCTCTTGCCACAGATTGGCAACATAATCCGTCATGTTCGTGTGCTTGAGCAGTTCATATTTCGAGCGGGTAATCTCGAGGTTGTCGTCATCCTGGCCGCTGATGAATTCGAGGAGAGGGAAAACTAAGTGACGGTCGAGGTAGGGTATCAACTTGGGTAGGAGATCGTATTCTTTGGCGATTTCCTCGGCGGTCTTGGGGGGGTGGGCAGCAGCGCCGTTGAGGAGCGTCTCTGCAGACGGGGGAGCGTTGTCTGCCATGATGGAGGTGCTCTGGCGGTTGTGACAGCGAGAGACCGGGCTGATAAGGGACGTGGATGGGAAAAAATGGGTTGAAGGAGGGGATCCCAACTTAGCCTACGGTCGTTTTGAATGTGCGACACTTTTACTGGCGAAAAAGTGAGTGGGAAAGATTGCGGCGCCGCTAGGACCGAACAGGGTTAGCGCTGGAGTACTTGGACTTTTCGGCGGCGCGGGAAAACTTGCTCGACGATGTCAGACATATGATCATATCATAGTGCATACAAGACCCAACAGGTGGTCGACAATTTACACCTCAAGAATCGATTCAGTGGTGATTGATTTTTGTTCTTTCAAGGCGAGTCCCTGTTTGAAAACACAGGGAGAGTCTTTTCAGATTTCGCGTAATCAGAAAAGACAAGCTATCAAATTACAGCAATGGCTTCCCTCACAAGATCATCGACTGCGATGTCTACAGTGCGGCATCAATTATCTACAGTCAATGCAATTCGTCGATTTTCATCACTCCATAATCAAAGTTGGCGTTTAATAACCCGTATGCATCTATCAATACCCCGTTTGCGACTGAAGCTTCTTCGAGAAAGCGATGCAAAAAGATAAAGAGGAAAAGAGTCACTGACAAAGAACCAGGAAATGGAATCGCAAAGCAACTTTCCCTCAATCCATCATCACCTAGATCGCCGCTACCAGTCCAACAAACCAGAACATTTCTCGCAAAACTCGTCCGCAAGTTCCCGGCCAGCACACAATCGACCCAACCACCTATCTCCCCAGTTGGAGCTGAAGCGCCATCAGCCCAAGCACAGCCTACACCATTGCAGCTCACCAATCTACCCTATTTCGTCAGGCGCACACCATCCAACAAATTACCGGTATATCTCGAGACGAAGGCTGGAGGAACGAAACGATTGACAAAAATTCAAAAGACGGAGGGTGACCTGGAAGCGCTTAAGTCAGATCTTGCCACAGCCCTCAATTTGGAGACTGGGTCAAAGAAGCCTGAAGTGACGATTAATTCGACGACTGGCCATATCATTGTCAAGGTATGTGGAGGTCAGGGGTTCCTCCCAGAAAGTGCTTAGCTAACTTTTCTGACAGGGTTGGCGCAAAGACGAGATTCAAAAGTTCCTGATCGATCGGAATTTTTAAATCGGACGACACAAAATCGAAACATAACTGGACACTTCTAGGGGACGACACGAGACACCCGACACATCCTGTTTCTCTTCTCAACCTCCTATGTATTTCATTAAATCACGTTTCTTCCCTTTACGCTCTGCATATTCCATTGCTCGTCTCCGTTTTCTTCTTTCGGCGTTCTACTTGCATATCTGTTGATTACCGTTTTGCTTGTTGGCCCGACTGTATTCTTTCCGTCGCGAACTTGTACATTTATGGTTGCATCTTTCTTCGTCTTCTTTTTCTCAAGGGCTTGTTCGATGTTACCAATTCTCCTCTTTTGCGCGAAAAAGTTTCATGGTCTGGCTCTGCTTCTGAAGTAGTGACCAGGAGGATTATTAACAGATATTCATAAGATAATGTGTTATTCGGGAGGTCATTGAACTGTCCTTGAGCTTATTTATAGTGCATATGGTACATACGTAGTACTTACATACCTTGATTGATCTAGGTCATGTGCAGATTTGAGAACAATCGTAGAAAACGTAGCCAAATATTTAAATACGGGCACGTGAAACATAGCCATCATATTTTCTCATGTTGGTAAAGAGACAGTGATCAGTGCTGCAAAGATCAAACGACACTTGACACCCCCAACCGTCTGATGTTCCAATGGTACAGTTGCAATTTTAAAGGTACAGGTCAGAAAGGAATATTCAACACAAAGGTATCAATCAGATCGGATGAATCACGACAAAAAGAAAAGAAATTATCAAGTTACATGGTTTTCTTCTCGAAATTACTCCCCCAACCCTGCATATGCAATCAACTGTTTCACCACGCTAGATTCTAGATTTGGTGTTAACAAAGCACCTAAAAGACTTTCTCGTTTGGGCAACACGCCTAATGGGAAAGGTCGTCCGGATAGGGAGTCTTCCTGTTTAGACTTTTCGGCAAGCTTTCGAAGAATGCTTAAGCCGCGGTTGATTATGGATACATAAGCATGGTGTTCAGGGTCTGGTTGGTTTCGCGCCTGTGGATGACGAGGGTTTGGTGGCATGGCAAGGCGGTCAGTGCTGAGCAGACAGCATAGTCGTAACAAATGAATAGCGAATCTGTCAGTTGACTGAAGCCATGTTCGCGCGGTAATACCATCAACAAGACTCGTGAGAATCTCCGCAGCTAGTAGCCCTTGCATGAGAAAGACTTTCCGGGCATCTGCAAATGACAATGGTTTCCGTGGTTGATCAGGCACAGGACAAATAGCCATACCAAATGCACGAGTGAGCAATTCATTCTGAGGAGAACACGGAGATTCCTGGAAGATTGCCTTGAAATACATGCGATTCGGCTCATCGCGGGCAAGAAGCTTGGCCAAACCATCAATTGCGGCCGGTGTATATTTATGTATGGAGGGCGAGTATTGAGTGAATGTGACACCGTCTGGGCCGAGCACCGGAGTCGGCAGTGGCGCGAAGGATAGAAGAAAATGAAGCAAGCAAGATGCCTCTTCTTTGCCCGGCAACAGAACGCTTTGAGCGATGTTGCTCAAATATGTGACGGTATCTTTCATAAAGTCCAAAATATTCTGGTTGGTACGTAACAACATATTGCGGGTGCCCAAATATCTAATGATCGTAGAGAACATTGTAATGACTGGAGCGCTTCCCAGTATGTTGAAATTGGATTCCGAAAACGAGAAATTCCTGAGTAGCGCAGTGATACAAAGCACCCTATCAGCGGCTCGATCGAGTTCGTAGCCCAAACTGCCAAATTCTGGAACATTTAGAAGCGACGCCATCTCTACGTGGCAGCCGCGAATCACCTCTTCGTAGGACGGCAGCAACATTTCATCGGAAACCTCGGCTGCATTCTCCGCAAGCAAATCGAGCTGTTCTTCCGCACAATCGACTAAGGTTTCCACAAGATCATCGCAATTATCCAAAGAAAGAACTGAAGCTTCAGAGGATAAGGTCATTAAGGTATCCAAAGCCACTCGTATTTCAGCATGTATACCAGACTTGATGCTCATGGTCAGAGCATGAATATCAATCACTCCCAACTCGGGAAAGGAGGGTACGTTAGGCTTTAACCTTGTGATTTCTTCGCCGAGTTGGTAGATCTCATCTATTACCACAGGACCATGCCTATGATTGTCCGGAAGCACAGTTGCTTTAAAAGTCTTATCGATGTGATGTTTGATGGTTTTGGCAGGGGCCGCCTCTTGTTCTGCTGCGGGCTTCCCCGTAGCAGCGACTGATTTAGCTGAGGCTCCAGGTGGCGCAACTTGCGCCTGCAAAGATGGGTCGGCCGGGGAAGCTGGTATCTGCGCTTGGCGATGAACTCCCGCTCGTTGGTTTGATTGACCGTGGGGCGGCTGGGGCTGTTGCGGATGTGTTTGTTGCTTAGCTTGTCGAGGTTGTTGAGGGGTTGCAATGCCATTTGTAGCACCTGCCGGCATACTGTTCGACAAAGTCGCTGTGACCTGAGGTGACTGGGTGAATTGCTCGGATCCCTGAGCTCCGAACTCTGGAAGTGCTTTGACGGGAGATTGTTGGAACTGCATTGAGTTGGGATCAGTAGACTGTCGCTGTAGCGCATTTTGTTGCATGCTGTCCATTTGTTTCTGTTGATGGCTACTCATGATGATAGCGTGTTCATAGGCGGCAAGATTCTTGGCATAAATGTCGCGGATCTCTAGAGCGGCATTTGGATATTGCTGGGGAGGGAATTGTAGTGCCTGCGCGATTGCCGGCCACATATTGGTAGTCGATATCTTTTTGGAACCGCCCATTTTCATTACAGTGGCGTACAATTGCATCAGGTGGATAGGTCGACCGCTTATAACGGGATTGAGATCCAGAGGCTGGTTGCGATTCATCATAAACTTTTGCAAGGTTTTCAAGAAAATCTCCGGGCTGTTGGCTTTAGAAATGTTGGGCTGGGCCATGTTGTGCTGCATCTGGCGCAAGGCAGCCATTTGAGGGTTGACCATAGGGTTCATTGCACTGTTCTGACGGCCTACCATTGCAGGATTGTTGACTTGCATCTGGCGGGCTTGATTCTGTAGTTGCATATGATAGAGCCGTTGCTGCTGCGCAGCCATAGCCTGGGGCGAGAAACCCTGCGGCATGTTGGCCATTTGAGCTTGCATAGTAGCCGGGGTCGCGCCCGATGTCATAGCCGCTTGCTGTGTGAACTGAGGGGCTATCCCTTGAGGAAAAGGCTGTCCCTGTATGTAAGTGTTGTTTTGTGGTGTGTTGACTCGGCTTCCGTGGTCAGATTGGGGTGGGGAGATTTGATTTGCTACAGGACCTGCAGGAGAGAAAGGACTGGGGGACGAGGTCTGCATCTTTTGAACGCCGTGCTGGTCGAATTCTTGCAGACTAGGAGACTGTGATGTGTTTATTGGGCCTCGTTGTTGTGGCTGCTGGAGATGCTGATAAGCCGTCGGATGCGCAAATTGAGGGTTTCCATTCGCCGACCCTTGATAACCTGAATAGGAAACTTGTGGTGTTTGAGAACGTGACACTGGCACTCCGCCTGGCGCTTGTCTTGGAGAAATAGGTATTCCATCTTCAGGTCTCGGCCGCTTTGACGGTATCACCTGGTTAGGATTGTGAAAGCCGGGGGAGGCGTTGCGAGGGACTCCATTCTGGAACATGCGCTGGAATTGAGCAGGGTCTTGGGGAGCCTGCGATGGCTGGAGGAAAGCCATGGATGGATCGATGGTCCCATTAAATGTCCCATTGTCATGGTTGGGGATATTAGAGGCGTCCGTTAGCCACGCATTCATGTCGTGTGGATTGGCCAACCCATCTGAACAACAAATGATCAGCAAGACATCAAGGATAAACGCCAATCGCTATTAGAAGCGCGTCCAAAGAGCATCAGATCGACCAAAAAAGAGCTTTCAGGCAAACATTGACTGGAAGTGGAGTGATGTCACGCCGAAAAATGTTCTAGACGCGTCAAGAGGGTACCGGGGCAATACAAAGAGAGTGGTGGAAGGGGCAGGCGCGACTAAACGTGAAGTTCTAAGCGAACAGAGGCATGCGCATATCGGGCTGGACGAACTCAAAGAAGAAGAAGGGAATGAATACATACCGACAAGGTTGATTTAGCTATAAAGGCCGTGGTGCGAGTGAGCGCGATGGACGACTCGTTCGGTAATCCGAAAATAGCGCTCTGGCTGAGCGACAAGTGTGACAAGTTGGCGGAAGTAGGGAAGTCACGGGACCTGCGCAAGCACGAGAGGAAGGCGGTAGCTGCGAGCGGAATGGACCGAACAGCAGATATCGACGCTTCTTGACTTKCTTTTTGTTTCGATCAGCATTATTTCTGGTAACTTAAATAAACAACAGCAAATAGAATCAATCCATTTATCCATATTCAATTAGGCATTTGAGGTACATCCCATAATGTGTTGTGCTGATAAAAAGGCCAGTGCGTTGGCGGGTCATCGGGCTAATTGAGGTGAAAGGCGACACCAGGATCCATCTGGCCAAGCAATAAGGCGATGAAAGAGGCAGGGGAAGCAGCCTACCTTAGATAAAAAAAGGGTCTAAGGACAGAATGGAGCAACACCAAATATCCTATCCTTTTTGGGGGAGGGGAGAAAGTGGAGGCGCAGGAATGGTAGGGCCGTGGAGAGAAATAGAGGGTTAAAGGGAATGATAATTTCAGAACGAATCTGGTGCGTGGCCGGGGGGGGGGCGATAATTGCGGTACACGCAAGGGAAGGCCAACGCGGGAGAAAAAAATATATAAGCAGGAGCTGCGTGCTCCAGAGAGTATGACAGCAAATGAGATAGCAGGGCAGCGTTATTTCTGTGACAGGAACAGTCGGGGGGAAACAGAGGTCGATGGGAGCGGGTTGGGTTTCACGGGAAAAGCAGGAAAACTCTTGAAAAAAGAACTTGGAATGAGCGCCCCGATCATTGGGGGCCTCGCTGCCTGGCGTGACCGAGGCTGTTATCGCTATCCCGGAAATAGTTAGTGTAATTTCCGATGCGCTAATCTTCTTTGAACCGTCGTCTCTCGACATCCAATTGGCCTTTGAAGTTATAACCAGCCTGCCAGCCAGTGTGTTATTTCGATCAGCTTTACTTTGCTCTCCGACACTGTATTTCTACATGTCACGACGACGAAGTCTATGTTATAACCTCATCGCATTGCTGTCATGCGAGAGGATTCCTAGGAGAGCATCCACCATGACTGCTTGTCAGGCTCACTCGACTTGTCCAGCCTTACCAGACGTGGTCCGGCTGTGTACGATTCCACCGTGGACGGGCTGATTGCTAGTCTATAACGATCTCATCTTTGGAAAAAAAGGGAAATGAGATCAATTCGAAACGAGAAGGACAGGAGAGATGGTGTGAAAACTAACAGAACAAACAATCGAGCTTGGTCGGTGAGGGGCGTGCTTGAGCTATACATGATTTGCAATTTCTCATATTGAGCAACGCCGATAAGACTCATCACGGCTACTAACTAGATGACAAACGGTATGTCAGAGTCAGGTAGGTTCACACATAGTACTTTCATGTATGGTTCCGTATCAGGCGCCGATCACAAATGGGCTACGAAAGTACGGCAATCCTCGGCTCGCTGCCAACATTGAAACTTACACCAAAGGAACGAGTTATGCGGACCCAGGGTTCATAATTACTTTAGCCTTCCTGCGTGACTTTCGTTCTAAGTTTCAACATAGCCTGCATAGAAGATCTTGGTCAGCCCCGGACTTGGGGTGTCCTCTCGATAGTGACTTGTGGAAATGCCCCAAGGCAATGGAAACAGTCAGCGAAGTACGAAACCAGTGAATATATGCCTGCTGGACTGTTCAGGACGTCTCCAGTTTCAGCCGTTCGTAGATCTATTCATATTTGTCGCCCAGACTCGTACTAAGATTGAACTCCAAATGGTGTCTCTTCATATCCCAAGGTTGGACTCAAAACTGAAACAAGAATTACTGTGTGATTTCATGCATGGGTATTTTCACACTAATTTTCCTTTGAAATATTCGTGATTCGGGAAAAAAATGCAAATTTTGAATTCGTTATTATGATTGACCGTGGTCACGTGATCTTCAGAATCATCTAAGTCGTGAAGCTCTGGAGTCGGGAAGCTCCTGCTTAGATTACATCCAAGCTCCGAGCACCATCTTACCAAGCAACACCATTCCATCAGTCATCTACACCACTCTTTTCTTTGTCGATTAATTTAAAAATAAGCACGAACTTCATACAACGACGACCTTTTGAGACTTTCTGACCCCTGTCATCCGTCATGGCTGACGTCGCCGTCGAGAATCCCGCCAACAGCGTGGCAGTCCACAAGCGCCCTACACCAGCAGACTCAGTTCCCATCATAGATTCATTAGAGGGAACCGGCAATGACAGCGGCGATGAATATGCTACCTTGAAGCGTCTTCAAAGGCATTTAGAGTAAGCTATCAAGGATTCTTTTGAGCGGCGAGAGTTGACATTATGAGCTAGGTACATCCATCTCCAAGAGGAGTACATCAAAGATGAGCAGAGGTATGTGGTTCATTTTAGTTGACGGCTATGTATCTATCGTGTCTGGTCTTTTCTCACAAGTATTCTGTCTTATAGGAGTTTAAAAAGGGAATTAGTACGAGCCCAAGAAGAGATCAAGCGGATACAAAGTGTTCCTTTGGTGATCGGTCAATTCATGGAAGCTATCGATCAGAAGTGAGTTACCAGCAGTTCGAGTTGACTCATAAATACTGATACGTGAGATTTGTGATAGTACCGGAATTGTGCAGTCGTCAACCGGTTCCAACTACGTCGTCCGCATCCTTTCCACCCTTGACCGAGAGAAATTGAAGCCATCGTCATCCGTTGCTTTGCACAGGCACTCGAACTCGCTCGTCGATATTCTCCCTCCCGAAGCAGATTCGTCCATCGCGATGCTAGGCGCGCACGAGAAGCCTGATGTCACATATGCCGATGTTGGTGGATTGGATATGCAGAAACAAGAGATCAGAGAGGCCGTGGAATTACCGCTTACACATACAGACCTTTATCAGCAGATCGGTAGGTCCTTCTTTCGACTAACAGTTAGCTACGAGACCTAACAAGTCTTCTTAGGTATTGATCCTCCTCGCGGTGTGTTGCTCTATGGTCCCCCAGGCACCGGAAAGACCATGTTGGTCAAGGCTGTGGCCAACAGCACAACAGCTAGTTTTATCCGTGTCGTCGGTTCTGAGTTCGTTCAGAAATACCTAGGAGAAGGACCCCGTATGGTTCGCGATGTCTTCCGAATGGCTCGCGAGAACTCGCCTGCCATTATTTTCATTGATGAAATCGACGCTATTGCCACCAAGCGTTTTGATGCACAGACAGGTGCCGATCGTGAGGTGCAGCGTATTCTTCTCGAACTTTTGAATCAGATGGACGGTTTCGATCAAGGTAGCAATGTCAAGGTTATCATGGCCACCAACCGAGCAGATACATTAGATCCCGCCCTGCTTCGACCAGGTCGTCTCGACCGCAAGATTGAATTCCCTTCTCTCCGGGACCGCCGAGAGCGTCGTCTGATATTCTCAACCATCGCAGCTAAGATGTCTCTTTCGCCCGAGGTGGATTTGGACTCGTTGATTGTTCGAAACGAACCTCTATCTGGTGCCGTTATTGCCGCTATCATGCAAGAAGCTGGTCTACGTGCTGTCCGAAAGAACCGTTACAACATCATTCAATCCGACCTGGAAGATGCGTACTCCAGCCAAGTCAAGACTAGCCAGGAAGCCGATAAGTATGTCACTCTTTTCTTTCGCGTATGCGTATCCAAGTCAGGCTTACTAACTGGTATGCTCCTTAGGTTCGATTTCTACAAGTGAGGCAGGCACCATGGGACGGCTCCTTTGCATGTTGAGTTGAGTTTCTTGGCCTTCGATAGCAATATTCTCATGGTCCAGGGATTACTTGTAGCGTCAATACATAGATTCATCTTCACATGTGCGCAACGTGCATTCGTACTTCAGTCATTCCGAGGAGACGTGGATATACTTGTGAAGTTAGTGATATTCACGTAGTACGTAGTATCATGTGTCTTCAAATGTTGTTTAAGGTAGTACGTGATGAGGCATTGGCTAGGGAGGCGAGATCAAAGGAGTCATTTGGATGCTCCTGATGATATACTGATAGCTTGCCCAGAGTGCAATGCTTCATGTGCAACAATACACTGCATATTCAGTGTCTGAATTATTGTGCAGATAGCATGCATGACAAGGACCAATTAGTGTAGAGTCGTAGACAGGATCAGGCACCGAAAAGTTGGTGCCTCGGCGGCTTCTGTCCAGTGTCCAGCAAGTCACGAGGGCGCCCTGGTTGCGGGACGAAGACTGGGCGCTGATTGGCGGTGCAGGGGGTCTTGGTACGTATCTCCTGTTTTGGCGGCTGCCTGCCAGCCCGTGACCAACCGGGGCCCGCTTTGCTCCAGCAACCAGCACATCATCGTCATCACCTGCGACCGGCCTTTCCACTGTCCCGAAACCCCAGAGAGGAGCTCCTACACTTATCTACCTATCTCTCACTCCGTACCTTTCCCTTCCCTTATCAACTCCCCATCATCATCCTCCCATCATCATCAACCTCCCTTCTCTTCCATCAGCAATAACAAACAGTCCAGCTTTATCCTTTGTCCATCTGCTTTCATCCACTGTCACTCACTTGATACTCAGCTTTGGTTGGTCATCATGAAGACTACCTCTGTGCTCGCAGCCGCCGCGCTGGTCGGCGCTGCTACCGCCAAGGTCCACAAGCTCAAGCTGGACAAGGTGCCTCTGTCTGAGCAATTTGTACGATATCCCTACTTTCATTTCTTCTATTTCTCTATAGGCTTGAACTTACAATGATCTTGTTAAGGATAAACGCAGCATGAACGACCACATGCGATCTCTGGGTCAGAAGTACATGGGTGCTGTCCCTGAGGGAATGTACCAGGACACCTCCATCCAACCCGAGGGCGGCCACGATGTGCTGGTCGATAACTTTCTGAACGCTCAGTGTATGTAATACTCTCGTATGGTCTTGACGATAAACCGATGCTAATTACCCCGTCTAGACTTCTCAGAAATCACCATCGGTACCCCCCCTCAGAACTTCAAGGTTGTCCTTGATACCGGCAGCTCGAACTTGTGGGTTCCTTCATCCTCTTGCAACTCCATTGCTTGCTACTTGCACAGCAAGTACGACTCGTCCTCTTCCTCCACCTACAAGAAGAACGGCAGCGACTTTGCCATCCAGTACGGCTCAGGTAGTCTCGAGGGCTTCGTTTCTCGCGACACTGTGACAATCGGCGATCTTTCCATCAAGGATCAAGACTTTGCCGAGGCCACAAACGAGCCTGGCTTGGCTTTCGCCTTTGGCCGCTTTGACGGTATCTTGGGTCTTGGTTTCGACACCATTTCTGTCAACAAGATTGTCCCTCCCTTCTATAACTTGCTGAACCAGAAGACTCTCGACGAGCCTGTCTTTGCCTTTTATCTCGGCGACAGCAACAAGGAAGGTGACGACTCCGAAGCCACCTTTGGTGGTATTGACAAGAGCCACTACACTGGAGAATTGGTCAAAATTCCACTTCGTCGTAAGGCCTATTGGGAGGTGGACTTTGACGCCATTGCTTTTGGCGATAATGTTGCTGAGCTTGAGAACACTGGAGTCATCCTTGACACTGGCACTTCGCTCATTGCTCTTCCTTCCACCCTTGCCGAGCTCTTGTAAGTCATCCTAATCATTACAGTTTATAATACATGCTGACATCTTTCTAGGAACAAGGAAATCGGTGCTTCCAAGTCATGGAACGGCCAATACACTGTCGACTGCGCTAAGCGTGACTCTCTCCCCGACCTCACTGTCACCTTGAGCGGATACAACTTCTCCATCACCGCCTTTGACTACGTTCTAGAAGTCCAGGGATCTTGCATCAGCGCCTTTATGGGCATGGACTTCCCTGAGCCTGTTGGCCCTCTCGCTATTCTTGGAGACGCTTTCCTTCGCAAGTGGTACAGCGTCTACGACTTGGGCAACGGTGCCGTCGGTCTCGCCAAGGCCAAGTAAGCTTATCAACGTGTTGCTGAACTGCAGAAGAAAATGTACTGGCAATTGCAGAAGTTGCGTCTACGACTTCCAGAACACTTTCTTGTGTGAGCACAAATGAGCAGATCGCAAGAGATACGATCGTCTCGACATGAGATACCAACCTAGTTTGCTTGAATTTTTATCCTTTCTGGTCGATTGCTGTTTTTCCGATTCGAGGTCTCTGCTATGTAGTATATCGGACTTTGTGATTGATCCTCTAAGAAATGGAGTATGAATATATATAACCATATGAATTCAGTATGTTGATTTAGCAAGATCTTATGTGTAAGTCCGTATTGTTAGCTTCATCGTTGTCCTTCAGACCAGCATAGCAACGCAGGGACCAACCAAACAGAGGCGGACTGCCCCACTCGGCAAACGTAGGCTAAGGCAACGATAAGGCGGTCAGGCAGAAGGCGGTGATGATTTGTTTGTTTTGCGTCTTGAATATGATCAATTTTCTATCTTTTCTGTATATTCTTGTTCGTGCATATGCAGTTTATGATTGGTAATTCTATATTTTATCTTATTCTCTACCGTCATCTTCATTTGATTCGCTTTCACTGGCTGACTGCGATGGACTGACTATCTATTACCATACATACTGCTAAATCCTAAGGTGCGGAGACACCAGACGTGGCTCGCATAACAGACCAAACACTGCCAGATCACATCGTGGAGACTTTTAATTGAAGGTTGGTTGTTCAGGGCTACCGTCGGGTAGGATTTACCGACTTCCATATATTTGTCTACCATATATTGAAGCGCGCTGCTGTCTTTCAGTTTGCGCCCAAATCGAAGCTGAACGGAAGATATACAACGCCGAACAATAGACGCAAATATCTAGGAGTTATAAGCCCAATCTTCCTCACAACGTTACAAAATTTATTTCAAACTGCCTGTGAAGTACCGGCGAGTCAGACGACGAATTTCTTTTACGCTCCGGCGTTATCCTTTCGATATTGATCCAGCATGCCGACGTACAGACGAACAACAGCTCGGAGGCGGTACCAATGGCCAGAACTGCAATTAAACATATGGCTCSTCACCGTCCTCGCTGGATCGGGGACATGCCTGGGAATATTTGCGTGGTTCATGGTCGTTCAATCACAATTACACCTAGGAACACCATGGTACGTTAGTTCAATCCCCAAAGATTGAGCCCTCGTAACTAACAAGGGTTGATAACAGGCTCTTCCCCTTCATGACCGTCTGTGGAGCCCTCGGCGTCGCCTTCTGTCTCATCATCCTCATCCTCGCGGCCCAACGATTCCTTCTCCCCGGCATAATAATCATCGGCAGTTTCCTGCTATTCACGTTATGGTTAACGGGGCTGATAGAGACTGGTCTCCAGCTCTACGGCGCTCAGGCAAATGTCAATTCGAATTGTCAGAACTATGTGTCGAATTTGCCGTATGAGGGGAATACGATAGAAGCTTTGGCTTGGTTGACGCAAAATAATATATGTAAGTTGGACTTCTACTCTCATTGAAGAGTCACTGGGATGCTGATAGTGTATGTTTATAGGTAATTGCTGGAAAGCCGCATTTGCGTTTGAACTTGTGAATACTGTGTTTTATTTCTGGATGATGGTCATGTCGTGGCAGGTGCATCGTGATGCTAATTGATCGATCGGTTGGCTCCTGACGGTCAGGTGTCATAATGTATTACCGTTGGGTTTGGTATGGTGTAAATAGAGGCGAAGTCGGTGTTTTGTATCTATTCGTGCATGGCTGGATGTGTATTACCATGACTGTATGATTTATGTTTGTGTACTTGAGCATCTATCATTGATCTTACTTACAACGCAGTTTGTAGGCTGAACATTCATATTTTAGTTCGTATAAATTCCCAACGTTGCACCCTGAGCAGCCCTGAGCATGATGACTCACTAATAACTACTGAATCCTGCCATTCTCATGTTCTGCATAACTTTCATACCTCATCAAACATATCATCCAGATTTAGGGCTAGGTCAGGACTTCCAATAGAAGTCTACTACCTACGTCATCGCCGAGCTTCCCCGCGACGCAATTTCATCCTTTCCCTTGGCACATCTCATGCGATTTGCTCTAGATACACCACCTGAAAGCTCCTCGGCCAAGATCTAGCGATAATCCAATAGGAAAGGCGTGCACTGTATCTCTGTGTCCACCATCCCAACGTGGCGGCAGACCGCCGAGACGCTGGACTCCCGCAATGACGTCGTCTACTACGTCGAGATCTACATGTGTCTAAGCCTCCAGATCGATTTACCAGAAAAACATATCATGCCACGAATATAAATACCCATTTCCCCCTATCTTGCCTTCTTTTCTAGACACAAACCTCAATATAATCAATACATTTACCTCCCACCAACTCAAATATCTATCACAATGGATCCCAACCAGCAACAACAACAGGGCAACCCCCAGAACGAGGACTACGTCGACAAGGGTACGTCGCCCTTTCTTTTTCTTAGTTTATACAATTGTATATACTAACTGCACACAGGCCTCGACTTCGCCGAAAAGAAATACGGCCAAGGAAAAATCGACCCTGCCAAGATGCGCAGCACAAACGAGAAGATTACCGACGGTGCTCGTAACTTGTTTGAGAAGGTGACTGGGTACGTTCACGCTTGTCAACTGCTTACAATTCTCTTATGGAGGAAATAAATGAATGGTGGCTGACTTGCTTTGCACGTATAGAAAAGACGTTCCTTCCAAGTTCTCCAACTAGATCCATACACTCATGTTTGATGGGATGCACGCGTTATGATTATACCTTCGGGACCCTTGATTAACTTATCTGATGTATGATAGTTTAAGATTCATACCAATGTGTTACTGATATTGAATACCACACTGGCCATAATGTAATAAACTGATAAGACAAGTTCTCATAATAAAATTGCGAGTCAAAAGTAAATCCCACGCTTGCCATCACGCCTTCCATATGCAAGGTAAAAATGTACATGAGTTATCACATGATACCACCAACTAACCTGAAAACAATGAAAAAGAAATATCAACCATTATCTGCGCCAATTGCGTCTTCGGCATTCTCGTCGTATTCACCGTTCTCGAAGGCGGCGAGCATTTCCCTCTCTAGTTCGTCCTCATCGTAGTCTGCGTTCTCTGTGTAGCTGCTTTGGTTGTAGCTTTCGTCCTCTTCTCCGGTCCCGGTAGTGATGACAATGTCTTGTTTCGATGTATCTTCGCCATCATCGCCTCCAGATCTTTTCAGTCGCTGTGTAAGGGGTGCAATAGCTGCGCCTTCGCCTTCAGCTTCTGGTTCTTCGTCCCCTTCACGTTTTCGTTTGCGAGATTCCGGACTTGCTGGAACGGCTAGTTCTTCTTCGCTGTCGTTATCCGCGTCGTCATCTTCCTCTCCATCGTCGACGTAATCCTCATCTTCTTCGTCGTCGCTGTCATCATCATCACTTCCCAGAAACTCCTTGAGCTCGTCGTGCACCGCTGCTTGTTCCGCTGCGGTATATCCGACCGGCGAATGTTCGGTCATTCCGGACGATCTGATGATTTCTTCGTTGACACCTAGAATGAAGTTAGTACTACAAAGCTCCAACAAATTGATGGTTGACTTACCGTCGTCATCTGTAAGCGATACACCCGTATCATCGTCGGAAGAAGAAAGCCAGGAACTCCCGAGCTTAGAGCCAGGCGAACTGCCCAACACAGGCTCGCCGCGATCTTCTGGATGTACCGGAATCAGATACGGTTCCTCATTCATGTGTTTCCAGCTTGTCAAACTATCCAAAAGCCATTGCGTCGTAACAATCTTGATTCGAGGATATCTTGTTGCCTCCCGCACTTTAGCTGTCCGGTTTCTTCCTGCCACCAAATGTGTCGTTTTGGATCCGATTCGAGATGAAATGATAGCTCCAAAGCTTTTAGCCCAGAGCGAAATGTCGGCATTCTGCAGGTCGGTTCCTAGAGGTAAAACCCCCGAAAACACGAGAACAACGCCCCCGAGAACCTTAGCCTTAATCTGTGGCATGACAACCTTGATATCAGGCAGTAATTCTAGGTCAATATCCCGATCACGGATAGTCCTCTCGCCTCGGAGTATAGAAATCCGTCCTTTCTCAAGGTTCCTCTTTCGACGCCGTTCATACTCTTCGAAGAATTGCTTGTGCACATTTTCCAGCCGGTCTTGTAGATAGAACAATTCTTGATCATGATCTTCCAGTAAGTGATGTCTCTGCCGTGTAAGATCCTGAGAATCCTCCATACTTGATGTGGATGTCTCGCTGTCGGCACCTGCTTGTGACTCTGAGGCATCATCTTCCGCATCCAGCTCCTTCTGCTTCTGTAGCAACGGCCGATCCTCCACTTGGTGCATGATTGTTTCTTCTTGTTGCGTAGTTTGCTCTTGAAGCATTGTTGGATTATCTCCTCCGCCCATCGTAACAAGTTGTTCCAACGCCGAGACTTCCATTCCAGCTTCCTTCGCTTGAGTAGTGCCATTAACATGGTGTCCACTACGAGGGGTGACCGCTGGCTTTTCGCCCTTTGTTTTCCCTGGCGCCAACTCCTGCTTCTTTGGCAGAAAGCTCGAATTGATATCACCGATGCCAACGAAAAAATCATATGGCGATACTTTGATTAAGTTAGGATTCCACTTCCAGACATCACCGCGATCGTCGATAATCACAACCATTTTGGTATCAACAGGAAACAGACGCTGTAGATTCTTTGCGGTAAGACTGCCGCTTTCATCCCGGCTAAGAATGCGATCACCAAAGAGTTTTCGATCGGGGTCGATAATATTAGCGATGTGTTGCGCATATGCTCTCGTGCCCATGGTGTAAATATGTAGCTCGTAAAGTTCGGAAACATTCTGCAAGAAACTCTCCAGACCAGGCCGAAGTTTGATGTAGTACCAGCACCCGCGCATACCAGGTCCATCATCAGTAAGCTGAAATGCGCGCACATCCTTGACTGCTTCATGGTTCGGGTTATTCTTGTCTTCCTTCCATTCTCCAACTGTCGGGTCTACCGTCGCGTGGATGATAGTCTGGTCCAAGTCGACAACTAGGGACAGCCGTTTAGAGGCCAATAGTCGGCGCTTTGCATCCTCTTCAACTCGTGTAGCTTCTCTTTGACTGACTGTAAGCGCGGTATTGTCGTGAACCATCTGAATCGGCGCTCGCATTGCGTCCATGACATCGGTGTTGTAATTTGCACTACCAACAGGAAATGTCAGTACCTCTGATGCAGCTGAATTCAGGTATACAAAGTAAAACCATACGCTGTCATGTCTTTTCCGCACTCTGCGCACATCCCTCCAAACTGAACTTCGTGAGCGCATGGCTCGTCTATCTCCACAACGTTTACCCTTTTCAAGTCAGCCACATTATTCGTCGCAACCGATCCACCACCACTTACGGTTCATCGATAATGTCTCCCTTGGATATCTTCCATTCCACCACTGTACCATCAACGCTCGACTCGAACTTGATAGGAAATTCCTTCTGGACCTCGATATCGTTGCCTAATCCATCGCCCTCAATAACAGTCGTCTTGTAGACATACCAGAACAGATGATCACCCCGCTCTACCGAATCGCCCGGGCGCTTAAGCAGCGATTTGACGGTGATGGGGTAATGAAGCGTGGGCGGGAGTCGCAGAAGCATACTCCGTTGGACTCGTCTGTCGGCTCGTTGGAGTCGACTGCTGGCGAATTCGCTTGCTCACACAGTAATTTTTGTTTCAGTGTGAAGAATGTTTGGCGATAACCTTGCGCGAATTACTCTGCCATCGCCCGATGGTGCTGCCCTTCAGCATACGCCCTGCTAGAGGTGAATGATAATCGCCACGGCAATGATGCAACCAGAGAGCGTATCGCGGGAGGAGAGGTAATAGATAGAAAAGATAATATCAGGTATTGTAAGTCTTTGGTGTTTTCAGGAGTGGCGCAAAGCTAGCCTGCGATGACTCTTCGCGTGGTGTGTTGTGATCGAAACAGTCAACAAGTTGATGCGGGGACGCAAGGTAGCTGTCGGAGAAGCAGACAGTTGAGTAAGTCTAGCAGTAAGCTTTGTAGGTAAAAGAAGACCAAGGCAAAAGAGGAATAGGATACCGATACTAGCAGGGATGTGAATGAAAGTTGGATTTGTCGAGAGCAAGCGTTGCGCGGTGGTGAGTCGCAAGATAAATAGAGTAGGCGGTAAAGTCGCCGTTAGTCAAGTCAGACTAGAACATGAAGCTTCAAACAGCTGGCAGCCGCGTCGCTGTATCCGGTTTAGCGCCGACCGACGGCTCATCGGATATCCGACAACTACTCTACGCCTTGCGAGAAATGAGATTGGACACATTTGATTCACGCTACGAGCACTGTATATCGCATACTCTCTCTAACTCCTTAAACGAGACAGCGACCATGAGGCTGACTTCTAGTCTATCCACCGCAGAGAAACAGAACACGCAACAATTAAAGAAGTGTATCGCCCAAAGCACTGCGGACGAGCGAGCAACCTGTGCGAATAGTATCGCCAGCTCCAGTGGCTTCCAGGCTAGGGTTGACCTCCACCAAATCCATAGCAACCAGGTTTCCGGTCTCGTGGACACATTCACAGATGAAGTCACCTTCTCGAAGAGTAAGACCCCCTCGAACCGGGGTGCCGGTGCTAGGAGCCCATTGGGGGTCGAGCGCATCGACGTCAAAGGACAGATGTATAGGTGTATCATTGCCAATGTGTGCAAGAGCCATCTCAACAACGCGGCCGATACCATGTCTAATTCTTGTTAGTACAAATTTGGGCCTTTTGGCCGTGAATTGCAACTTACCTATCAATATCGTGCATGCTGAAAGCCTTGATACCATGCTCACGAAGGATCCTCTTCTCGCCACGATCAACATCCCGCAGTCCAATATAAACCAGCTTATTCACATTTAACAGCTGATCCTTCTCGAGCCAGCCGAAAATGTCCTTCTTCTCTTCCTTGGCCAGTCCCGTGAGGAACGCAACCGGCATACCATGGATGTTACCACTAGGGCTCTCCTCAGGGAGATTGATATCGGCATGAGCATCTACCCAAATGACTGCGATCTCGCGACCCAATCGCTCACGGATCGCCTTGGCGGTACCAGAGATTGTGCCAATAGCGATTGAATGGTCACCACCAAGTGTCAGGACCATCTTTCCTTGTTTCGCATGTTCGTAGACCTGCTGGCTAAGCTTCTGGGTAACTGCGCTCACGGTACGAGGCTTCTTCATGCCTCTGTGATCCGGGTCCTCGGCGGGCATGAGGTCCGCATAGTCATGCACAATGTTGTCGTGGTGAACGTTATAGTTAAGGTCTTCGTGAAGTTGATCGAGAAGGCCAGATTCGATCAAGGCCATAGGCGCCGCTTCAACGCCTGCTTTGCACTGTAGAAATCCCCCAGTTAGTCATCCGTACGGGCCAAAGGTAGGACGGAGGACCCCTCACCTGGCCACCGGAGAAGCCCACAGCTACGACACCGAGGTCGTTGGACTGAGAGAGAAAGCGCTGCTTGATTGTAGAGGGTGCAGTCATTTTGAATTACGGTAGTCTTTCTCCGTTGAGTTGTAGATGAACAAAAGGTTAAATAGTTCGGAAATCGTGTGTTAAAAAGTGAATGCGGGGACAGTTGACGATGATGTCAAAATGTTTCTTTTTATCGAGATTGGGAGATGAGAGCAAGTTCACGAAGTCAATAAAGAGGAAGAATCCCTCTTAAATAGAGGAAAGGCAGACAGAATCCGGGCGCCCCCTTGATTATCCATGTTTCTGGTGGTTTGACAAAAGGTAGTTCTAATTGTTCGCGTGCAGCTGCTTTTAGCGGTCGAAGCTCCCAGGTTGAGGTGGGCTTATCCGCCGCCAACCGCGAGTGATCTCGCCCGTTGGTGACATCCTCCGGCCTCAATTCCCCTAAGTACAGGTTGAACCGGAGGACACGAATCGCTCCGAATTTAGGTCGGAAAAAATTTTCGCTCTGATTGCTTGTGTCGCGTATATTTCCTGTTACGTCGGAATGTAAAGCATTGAAGTTGAAGTGAAATATTACGTTGTTGTAGCAAGGGTATCATCTATCTATACAACATCACATACTATCGCAAACGGCTTCAGATCCGATACACAGCAGACAGACATGATACATCACTGCCCCAAGATCAGTTCTCGTATAATCTCCTCAGCACGCTGCGCCTCAACGCGACCCTTTTCTCCCTGGCGCATCATTTGTCCTACAAACCAGCTTATTTTTCCTAATCGATCTTTCTCCCGTATCTGTGCAACCATTTGTGGATTTTCCTCAATCAGCGAGTTCGCCAAAGCAATATACTCATCCCTAGAAAGAGGTCGTAGCAAGAGGTTCTCTTCCTCCAGTAGTTGATGAACTGCACGTTGGTCTCCGTCAAAGATCATCGCTAGAACTTGTTTTGCGACCGAGCTGGTGATCTTTTTGCGTATCAATTGATCGATGAGTTCCGCCAGTGTCTGGGCCGGGATACTGTCAGCATGCCAGGTCACATCGGCCTTGGTGTGTAGCGCCCCCAGCTCGTGTAGTACCCAGTTGGCTGCTGTTCTACCAAGTAATTTTCTAGTTGCATCGCTCTCTTCACCAGAGTGAAGGGCCTGGAGCGCATCGACGACGTCCTGGTAATATTCCAGTCGTGCACCGTCATCTAGTTCCACCAAGGGCTTTGCATCCTCAAGACTAATCCCGTATGCTGGACCAATAAGCATGGTGAAAAGCTGATCAGGTAGAGCAGGAATTGTATCCTTCAAGGCGGACACTAGCCCGCTGTCAATAACAAGAGGATTCAGGTCTGGATCTGGCATATAGCGATAGTCAACTTCGCCCTCCTTGCTGCGAAGTTTCCGAGTCTCGGTGCTACCAATTGACCAACCTCTCGTCTCAACTTCGACGACACCTCCGGCATCCAGAACTCGAATTTGGCGATCGCGCTCCGCTATAATAGCGTCCTCGACAGCCTTGAAACTGCTGAGATTTTTGATTTCGGTCCGCTGGCCCAGGCCCCGAACTCCATAGTACTCTCCGGCACCCGGCGGTGCGTCCCGCCGTCGAACAGAAACATTGACATCTGCACGCAAGCCACCCAATTCCATACCCGTAGTTACTGCACTCGTTGCTTGTAGAATAGCCTGTATCTTCTTGACACAGGCCGCGGCGGTTGCAGGAGAATGAATTTGGGGCATAGTAATGATTTCGATTAGAGGGTGCGAGACGCGGTTGAAATCTAGGAAATGCGCGGACGGCGGATGTTCATGAGATTTGGCAGTGTCTTGTTCTAGTTGTATTTGTTTGATGTCGACGCGGACAAATTTCCCATCCTCGGGTGCGATGCCGTCGTAATCGTACAGCTCGATGTATCCATTTCGAGCGAATGGTTCTAAAGCAAATGAATTAGCTGCATTTCCTGCCATATTCCTGGATTGCGCCTGCGTACCGTAGTATTGAGTAATCTGATAACCCGCGGGCTGATCCTGGTAGAAATAATGTTTTCGATCGAAGCGACTGGTGTGTTGAATATCACAGTTGAGGGCTATCGCAGCGCGAATTGCAGGGAGTAGAGTAGCGGCTTGAAATTCCTAGCAGGAAAAGAAGTGTCAGTACGGTCTCTATCAATTGAGCAGTAAAATCAATGACATACTGGCTGTGAGCCTGGAAATGCTAAGTCGAATAGAGCTACATTGGTGTTTGGCTCTGCGACGGTAGATGTCGGTGCTCCTGCAATCTCTTGTTAGTCCACTCATCCATACAATCGCCGCGCGTTGTACGGACTTGAGAAAAGCTTCGCTTCGGAGTTTAATTGCGCATGGATCTCGATTCCCACTGTCAACTCCCATTTATCATTAGCTGCCACTTGCTTTTTCCCTCGACCATCTCGACTCTGGGACTTTGCTCTTCTCGCTTCTTCCTTCAACTGCTTGCGTAGAGGGACGAAATCGTTCGGACGATGGTCATTTGTGCCGGTGTTTACTGTGCGGCAGAGTAGAGGCTGGKGCAGCCGGTTTGGAGGCTGTTCCGATAGTAGCAATGGACGACAGCGAAGGCGAGCCGAGGCCAGGTACCGGGAGTACCATAGACGTGGCATCTGTGAAGTGTCGGATGTGTTCCCTGGATGGAGGTAAGAGCAATGGAGCTGTTAATTCTTATTATGATCAAGCATAAATTACCGGAACATGTATTTTACGGTTTCATACGAATGTAAGCTATAATGACTGTCTTCCATTGATTAACAGCTATATATAGACTGTAACGACCATTACGAGCTGGTATTCACGGCCACTAATTAAAAGCTGGTTGACGCAGTCCATCGTCAATTTGTTCTAAAATCTCGAGTATTTATTTCCGTGATGATGACTGATTTGCTCCAAGCTCAAGCCCGGACCAGAGCTCGTCGGTGATATGCTCCAGTCGGCTCAATAGAATCTTCCTAGCCCAGGTATGAAATTTGGTATAGGTTGCATTGAGATACCCTGAATATGTGTCTAATGATATGCACAATCCAGGTCTCGGCATCTGTATAAGTATTTGAGCGTGCTTCGTAGAACGACGGCTTCGGTAGACATTGTGTCGGAAGGACAAATAAGATCAAAGTGACACCTCAAAAGCTCGTCTGCTGGGAGTACTTCAACAAGTTGCGTGTCAAGCAAGATGATGTCTGGAAGTGCCTGTCAAGCAGGTGGCGTATGCACGAAGCCCTAAGTTTCCTGAAGCGGAAAGCCCCCTCTGCACCGAGGTCTTGAGGTGCGACATGAAAACGGATGCAGGATTGTCAAGGGAAAGTGCCAGCACCACGACTCACAAACCATGAGCAAGTATGTCGGTAGTCAGGTCATCATCAAAATGGCGAGGGCGCATTCGCTTTGGCCTCCTTGGAAGGGTACTCAAGTTCGATATCGTTTCTGTTTCGCCAGATTTTGTTGCGCAGATTGATTCTGTTTCCTCTTTCCTACATATTTCTCCAAATGCTCAAAGTGTAGTTCAACGTTGTCATCACCAAAGAGTTCGCGATCCGTCGATGCTCTGGTTATGATCACCTTTGGCAATCCCTGTGGAACGTCGTCATCTATCTGATCGGATTTTGATCGAAAACACATCCCAACCGGTTTTTACGTCCGAAAAGCGCGATATGTATAAATATTTTGGGGGATCAGAACTAAATTGTGAATACATGTGAATACAGGGCCCCAGGTGCTTGTTATATACGCATCAACAACGTCAACGCTCAGGCACCTGAATTAACTTGAACACCGCGCATGAGGCTGAGTTCCTTTGCCACACGAGATACAGATCACTGGTACATAGAGACCAAAAAGAATACGAGGGATCATTGGGGTAGTGACATCAGATGGAACCCTTGGAAGGGTCTTTGTAATAGGTAAATTAGGCGCTCTTAAGGCCAACTTAATTAACCCTGAAAAACCCCGACAGTATGGATCATTTGATTGATCATTTCGTTATCGATAACGAGAGTGACCGAGTCATATGGTTCTCATCAATTCATGAGCTAAAATCTAGTAGGGAGACTAGTCAGTGTTAGCGTTGCTTCTGTTGCTGATCTTTCATAGTATTGCAAGACCATTATTGTTACCATCCCATCCTCGGATTCAGTATGTCGAGATGAATGTCAATTGATGCCTTTCTGTTCACCAGAAGAACTTATTACGTACTCCATCTGCCAATTTGGACTCGTTATCTACGTAACGCGACGCAAGGAGGCCCCAGATTACCGGTAAGCGAGTGATCGATTGCCAACGAAGCATCGTCCCACCAATACTGCAGCAGGTCGGAAAAAGAGAGGCGTTCGTATGATCTGGCAGCTGACTGGCTGAAAAGGGCCTACAACATGACACAGGCACACCAACTCTCCTAGGCTGCTTGTTTTTAGTTGAAATTCCAACTAAGCCTTTCGGGATTTCGACTACGACCCGCCTTGAACACTCACATTTCCGGAAGAAAGCGAGACGCCTTTTCTTTTCCGTCTTTTCTTCTGCCCTTTCATTATTTTATCTTGTTTTGTTGTCTGATCTCAACCCAACTGGGCAACTGGGATATGAAAATACAACGAATCAGATCATAATCATAATAGTAATAATACGATATGCGGGCGTTCAGACAATGAAGATGATGACGATGGGGGCCAGACCTGAATCGTTTCAGAATTGGACTCCCCAGACTCAGGTTGCGACTTCTCCGTAGCGCCCATTCTATCTACAACACCAAGGCCGTCAGATCAGGAACCGGTCACGCTTTTGAGTTTGATCATTCGGTCTTTTCTTTGTTGCAAAATTAATCGTTACGGCTGGCCCGCTTGCATTCTTACTTTCCCTCCGGCCCTCAAGGAGGGATCGGATCTAGGGGTGCGACTTTGAACCCTGATAGGCCTCACGAACTGCAGCAGCAAGGAGGTGTCGTACTACATTGTCATATCTACTACATGGTCAAAATAGTGCTACTAGAGTAGCATTGTGGACTTTACCCCCCTATCACCCTGGGAATTCTTCAAACTCGCGTTTAGTCTAGCCTGAACCGTTTTCGATTTATATTGACTCGTCGCGCCAATTCAACTTTCTTGACTCGGAAGCACATCGAAAACGAATCTTGTGCTTGTATGTCATAGTATTGAGGCCCTAAGTTGGCATCAAATTGTTAACTCTAGCGAAACGTTGCGATAATTTGAATACACCACTACAATGCCTGCGAGCATTTCCGGTCGACGAAAGGGCAGCAGGGCTACCCGCAGCAATAAGCCTCCTTTAGCAGCTAGCAAGGCACCGGCATCTCCTGTTTCCTTGCCAGCTGTTAAAGAATTGAGCCATCCTGTGCACCCCGAGCCACAGAAAGAGCTAGGGATGCAGAAAAAGGCACAGGTTGGAGCCGAGCTTATCAGAACGCAAAATGATGCGCCTTCTAACAAACCGAATGTTTTTCAATTCCTTCAGGAAGGCGACTCCTCATCAACAACCTCCGAAGATACCGACTCGGATTCTGATGGCGACCAGGAAGAGGAAGGGTTACAGGCCCTTGCTCAGTCGCAACTACCGCGAGATACCAGGGATGCAAATTCCTCATATCTTATATCACCCGAATCCTCCTTTCGAGCGAGCAGTCCAGAGCAAACATTTTCCGTTACTTCCAGAGACTCAGTCATAACTGACCCTACAACATCTCCCGACGGCTCCCCTGCCACAGCCTATCTCCGTTTGGCTAATAGACAGAATCTTCAAAAGATTGCGCAAGCGAGAAGTCGACGTGATATTGTACATCAGAGACAAAGCCCGCCGCCCACAGACGATGAAGACGACGATGAACATTCGGATTATTCTGTTCCGGAGGACTATTATTTGAACGAGCGCATGCACTACCACCACCAGAAGCAGCAAGAGCAACAACATCAACATCGCTCCCATACAAGCCGGCCACACATCCACAGACAAAGGAAAAGTCGAGATCGAAGCCAAAAATCCAGACGTGACCCATCAATATCCTCGGAAAGAAGCGCAGGTCAACTAGTCAAGACTGATACTAGCGACAAAAACAATAAAATCGTCAAAACATCCACCGCTGAGCCCAGATTATCTTCGGGGTATGCCCTCTTAGCCTCCAAACTGGATTCATCAACAGTCCTCTCGACCACGGATTCGAAGAATGGAGACCGTCGACTCGTCCCCGTATACCGACGATTCGAGAATGTCAACCACCGCATTCTTCTACACTTACAAGACGAAATTTCGCAGTTAGAGGAAGAACTCCAGATGATGGATGAGTATGAAGCGAAACATCGCGTCGCTATGGCTGAAAAAGAAGGACCGGAACAGCTAGAACCGAGCTCAAGACGGATGGATGTAGAAGCGGCTGGGAGATACTCGGCGTTTCATGCGCGACGTTTKGAGCTTGTTGATAGACTTGCGTATAAGGTCAATCAGTACAGTACGTACTTCTTCGTTCTATCTTGTCGCGAAAACATTAACTAATCTTGAATTCAGATGATGTTCTTACGAATTACGCCAAGCTAACCCAAATCCTCCCCAAAGCCTCACCAAAGGAAATCCAAATGTACCGCTCCTGGATGATTGAACACACCCCCATCGCCAAAAACGAAACCCGATTTCTAGATCATGACCTAGATCTGGTTTCCCTCAAAGCCGCAATCGACGCCATTCCAGCAGCAGCTGTGCGTGGCGACAGTAGTACTGGCATCCTCTTTTTCATAATCGGCGTGTTATCGACCGCTTTGCTACTACCGCTTTTGGCTTATTGACCGAATAAGCCCTAACTTCCTGATTTTCTCTCTCGATTTGCGCTTGAAGAACCCGCCTTTAGATCTGCTCATTCCCCCGGTGGGATTTTCGGTTTCGGATGTTTTATTTTATTTCATTTATTGAATGTTCTACTTGATACCTGCATACCTGTGAAAAATTGGGCTATGATTTTGTTTCCAAAATTTGATACCTATATACATGTACACATTACCCACATTACCAAACTTGTGACAGAATACGTCTAATGACATAATGATCAATACGATTAATGAGCATTACACAGCTACCCCCTGCCATCCTAGTTGATGAGACAAAATAGCATTGAAGATTACCTAAGTAGCTGATCTGCCCCTAGTGCCGTCTTTTCTATATTCGAACCAATTAAAAAGTTAAACTTAGAACAAGGGTCAAAGGGGGAAACAGAAAGAGAATTTAAAACCTGGAATAATACATGAAAAGCTGTTCAAATGTGGGCTTGAGGACCACCCAAGTCATTGAGTCATTCATCAAGGACATATCTTTTGACACGGCTTGAAGGTCAGAAGTAGTTTGAGACTCTTCGAAAGAGCAGGTAGAAAAATAATAATAAGTCAGACAAGACAGAAGCCACTGTTCAAGAAACACCTCATACGAAATCATGATACCAAAATGACACAGGGACTTTAATACACGTACACACCCCATGCGCCGATCCGCTGCCAACATCATCTTGTGAAGCGAAATGAAAGAAGGAGTAGAAAGAGAAAAAACATGTCAAGACAGTAAAGAAATCTTTTGTTTGGACCAACCAGAACAGAAAAACAGTAAGATAGAGGAAAAGCTCATCACGTGGCTGGTGTAGGAGTTGCGCTCTGCTTCGTAGCTGGGCTTTCGCTTCGTGCTTGTGAGGAGGCTTGCGTAATGCTCTGTGGCGGATTGGGGGTACCCGATACTTGACGAGAAGCTTCAAACTGAGCCTTGTGTCTTGCCAAAGCCATAGCTTGTTCCGCAGCCGCGGTCCGATAATGAGCGGCTGCAACATTAGGAGACATGGCATATTGTCCCGGTGTCTGTGTTGCCGATGGTGCGTAATTCGCGTACACAGCAGGTGAAGGCCCCGTTTGCTGAGGATAATAACGCTGAGCGTTGCCTGGTGCCGGGTTCAGGTACGCTGTACGTGCGGCGGTCTGTGGCGTGGCATAACCTTGAGGCTTTTGTGGAGAAGCACTTCTTCCTGCAGTGAACGCAGGATTTTGTTGATAACCAGGTCCCGGCGAAGGCGCCGATTGTGCGCTATAAGGAGCGTAGCCATTTGGTGTAGCCCTTGGCTGAGGCTGGTATTGGCCGGGAGAATAGGTGGGAACATTGCTTGGTCGTTGGGATGGTGAGGCCTGCGGACGAAGACCGACATAATTTTGTTGTGGGGTACTAGCTGCCGGAGTATAAGGCGTAGATGACGATTGACGGCCCTGATAGTACTGTGGGCCAGCAGCTGGTTGCTGAGGCCTGGCATTTGTTGTAGAGTACATGCGTTGATTGTACCCAGGAGTGGCTTGATAAGACCCYGTTCGCGATGGTGTTGCAGCAGGCGCAGTTGCAGCAATTCGTCTCTGTAACAGTGAATAGTCATCCTCTTCCATGGTTCCGTTATAGGTCGGCATCTCCACCAGAATCTTCTGACTAATATTGAGCTCAGCCAATTGGTCTCCGTTCAATTTCGCAACAGCATAAGGAGGTAAATTTGATATGATAGCTGCAAGTCCCGCCTTCAAAGTTTCGTATGTAGCAAGTTCTGCGGCAGATGGAGAAATCGGGGTTCCAGTGTTGTCATCAGTTTTTGATTCACCTTGTGATGGTGATTCTAAGTTGCGATTTCGACGGAAAGAGTTCAAAGTCTGCAGGAGCTCAGATATGTCTTGAAGTACCGCATCAACATCTTTATCATCCATAGCTGCCTCGCTCGTTTCTTCCGACTTGGCCTCGAGGGAACCGTTTTCAATGAATGACTTGACGTCTTGTTCTAACGTAGTTTCGTCGATTCCAGTAAGTGGCTGATCCTCATCTAGTCGAGCCGCTTTGTGAAGTGCCAACATCGCATTGAAACGCCTAGAGCCTCTCTTCGCCCACCACATGCTGCTCTTGGCATCTGACTGCATAACGGAATGTGAACTATCAAATGAAGGAGCAAATGAAGAATAAGCGCCGTAGATGACAGCTGTATCTTCGTTGATATATCGAGCATTCTGACTGCTGGCTTCCCCTTCATCATCTTTCTCTCGTCGATCCCAATACGAGGGAGATTCACTATCACCACCGTAATGCAGCCAGTAGCCAGATGGAAGTTTGGCAAATGAATGGTGGTGTTTTTGACCTAGAATATTATCATAGTCTGTGATGGCGTCAAATGCATCAATCCATGTGCTCGAGGGATCTCTCGCCCATGGTCGACCACGACGCGGAGGCTCTAGCTGAGCAAGCGTTGAGCGCGGCGCAAATACTTCACCGAATGTCTTGACCGGTTTCTCGTCCATTTCTAGATTGTATGGAATGGCTCGGGKAGTTGTGATACCATTCGGCAATCTGTCTTCAGGAAAAGTCGCGGACCTTTCAGACTCGGTGTCATTGAGCTTCTGTAAGCTAGAGAATAGTTGTTTGGCATTGGAAGAACTTCCCCCATAGAGGGTCAAGACTTTCCTGTCGCGGCGTGTGATATCCCGGGGCGATTCATTTGAAATAGGTTCAACTTTGATTTGGGCAGAACCCTGAGACAAAGCTTGATGGACGAGGCCATTCAAACGATGCTTGAGAGCAGCGACTTTTGTCTGCACCGACAAAACATCTTCATTATCAACCGCAGTCTGTCTTTCGAAAATAGCTGCGCATGCTTGGTCTACGTCACTCAAAAAACCTTGATAGGATAGGTATTGCCCTCCGGCGACGCGGGATTCGATGCTATCCAGATTGTAACTTTCAGCCGAGAGCTTTGGGCGTTTGGAGCGAGGTTTCGATGGCGACGATGGTGCGAAGGACGAACTGAAAACGGATAGATGCTCATCATCCCTGGAGGAATAGTTGGATTAGCAAGCCTGAAGTATGCGGATGATTTTACGATTGACGGTCTTACTGAGCAGCAATCTGTATAATGTAGCGCAAGTTCGTATTTAGCTCCGCCTTGTCCTCCTCACTGGTTTTCACTGTAGATTTCTTCTCTTGTGTCGGGGTTGCTGCGGGGGTCGAGGCACGCCTTCGTTTTCCAGGCGTCGAGGGTGCTGCAGACTCATCTGATGGAGGATGGAGGACCCCGTTTGTTAGGGGCATGGTGGCCGCTTCCCCTGCTATTTCACTGGCCATGGCGTTGTCCGGGAACTTTTCCTAGACGCGCGAACAAGAACACGTCCCCACGAGGAAGCGTTCCAAATCAATGGCGCGCCTCAAGCCACGACCATGAAATTGGAGAGAACGAACGACTAATTACAAGTTGATGTTTTCGAGGCGACTTTTAGACCCGACAAGCACGGCGAAGGTGCTCAACTCTTGGGACGAGGGCTGGTGATCGCGTCCGGGGATCGCAAAAACGCTTCTGCACCGTAGCGTCAACCGGCTCAAACACCACGGGAAGCACAGGAGAGGGTGTAATCGTGCCGCACCACGCACGAATTGCTGTTGGACAAAGCAGAAAAAGTAGAGAATGAAAACTTGATAAAGCAAGCTCAAATTCGAAGCGAGAACAGGACTCAGGCAAGGACAGGCCATCAATGAAGGAGGTGCAATTCTCTTACGATCTACGGTTGGCCCAATGCGGGTTAGCGCTCAAATCCTGTGACGCCGGGAACGCCGGCCACTCACAAGCTTACTATCACGTGAGCCGCTGCCAGAAATAATCTCGCATCGTTGATTGGCTCCGCGGCCGTCCTTCTTTCCTCCTGCTGTCTCGATTCGCAAATACCTTTATTCTTCTATTCTCGACTTTTATATTTACGCTTTGGAACCATCAACTCAGCTTTCATCAGTGCCTTGACTCTGCATAGGAGAAAGAAATTTCGAATGCGTCACTCCTTGGTCTGATCAAGGCTCAAGGACATTCTCATGGATGTCATCTATCTTGAGTAATGCCTCTTACAGCTCGGGGCTACGGGCATTGTCGAGTTTACAGTTGAGCAGAAGCACTTCCTGTCAGGTTTGTACAAGCCGGGCATTCAATTTTGTCGGAAGGAAAATTACGCTGATATATTGTTATCTTTTATAGAGTTCATTACCGTTACCACAAACTCCTTGTCTCCGATGCGCTCGCAGCCGCATTCGACATCATGCAAATCTATCTCAAGCGTCTAGGGATGTCTCGAATGACCAGTGTGATATACCACGCATTCATCGTGGCCCGTTGGCATACTGGAAGAATCTTCGTTGGAGATCACTGAATTCTTGGGTCTCCGACCATGCAGAAGCCCCGAACAAATCGATAGTGACTTCTATTTCAGCTAACGGCACTGAAAATGGCACTACAAGAGGGTCTATCCACGATCATGCAGAAGCTCTGGAAAATACGATACCCAATGGCGTAACAGATAATAGCTTACACGATGTGAGACCTGGGAGGGTTGCGACCTCCTCTCGCCCCGGCGAAGAAATAGACCTCTGGGATGATGGAAGTCCTTGGGAGGAACTGAATCTTGAAGTAAAAAAATCTCATGCAGTGAAGGCTAATCCTGGTGAAGACGCTATTCTCGACGATGAATTCCGTAGCACTTTTACCGAATCTCTGCCTCACGTCGAACACGCGCGCTATGTGAATACTAATGTTTTGTCGAAAATTTTGCAAAAATACCTATTGTTCTTGAATTCGCAAGCTTCTTCAGGTTTCAACTCGGATGAACAAGAGTTGACAAGGCTTTCTGAAATTTTCAGTMGCGAAAACCAGCGTTTATTACGCATCAGAGACTATAGTCCAGAAGATGTAGCTGCTTGGGCGTGGATCCTCAGCGTCCAGGATCCATTCCGAGCCGCAATGAGGCTACTTGTCTGGGATAGCCAGAAATCGTCTAAACCACGAACACCAATTTTTGTTGTGAAAATACTTCTTCATCGTCCCCATATCGATGTGCGTGTTTATCGGTTACTTCTCTCTTATTCTTTATCTCATCTCCTTCGGCGACCCTTCAAGTTAAAGGACTCAGTAACGAAAAGAAAATCCGTGAAACCATTTATCGATTCTCACCATGCCATTCTATCTCCGCAAAAGGCTTCCGGTTTGGTGACTATCTTGTTAAGAAGAGCTCGTGAAATGTTGCCGGCGGCTCAATTCAACATCGCCCAGGCCTACGTTTACTATCTGATTCATCTGCTCCCGTTTCTTCATACGAAACCAATGGCATGGGATACCAATAGACTTCGAGCTGAGTACTTCAATAGGTGTCTTAGTCAATTGGGAATACCGTCAAAAGTACTACCATACTTATCTGCGTCCATTCAGCAACAAGCACAATTCGAATTGCTTAAGGCGATGGCTGCCCACAGTCCTGTCATACCAGTCAATCGCTCAGGTTATCAAGCTATCATGGCTGTACAATTGGCCCATGAGAAAACCCCGGCAGAGAGAATATTTGCAAAACAAAAGGCACTCTCGTGGCCCCCTTGGAAAGAAGCTCGAATGGGAATCGACTCAGAACGTGGCAACGAGGGTATGCGGAGTCGCACGATGCAGGTATTGTCTCAGATGATAGAAGCCGGCTATGCGCCCTCTCCCTGGGATGATGTGGCTGCAATTCTCGCGGGCTGGGATACCGATGGTACTCCCACTATTCAGACGCGGAGTCTAGCGAGACCACAGAAGTCTTTGGGGCCTGGTACCAAAGAGTCCAAGGTTACTTCGACAGTTTGGGCAAGCCGAATTCGTGCGACCCGCACTTTACGAGAGGCTTGGGCGTGTTTTCTATCATATGAAACTCGTTGTGGCCATCCCAGTGAGCCAGTATACCATGCCATGGCCAGAAAGTTGATTTACAGGATGGAAGGAAGTGACGACATAAATTCTAAGAATGAATCCCTTCCGGGAGATGGTTTCGAGGTTTATCCAGAACCAAGCTCAGCTCGCGACGTAACATATGTCCCTACAGAGCCGCCAACACTTGAAGAACTGATTGAGCGGATGATATCGCAAGGGATTTTACCGGGCGTTGATTTTGTCGCTCTGCTACTACGTTTCTCGCCGGATTTCTCAACAGGGCTGAGATATATAGCTGCATTTTTGAGCCCGAAGCAGACGAAGGCTGTGAGTGCTCTTTACGTTGGGGACCTTGAAGGGGAAAATTTAGAAACCCTAAAGGCAATGAAACCTAGTCTTTTCGACTCGATCATTACCTTCTTTTGCACCAAATCACACTTGCCATGTCCCGGACATCGCTTCCGCAAATCGGATCTTTTCCCAATTCTAATGCAGCGACCATCGCAGCTCGTGGTCGATACGAGTACCTTCTTCTCCGACGAAGACGTCTTACGAGAAGGCAACTGGAACGGTCACCCACAGACATTATCGCACGCAGTTGAACTCTTGCTGGCCAGAAAGCCGCGGCGGGTGGCAGCATGGATACCTTTGCTCAAGGCTTTAGCTTCGCCAAGGGGGCCGAGCGAAGAAAGATTGGTCAAGCCACATGTGCACTGGTACTTCGCTTGGTACGAGGTATCCGAAGTGATTCACTGGATGCAGGAACTGGGCCTTGAACCTGGGATGGAGGGTTTCATCGTCCTTTGTCAAATATTTGCGCACGCAGTCGGCGTAGGAATTCAAAGTATAGCGGCAGCCGAGGAAAGCTTATACTTGGCACACAGAATGAAAAGACAGAATGACAAATTACATGTCAACATTGCGGATGATTTCGAGTCATTTGTTTACCAGGGACTTCGGGTCTTGAAGTCCTATTTCGATCGCCTTGTGCTGCCGATTCATCCTATGTTATTTAAAAATCAAAGTCCCAGCAGCGAAACTGGCCAGTCCTCCTCGCTTGAATTGCCTAAACTGCCTGGAATGATCGTGCCAGACATGATTGAGGTGCCCACTCCTGCTGCATTGCATTCCTTTGTCAGAGCTCTCGGAACTGCCGAGGACCATGACGGTATCCTCAATCTGCTCGAATGGATGAGTCGATACGCGTCGGAAATCGCAGACGCAGCTGATCTAAAGCGAGGTGGTAGAAAGATGTTGCGGCGCACCTTGACTGCTATGCGAGTTTATCTCGAAGATCTGAATGCGCTCAAATTGCCTATGCGCGAACCCGAACCCGAGCCTATGGTGAGTGGCAAGGCATCTCTCGATTCTTATTACCAACTCGGCGAGAAAAAAGATGATCATGCAGAGGCTCGTCCCATATTCGTCGATGGAAGAGTCGAAGAGGCATATGAGATTATTGAGAGCACGGCAATCTGGGGATCTTGGCCCTCGGACGATGAGGTTCGAGCATACGTTGCACATTATATGCATCCTGATATATAGGGTTGCTTTTGCACTGTAAATATTTGATATACATTTGGCGCAGGGATACCATTGATTTATGTATTTTAATAGAAATAGGGTTTGTGTGTACAAATAGAATAGATCTGATACTTATCAGATGAATGTATGGCTGGCTACCGATGATAACCGAGGCGGCGTCTGAGTGGATCGTATGACACCGGGACTTCCCCGCATACAACCAGCTCTCCTCCAGCTCTCTGGGTTTAACGTCGTTCCTTTCTTTCAACATTCTCCAAAGACAAAGCGTCCAATCATTCACACAAAATGCCACCCCGAGGCGCCATTGTCTTCTCGATTCTGCGACCAACTCGGTCGACGGCGACATTCTCACGCGCTACAACTCATTTCCAAATCCGTACAAACAGCACAGCTAGCACCTCAGAAGCAACCGGCAATACCATCAACGTACAACAAGTCCCCGCACCGGGATCGGGATACGTGCGCGTCCTACTACTCAACAGACCAAAGGCTCGAAATGCAATTTCAAAGGAACTATTGAATGCCCTACGGTTTCAGGTTGATGCGATCAGCGCGGAACAGGGCAATGGGCCGACGAGGGCTTTGGTACTTGCGAGTAATACGGACTCGGCTTTCTGTGCGGGCGCTGACTTGAAGGAAAGGAAGGGGATGACTAAGGAAGAGTACGTGGCTCTCCTTTCTTTCAATGACTTTTTTCCTCGCTTGAGCTTACTGATTCCCGACTTACTAATAGGACGAACGCATTTCTGACCAAACTGCGCGGCACGCTATCACGACTCGAGACTCTGCCCATTCCGACGATTTCTGCGGTGTCCTCAGTCGCTCTCGGAGGTGGCCTCGAGTTAGCCTTGAGCACTCAACTTCGCGTCTTTGGATCGACCAGTGTCGTAGGATTGCCCGAAACCCGTATTGCCATCATACCAGGCGCGGGAGGCACTTATCGTCTCCCGAAACTGATCGGACTCAGTCGCGCACGAGACCTAATCCTCACCGGTCGAAAAGTCTCAGGTGCGGAGGCATATTTCCTCGGTATTTGCGACCGGTTAGTCGAAGTGACGCCCGAGGAGGAAAAACAGGAAGGAGTTGCGCGAAATAAGGTTTTACATGAGGGAATCAAGCTTGCGCTGGATATATGTGAAGGCGGACCGCTTGCGATCAAGGCCGCGCTGCAAGCTGTGAATCATTATGAGAATGGGGAGGAGGCTGAGAATGCGGCTTATAATACGGTTGTGGATACGGAAGATAGACTTGAGGCTCTTCTTGCGTTTGCCGAGAAGCGGAAGCCGGTTTACAGAGGGCGGTAGAGTCATTTGTTAGAAGAGAAATGCTGAGGTAAAAGATTCCTCAATCACAACTGTGAAACGCCCTGGCAAATTCGAAAAGTATAAATATGTTTTATTGATGCCTAGATCAGTACCTACATACAGATTCACATGATCTTGAGTCCAGCGTCCTCTTTCCTCGGAACAAGCAGGCGTGGCGACAGGACAAGCACGGAAGATTATCCAGCTGCGTAGCTCGAGTCGCACTGTACCACTGCAATGATCAAAACAGTGATGAAACAAAGCAGGTCCGGTGGCTGACAAGAAAAAACAAGCTTGAGACGGCAGAGTGATCGACTTTTCGATGCATCACATGATTTGGCGAAATGTAACCGGGTGATCCGAGAAGGTTTAGTACGTATTCCGTAGAGGGGAAGCGAGAATGCCACATGAGCGTCAAGATTCCAGATTCGCTAATCAGAATAGTCAGAGTACTTTTTATGATCAGAGTCCTGGTGAGGCTGTGGGGATAAGGGGCGTCCCGCTGTGTGGAGAGCCGTGGTAAGACTAAGTCTCGAAGATCAACTAAGTTACGTACGTATTAACTATTACCCCATGGTCAGATCAGCCCCAGCCCCTCCAGGCACCGATATAGACTGTATCGTTGACTCACTGTACGTGCGGCGAGGCTCACCATCGGCACTTGCATCTGCTGCCAAAGATACAGCAATCGTGAAGAAGCGTGAGATTAGTCGACATGATAGAAATGAATAATCATACTAAGCAGAGCGGGAAGGCGCATTAGCAGTAGGAGCTACCTAGTCGGCGGGTGATGCGTCGTCTGTTCACGGGACTAGCCCCAAGTCAGATGCGCTAGTGACTCTTCTACAACTGCATATATAGCCTCGTCCTCTTTCTCCGTTCCATCTTTTTCCCTGAGACTTCCTCTCTGTCCTCAAACCTCCTCATGGAATAAACAACCATGCCGACGCTTCGCAAAATCAAGCAGTACGGCCTGACAGAGGTGTACATTTCGCCTGGGAGGCCCGCACAGGTCGAGTAGGCAGCTTATTTCCTTCAGGAGCCCTTCAAATGCTGACCATGATCATAGTGTCGTCCTCGTCCATGGTCTTAACGGCCACCCCAAAGATACCTGGACAAGCAAGAGCGATGTCTTCTGGCCCACCGATGTGTTGCCTGAATTTTTAGAAAATTCAAGTCTGCGCATCCTCACGTATGGCTACAATGCCAATGTTGCCGCTTTCACGGATGGTGCCTCCAAAGACCGCGTTCACCACCATGCAGAGACTCTCGCCAGCGAGTTACATGCCAATCGAAGTCTGCGCGGCTGCCTCGAGCGCCCGATCATCTTTGTCTGCCATTCTCTCGGTGGCCTGATCGTAAAACGGTGCTTAATTATGTGTCGCAGCCAGGAGAACGAGAAGTTGCGCCACCTTCGCTCGATTTACATTTCAACCTTTGGCATCTTGTTCCTGGGCACTCCTCACACCGGCTCTGACGTCGCAAAATGGGGTTTACTTATTCAGAAAATCTGCAGCGCTGTTTTCCCCAAGAAGTTTATGGACACTTCTCCACAATTGATCGAGACACTAAAATCGAACAACGAAGTGCTCCAGAACATCAACAGATTATTCAACGATTTTTTCGGTCGCTTTCATGTATATTTCTTTCACGAAACCAAGCCCCTCGACATGAAAGGAACCCGCGAGTTTATCGTAGATGAATCGTCTGCTGCCCCAGACGTTCAAGGAGCCGAGCGCATGGGAATCGAAGCAGACCATAGCTCTATGGTCAAATTCGAAGATGACAGTTCACCGGGATTCGAAGCTGTTGCTGAAGCAATCATTCGCTACGCGCGTGAGGCACCCCCTGTAATCACTGGCCGCTGGAAAGAGGAAAGGGCCCATGTGCACCTCCAAGTGCACTCTATGGCGGACGAACTAACTCGATGTGAGCAACCTTTCTAGTCWCCTCTTTGTATCTCTTTCTTTGTGATTTACTAACTMATTGCCTAGCTTCTGTCGATTTCTCCCAAGAACCTCCTCAGCCAGAAGCAGAAAGTAGAATGGGTAGGGCTCAATATTTCATTACAAATTCCGACGGCCCTCCGAGCGTGATGAGGGCGTACGAGGTTGAGGAGGCTGATCCAGTTGAGCCACGATGATTGGATTAATGTACTTGCACTTGATGTTCTTCTTCCCCCTCATGCGTCGTATGACGTCTTTCCACTATGCATGCGCAGCCTGTCCTCAATTTTCTCTACGACTCATGATTTGACGTTCTGATGCACCATTTTCTTGTGTATTTCTACCATACAAGAATGAAATCTCATCTCAACAGCGAGCGTGAGCTGATGTGCTTTGTTTCTTGTAGGTAACTCCGTACCGAATCTCCCCCTACCGCCGATTTTCCCCGCCGAACATACCCCTCGCATGGCACAGAGTGTTGAGATTCTACCTACTCAGCGTGGCCCACTGTTTGTCGTTCCTCCCGGATTCCACCCGAATGCCACTTTTATCGGAATGGAAAAGGAGTTGAACGAACTCCATATCCGTCTTTTCAACACCAAGAGACGGGAAGAGAGGGCGGCAGCTGTACTCATCTGTGGAGGTCCTGGGTCTGGAAAGACGCATCTTGCCCGTGAATACGTTCACAGTCATCGCAAAGATTTCCCTGGCGGCATATTTTGGATTGATGCCAAGTCTGTTCTAGCAATGTCGACTTGCTACTGGGATGTTGCGCAAGCAGCAGCATTGATTGATGGTAGAAAAGAATATCCCACCTCGACTGACGCCACCATATTCGTGGAGCAAGTTCGCCACTGGTTTGAATCAAGGGAGGAATGGCTCATTGTTTTTGATGGGGTGAACTTTGATGAAGATAGCCAACTGAATGCCTTCAAGAAATACCTGCCTTTCCGAAAGAACACCAGCATAATATATACGTCTGTGGACCGAACGCTGGCAAAGAAGCAACGACTGTTCGAACCTTATCGCCTTAATGTACGAGCTTTGAAAGCCGAAGAGGCTCGTCAATTGCTCTTTGACGATTTGGAAATAGAGAATCCAACCCCTGAGCAGTACAAAAAGGCGACCGAAATAGTCCATCATTATCAAGGCCTCCCGCTAGCAATCCATGCCATTGCTCATAGGCTTACTGCCACGCGGAAACCCTTGGAGAGATATCACCTCAATTCACATCTGACAGATCAGCGGCTCSCGGAGCCGTTCATAGGAATCATGCAAGACCTCCGCGCTCACGAGCATTTTGAGGCGATGAACCTGATCAATTTATTGGCGTTCTTCGGACACCATGTCCCGGTCGGTATGATTAGCTGGGGGAAAAGCGCACTTGAGGGCCATAATTTACCAATATTGACAAGCAGTCGACCGGGTGAGCCTGGCGACCTCGACACTACTTTGGGTGTACTTATTCAGTACGGGCTTATCGAGAGAATTTCCGACCGTTATCCAGGTAAGTCATTGCTACAAAGGGACGACTTCAAGGTGGAAAGCCCCGAAAGTGAGATTTCGGGTTCAGAGTCCTTTACAGAGAGTATGGCAGCCTCTGGAATATATCAAAATGCAATTGATGTCGTGAAAATCCACAGCGTCGTGCAAGCATTCTTTCGGGACGAGTTGAGAATTGTCGACGGGAAAAATAAGCAGCTTCAATCTGACTCCACTGACAGTGGGACCTCGCAATTGCCTGACAGCCAGACATCACAACCAATTACTAGCTTCTATACGTGGTGGTTGCTGAATGCAACGAGGGTTTTCTGTAAATCTTACGAAATTGCTCGGTATAAGATGAGTCGAGATCGCTCAGGCTGTCTCTTCGTGAAGGATTTGCGAGAGTATGAAAATCATGCCGAGCGGTTAATGTCTTACTACAGAAAGGTAGACAGCCGTCCGTCAATAACGATTGTGAAAGACACCAAAAAGCTTCTCAAAGAAGCAGTGAAAGACATTAGTACGGAGATCGGCAAAATCTCTCCAAACGCATTCGAGGAGTCCTTCCGGCTTGGAAAATCAATTTTCGACCGATCAAGCAGTTCGTCATCCGGGCCTTCTTCGTCGCTAGAAGATAGTATGGCGTCCCATCGCTCGACGTGGAATGACGACTGGGAGTCTATCAAAGTTCAATCTCCTGTAGAGTTGGCCAATCCACAGCAAAACCCGTTTCAATTTCCAGATGCCAGTCTGTCTCAGGAGGGACTCCACGAGCATATCCCTTTCCAGTTTCCGCTTGCTGATTTGTATCGAGAAAGACTTCAAGAGCAAAATGATGGCTATCTCAGCGATGGCGAAGGAGGATTGAGGGTAAAATCACGGCGGTCTTCGGCAGATTCGTCGAGGTACAGTGAGAATACTGAGATACCACCTCCTCACCCAACGGCTCCCACCGCTCCAATAGCTTCTGTTGACGGMCCTGCCGCTACTTCTACTACTGTACCCTCACCTGCTCCTAGCCCCGGTGAGTTGGGTTGGGAAATTGTTCAAAGAAAGAAGAAAGGAAGTAAACTTTCAGACGTACCGAAAAAGGGACCGAGATTTCGTGGCAGACTTAAGGATTTAGGATCATTTCGACCTTCTCCTATTACCAAAATGTCATCTGCGCAAGGGGAGGGCTCTATGAGTCGGATTCTTTCTGGATCTAGTGATAGAAACACAACCCCGACGAATGCGAAGGAATTGCTAGCTTCGTTCCAAAAGCCAGATGCCCGGAAGCAAGTAGGAGATGCTGATCAAAAGGAAATTCATTCTGCATGGACATCGCCAGTTATTTCTCCACCAGCAGCAAAAAGGCCTTCGTCAGAAATTCCACTACCCGCACCGAGTCAAAGTGCACCAAGTGTCCTGGGTCACGGCAACAATCCCTCTCCCAAACCAAGGCCCAAAAGTACGATAGAGAACAGGTCAGATCTTCGATCGGAGCTCAGACCAAGTAGCGCGCAGACTACCAGCTCCAGGCCATCACCAACATTGGTCGAGTTTGGCAGAAATCATCGACTGAATCCCATGAGCCATAGCGATCCATCCCTGGTGCGCGGGAGGGGGCAATCCCAGTCCAACCCCAATTCCGCGCCGGGGTCTCGAAATCATTCCAGGCACCCTTCGTCGTCTGTGAAATCGACATTAGGCCGTGAATCTTCGAAAGCCTCGATACCTGGTCCTCAAGCGTTCAGACTGAATCCGACACATCAGGCCTTTATCCCGAGACTAAGTACGAATGACATGGGCTCCAGATATGTCCCTGTCCCTGTCCCTGTCCCAGAAGGAGGAATGGTCATCGACGTACAGAAGAGGAATACTCGGAGATGGGATGAGGAAATAGTCTACCCGGCTTCAAACCTGTCTACATCTCCTCGACAAGCGATACCTGGAGGATACACATCTGAACCGCTATCCGCAGATATGTCTCGCGATCCTTCAGGCCAATCTCGTGCGTCATGGCAGACGGATCCTGTTCCTGCAACTCGGCGATCATCGCAGCAGCTAACGCAGCCGCAGCCGCCTACAGCTTTTGGTCCTCAACTACCTACCTCACCAACATATACTGTAGTATATGCTCCAGAGGGCAGTTCAAGGCGTCAAGCCGCTGCATACACGGTTCCACTGGCTGCGCCTAACTCTATCGACTATCTGGGTCTCAGCAACCGCTTTGAATTCGGAGGAGAGCCAGATACACCAATTGTCGGTGGCCGAGTACTAGAGAACCAAAGCATTTTCTTCGGCGAACACGAGGTTGATGTAGACGAAGCACGTCGACGAGTCATGGATTGGAACTTACGCCAGTCACCTGCGTTGATGTACGATCCTCGAACTGGACAGCCCTTTTTGGCAGCACCGCGCATGCGAGCTCAGCGATCTGATCCGGGGACAACCATTATACCGGTTCCCGTGGCCGTTCCAGTGCATATGCCAATTGATAGTACTACAACGACTCAATTCGCTCGTCGATCGAGATCAGGGAGTTCACCTGACCCAGTCTATCCTGGATTCGGAGTGGGATTGGGGATTGATCCTAGATATGGATCTCCTCGCAATCGCTAATACCTTTTCTTTTGTTTGACTTCATATTCACTTGCATTGTGTTTTGTTGCCTTCCCTTTTCTCTGTCTTTTTGTCTTGTTCATGATTCGTTGATACCCCCTTAATCATAGCATGGTGTTACGGAATGGTCTTTGAAAACAAAAGCTGATTGCATACGCTTAGTTCTTGATGGGATTGGGTATGTCACCGACTAATGTTCGTTCTTTGTTCAATCGTGTAAATTCGGAGTTTTTGTTCTGCTACTGTACGGAAAGAGGCGTCGGGAAAAAAAAAGGCATTTAATGGCGTTGGGGTAGAAATGTACATGGAGCATGGAGCATGGAGCATGAGCGAAAGGAGTTAGGAGAGATGATATGATACCAAAATGGAAATTTTTTTCTTAAAATCATCGAAGTCGTCGACTTCAGGTATGTAGGGCTAACTACATGTAGCCCTAACGTAGATGCCAGGCGTAGAAGTGGCAGCCTCGGGCTCCGACACTAAGCCACTTACAGACTAAACGTCCATGACCGAGGAACGACGTAACTCTGACACAACCAGCTGGGCTAACCCGTTTGGGGGAGGCTTCATGCATTCATTTTTTGGCATGCTTGCTTGCTTGAATGACGTAAAGAGCCCTATATAACCTTCTGAGTTCATCCCTGCGTCCAACAGCTTACCTCTAAGCTACCGTCTCGAAAACACTGCAGAACCATACAGCAATAACAAATGTAGGTTGATGAGACCACTTATATAACATACTTGAGGTGGATGAACTGACTGAGATGATTACTTAGCTTCAAACACACTCGCACTCATCACTATGGCATTCGTAACCCGTATTGTCCCAGCCCGGTCTCTCATGACCGGCGCTTCCTTCCAAGCCTACCGCTCATTCTCTACAACCTTGGCAACACAGAGAGGGCCCGTCGAAGCCACTAAGGATGTTCTCAAGAAGGCCGATCGAACGGTCTCCGATGCTGCGGTCAAGGGTATCGAGACTGGAGGTATGGTGACCTGTGTTACCTAGCATGTTCAATTGCTAACGCTTGTCTATTAGAAACCTTAACACACAAAGCACAAGAGACCCTGGGTGTGAAGAGCAAGGAAGCAGAAGGAAAGGCCAAAGAATTGGCGGGTGAGGCCAAGGGCAAGGCACACGAGCTAGAAGGTAAGGCCAAGGGCAAAGCCGAAGAGCTCCGCAGCGGACGATAAGCCCAAGGTATCAGCCAGAATGGCTTGATTTGATTTCATTATTTTGCATGAAAACCATAATTGAGTTGTATTGATAGCGATCCGATGTTGAAAAGCATCAGTTTTCTAAGTCTTCCAATTTTCTTGATTGTATTCTTTGCTTGTAGACGTCGTTCAAGACTGTGAAAGCATGAGCACGTATTCCCTAGTGCTGTGTCCAAATTTCAACACGTCCTTGTCACGTAGCTCAATGTATCGTCCACCTGGAGCAGGATTCCCATTGACCATAGACCCGTTCGAGCTCTCCAAATCGATGAGGTATGGTCGAACACGTCCCGTCTTGTCTCCAAACTCATTCTTCTTTTCCACGTAGCGGAACTGAATAGCTGCATGTTGCTTAGAACAACTCGTGTGTTCGATAGGGAAATCCACAACAAGATTCTCTCTTCCTATCAACCAACAGCTACGTTCGCCTAGCGGTACCATTTCCAACAAATCCTCACCTTTGAAGACATATAGGCGCCAATCATCCTTTGCTGGTGGTTTACGTGCTTCGGCTGGTTCATGGTATTTGAGCACCACTGAGCTGCCGTTGACGGCGATGGTGTTGCTTTCTGCGGCAAGCCTGCCGGTATTTGCAAAATTGGGTTTCTCTTTGACCGGTGCCGGTGAGCCTGTCTTTGTGGCCTCGGTTGATTCGAATGCGTCGTTTTGAGATGGTAGTGGACCTCGCGACCGAACTGGTGCTCCCGCAGAGCGACTACGATCGCGTCTATCTCCAGACCGTCGACGTCTCGTAATCTCCTTCGAGCCCGATCTTCGGTGTCTGTCGCGTTGTTTGGAACGCTCGTCAGGCTCGGACGAATCGTGCCGCCGTCTTCGAGTATCGTGGTCTCTCCTCTCTCGACTTCGGGGTCTGTCGCTGTCTCTCCTGCTCACAGAGTTTTCTCTTCGTCTCCTCCGGTGGTCATCTCGCCTGCCCGAATGTCGTTCTCGAGATCGATCTGGAGACCGTCGTCGACGTGTATGTTCCTTCTCGTAATCTCTAGACCTCTCCTGACTGCGTTCAAGTTTCCTTCGACTGTCGTTGGCAACAGGGGATCTTGAGCGAGAGTATATCCGTCGGCGATTTTGGTCGTCTGTATCTGGAAACATTCTGTATATTTGAAGAAGCTGTTGTAGCCGTTGTACAAGTAGCTCCAAGCTTGGCTGTCAATCGGAAATCGACCCACAAGGCACGTGACGTAGCCACAAAACGGGATCGGCATCGAAGGGTCAGACCACCGATCTGAACCTCGTCGGATACGTACAACTTCAACTTCGATTGAACTTCCTAATGGGATAAAATGGGCAGTTTCATTTCAGCTGCCCCTTTTATATCCTAAGCAATGTGATCATGTCGTGGAAGCAGACAGTCTTTGGCCACGGCAGCATCCCAGCCTTCAACTGTCCGAGATCGCGTGCTCACTACCTGCAATTGCCATGGAGGGGCAACCCGTACGAATATATTCACAGCCGACATTATGCATCGGTACACAGTGAGCATTCCATTGGAGGAGATCACCAATGGCCAACAGCGCCGTCGTTCACACCTTATGACATTCTCCGTCAAGAGCCGGCAGCTCCGTACTCGAAGAGGCGATATTACGAACTCGTGAAGCTATATCATCCAGATCTGCAAAGTGATGATCGAGACCATTTCAAGAAAGTTTCAGAAGAGGTCCGGCTTCAACGATATAGACTTATAGTAGCGGCCCACGAGATACTGTCCGATCCCGTAAAACGAGCAGCCTACGATCGCGACGGAACGGGGTGGCATAGTCACCCGGATCACCCAAACTCGAAAACAGATTCCAAGGCATATGCATGGGCTGCGAATAACGATGCCTCAATTTTCAACAACGCAACGTGGGAGGATTGGGAAAGATATCACAATAGAAACAAACCTAAACAAGTACAGATCGTGTCGCATGGGACATTTGTATCATTCATACTTTTATTAGTTCTCTTTGGAGGCTTTGCTCAGGCATCATGGATCACGCAAACCCAGTGGGGTCTTGATCAGCGGGTTCAGGAGATGAATGCAAAGTCGGCACGCCTTCTAGCTAAACGACGCCAGCAGACGGATGAATTGAAGTCTAGAGAACATCGTGTACAGAACTTCCTGATACGGAGGGATCCAACGGGTGCTGGCTTGAAAGAAGAAGAAGAACCTGTCTATAGAAAGGCACTTGATAAGCAGGCCAGACTACCCAGACTACCTGCTCCAGAGATCGCTCTACCGACAGAGCACCAGTCGAAATAGTCCTACATGTAGACGTGAAGAATTTGAAATCGCTGTATATAAGCTTGTTTGATCAGCAGTTAACATGAACAATGTCACAGAGTAATCGATCAGCGAGTTTCCTGCGCCGTATCCTGGAACTTTCACTTCTTAAGAGTTACTTCTAATCTCTAAAGCAAGTGTTTCTGCAGCTATGCAATTCAAGAATGCCTTCATAAGCCTCCCTTGGCCATCATTCAACTTACTACGGTCCGAGGTTAGCACAAGCAAACTTGCTAAGGTTAAATGAGCTCATCAACATGCGCCGTCACGTGTCCGGAAGGCGCCGTATCGCTCGTATAGAGCGGGTTTTGAGGCCAACATCGAGAAACTTGTTACTTCTTAGTCCTCAAACTATGCCTTAGCGCACTAATCAGATTTCAGGATGTATATTAGCTTACCGGATCTCTAAATCTCCGGGGCATCTGCCATTTGCCAATGCTACCACGGGTAGCTAGCTGTCATGGTGTCGGCTAGCGAGGCCTCTGCTACCAACAATGGTGACAAAGGACGTTTCATATAGTGTCCATCTATCGACTGATATCATCTCAGAATTAGAAGAAGCCGCTGAAAAAATGGAAATTTCATCACGATAAATAGCGCAATTGGTCATATCGTCTCCGTTGTAATGGAATCGAAGAAAGAGCTTGACATTGCGGAGGAAAGTGGTGGTCAGACAACAAACGCGGGCATCTTAGGCCAGGACATTGTGCCAACTACACTCTCATTCAATGCAGTCAGCCCAGTCGACGTCTGGGTTCACAATTTGACGGTACAGATTGACACGACACCTTCAATATGGCAGGCCTCTCCAGCACAATCATGGCATCGGCTGCTGAGGCCAAAATTCAAAAGCGACGACGCATTATCTTACAAAACCATACTTAATGGCGTTGGCGCACATATGCCATCTGGTAGTATAACTGCCATAATCGGAAGCAGCGGTTCCGGAAAGACGTCCTTGCTAAACGTCATGGCCGGAAGGATGGAATCTAGTCGTTTGAAGATCTCCGGTTTAACAACTTTTAATGATGATAGCAATATTGCGCATATGCGTAGCTCCTACGTGATGCAGCAGGATGTGCTGATCCCAACCCTAACTGTGAGGGAAACTTTGCAGTATGCTGCTGACTTGCGTCTTCCGCCACCGATAACGCAAGCTGAAAGAAAAGCTATCGTCGAACAGGTCATTTTGGAGCTAGGCTTGAAAGAGTGCGCAGACACGAGAATTGGAAATAGTGCTCATAAAGGGTGCAGCGGAGGCGAGAAGAGACGGACTAGTATTGGCGTACAGATGTTGGCTAATCCATCTGTGCTGTTTTGTGATGAGCCGACGACAGGTACGTATTGATTATAGGGAGCTGTCGAATTGTGCCTAAGAGAACCTATTCAGGACTTGACGCTACGAGTGCATATCAAATCATTAGGACCTTGAAGGGTCTTGCAAGCAAAGGTCGTACTGTCATTGTTTCCATTCATGCGCCACGCTCTGAAATTTGGAGCCTTTTCGATCATGTCATTCTGCTATCCCGAGGCTCACCTCTGTACAGTGGTCCGGTATCAGAGTCTCTTCCTTACTTTTCAGAACTTGGATATACCATGCCGACTTTTGTTAATCCGGCCGAGTTTCTGATCGATCTGGCTGCTATCGACAATCGTTCATCGGAGCTAGAAGCTTCTTCGCTAGCTCGAGTAAACTTTTTTCGAGATTCATGGCAGACGAAGGAGAAGAAAGGTGATGTTAATGAAGTTGGGGAAACCGCTTCGCAGGAAAACCTTCCGATTGCACCAAATGATACGAATGAAATAACAAAGAAGGTACCCTTCAGTCGAGAATTCAGCGTTCTTACATCACGGACCTTCAAGACGACACTTCGTGACCCCCTTGGCGTAGCGGGAACTATATTCGAAGCAGTTGGTATGGCAGTCATCACCGGCTGGATATTCCTGCAACTAGACAAGAGTCAAGCGGGGATCCGCTCTCGTGAAGGAAGCCTATACACGGCCAGCAGCCTCAATGGCTACCTTGTCTTGACATACGAGACGTTCCGACTAACCATCGATATACGACTTTTTGACCGAGAGCGAAATGAAGGTGTGGTCACGGTGCCTGGGTTTCTGCTCAGTAGACGTGCTGCACGATTTCTCCTTGAAGACCTTCCAGCTCCTATACTGTTTAGCATCATATTCTACTTCATGGTTGGGTACCGCCTCGACGTCGCTGCCTTTTTCATATTTTTGGTTATCTCAATTCTGGTCCACTATATAGCAGTATCATTCGCAGCTGTCGGCGTCGGCATCGCACGCAGTTTCTCCGGCGCAGGTCTCGTTGCTAACCTTTCATTCACTCTACAATCATTTGCTTGCGGATATTTTGTGCAGTCAAATCAGATTCCGGTCTATACAAGATGGCTGAAATGGACTGCCTACACGTTCTATGCGTTTGGTGCTCTGTGCTATAACGAGTTCATAGGCACAAGCAGTCCCACCTATGGCCAGTTATACGATTGCCCTTATTCGAATGACCCCTTGGACCCGGCATGTAAACAGTACACGGGTGTCTACATAATCGAGAGCTTAGGGCTCCCTTCTAACTGGATATGGCGACCATGCGTGATTTTGGTAGCATACGTGGTTGGGTTCTATACCCTAGCAGGCCTCTTACTTCAATACAACAAATTTGCTATGGGAATTGCACAGGCCCGCAAGTCCGATGGTGATGCACAAACGGGGAAAGAGATGGCGGTAGTTACACGTTCGACAGAGGACATCCGGCGCGTTCTTATATCACTTAACAAATATACGCTCGAGATCAAAAAGAAGGACTATTTTTGGAAAGCGCCTCGCACTATTCCCATCTTGCAACCTATCACCACCGAGTTCCAAGCCGGCCAGTTGAATGTAATCATGGGGCCATCCGGCAGTGGCAAGACATCGTTGCTGAACTCTATTGCTCGAAGACTTCATGGGTCAATTGGTACCAAGTACAGGCTCGGTGGCACCATGTCTTATAACGGCGCAATTCCCAGCGAAAGTGTAATCCGCTCCGTTACCTCGTTCGTCACCCAAGACGACGATGCACTTATGCCCTCGCTTACCGTTCGCGAGAGTTTACGTTTTGCAGCTGGCCTTCGGCTTCCGAGATGGATGTCCAAGGAAGAAAAGAATCGAAGAGCTGAGGATATCCTCATGAAAATGGGCCTGAAAGATTGCGCCGACAATCTCATTGGTAGCGATTTGATCAAGGGTATTAGTGGCGGAGAGAAGCGAAGAGTTACCATCGCTATTCAGATACTGACAGATCCTAAAATTCTCCTTCTCGACGAGCCTACATCTGGATTGGATGCATTCACAGCCACATCGATCATGGAGGTATTGAACGGCTTAGCTGCCGAGGGCCGAACACTCATCATGACAATCCATCAGTCACGGTCAGATATATTTCCGCATTTCTCAAATTTGCTACTTTTGGCTCGTGGGGGATATCCCGTCTACTCAGGTAGTGGAGCAAATATGATTTCGTACTTTGGCTCTTTTGGCTACCATTGTCCACCGCAGACAAATCCTGCGGATTTTGCTTTGGACCTTATCACCGTTGACCTTCAACAAGATGGTCGTGAGGCGACTACTCGCAAGAGGGTCCACCACCTAATCACTGCCTGGCAGAGTACTGATCATGTGGTGACAAGGCAAACATCTCAAATCGCCACGCCGGCTGAGCTAGGTAGCCTTAAGAAACAAATGCACCCTTTGCGCGTAACATTTCCTTTAGTCCTCCATCGCTCGACAATCAACTTCTTTCGTCAACCTGATTTGATCATGGCGCGTACCTCCCAGATCGTTGGCATCGCAATCATTATGGCTCTATTCTTTGCCCCGATGAAGAATGATTACGCAGCAGTTCAAACTAGGATGGGATTTGTTCAGGAATTTGCAGCGCTGTACTTTATCGGTATGCTGCAAAACATCGCTGTCTATCCCCCGGAACGCGACGTCTACTATCGCGAAGAGGCGGATCATTGTTATTCTGCAGAAACATTTATACTGTCCTACACTGTGCTGGAATTGCCCTTTGAAATACTCGCCTCTATACTCTTCGGTGTCATAGCCGCCTACGCAGTCAACATGGAGCGCAGCGTGCTAATGCTTTTTGTTGCCGCATTCAATTGCTTCGCCATAATCAATGCCGGAGAGTCCCTCGGTATTGTATTCTGCACCTTGTTTGACCACGTCGGATTTTCTGTCAATGTTACTTCAGTCATCCTATCTATATCAACGATCATGGGCGGAATCATGTCTTTGAATCTCAACACAGTTCTTCAGGGTTTCAATCACCTCTCTCCGATCAAATATGCCGTTGCGAATCTCGCTCCTTATTCTATGCGTAATCAGGTATTTACATGTACGGATGCGGAGCGTCTGACGAACGGACAGTGTCCAATCACTAGTGGAATACAGGTCTTGGACTTGTACAATCTGGATGCAAGCCCTGCGCTGAATGTTTTGTGGTTGACAATTTCGGTGATTGTGTACCGGCTTCTGGCTTACGCAGTCGTCAAAGGGGTCAGAAGTCATGGATTTTGGGATGGTGTAAAAAGGCTTCTGTCTAGATGATAAACTGAGGGGGCCTCTATACTCGTTTTAAAGAACTCAGAATTGCTTTCTTTAAGCTATAGAGAGTACTTTAATACTAGATAAGTAGTTATTACAGAGATTGGAAGTTATAAATCTTAGAAATGTATAAAAATGCCTTCTATCTAGATGATGAACTAGAAGAGTCTGCATACTCCTTCAAACATGAAGGGTTCAGAACTTTTTTCTTCCAGCAACAGGAAGGCTTTACTGTGCTGCATTATTTTCACTCTTCTTCATACATCATCTTCTTTTCATCCCGCACTCCTCCTACTCTCCATTATGTCGGATCTCTTACCTATTTTTTTTTGAATTGAATTATCTTTTCAACATCATCAACTACCTGCCTACCACACCAACTACCACTGACTACAGCATGGCATTCAAGCATCCTCGCAAGAACCAAGTTATCGACCGCAACAAGCGCGTCAAGATCTCGGATGACATGATCGCTGAGTCACTAAAGAAGCCACGATTCATGCCGCCTTACTTCGAGCATGATGCACTTGACCCAAATCTCTACGCAGGAGGTATGTGACTACGCTAATGCCCATGAGTTGATAGCTAACAATTTCAAGAATGGGCAAAACCATGTGCTCAGATTTCTACGGACCATCTTCCCTACGACATTGAATCGGGCCCTTATGAAGAGGACAATGCCGACGAGGAAGAAGATGACGAGGAGGAGATTAACAGAGTGAGTTCCCCGTTCCTGACTTTTAAGTCACATTTTGAATTGCTTATGATCACTGATGATATCGCAGGTTCTCGATTCGATGCTCTCAGGAACCGAAGACAAGGTGACCATTGAGTCCAGCACCGCTCCGGCACCCCCCTCCGATGCAGATCGTCGTGTCATCGGTACGCGCCCCGTTGAAGGAAAGGGCAAGAAACTATGTGGTCTCGATGATATGGACAAAGACGACCGATTAATCTACTATCTGAAACTGGCCAAATGGTCCGAGCGTGCCATTCATGAAAAGCTCGTGGCTGAAGGTCGCATCGGTTACAGTCAGAAAACGATTGGGACGCGCTTTGCTCGTATGCGTCGCTTCATCATGGCAGAAAATGACCAGCGACTCAAAGACGGTACAGTTGTCTGGCTCGCAGCCGAAGTGAGTCGACTTTCCGGAATGGTTTCCAGTTTGTTCTTCAGACTAACACACTTTCAACAGAAGAACCTTCTACCAGATGCTGTAGCATATGCAACCCAGCAGATCGACAAGGAGCGCAAGGCTCTTCGCCAGCGCAAATGGGAATTGGTATCCGAGTTCATCCAGAAGCGCGAACCTCTTGCCCTGTACTCTGGTGAAGCGTGTCGCGAAGAATACGAGACCATGTTGACGCGGGACGACGACTATGACGCTACTTCCAATGATCCGAAAGTGTCGAAGTTGGAAAAGGAACGTCAGACACATGCTGAAATGCTTGAGCATTTCAAGCAGTCCGAATCTCTCTAATGCAGCACAAGTGTTTTGTCCTTCATTTTTGAATGACCCAAATTGCTTTTGAATCGTTGACGCTCTCTAAGGGGCGATAGCCATTAATAGTCATATTTATGCCAATTCACAACCTCGCTTTAGCTTGCCATTCTTCATTGAGCTTCGTCTCCCACTCCACCCTATGGTCCCTACTATCTCGTAATACTTTCTCCACCTCCGCATCACTGAATTTATGGACTTTATCCAATGAAACCACTTTCGTAGAATACCATCCAGCATGATGGTATATGACCTTTCCAAGATCCCCACGTGAAGTTTGCAGTGGTCCTGCTAAAACATCCCGAAGAAATTGAGACCATCCTTGGAAGAATAATCTGCCAGCCGGGGTAGCGATCATAATGAAACCAAAGACATGCGGCATGCCCTCGTATTGTTCCACAATAACAGGTACACCGGCATGATACATCTTGCGCGCGGTCAATAAATCCTCATCTGTGAGAGCCTCCTCGCCGGTGGTAATGTATATAGGAGGAGCGCCCTCCCAAAGTTGTTTTGGACAAGCGAGTGGTGACACCAATGGGTGGTCGACTAGCCATGCACTACAATACATATCGCTTCGGGGAGGGTTACTCGGCCAAATGCTGTCTGGGGTCTTTGCAGTAGGATGGTACATCGTTTCTGAAGGTTCATGTGGTGGTGGAGTGAGATAATCATATACTGCGAAATCACGAATTGAGGGCATAGAGCGCGTGATATCGCACCATGGAGAAATTAGTGACAGCCCGGCTGGAAGGTCGATAGAGACTTCACGACCATGAAATTGCACGGTTGTGGATGTCCTCTTGAGTGTGAGGAGAGTCTGTAATAGTGCCAGACTGAGATTGCCTCCCGCCGAGTCCCCGGCGAAAACAATTTTGTTGGCTGGGACTGGTTCGTGGTATGAGCCCTCAGGAGGGTAAATAAGCGTCAAGTAAGCTGTTAGAAGGTCGACCAGAGCCGCTGGAAATGGGTTTTGAGGAGCCAAGCGATACCGAACATTTAAAGCCCGCGCTCCCGTGAGTTTACAGATATGTGCCACGGGTACTCTGTGAGTGCAGGGGTCCATAAGACTGAAGCAGTCAGTACTGAACTCGTCCAAAACAAATGGTGTATCTTACTATAAGGCTCCGCCATGAATGTAGAATATAACCAAATCGGATTTGGCCTCGGCCGTCAGTGCTTTATATTTCTCTTGTTCAGAAATATCCGGCAGTGGCGCATTCTTGTCTACTCCGCTGCGGTACCCTGTCCACTCGGCCTCCACCGCTTTCACAGGCGGCAGCTGGAGCAACTGATACTCATCGCCTTCCGACAATGTCTTGACTGCATGAAGAACAGCATCCGCGACAGCATCTCCCGGAGCCGGTAACGTCACTTTGGATACCCACATGGGACCTTTGATCCCAGGGTCATTCATCGATCTGCGTTGCTGCGTGCCGGCAGATACTGACATGTCCAGAAATGAGCGGATAATGGCGACTGTCATTTCGGTGCGCAGGTCTTGCTTTTTGGATGCTGGTGTGACTTGTAGACCATGGTAGACTAGGGTTTTGAGGATTAAAGGGATGCGTGCCAGCAGTGCCTTGAGCAACGCTACTGGGTTGTTTAGAGTTGACATTGTGGATGTCTTGAACTGGGAACGCAGAAAATGCCAGCAATGCAGAGGAGAGCAACTTATTAGAGAGAAAAACGAAATGCTCTTTGTACAAAAATAAATCTATGACAAGAGAGTTCCAAGGAAACTTGGAAGGTTGAACGCGGAGAAGGACGAGCCTCGGTTCATCCGGCATATGATCTCATAGCAGCTAGGGTTAGGGCTGATTTTCGGAGCCCTAAACGGCTAAGAGAGAGGCTGAGGTGCAAATAAACTTAATAAAGCCATTGGCTGCCCCGTCTTTAGCCCCGCTTACTGCAGCGACTCCCATGGTACCTCCAGGTGCATATTCTAAACAGAGCAAACTAAGTACCTGATAGGTAATTACAATGCGGCGGAACTAAACTTGTTGGAGCCTATCAGCCACGCCAGCGAGCGATGATAAACCTACGCGGGGCACAAAATCGCCCTCCAATGGCATGACAACCACAGCATACACTGCCCAATCGTCTTGTTCCTGGAAAGTGATTGGCACGACGGGTGATATCATGTGATCTGCATCGCCTGCTGTCGAATATATAGAGATGGATATGCTTCCCGTTTTCCTTCCTCTTGCTTTCCTCACGCTTCGGAGAGTCGACCGCTGACAACCACGCACATGCTACTACCACCACCAAGGTTGTGTATCTGTGCAGAGCCTCGATCGGAAATTACGTTTACGTGACCTTGAATATCTTCTTCTCGTTGTTTCGATCGCTGCCTGTAGGTATCGATCGATTCGCTGCTGGACGAGGATCACCAAGTCATCGCATCGCAGTTTCTGACCAGGCTTCCAAGGCTCCCGCCACACTCATGCGAGTCCGTGCATGATCAAGCAAGAGCGTCGTTTTTTTATCCTACTTTTTTTTCGCTCTTTATCATCCAGCCAAATCGTCCGTTCGTTATTTTTATATATTATCTGGATTCATTCGTTACTGTGCTCTCGACCAACTAGCTTCTCTCGCAAGCCTACAACGTCACTCGTTAGATCTTTGACAACCGCAAACACCATGTTCAAACGTTCTTTTACTGCAAAGAATCGAGTGGGCAAGGCTGTGAAGCCTGCCAAGAGGACCTACCGTGACAAGGCCAAGGAGAAGATGGAAGAGTCCTTGGACAGTCCGCCGATGGGGAGGTACGCACATCATTTATACCATGTAGCAACAATTATTCAGTGACTGATCGAATTATAGCCCCATCACGAGTCCCATCGTGACCATCGTTGTTGGTCATGAGCGGCGCCTGTTTGCTGCTCATGAGGATGTCCTGTCTCGGTCCACCTACTTTGAAGCTGTGTTGAAGGACCAGTTCCTGGAACCCAACGGAAAGAAGGTGGACCTTCCTGACGAGTAGGTCTCTTTTCTTTCTTATTTTTAGGCCATCTTTTAAAGACGGCGGAAGGTTCATAGTTGACTTCCTCCAGAGAACCAGAGATATTATCCTGCATTCTTGAGTTCCTATACAAAGGTGACTATTTTCCGCGTTTGCTTCACCACAAACGTCGCCACACTTTGGAACTTGAGGATGCCCAGGACGTTTACAAAACCGGTGGCCGAGGTTCCAGCATGGCTACTATGTTTCATTCCGGCGCAGACGCCGAACTCCTTCGAGATACCGTCGTCTACTGCGCTGCAGAAAAGTACGGTCTTGATGAGCTGAAGCATCTTGCTCTTCGCAAACAGGGTATTCAGAGCGGTATCCCCGTCGATGTCATTCTGAGGTCTGCCCGGTTTGCCTACGAGCATACACCGGATACCGAATCACGACTCCGTGCGCATTATTTAGCATTGATCATTCGAAGCCGCAAAACATTCAAGAGAAGTGGTACCATGCAGATGGAGATGGAAATTGGAGGTAAATTGTTTTTTGATCTGTTTGTGGCTATGAGCAATCACATCGATGACATCGTGGAAATCGGGTGAGTCTCTTTTCTTACCTACCCGTTTCTTCATCTGTTCTCATGCTTTATACAGCAATAGCCGATCACCAAAATTCATCTAATGATGAGATTGTACCTATTCGCCTTCAAACAGATCAGACGGTTGGATAGTGGTGTATTATCGAAGCAGAGAAGATGGACATGAACTCGACCAGAATGGCAGGATAACCAAGAAATACTTTAGGGTTCTTCTCTTGCTTCTGCAATATTACTCTTTCGTTCTTCGAGGTTGGCCGCCACTCTTATGGTTTTGAGCAAAACCATCCTTACTATTTCGTATTAATATCCCTCAAATCCTTGACGTTGTTTTTGCTTTTGTTGAAACTAAACAATTTGCCAGATAGTTTTTGTTTCCTGTTGATTCTCTGCGAGAATCATCCACACGTACACTTTTGTTTTCCTATGCTTGCTTTAAGCATGTATTCTGCTTTTGGCTGTCTACTGCTCATCGCGCCTTGATGTGGTAGTATCTGTACAATACTTCCCGGCTGCGAGAGCCATATGTGACATGATCATTGTGAGTTGACTACAATCAAGAAATATTCGGCCACCTCAAATTTTTCATCATCTTCTCAAGAGATCCTTGACTCTCACTCGTAGTCTCATCGATAATCACCTCCAGATCTTCAAATTGTAGATTCCAAATCTTCCCTCACTCTATGTTCTCTTCACTTTCTCACTTCTCAATCTCTTAATCTACGTCCAATCATCACCTCATCGAACTTTTGATTCTTGATCTCACCACCAGTACATCTCACCTCAAGTAAGTATTCTTACCAGTTACTTTCATATTTCTGATCTCAGTTCACTCTACTCCTATCTTCCTTACCAAGTGCGAAAGATTTGTCCTTCCTCGTTCATCCTCAACTCTCTTTTCTCAGTCATTCTTCTACAACCCCCTTTACTTTTCTGTATCCTTGGAGGGCTTTCACACTGCCTCTTATCTTCTCTCTTTTCTCCCTCTACTCATATACACAATCGCTTCCTGATTTACTACCGGGAACCATCCTGCTCGCTCGATACGGCAGACAACTATGGCTCCTCGTCACAGACTCACACCTATTGACGAGGACACCGTGCTTCAGCACGGCATGTCCTTTGTCGTCAAATGGCGCAACCCTGGAACCAACCGAGTTGACTTCTGGATTGGTATTTACGTTCCGGAGGAGCTTTCATTTACTACTCGCAAAGAAGACGACGGCAAGTACATGATGTACCTTCCCGGCCGAAATATTTAGTGAGCACCAGTCCCAATTTCTCTTTATTCTTGCACAATTCTAAAATATGTATCTGTAACAGCCGCCGGATTGAAATCAAGTCCCTCTATTCACTCTCGGAGCTCCCCCCCTTGGAATATAACCAGGCTGGTCATGAGTACCCAGATGTCTACAAAAGAATCTACGGTCTCGCCGAGGAGACAGCCGATATCCGCTACTGGAGCTCCCTGGCAAAGAAAGAGCGCAAATTCAAAGATCGCAAGGACAAGGTCCCATCGATCGATTTCGTCCCCGCTAATGGTGACACTGGTGGAGCGCAGGGTTACGAAGCTGACTCTGATATGGACGATGATGATGAGATCATAGGCAGCGCTATTCGTCATCCCAACGGCTCTATAATTTTTTACTCTCCTGTGGAATCTCAGGGTCAAATGGAGCCAGCCAAGCGCCAGAGAGAGGGGTCTGTAATCACTCCCAGCAAGAAGGCCAAGGTTACCAAGCAGCATCGTCGTCCTCAGCAGCAGGAGCAGCAGGTCCCAGAGCCTGACGGTGAAGAAGTCGTGGACATTTACATCGGCAATGGAACTGACCAGAAGGTGTTCCATCTTTCTCGAAACAACATTAACAAGTCTTCTTTCTTGAAGGGGCTTATTCAAGGAAAGTTCCCATATATCTTTCATCCGTTTCTTCACCACATGAGTCCGGCCGAATTCGAGCCTGTCTATACGTTCCTTTCGCAGAATGAAAGTCCAGACTCTGATCTTGTTTCCGTCTATGGAGATGAAGTTGGAGACGATGACGATGATTGGGAAGACATCCTGGGAGATGTAGGCAGGATGGGCACGTACTGGAAGCTTAAGGACGTCCACAATACCGAGGAATTGAAGGCGTACATCCTCCAGCTCAGACCAACCTTTGCTCAGGCTTGTTTGCTTGGGCTTTCTGAGATGGCTGCAAATGTCACTGCCAATGTCCAAGTGGCTTGGAACGTCTATGGCAGAGTCGACCAGCTACCTATTTACCTCGACTTTATTGAAGGCGTCATTCAGGATTCGGCCCGCGGGAGGGCCCCCGGCGCATGTCACAGTGATCAATTCTCATATGGATTCGGCGCCTCTTCGCAGTCTTGGGTCGTCCGCTTTCTTGCCGAGACTTTCGTTCTATGTGCAACTGGGGTGCCTCAGCGTTTCTGGTCTTTGATGGAAAAATACCCCAGCTTGCGTGCTGCGGTCTTCAAACGTCGGGCTATCCTTGATGATGCGAACATACTCGAGCTCGAGAAAAAGTTTAGGCAGCGAGCGCGCTTGGCCGAGGCTGATTTCGCGATCCCAGCAAAAACGGTAAAAAGAATTGAACAGGAGGCGGCTGGCCAGGATGAAGAAGCAATGGAGCAGGTGTCTGAACCTATGGCAGAAAGCGCTGAAGAGGAGGCAACCGAGAAGGATGGAGAAGGAGTTGAGCAGGTGGCGGAAGCTAATGAGTGATCTTGGGGAGGCCGCCGGATCTAAATGATTTTGCATTTCGGGTTCAAGTTGCTATGCACTATTTATTTTTATATTACCTTCGCTATTTCGGGATGCTGATTAAGGACAATCAATCAAACTCCACTCTTTCACTATACATCCATATTACTGTATAGTCTCGTCGTATAATTTCCAAGTAGACGGGTATACACATTCTACTGACTCAATCAAGCCCCCCAAGATACATTGACATTCGACTCTGACAACTTCCGCTGATGCGAATTATACGTATCTTCTAAGCCTCCATATAAGCCTAAACCCCTCCCACGAGGCTTATGATATATAATTCAAATCGCCAGCTGGCATCGGATTCTAGGGCCCTTCGATGGGATACATACATGAGTCTGGAGTATTCCGATGATGCATATTATGGTTATCCTTCAAGTCCTCACATGGTTTGAATCCCTCCCAGAAGCCGATGATAGATAACATCTAAACCCGCATCGAATTCTAGGGTCTTTCAGGGATACAGACTTTAAATTGTGCCTAGATACTTTCGCGTCAATGCCGCACTCTTTTGATACTGCTGCAACATACACCTATGTGGCGGGAAACGTACACTAAATAATCTGTTTCTCATTCCGAATGAGAGAATTATGTATGATGATAGATAAAATAGCCCTCATCTTAATAGAGCCTCGAAGAAGGGAGCGTCAATAGATGGTTGAGATTTTTCCTCAGGGACGAGTTTAGCAGAACCATGTTCTAGGCTCTGCTGGGCGCTTTCTGAAATAAACAGCCCGAGCTAGGCTCTAGCACACAGCCTTTAGCCAAAATAGAATCAAGATATCCTTAAATCTTTTCACAGTAAGCAATTCCCCGATAAACTCCATGCCAAGCCATGAAGTTAAAAGGGTAAGCATCCAGTACTTTGCTATATCAACAACGACCTTCCCATCCTTCTTCATGATCAGGTTTTTATAATGAGGGACAGTTGCCTATTCACTCTAGAGAAAACTTGATATGAACAATCCGTGTCTGAGATGGAGGAATACGTGACCCGACGATCAGGCGTTGGGATCCAATCTGGACGCATGAGGAAACGGTTCGTCGGACATTCATGTGTGCCAGCATATCTTTCGAATACACACTGGTAACCTGGATATTTAATTTCCTAATCAGAGTTATGAGGGTTTTCCTTCGATTCACTGAGCATACCCGCGAGCTTACGCAAGGCTCACTGATCAGATCACGCGCTCAGTCCTACTCAAGGGAGTGAAAGCAGCGACACTAAAACAGAAAGAGAAAGCCGTGGCTGCGTTAGGGGAAAAGTTCGTAGAGTAGAAATACCAGTTACAACTTCCTAGGAATAGGAATAGGAATAGGATGACCACGATCGACCCATCGATTGTCGCTGACATCGGTAAGCACAAGTACATAGGCAAAAGGATATTCCTATCAACTACGTTTACTGGAGGCGGCGAGATGACTCAATGGGATGACTCTGCAGAATGTGTATTTCCTTGGTCATTTAGTGACCAAATCTAGAGTCATCCGGGTATCCATTTTTGCATTGAAAAATGAACCCGACCAGTTAGCATTGCAAGTGGTATGCTACCTACTAGACCAACTCCGACTCAATAATATCACTAGTCATTAATATAATATCGTTCATGGCTCTTGGGCACATACTATTGTCTATAGAAGATGATTGTAAGCCCTGGATGGTATGTGTTCGCTTAATTCGAAATCAGACTGAAGATTGGCCACATATGCGTTGCTCAGGGGCAATCATGGACTGCTGTTGCACGGCTCGAAAAAATATCACATTGTAGTTTGCACAATTGAGCCGAACGCTTACTCTCCCATCCAAATCCTTGTTTCTTAAAAGTTTCTTCTTGCTTCGTGAGCTGCTAGAGCCGGCAGAAGTGAATCGGCGAGTAAGTCGTTGAACGGTGCAAAAACAAACCAATCACATCAACCGGGAGAATCGAGTTTTCTCCGTGGCTGGCGGGGACTGATACACCAAGCGTTTCACTTGGCTTTGGGGCTTTCCCCTGATCTAACCGCTTACTAGCCTACTACTAGTCACACTAGACTAACGCAAGTTTTTCTGGCCGATACGAAGTCAGGGAAAGGTGAACCGGATCATCACGGGGCCACCACGGGCCACCGGCCATCATGGTGATCCAGACCATGACACCAAGTTGATGTGTGAAAAAGAAAAGTGTCACGAATAGCCGATGTTATGAATGAGTGCTACCTGTCAGAAATCATTAAAAAGGCAGAGATTTGACGTCCGCATTGTTTGTGGATTTATTGGAAAGCAACGAAAATGGCTTCTGTTGATCAATGGCCACATGTAAATTCCAGCACGCATAGTCGCATACTCGTTACCTAGGTTCAATTCAATAGATACATCGACTCTTCTTCTCGATTCATTGAGACCTATCTTCCAGTTACGTACCGGGTACTATCCGTCACCGTGTGATTCGACCGTCGTCGTGCTGTGGCGTCAGTAGCAGAGTCTTGGCTGAGTCCATTTGTTGCACTGGACCAGTGAATTCCGACGAAAAGTTCCTGTTCAAGGCAGTTGTGCTACGGAGGCAGCTCCGTATGTGGTATCAGTCAGATTCAGTCTGCTCTACGACATTACAATCGAGACGCCAAGCATGACCCCATCATCCGATGGGGCCTTGCAAGGGGCTTCTTTTCTGATGGCTCGAGGAATCGAGGGAACACCAGGAGCTTAAGCGAAACGCCACGAGACCGATTGGATAGACGGAGTATGTAAAAATCAAAAGATAGCCTTGTTGGTAGCGTGGAAGTCGCCCCGCGCCTAAAAGTAAACCTTCCCGAAGCGGTAACGGCAAGCCCTAACGTCGGAGGTCTGACACCGTTTTGGCCAACTCGAAACGAAGACCATTCCTGTTCCTGGCGCTAATCCACTTATCCTACTCCGTAAAGAGGAGGCTAAAGAATTGAGTTTGGCTGCTTTTGTTTTAAATTCTTCAACTCTAGTCCTTTTTAGTCATGGGAACAGTGACAACCCACCCATATTGCAGCAAACGTATAAGAGGCTTTTAATGGTGTTCGACACTGACCAGTCTCCTGTCCAGATCTGTGCCTGATTGCTTGATTAGCTTGATAGCTAAAACTTGATCTGGTTTAACCCTGAGGCTGTGTTGACCTTCCGGCGTCTGGGGTCTTCCTCAGAATGTCTTACTTTTGAGCGCCTCCACTGGGCTCTCAACCGTACACGGACATCGTCTGATTGCTGCAAGTAATCAAGCCTCTGGTTGTACACTATCGGTGGGGTGTAGTAGTCTATCTAGTGGGAATTGGAAGTGGAAAGTTGAACCATGCTGGCCAAGCATGGAGACAGTAGCAGTAACTAGTCACTAGCTACCACTGCATAGTGCATACGGAGCAGAACTGATTCTGCATTGTATGCAATGCTTTGTTTTTCGTCCTTTCTGGGTGACCCAAGTGGCCCCTCTCGTAGAGACAGAAAAAGTGGTTCGAAACAAAGGGAGAATCTTAATCCGTAGAGCGTATTGATCCTGTTCCTGGATTGGTCATGGCACTGGCCATTGAGGTCACTACTTGGCATACATGGAAGCCGATTTAAATCCTCATGTAGTCCCCCGACTTATGCCTCTTTCTTTCCTTCCTTTTCCTCACTCTCTCTATATTCACACATCTCTCTTTTTATCATTTTTGTTTTCTTGTATCTCCCTATACCGGCTCCGAGAGCTGCGTCATTCGTTAAACAACAACATTCGTTTGGAGTCACCTCCTACAACAAACCGTCTCTCGCTTTACGTTTGAACACTTTCTATCATTAATCCATAATACCACCTCGTTTTCAATATGAAGTTCTCTTCTGTCAGTGCTGTGGCCGCCTTCTTGGCCGTCCAGCAAGTCTCTGCTTCCGTGAGTCATTCTACTATCAAGCTATTCCAATATATGGTACTAATAATGACCAGTGGGATACCGAAAGTTGTTTCCCTAGCCCAAGCAATTGTGACAACAAATGTACTAGCACTCAGAACGGTGGCTGGGACTGGTCCTGGTTGAGCCCTGGCCAATCCCTCCAGAACTACGATGGATTCGGATTCTCTGGCTTCTCTTGTTCTGAGCGCAGCAGCGGAAAGGGCAAGCGTACTTCTGTATGTTATAAGCACTGCTATACATTGATCATGTCTAACACCTGGCACGAAGGATAAATGCATCTCCGGTTCCATCTCCAAGTCCGGCAAGGGATCATCTCCCTCGATTAGCTGCGACGGTGACGTTGATGCCTTCTCCATTACTCATTTCAGCGTCTACACCGATAAGGATACCGATGTTAACTTCAACTTTGGCATGCCTGACGGAAGCAAGTGTTCGTTCACACACAAGTGTGGATCTGAGGGTACCGATGTCTCTAACGACCAGTGTGGTGGTGCTACCTCTGTTAGCTGGACTATCCCCGACCACAGCGACGTTGACGACTGTGGATTCGGAATATACTCTATTGGATTCGACTGCAGCCCCAGCACTGGTGGTCACACCACCACTAGCTCTCGTGGCTCTCATTCTACTGTCCCTGTCTCAGTCCCAGTCGTCTCCGTACCTACCACCACTCCTGTCTCTATTCCAGTGACTGTTCCTGGAGTCTCGACCGAGGCCGCACCTACCACTGCCCCTGCTGGTCCTTCTACTACTCCTTGTACCACTACTCCTGGTGCCACTGGTGTTCCTGGAACCACTGCTCCTGGCACCTCTGTTCCTGCCTCCACTCCTGGATCTTCTGCTCCTGGCACTACTGCTCCTAGCACCTCCATTCCTGCCTCTATTCCTGGATCTTCTGCTCCTGGCACCTCCGTTCCTGCCTCCACTCCTGGAGCTTCTGCTCCTGGATCGTCTGCTCCTGGCACCTCAGTCGCTCCTGGAACTTCTGCTGCCCCCACTTCCGTTGTTCCCGGAACCTCTGTCGTTGGCCAGTCCAGCCCAGCCGTTTCCTCCCCCGGAGCTGTTTCCACTGCCCCGGTCCAGAGCTTCAGCACTTCCACCGTTTATACAACCACCGAAGTCACCATCACCAGCTGCGCTCCCACCGTCACCAACTGCCCTGCTGAGTCCAAGACTGTCGTCACCCAGACCATCGCCGTCTCCACCACCATCTGCCCCGTCACTGCTACCGAGACCGGCGTCCCCGGAGCCGCCAGTACCGCACCCGCAGGCGCTGCTAGCAGCACCTCCCCTGCCGGTACCAGCCCTACGTCCAGCCCTGCCCCCGGCTCCGACTCCTGCCCCAGTGTCGTCCCCAAGTGTATCAATACCTGGCTCCCATCCACCTGCACTGATAACACCGACGTGTCCTGCTACTGCCCTTCATCCAACGCCACTTCCGCCATCATCTCCTGTATCCAGGCCTGGAGCAGCGACTCTGATGAGCTCTCCACCGCTTTGTCCTACTTCACCGGTATCTGCAGTGGCTACATTCCCGGTAACCCAGGAATTGTCACCGCTGTCCCCACCACCATCACCTTGGGTCCTACTCCTGCACCCTCTGGAACTGCTGCTGCTACTTCTGTGCCATGCACCACCATCACCTACTCCTCTAGCACATGGACTGTTCCTCAAGTCGCTTTCACGACTGCCACTGCCACCGGTGTCGGTGCCACCCCTACTGTCGGTCTTGTGGGTGTGACTTCTGTCCCTGCTCCCGCAAACACCCAACCCGTCGCCGCTGTCACCACCTTGGCAACCAAGACCAGTGCCGTCCCTGGTGTCGCCGGCGCCACAGGATCCAAGACTCCTACCGCCTCTTCGACACTCAAACCATTCACCGGTGCCGCCGTCCCAGGCGCCATTGTCTCACGACAGGGTATGCTCTTGACCGGTGCCATGGGAATGTTGACCTTGTTCTTGTAAACGTCGTGCGTGCGAACAAAGATTTTTGATACTGAGTTTTTTGCGACTTGCTTGTTTCTAATTTTATGTGCCACGTTTGCTGGAATTCGTCTGTTATGGTATCCCATTTCAGTCATCCTTGTTTGATAATAATGAGGGAAGGGAAAGAGTGGTATATTCGGATTAATTTACTTCTTACACTCCTTTATACTATTCTTGAGAATATATATTGCCTAGGCAGCTAGTCCTAGAGCTGAACATTGATATCCAATTCAAAAGTTTACATTCAAGTTGTTGTCCATTCAAGAAGTAGAAGAACACCTAGGTATAAACATTTCAGGAGGGATCCATAATATCAACGGGCTTGAAAGGAATTACATGATCTGATTTCAGGGAGTGTCTCAAATTGATTGTACCAGCAGCTAATTGTTCAAAAGCCAATTTACGGTTCGCTTCTCAGGATGATCCCAGATTCATATGAGTATTTCATTCCAAACTCGATCAGACACAGCGCGCAAGCTCTGGTCAATGAATTCACTACCACAGACACATGCTCCGTTCTGGTCATGTCCTTGGCAGTTGATGCCTTAGGTTTGAGCCTACATCCACGCTGCAGCATTATGCACTTTTTTGATCTGCATACAATTAAACCAGTGATAGATCAAGCCATTGGCGGATTGCGTTATTTTAATCAGAAACTTGTTATCATCACTTACGTCTACTCGGTAACCAATAGTTGGAATATTATTCAACAGACCAAAGCAGATAAAAAGGCATTTACAAGCATTCTTTGTGACTTGAATCCAGCGATATTCAAACTCGCAGTTGAAAACACTGAAGAGATCTCTATCGGTAACCTTGTTATCCGGGACAGAGTTCTACATAATCTAAGGACCGGTGAAGTTGCGGAGCCTTCTAATAATACTAATGACGAGGATATCATTATTGCCATTCAGAAATCGTTTGTGGAGGAGGTGGGCTTAGAAACCGCTACAGACGTATGAACCGTTCGTTCATGTTTCCTACTTATCATGTGCATTACCCAGTTTAGACAGAATGGAATTTGCTTTAATGACCGTCTCTTGCTAATAGTTTTAGATGATTTTATGTTCAGGTTCAAGCAACTTGATCTGTGTGGTGCTCTAGGAGAATTCTCAGTAAGATTATTGAAAATATCCTCGGCGGTATCTACTAAGTCAATCAAGTAAATAAAAGTCACATAATCAATTAGAATACATGTATAACTAAACTACTACTTGAAAGCTTGATTAGCTATCTACAAAAGATATATAATAAGTAGGCCCTTCTAACTAAAAGCGAATTGATAGCTATAGTTTGACTTATACTTAAAAACATAGGTGTAGATATCGTTCGCAGCTATTTGCTGCTCTTTATGTAAGGATCATGGGCCTGACATGACGGCCGCGAGATAAATATTGCTGGTACAGGAAGCTATCCGCAGTGTCATTCATTTCGCGGCCTTATATAAAGCTATAGAAAGAAAGAATACCCTCATAGCTCTAATTAGGAAAATAAATGTCCCTAGTTACAGGCAAGTACTAAAGGATCTTTATATAATAAAGCCCACCATGTAAACACCACTAATTGCCATTTATCGGACAGCATGGCGCACAAGCCAGAATTAACATTGTTGTCATTTATCCCACTGAACATTTAGCTAAATTCATGCCACACGAGTTTAAATGAGCATTATTCCAGTATTCGTGGACAGCTGCACTTTATTATATATCGTAGTCCATGCTAGAGATCTAATACCAAATTACCTTTACGTGTTACCGCAATGGGAAATCATAGTTAGAGCGCAGCCTTGGCCCATCCAGCTCCAGGGAATACACTCTGGAGTCCGTCCCAAAGCGGCTCACCGTTATAAGTCATATCCTCAAAAGCCGGGCAAGATAGGTCCAAAAGCGTGGTTGCGACGAGGTTTGTAGCCAGTTCCAACGGGGCAGCGATGGTAGAGTAGAGATTCGTCAATGCATTGGGACTAACGGTTTTGACGATTTCAAAAACCAAGCATAGTAGGTTGTTGTCCTTCAGCAGATCTGCGGCATTGAGGACACCGCCGGTAAGATTGGAAATATCCACGCCGGTGAATGTATTCACAGCGCCGACATTGCCACCGATACTTTGGAATCGTGTCAGAATTTCATAAGTCAAACTTGAATCGAAGAAGGCCAGACTTACTTCAGAAGTTCGGGATATTGTGTTGCAAAATTCAATAGGTCTAAGTTCAGGTCTACTAAGCCGAAGTCGGTTGGACGACGATACCAGTTCTCTGGAATACGTTCATAGCCGTAGTTGTACTGCAATGCGTCGTCAGATCCGCTCACACCGAAGATGCTCTTGAGCACATCCTTAGCTAATGTCACGTAACTACATTAGCTCCGCTTTTAGAGCGAAAAGTGGTTGAAATGGAGATGGATATAACGTACTGAGGACCCCCTCGGGGTTTTCAACGGAATGATTCCTGAACAGTCTTCCTGCAAAAATGTAACCGGCATTTCGGGCAATAGCACCGGTGAATGGACCGTAATAAAAATTTGGATTGGTAGTGATACTCTCTTCGTATCTGTTCTTCGCAAATTCGGCGATCAAGTCCATGCTGAACGTGCCATCGGTTGACATATCAGAAAAATCCCGGAATTTGGTGAGGTTCAGAGTCCATGCGTCGCCAGTGACATACAAGTCGTCACGAAATGGAGACGAATCCGACTCGATAAAATTATGTGAACCGTTCAATCCGCGTGGGACGCCTTTGAGATTTAAGTATCCATTATGTTCTGAAGTGTCCCATCAATCAAGAACATACCGATTATACCAAATAAATTGCCTAGCAAAGATTGGACTGCTGGCGACTCTCCGGCAATTGAGAAACGGGGATCAATTGAAAGCGGATTCCCAACCCAGAGTGTACCCATTACAGACAGGACAAGGCCAAGGTCAGCACCCATTCCCCATACTTTGAAGGATCGAATTAGCATTATTGAGTATTTATGTTGGAATGCTGCAGCTATACCTTCATTGATTGCAGGGATCGCTTCGGCTAACTTCAACTCCCGTCAACAGGAGAGACTATGTAGAGCAGACGAAACAACTTACCGAAACGACTCCATTATGGGGTATGTACCCATGGTTTGCCAGAGCATTCAAACCGGGACAGGGACCACGCTGGTCTCCCGATGCAAAATCGGGTGGTACGAAGCTATGTTCACCAGTAACTACTATTTCGTTAGAAAGAAAGGGCATCTTGCGTATGCAGCATGAGCTAAGCGTACCTTGGATAGGAGATGATAGAGGATCTAGCAAACTGCGCTTTTTGATCGCCTTCTCGATGCCATTTTGAATTTCAGCAAAGGGGCATCTCTTGTCTCCAGTTGTGGGCTTTATTGACATCAATTTGCCCAGATTTTCGGCGGTTGGAAAGGCAGATACAGCACTTGCGGCCAAAAGGGCCGAAAGCATTATATTCTCGAATCTCATCTTCTGATCTAGGTATTCTGGGCGGAGAAAGGAAAAATGAATGAACGACAGTCAACGAAAGACTAAGGTAGGCTTGATAATCGGTAAGGAATGGACGGTTGAGCAGTCAAGAAACTCTTCCAGAACACAACTTTTCCATAACGAAAGGTTGAAGTCGAATAGACCCTCTCTATCCACAAACATATTTTACACGAACTGAGCTTGGCGATGTGATCCGAGGGTTGGAAAAGATATTCTGGACATCTCTTGGGAACTCCTATCAACTACCGAGCGGACCACCCGGTTGTAAGTCCGTGCTAAGCACTAAGTTATTGGGCAAATTCTTTAATTTATACAGTGCCGATCTGTCATCAGTGCGAAGCTATCTAGAGACTGAGGGATAAGTAGCGATGTCTAAGCGCAAGACGTCGGGTGGTAGCTTAGTTTCACTCTCCTTTGTATTACAGCTAACTAATTAATAATATTACGACATATAACGGTCCCTCGGAGCTAAGCAAATTACCAACCTTAATCCCATTCTCAAATGGGAAAGCTGATGTCCGCATTGAGTAAAGCTGAAATTTATGAGTTTCATGAAGTAAAGGAGAGGGAACTGCGCTTTGATTCACTAGACCTGTCATGGGAATTTTGGTGTCTATCTTCAATTAATGACATTATTTGCGGCTTCTGTCCCCCTTAGAAGGGTACCCAGTGACACAATGGGCCTAATCCACGCAAAGCTTCTACTGCATTGATCATCACCGGCTAATTTGAGTCTTGTCCCGTCAGAAACGAAAATTTGATGCCCTGCCATGTTAACATCCACGAATCATGGTACCACTTGGCAATTATAGCAAAGACTGTTAATATCAAACACGATTATTACGTGGAAGACCTAATAAGTGTCGAATACTCGTCTTAAGGATGGGACCCATGCCTGTGAGCGTTATCATTCTCCTGATACTCGAGTTAGTGCGGGTCAAGAACGTTGCGGAATGAGTCTCTGTTAGAACACTCTTCAATAAATAGAATATGAACAACACAACCGAGAACCGGCCCTATGTGAGAGTATCCTTCACCATTCGGAACAACCAAGATGCGGCTTTCTTTGTTGTTGTTGACGGCGGCGATTTCGACTGTTGTCAGCGCCCAGATAGCCCGTCGAAGTGAAACATCTGCAGTCAATGAGACAGAACTTCTTGGACAATTACCTGCATGCGGCGTATGAACTTGCTGAATTGTTAATCTTCCACGTGACATTAATCTAATTGATGACAGTTGCAATGTCTGTTTCAGGAAATTCCGAAGTCCAATTGTACAGCGACGAATTTGCCATGCATTTGCACAAACCAGCAGCTCAACGAGATGATCACGGTTTGTGTAGCGCAATCTTGCACAATCCGAGAATCACTGAGTATGATTGCCAACCCTTTTCACTTCGTCTATGTTTAAGTCAAAAATTCTGACCACTGGCAGCAACCAAGAATGTGACTTCCACTCTCTGCGGCGCCCCCATCAGGGATCGCACCGCCGTCGTCTCAGTTGCTGGATTGGCCGGAGGCGCTCTTGCGATTGTTTTCTTCCTTCTCAGAATGGTGACTCGCCTGCCACGATTTGGGGTGAGCTTCGGTCTGGATGATGCTGTTTTGACATTCGTTATTGTAGGCTTCTGGCTCCTGGTGGCTGCTTGCCTCAAAATGCAGAGATATTGATTTGACTTTAGGGACTTGCAATTGTATTGACATACTTCTCATATGTTTGTAAGTTGATATCCGCCCAGCAGATGACGCCCGAAGAAGATATTGATTCCTTTTTGAGTGGCATCGCATGGCCTCGGGAAGGACATGTGGACAGTCCCTTTCGATAATATCACCCACATTCTTTACGTGAGTATCCCCCTTTGCCCAAATTCGAATTGTACAGTTGGGCTTAACCTGCTATAGATTTACTATATTGATGAGGATATTTACCTCAGTATCCTGCCGCTCACTAAAATATCTATTCTACTTTTCTATCTCCGAGTCTTTCCGCAAAGATCCTTCCGCATCACAACCTACATCGTCATCGCAATGAATTTGTGTTACTTGATCGCCTTTGTACTCGTCTCCGTTTTCCAGTGTCATCCAATTGATGCAGCATGGCTCAGGTGGGACGGCGAACATCCGGCGAAATGTCAAAATATCAACGCGCAAGGATGGGCGTCAGCTGCGATCAATATGTTTCTCGATATTGTGACTATGGTTTTGCCTCTTCGCGAATTGAGCAAGCTATCGATGTCCTTGAAAAAGAAAATGCAACTGATGATTATGTTTACTCTTGGACTCTTGTGAGTTTTCAATTCGACTTGAGATAATATCTACTCTTGCTGACGGGAAGAAACAGCGTGACACTCGTTAGTATACTACGATTACACAGTTTGGTCGAGTTTGCCAATACGACCAACTTGACCTGTTAGCCTGTTCCTTTGTTTGATTTCATTACCATTTAGGCTGACTGGTGAAAACAGGGGACTACGTACAGTTAGGCTACTGGAGCACAATCGAAGTAGACGTCGGGATCATCTGTGCTTGTCTACCAGCAGTCCGAAAGCTTCTCCGAGGTGTCTTTCCCAATGTGTTCGCGAGCACAGTTCATAGTGGAGCAAAGACACCGGCTTACTCTCATACGCGGTCTGCTCAATCTGGTGGCGGAAAGCGTTTTATCAAGAACGGAGAGTACGAACTGCATCACCGAGATGCAGCTCTAGAAGAAGGCGATGCCATGCCGCTGGTTCAGGTAACTACACATGTGCAAGTGACTTCTCACTCAGTGACACCGAAAGACCGACAAGTCAATTAAAAGAAACTTCTCTTCTATTTGCTGAGATCGATCAGCTTGTACCGTATACGCTGATAGAAATTCATTTACTGGTGCCTGTCAAAGCAGTACGGTATTTTCAAAGCCCGATTTGAAATTCGTATTTTTAAAGACCAATTAAGACACTTCTAGCCATGTCGATCACTTTGTGAACAAGAAAGACGGCGTCTACTCGCAAGACTTCAATTCTCGCTTGAGCAAATTCTCCTCCTAGGTTGAATCGTTCGAGCCAGGTTATATCAAGCATGCTGTGATAACAGTGAGCTACTTGATGAAAATGTTTACTTTCCTTTAAAATCTTCCAGCTTCTTTTGCGTACCAATCAGACTTTTTACTATAATCCAGACCACGGATAATAAGTATGCTTGTGAAAAGGGACACGTACCCCTTCTCTTATTTGTTTTGATTTATAGTCCCAAAGCAAAAAGCCTTGTCAAATTGGCAACGAATTGGGACATCAAAATCACTGGATATGGCCCGGCATGAAATTTCCGAGGGATTCCCAGGTGCTAGGGCAAGGATGTTCAGTCATTAACTGCATATGGCTAATTCGGGGGAGGCTTTCGGTAATTTAATGGAGCACGGTTGAAAGTTCGTGTGAACCGTTGAAATCTGACTGTCTTAAAAGTGGCTGACCTAACTGCATTCGACTCGAGTCAATAAGCTGACTGGGAAGGTCTGTTTCATGGAAGTTGAGAGCTCATGAAGTATCCACAAACTTGGTAGAAAACAACTCGCTAGGATGGAACACATAAAGAAGGGAAAGGGGGCAAAACTAATCCCCTAAACCATAATGTGGGTGCTACAATGAGTGGCATCTCATATTGGACCTTTTAAGATTGTTGTGATATTGGTTGATCTCAGACTTCTAAGGAGCTGGGCCTATTTCGAAAGACGCCCGAGGTAAAAACTAAATTTTGTTGGTCACCAAACATCTCCAAATATCCCTAATTCTAGCATATGCACAACTTCAACTCAATATAAATAATTCTTAAAGGAGGCAACTTGATAAACTAAGATGATATTCCATCCTAGCAAAAGCTTACGAATGGACTCCCCACGCTACTACATGTTTACATGCCATACCGCCACGAGGCTCGAGCGCTAAAAAGAGACGGCGGCTTCATGTATATATGCTTAAAGTTCTACACTATTATATTAATTACACGGACACATATAAGTATGTATCTAATACAGCCTCCGCAATACCCACGGCGGTATACGTAGCACGGGTTGTAAACCCTAGTAGCAATTAGTACATAGTTAGCTTAACGTATTGGTCAAGTACCTTCCTCTTTATGAAAGGCTCGAAACGGCCCGTTCATCGTTTCTCCTGGATCAGTAGACCAGGGTGTTCAAGAACCTAGGTGGAGTACGTCGGAAGCAGTTATTAGCGAGAGCTCATAGACGACTGCTGATCACTTCTATATTCGCTGTCTGAGAATCAGTCTGACATCCGTCAAAAGCGATAAAACTTCAAGAATAGCTTAGACATGCAGGACCGGATGCCAAAGTGCCGCTCGGCTTATATTGTGCCCTCACGGCCTGTTGTGAATGACATTTGGTGCTGCTCGTCACTCATTCATTCATTCGTTTGTTCCCTTCGTCTTTTTTGCTTCACTCCTTGATTCTTGGATGTAGCTGGGAAGTTATCAAAATGCTTTTACTAAAGTCGTTCCCTTATCTGTCACTCTTTGCAGCCGCCGTTTCTGTTTTGTAAGTCTTTTCTTGGAGATTGAAAGCAAATATTCTTCTCTGACATTCTGCTCCAGTGGCCATCCAAGCTCTCATCATACCCACAAACGTGACCAGATTGAATATGATTATGTCATCGTTGGATCTGGTGCCGGAGGTGGCCCTTTAGCTGCCCGTCTTGCTATAGCCGGATACAAAGTGCTCTTGTTAGATGCCGGCACTGACGAGGGTAATGCTACTCAACAAATGGTACCAGCCTTGCAACTTCAATCCACCGAGTATGGGCCCCAACGCTGGGATTACTTTGTAAACCACTACACCGACCTCGAGCGACAGAAAGAAGATTCAAAAATGGTATACAACACCACTTCTGGAGACTTATATGTTGGTCTCGACCCTCCAACAGGCGCCACGCCACTGGGTATTCTTTACCCACGCGCTGGAACTCTTGGTGGTTGCACTGGGCACAATGCCATGATTACTGTCACGGCTCAGGATGACGATTGGCAATACATTGCCGACATCACCGGTGATACATCGTGGGAGCCATCGAATATGCTATCATACTTCGAGCGCCTGGAGGCTAATCGGTATCTTCCGTCTTCGATAGTTGGACATGGCTATGACGGTTGGCTCATGACAAGCTTGACCTCCCTAGGACTCGTCATTGAGGATCAGAAATTGTTATCATTAATTCTGGCCTCCTGTACCGCGGCCGGGAAAAGTATTCTAGGCATGATTATAACCACCGTGACTGGTCTAGCAGGTGTTTTACTCCGTGATTTGAACTCTCCCGATCGAAATTGGGCTACAGGTCCCTTTCAAGTGCCTCTAGCAGTCAAACTTCCCGACAGTTCACGTACGGGACCTCGCGATTTTCTTGTAAATACTATCGCCGCCAAAAACTCGGACGGTTCCCGCAAATACGTTCTTGACATTCAGCTCGAGACTCTTGTCACCAAGGTTGTCTTTGATCAAAGCGGCACTACTACTCCTCGTGCTGTCGGAGTCGAGTATCTCCAAGGTCAAAGTCTCTATCGCGCCGATCTGCGCTCTAGCACTGCGGGCCCTGGTGTACCTGGAGCAGTCAACGCGACCCGCGAAGTCATTCTGTCGGCCGGTGCGTTCAATAGCCCTCAACTTCTCAAACTAAGTGGTATCGGCCCCAAAGCCGAACTCGATCAATTCAATATTCCCATTGTGGTTGATCTACCGGGAGTTGGAACCAATCTTCAAGATCGTATCGATGGTGAAGCGCCCACCGACTTCACGATTACGTCCCAATGCACATTCCTTCGCACTTCCCCGGATCCTTGTCTAGTCCAGTGGCAGAACAATAAGATTGATCCCGGAACATACGCCACCAATGGAATTGCCATTGCTGTCTTGCGCAACACAAGCACATCTAGCTCCTCGTTCCCGGATATCTTTGTTTCTGGTGCTCCTGCCAAGTTCAAGGGTTACTTCCCCGGTTATGCCGATGATTCACTGGCTGATGCGCGGCACTGGGCATGGATTGTTTTGAAGTCCCACGTACGCAATAACATGGGCACAATAACTCTTCGTTCAACGGATCCGCGCGATACCCCCATCATTAACTTTCGCTACTTCGACGAGGGTGTTACCGCCGGAGGAGCCGATGAATTCGATCTTCAAGCACAGTACGAAGGATTGATGTTCGCTCGTCAAGCCTTTTCCGACTTGATTCCTCTCGACGGTTCCTTCACCGAAACTTGGCCAGGTCCCAACGTCACGACGGAGGCAGATATGAAAGATTTCATCAAGCGTGAAGCCTGGGGCCATCATGCATCATGCACATGCCCAATCGGCAACGACACAGATCCCAACGCTGTATTGGACTCTAATTTCCGTGTCCGTGGCGTCGATGGTTTGCGAGTTGTGGATGCTTCTGTTTTCCCCAAGATACCAGGTTATTATATCGCTTTGCCCACTTACCAAATCAGTGAAAAAGCATCGGATGTCATCATTGCTGCTGCCAAAGCGAGCTGATTGACGTCAATTAGATACGTTATCTGGCTGTTAATATCAAAATTATGAACAAATTTAATCACATTAGTCGGTCAATCTCAGTACATAGTCGACAAATTAATAAAACCGAATAACTCCAATCCTGCACCAGACTGCTTCATTTTTTCAGATCAGTTGCAATAAAGAAAAAGGCCGACCTATGTGATTACCCGGCATCTCATCTCATCTCGACTCATTCTAACGAAAGCTATTCCAAGCCCTAATTCCTTATTTTATCCTAGGTACAATCTTCTGCAGGCTGCTTGTGTGTTTATGCAGTCACCGGTCACACATGGTCAGAATACCGGAGTTCGCCTATACTAGGCTAAGTATAGATTGTTCATACAACTGTGCTTCGATTCCTGGAACTCCCTCGAGCCCCTGGATTTTCTTTATGCGCCGAGTCGTCAGAGAGGCATTATAATGTCCGATCCAGTGGTCTATGGTTACCTACTTTCAGCAGAAACAGCACTTACTTCATGACTCCATATTGTGCTCCAGACCCATCGCTTCTCGTTGCTTATAAGGTTTAGAGTGAATGAATGTTGCACTTGACTATTGCAACGGTGGCTGTATGAGCCTGAGATGATCCTTGTACGGTAGTTGCCTCGTTTTTGTGCTCAATCCGAGTGTATTCTGTACCACTGGACATTCCATGCAGTACAGTAAGATCTGACCATGAACGTGAAGCTTCCCCGTCCCAAGATTTTGTGCCAAGATTCTTCACTTGGTGACAGAGCGAGCCCATTGCATGTGCAACTCATACCCGATTATAATGGGGAACCCTGGGTACTATATTGATTATTTCTACATGTGATGTAGCTAGCACAGATATGGGGAGGACACGGCCCCTTATAACCAGTTCTACGCGAAGAAAACTGAGTGTATATGTTCATCATTGCTAATCACAACTAACTCCAAGGTATCGACTAAATCCACAAACATAAAGAAACTTTTGATCTATCCAGTCATTAAACCAGCGATCAACATCCAGATGCCATCATCATAAACTCAATCAAATCATTATCCGACAGCTATCGCCATCAGTCTGTTGACAGCTATTACCGTCTAGTCATAGCGCCGCTGCGCCAGTTCGCCTTGCCGCCCGCCTCCGTCCGGTTACCGTAGCTAATCCTTTCATCACCTAATAAGACATGGCGTGAATGTAACACATTACATATGAATCAGTATCAACATGCAATGGAAAGAGAAAAATAAAGAAAGTCGATGCCGTTATGCAAAAGAATGTATATTGTAGATGTACTCTAAAATGAGAGCTGATTGCGTCGATGACCGTCAATTAGTTTACGCCGCACGGCCTCGCCGCCAGAATATTGATTGCTCTTGCGCTTGCGAGGCGGGGTTCGAGGATCGGCATAACGAGAGTGTTTGAAGACGCTGGCAACACGAGAGGGAGAGTTGGCTGGCATAAATTCTCGATGTTGTGGAAGGCGTATTAGTGTCTGATATCGGGTGTGATTGCGACGGAAAGCAGTCACAATGCCCTTGTCGAGGTGATTGAGAAATCGCTCGGCACTGTCGTTGTCATGGGCTCTGTTTGGCGTCGGTGTGGTCAAGCCTTGTACCGATGTCGCAACAGCCGGCGAGGTTGTGAGACCTTCGTCATCATCAGACCCCTTGTTCATTCCCTCATCTTCTTCATCAGACGATCCGTTCCCAAAGTCAAGGAAATCATCTACATTTAGCATACGTTCGTCGTCTTCATCGTCCTCGTCATATGAGCTGTCTCCACCATAGTTCTGAGATGGGTAGAACGCTTCAGGTGGACCCATAACCTGCCCACCAGGGGTGGCATCATTGCCTAAAGCGGTCATCATGAGGTTACCGGAACTCAGCATTGGGTTCAATTCGAACCCGTTCGGCGAAGTAAGAGCATCTGTGTCGCTTTCATCGACCAGATGCATGGTAGTGGTTCGAGGGCTGTTATGTGCTGTTCCACACATGCTGTTGGCCGCCGACTCCAGCCAGTCATGACGAGAAGAGGCGTATGCGGGAATGATGACTAAGTGTTTGCCAGTGCAGTCGACAAGTGCAACTGGCTTTTTGGGATCAGCAACGAATGTTCCCATGATGGGTCCGCGCCGACGTGGTGGGTTCGACCTCTGACTGGTGGAATCTCCAGTTGCTGTCAAAGAAGCAGTCGAATCTCGTCGTAGGATAGACCGCGGATGTGTGATGGTGGCTGGAGGTGGCAGGTCCTCGTCTGTCGTTTCTCCATCGTCGGCTATCGTATGTTAGTAACATAATAACGTAGACAAGCGGTTAAATATCATTGGGAGCATACTTTCATAGCCACTTGAGCCGTCTGAGACGGCGTCCGACTCTACATGATAAATGTTGGCCGGATGGCTGATATCGGACTCCCCAAAGATGTCTTCATATCGCTGGCTGTTGCTGGTGTCGTATTCACTATCAATCATACGACGGAGAGTAGGATCCAAGCTATCTTGTTGTAGGAAGTCACCGGGTATCTCATCGTCGGTAGAGCCATCGCGGCTATCGCTCGACGTGTCTGAGTCGGCATCGTCATCCTCTTCGACGACAAAATGGACATGCCTTTGCACAGGGGTTTCGACAGCTTCGCTGGTGAAATCAGTCTCGCCAAATGTCTCCATTGCGCTGTACAAGGTGTCCTCAAGGAAAGGTTCCGTGGAAAATAGGACGTGGTCATCGAAGTTACCGAATCCCTCCCACTCGTCAAAGTCAGGGGCGTCCGAGGTTGAGAATGTGCTTTTTATCATTTGACTATCGTCCTCGGAATCAAGAATCATCTGCTCTTCAAGCTTCTCGACATCCATGTCTTCGTCGTCGTCGATCTCATCGACGGCCGCGTAGTCGCTATCCGATTCACCGGTGCTACTTCGTTGACCCTCATAGCCCTCGTCGTAAGAAAGCTTTCTCTTTTTGATGGAAAGTGTAGAAGATTTCGTCTTTGACCCCGTCTTACGTCCTCTACGGCTCTTGCCTCCGTAAGACGGGGTCCGATGGGCGGACTCGTCGTCTTCATCGGAGCTTGCTTCGGAGTCTGCCTCGTCTTGTTCGTCGTCATCTTCGAAGCCGGATACTGAAGATATGGTTGAAATAGATGAAAAGGATGGCTTCCTTTTTCTGTTCAGACTCTTGGCTGTTACAGTCTTTTTTCCGGCCGGGTGTTTGAGGCCCTTGTTGCGCGCTGAGGTCAATTGCGACATTTCTGATCGGCGGTACTTGCCCATTGTCAATGGCGACCGCTTTGGGGATTGTGAGCTAGTTTTCGGCATTTTATTTGTTGTATGCGGTGAAGTGAGCGAAGTGGTATGTGAATATGGTCGTAGATCTGATCGAGATGGTAATGATGGTGATATAAAATTGGCTGAGGTAGGTTGACGTATGAGAAGTAATGAATATGATGATTCGAGAGGTGATCGTCGTCCGTAGGAGAAGGTTTAGATCGGATAACTCGGCGGAGAGAGAAGGTAAGAAAGGTTGCGCAGGAAAACACTTTTCGGTCCTCAATTCGGACGCTCAAAAAGTGCCTTTTCCGTGTATGATCTCAAGAGCAATTTCGACGTGCCTTCACGCAAGCGTCGAAAGAGGATAGCAGATATCGTCAAGGTCGATTTATGAAATTGTATCTTCGAAGAGCTGACTGGACTGGGAAGAGGGGGACAGACCGCCCCTCCCCAGCAGGAGATTTACAGCTCAGCGAATGCCATCTTGGGCGGTTTCCTGTCGACGATATCTGGGTGGATGATTTTCTGTAGGAATAGGTGTTTGTAGAATAAGGGCGGTTGAGTGTATATGGGAAATATGACGATATGTCGGAGGGAGAGAAGAAGGAAGGGAGGAAGAGAGAAGGACAGGAAAAGAAAACAGAGAGGAGAGAAACGGGGAAAAAGAAAAGTCATCATACCGTACGGCCGGTAACGGGTAATACGAGGGTGTTACAGACGCAGATCTGAAGGCGCTCCCATTGGTGCAAGGTGGCGCCAATTTTTACTGCAGGCAGATGGGGCTCCCATCTTTTACCTCAGGCTGCGATCTTTTTTAGGCAGGGGAGAGCCAATCAGCGGCTGTGTGGACTCACCGCATATTGCACTGTCCAATAATATGGTGCTAATGGACTCAATTGGCAATTACGACGATCCGTTTGCTAGCCTTGCTGTATGTAATGATGTGTATCAATCATGGGTGACATACTCAACGGTACTTAAACGCAATCATCCGGATCTCGACAATCACGAGCATTATCATACTGTCAATAGCGTTATATACAATCCATCACGGACCGTCGAATAGGCACACATACTTCTGAACATTTAACGAACACAAAATAATCATGATATGGTTTACGGACTTTCTGGAAACCCTTGACCGCCGATTAACTATCGCTACGTAATCGCATACCACCCTGGTTGCGGGACTACTCCCAACCTATGATACCGAAGGAACGGTATGAAGAAGGAGCTCTCCAGTGTTCGAGTACATGCAGTATGCAGCAGTCCCCGGCCAGCGCAGAGTACTAGGTACCTACACATGCAGTAGTTGAAATGTACACATGGTCAGATTGTCCTTCTTTCAACACCCTCGAGGACTGTAGTGAGGACAGCATCTCGGCGCTAGCATCGATGTGGCGGTGTCGGATAAAGACGTATCGATAACACCGTTGGAGAAGACACATGAAAATCTGAAACTGTCCAAGATGGCACCCCACCAGACTGCCCAATTTTACATGCTTGTATTAGCATTACGGGCGTTGCGCCATCCACGGCCTAGGAACAGGTAACCTCGTTACGATGTATTACAGCTTACAGCCCGTGCTGTGACACTGAGCATCCTCTATCCCGTGCTCAATTGATCAACTTAATGTACTTTTCTTGATCGTGCCATGTCTTCGCAGGCATGAGCTCGAAGTATTGAACGATGAGAATTCTCAGCAGACAAACACATGGAGAAACAGAGACTGACTCTGACCAATCGTCCGAAAGTCGAACCGGCCAGATTTCGTGATGAATCATAGCAATATGTCTGCCGACCAATCATCCTGTCTCTCACCACAACCCCCAGATTTTTCCAAGTCGGGATTTCTCCTCATGTGGATTGATGGTCGCACGAGTAAGATCAATACAGCATGACTTATCATGACTACAAAAAAATCAGTATGACTCAATCTTTTAAAAGCACCTTCAGGCAGCGTGATCCTTGCAAGTCGAGCTAGGCTGCAGCGCTGGGATGAACGACCGCGGCAGAGAGCGGCTGGAATGAGGCGAATGTATTCATTCCAAGGGTTCCACTTCCTCCGAAAGAACAGGTAACATTTCGAATCCTCAATACTCGGAGTGAGGCGCTCCAAGTAAGTTTTCTTTTCTTTTCCTTTAAATCCGAAGCCAGTGGCCACAATGACACGATGCTCCATATTGAGGTACGTAAATAAATAGCGTTGTTCCGTCAGGACACAATTTACCTGCGTCCGTTGGAGTCGTCATGAAAGCTTTTGATGTTTTTTTAAATTTTTTTGCGATTGTGGGGTATAAGCTTTCCAGCGAGCCGCTAGGGCTTGTCTAGCGGACCAATCAGACAGCTCACTCCCCGCGAAATAGGGTTAAGTACTAAGTAATGGAGCGAATCAGAAGCGCACACTGACGTTATTGACGCTCTGGCGGGGCTGGTCGTATGCTTATGTTTTGGGTATTGTGGTCGTACGACCTGGAACGATATCGTGGTTTTGTGTAGATTGCGGTGGCAATTGACCAATTACTACGTATGAACATTGTATGATCACAATCTCAGAGAGAGAGAGAGAGAGAGAGAACGTGTTATTACATTAGTTTGATGCTAAGCAAAACTAGTCCTGAAATATATCGAAATGATTCCGCGGTCAGCGTCGTTGCATCATGAAAGAGTAAATACATCATAAATTCGTCAAGGGCATCAATACCGTACCAAAAATCGCCAGGACAAAACGAAAAAGACAAATTATGTGCCAGGGTATGGTTGGATATTACTAGTTTCCTCGCTCTTCGTCCTTTTCGAGAACGTTCGCAGGAGTGAGAATCGACTGCGCTCTGAGTTCCTCCTACCAGTCGCAGGGGGAGTAGATGCCGATGTGGGTGTTGCGTTGGTATTGCTTGACACCGGTGCTGCTGTCACTGCCACCGTTGCTGCTGGGGATGGTGATACTGTTTCTGCCTGAGGTTTCTGTAGGTTGGTGCTGGAGTCAGATGCAAGTGCCTGCTCTCGCGTTTTCTGGACTTGCTCAACACCATCCCGCACATCAGATATCGGAGCATCTCTAGGCGCAGTCGTGCTCAAGGTCTCTGTAGGACGAATGTGCTGTTCGTACTCTTCATTCATTTTGGTGATTTCGGCTTCTGTGACAAGGCGCTCGTTCTCGAGTCGTACCTCCTTGCCACGTTTGTGGCAGTACCAAAGGGCAAGCAATACAACTAACAAACCGTACTGTTAGCACTGAACCGTAGCGTCCTGGAGATTCAAACTTACTAAATAAAGCCAAAGACCACAACACATTCATTCCCAGGACAGCCGGAAACCGGGCTCGAAGAAAAGTGATGATCGACCTCATCATCCCCGCAATTGCGGTTGGCTTGCCAACAAGCTCCTTCAAATTCGGCGCTTTGAATCCCATTTTCTGCGCTGCAGCGGCCGCTTTACCTGCATTCTCCATATTGACTCCAGTCCTCGAAGCCCGCTCCCCGGCTACAGCCATGAGCTCGGGACCTAGTGATTCGGTAAATCGCTCAGGGAGTTGCTGAACAAGCTTCTGCAGAAACCCGGGCAGATGTCCAAATGCGTCCTTGAGTTGTTTATCGCCGTTCGTTAACAGCGACTCCAGATCACGGTAAGCTGTAGGCACACCCGTCACGAGATCCTTGAAAATCAGTTTGAATTTCGACAGAAGTTGCTGCGTCTCGTCGCTGACGGAGAATGCGCGGTTATTTTCGGCGGAGAGATTGAGTCGTTCCATTATTATGGCGAGGTCTTCTTGTTCTTCCTTTTGCTCTTTGTTTGCTATTGGAATACCGTCACCAGCTGTTGGTTTTGTGGCTATTTCGTCCGCATCGATCTTGGGATCTTTTCCTTTGTCCTTTGGCCATTGTCAGTATCACTGCTAATGCAATATATTGAATGTTGAAAAAAATACCTTCTTTGTATGGACTTCGCTGCTTCCCTTCTTCGTCCATATGCTCCATGGTCTTCTCTTCTTGGTAGTTGTAATTGTGACATTATTCAATTCTTCCTTTTCCTCCTTGGTCTCCGTCACTTGCTCAGGGAGTCTCCTCTCAACATCCTCCGACGGAGACATTGGTAACGGAATATCCTGGGCACCATCCATCAAGGCGGTTTGCGCATCTCTCCCCAGCGGATTGATTGCTTCGGGCGTGTCGATGTTTTTATTTCCGTCGTCCGGAGTCGATGTGACGCGTTGTAAGAAAGCCTCGTCCTCGTCAGTCAAAACGGGTTTGGAGCTCCACGGGCTCGCTTTCGATGCGACGTTTGTAATGTACTGGAGAGCCATTGTTTGGGCATGTACAATAGTGATAATGCTATAAATTGAGATAAATGCTGATCTATATAAAAGGCATACGGCGAATACTGTCGTATGCGGCGTTATCAAATATCAAGTTGTTGTTGTAGACCAAACGATGATATCACTTTCCCAGCCCCAACGCTTTGACGCACTCGCCACATGTGAAGGTGGGCTGCACAGCCACATGACATCTATTCATCTATACAGATCGACCCAATCAGGCCATCATGTTTCGCTAGGAGTATGGTATGAGAGAACCCCAGTATTCTATGGCACGTAGAAAGAAGTATGCGATCTGCTCAGATGGGCTCCTGGGTCATTTTGCATTCAAGGCCAGCAAAAAGTTCGCTCTTTTGGGGGACTTCAGTGCAGAGTCAATCACATATCTATGTATATTCCAGGGCTTATAGTACATATTTATCTATAGTTACATAAGTAGATGGGACTCGTAAAAATCTATACAATAACATGGGATATTAACCTAAAAATCCGCCAAAGGCGCGGCCTGCGCATCCTTATAACTGATCCCATGCACATACCTACTCAACATAGGCTCTTCATCAACTCCACAATGCAACTTCCCATCTCTACCGCGAAACCAACCAAGTCCATACCTCTTATTCTTCGACACAAGCATAGACCTCATCTGGTCACTACTAAACCGCTCCGTATTCACAAAATCGTCTAGCATGTGGGACTGATGCACAAACGCCAGAATCGAAGCGATCGTCGATGGCGGTCGAGGGACGAAATAGTGTCGTCGACAGACTAGGGCCAATGCCGCGGAGCAGAGTAGGAAGAATACGACGACTGTTGAGATTGCGGATGAGGTCATGAAGGACTCCTCGGTTTCGTCTTTGATGGATAGCGAGGCGGATGTCACTGTTAATACGTCGCTAAGAATCGATCCGACACCAATCAGCGAGACGAGATAGTGTTTATTCAGCATCGCCTGGAACGGTAGGACACCATAGGGGGTACCCTGGTAATCGAGCGTGAGTGTGTTCTCGGGTCTTGCATTACCCTGCGACAGAGCATAGAATGGTTCCAACATTTTGATCGCAAACTCCAGCGCAGTCCAAATCTGTTTTGCGATTACAGCCAACAATACAGGTAACCAGGGAAGTTTAACTGCGACCACGTTTGCGTTTGTATACGTCACGACGGGGATAGCAGCGACGAGGAAAGTCAAGTAAATCAAAAACACAATGCCGGGTATACGACGAAGCGCAATCGGATGCGGAGAAGCGGTAGAGAAGGGTTGGACGGCGTGTTCTTCGGTGTATTTAATATGCTCTCCCTGCCAGATACTCGATTTGTACAGCACATAACGACGATGCCGTAGTCGTTTGTGTATGTCGTTATCCGTGGCAGTGTCCATGCCCTGGAAATCGTTCAGAATATGAGATTTGGTTGCCATGGATGCGATCCCTGCGATACCCTTGGGATCACTCAGCAAGCCGGATTTCCGTCGAAGCTGGAATATTAACACCAGTGCCATGACAGCTACCAATGCAAGACAAATCGTGACTAATCTCGACCAAGCCGCGTCGATATGCACAAAGTACAGGAATTGGTCTGATGATGTGCACTTTTTATCTGGACAGTTTGGGTTTTGGATTGGCATGACCGAGGCATTTTGCAAGGACGGTGCTGCTGTGGTTGCTAGGACGGCTCCGAGGGATGCCACCAGAACCGTCCAGTGACGGTTCCGCACAGCCTTGTACGGCACGAAATAGCTGAATAGTGTGGTGTAGTCGAGGTTGAGTGATTTCGAGGCAATGTTACCTGTTGGTTGGGACAGTTGGTAATATGGTTCGAGTCTTTTGACGTTGTACTCCATGATCTGCCACAACACACCGTACGTCACCATCACCATGGTTGGGAGATATTTCCATGCAAAGAACTGAGCAGTTGGAATTTCGGCTACATCGTTGAACTGAATAAGGCCTTTTCCTTTTGATTCGAGAGATTTCGATTGTTGATAGAGATATTCCTGCACGCCTGCCAGTCCTAAAGAAACGGTGATGAGCATGAGCAAATAAGGCGCTGTCATTGAGAATGGTTTCCAATTCGGTTTCTCAGGGTCCGTCGGATAGAAGAAACTTGTTTCTTCGTCAAGTGAAGAAGCTACTCTATAAGTTGAGCGACGTTCGGTTCCCTCCAGACTACTCAGATCAACAACTGGAGCAACAGCAGCTTCCTTGACGGAAACGATCATATTCTTCTGATTAGCGAGTTGCTGTCCGTATTCTCGCGCGGTATGTTGTACAACCACCTCGTCTGGTTTGGGAGTCGACTCCGATCGTTGATGCGCATTGTTTCCGATGCTGCTAGAATAAGGAAACGCATCCTGATGTCGAGCAACATCACTATCCGGCCCCTCTAAGAACGAAATGTCGACTGTGACAAAATCCTCTTCATTTAGATTCTCGAGCTCTTGATTATTTGCGGGCTGCTTATTCTTTACTGGCCAAAACGACAGGACGCCCGAAGGAGTCAACGGACTGGCTGATGATAGTATTGAATTTGAGTGTCTCAAATCGCGTTTGTTATTGATTGCTGAGCGAACATTGGTAGGTCGTCGCATACTCAGTCTTTGCGACAGGCGTGGAATGAGACGACTATTCTCGAGGCGTGGCGACTGCATGGCTGAGCTGGGCCCTGGCAGTGGCATAGGTTCTGGCTCCGGTTCATCTATCTCTTCGTGAAAAGCAGACATGCCATGATCATAAGCAGGCGGCGGTCTAAAAGCAGACTTGTGCAAAACAGACGACGGTTCAACAGAACGCATCTCGAATTCATCATGGTCGAAATCTCGGTCATATTGCGAAGAAGCGCCAACACGAGAATAAGTAGCGCGAGAGACCGGCGCCGGGTATTTGTGTCTGATAGCGCCGCCTTCTAGCAAAGGCGAAGTATCTATTTCATCCATATTGTAGATTCTTTGAAGTTGGCAGACGAGTCAAGATGCAGCACTTGAAACAAATGTTGGTTTTGCCTGGCGCGTAACGACGCCAAAGCTGGCAAAAGTTTAATCTGATACCCTGCAAACGAGCGACGAGGATAACAGCAGGTTGTGCCGGACAACTCAAAATTACTCTCGCACGCCGCAGCGTTCAGTTGCTCGATTTCATGATCGTGGTAATGTGTAAACCCGCAGAAATGAACAGGGAGACTCTGGAACTCGGTCTAAACAAGGCTGCCACGCAATAATTCATGAACTAAGGACAAAAGTAAGCCTAAGAGGATATTGATTAGAGCTGAAATCTGCAGTTGTCTATGCGCGGGGGCTGGTGGCTTGGTTGGTTAAGGCTAATGATCCTATATTAGCCTTGCCGAATAGCGCTCGCTCAAGAAGCGCCGGTTTCTTGGCTGAGCGCTAGCTGAGATGAAACCGGTGTTGGTGCTTATCAGTGGTTGATCACTATTTAGATGATCTTGATGAAGGTACTATGTGGTACGTATTCGGCTTGAGAAGACGTAATTAGGGCTAATCGTAACATGCTAAGCATCTAACATACATTCTTATTCATATCTTATGCATACAATCGTAACCAGCTAAAGTAAATCAACCAAAAACCAAAGCCCTAACCTCAATACTCTCCCTAGGCTTCGCGCCCTTCGGCGTCCTGGGATCCGTAAACGCCGTGTGAGGGCATCTCTTGCCAACCTCCTTATCAGCCGGCGGATTGATATCAGAACACTTCAAAAAGATTCGTTCGTCGTTATCAACACCAGACCAGTAATTCCATCTAATCTCCGGATTGTACACAACACCCATCGTCTCGCCCGTCCTCGTAGGGTACCGATGCTCAATCGGTACCAGATCCTTATCCGGATTGCCCGAAGCGGCAGACGCAAATGCTAAGGGTGCAGCCTGAACAGCGCCATTGATCGGCCGCCAAACATTTATAATCCTATACCGACCCTTGAGTAGCCTTTCAGCTTCTTCGGGGTCTTCAACGTGAAGTCTCACGCGCCACTCCGTCGCGCGATCTGTCTGGTCTGAATGCGCCGCATTGACGGGTTGACGATGCGCATTGGGATCCTGGCGACGGATCGTATGATCAAAGAGGATAACTTTATGTGCACCCTCGACTTTATCGAGAATCAATTTCTCCACCTCTGGGTAGTAGACGCGTTTTATCTCTGCGTCGTCGTTGAAGGTTTCGTACGTCGTTGCCGATTGTACACCGCTATAAACTTGGAAGGCATCCTTATCGAGGTTATACTCTGCTTCGCGACCGCGGATGTCATTGATATCGACGGTGTGGGATGAGCGCTCGAAGTTGGTGCGAGGCTGGCCCTTGGGAGGCTCTTCGACGTAGTTGTGAGGAATGGAGCCGTCGGCGGGGGGCTCGAAGAAGGAGAGTTCGGCGGAGATGGGGCCACGCGGGATGTAGCTAGGGTCTGACGAGGTCAGGGTTGTTGTGGCGGTGGTCGTCGTGGTGGTCGACATTTTGATTTATTCACTCTATTCGAAATGATGTGATATGAATATGCTAATGATATACTAACACTTTACCGACTTTTGACGGTATTTATAACTATTTAAAAATAAATAACATGAACAATCGAATGTCGCCGTTGGATTACAAATAATGGAATTTGTAATCACGCGGGTGTAACACTGGTACCGTAAAGTACATAAATGACCACTCTTTAAAGGCTGACTGGACGCAAGGCTGTATTAAAAACGTAATTGACGTCATTGATTACCAACTATCTGAGCACGCAATATACCAGCTGATTCTATGGCTCGCAAGAMTAMTATGTAGTAATCACTAAATCACAATGTGTTCATCCATATCCTATCCTATCCATATACACCGGCCCAGCAAACAGAAAACACCGAAACAAGCAAGACTTTCGAAAGAAAAAAAAAAGAAAGTAAAGGATTAGGCCCGCCGTTTACTAGCGCGCTCGCTAACCTGTGGAAACATCTCATAACCGCCATTGTTGTTTCTGGGATACCACTTGATACCGATCTCGGTGGGGAAATCAGCATGCAACAGGCTGAATCGGTCAGAGTTTGTAGGTACGCCATCGACCTCTTCCTCTACGGGCTCCGTCATATTATCAATCAGCCCTTTATCAATCCACCCGTGCGGTTTGGCCTGTAACCGATCCATGCGAGAAATGTCGTCGTCGATTTCTTCATTCATGAGCGAGTTCAACGGCGGCGCGCTTTGGTTTGTGCGCGAATTGTGGTTGGCAAGGATATGGTAGGGTAGATTTGGTCGCGTAGCTGGTTTGTCGGATAGCTCAGCCAGCAGGTTCAGGCCGGCATTGCCCTGGTTGCGCGTTGATCGAGTTGCATGGTAGCTCTGACTGGCTGTGCGTGCCATGTCGCTTGCCGCGGGTGTTCCATCTTCTCCGGGCACAGCGCTGTCGGCGTCGTCGGCGTCTTCGCTGTTGTTACCATTCACTGCAGTGCTGACACCTTCCTGATGCCTCGACGTAGAGAAGAAATGTGCCGTAGCAATATGTGCCTGGTTTGCATGTAAAGCAAGTTCTTTGTCTGTGAACAGAGAATTGATACTGTAAATCTTGTCTATTTGCTGCTTCTCCGCAGTGGCCTTGGCCCGTTCTGCAGGAGTCGACAAGCCGTCACGACCGGGAGAGCCAGTATCTTCATCGGGAGCTTTGCGTTTTCTTCTGTTGTCCAAACCGATCCCGTTACCGAACTCGTCGATCCCGATTCGATGTCTGGTATGCCGAGTCTTGCGGTTCCCGTGAATGCCACCGGGGCTAGAAGGGTTTGTAATTGTAAACTGATTCGGGTTGAGTAGCAACGCATTCGTATCCGAAATATCCATTTGTTCTTTCTCGCGCATAAGACGTGTCTTATTCGCGGAGACTTTTTGCACCAATCGCTCGCGCAGTGTTCCGGATAAAAGTCTAAACTCTTCGCGAGCGAAGTGCTGTCGCCATGAAAACTCATGGTTGTAACGTTTGACGGCTTCACGATGGCGGTTCTGCGACCAACCAATATTAGCGTCATGCCACAAACAATCTTCTGGGTGAGACATACCATAACCGCAACCAAATCTGCATCCCGGTCCTCTTTGATCTCATTTATTTCCTGCACAAACCGCGAATACCAACTACCCGAAATATTAGCCATTTCCTTTCCAAACTTCCCACCACCGACAGTCGTCTCAATCAATTGCGCTATCTCCTCTGCCGAGTCAGGCAACGGACCAGCCTCGTAAGGATCGGCGTTATTGATGAGTGTCATATCACATTGTAACGCATGAAGCTGCTGACGAAATTGGCTGTCGCGGTTCTGGTTGAAGGTGATAGTGAGATCGTGCAGGCGTTCTTGCAGCTGGGTGCGTCGTTTGTCTCGTTTGGACTGTTGAGGGGCGCTGCTACCTGGTAGCGGTGCTGGAGGACTGAGCGATCTATTTCGTGCGTGTAGTCCAGAGCTGCGATCACCCATCGCCATGGGTGATGCTGGGCCTGGGGAGTACACCATGTTGTCGCTGTGGTTGTGGTTGTCTCGTCGCTCGGAAAGAACTGTTCAGAGAAGAATTCGAGCTCTCAAAAACTGGTTGGGACAAAATCTACAGGGAAAACATGGTAACACTCTCAAGAAAAGTCACAGAGAGGTTGTTCACATCAATAGGAAGAATAACAGGTGTAGATGTAACGGTAGACGAGAGACCGACAGCAAGAGGATTTGTCAATACTCTCGACTCGCGGAGAAGGCTCGGAGATTGAGCATATCCGGCGGCCGGCAACAGGTTTTTCCGTATGCCGAACTCACCGCCTGAAATAGGGTTAGGGTCGTCTATTGGGCGAGTAAAACTAAACAAGAACCGTTTGTCTGTAACCTGCGAAGATCGTCTATTCAACTTCTATCAACAGACACAGCAAGGAAGCTCCGCTTCCACAAATCAACTCTATATACATGACCTCGTTTATTGAGAACGTAAATAACAAATGGGTATTCTATAACTCAATGCTGATAGTAGCACCTCAAGACAATAGACACATAAGACCGTTTTCCCCCCCATTAAAAAACAACGCCTGCTGCCATGCCGCTAATCCGATGATATAAGCATAGTTTATGCCCCATCCTTGGCCCTTAACCCCGAACAATGATTGTGGTAAAAATATAAATTAGTGCGATCGGCGAATCACAAAGACTCCGAGCTCAATATCCGACCTGGGAAATGTCTCGTATTGCCGTCTTTTGATCCCCTCGATGATTTCGCTCAATAGCATTGCTGAGCTGAGCTGCCCCCCACTGGTTTCGGGGCTGTTCACCGTCGGTGTATGTCGTCCTCCCGTGGTCTGCCAGCTTCGACTCAACAGCGACTTCATCCGTGGACGCTCCTGCTGGATATACCATTCCGTCCACAGGCTTCGGTCGAGCGGAGCACGACCTTTCACGGCTTCGACTACGGTGAATTTGGCCGTTTCCTTGCTAAGTTTCCGACACAAGGCTTCCACATTCATCTTCATCGTGTCGAAGTCGTCCATGTAGTTGACCGCTTCTAACCGGCCCAGATCACGACTCACGTCTGCAGAAAAACCGTTGACGACCACCAACTGCCGCAACAGGGGATCTAAAATGGGACCGAGGTATTGACTCTTGAAAGTGTTGGCACCCACTCTGGTGGGATATATGAACAACAGACATCCACCAGATGGTGAAAGCTCGATGAGGCGATCCGTTAGTACAGAAGGACGGCCATGACTGAACATATCACGATACTCTTGACGCGTCGAAGGTGGTATATATCGCTCCAGAACGGACATGTGAATACTATAAGGTGGAACAATAGGATGTGGCCAGCTGACTGGTGGAGGGCGGACACCACCATGAACATCGTGATACACGGGTGCTGTGCTTGCACTGGCAAATACAGTTGCATCGAAATAGTTATCCACCTGCATCAGATGTCTTGGAGTGCTTGGAGGCGAAGTCGGCAGGTTTGATAGGCTGAAGTCTTCCGGCACCGCATGAACAACATGAATATATGGCGGTCTTTCAGGGCGGACGCGATCTTGTATATTTTCGATGATTGCTCCGAACACGGTGCTCTGCGTCGGTAGCCGTACATTTTGCTCCGGTGCTCGAGGATATGGCAGAGTCTGGGAAACGAGCCGTACTGCATCGAGACTTCTATCCGAGTCAAAAACGGACGATACTATGCAAGTTAGTTGCTATTTTCGAGACAGGTTCAATCGACTTACGGGCAGTTTTGATGCCGTTGTCAAGCCAATTCTCTGGGGGCGGTTGGTCGTGCATATCCTGGTCTGACATGTTCACATCATCATCGCTCGAAGAACGTCGTCCCGGTACTGCACCGAATGACGATCTGCTATCTCTTTGTCGTTGTGCCGGCGAGGCGCTGTGTCGATCTCGATTCTCATCCATGGCCACCTGGGGTTTTGGCTCTGTATTTATCGCCGGCTCCACAGAATCAATGGCCCAACGAACGTGCACATCGTCCTCGTCGTCTGCGGGAGGGGTCAAAGGTAGTGAATGAGGATGTTCGGTTTGTAAAGTTTCCCGTGGAATGGCAGTGTCAACGGCCATCGGAAATTTTGACGAGGCGAAAGAAGAAGACGCTCGGGGCGTACCGAAGGAAGGAATGTGTAGAGCGGCCTTCTCCTTTGAAGCCAGAAAGCGAGACAAGGGATAGTGAAGCCGTTGGGTAGAGACGGAGCCTTGTGATGCCCGGCGACGTGGTCTGGGAGACGGCGAGGATGATAGGGAGCGCGGCGGGAGGAAATATGGCGCGGATGTGGACATAGATCGAGGCGAGGAACTGTCGGTGAGGTCCATGAACTGTTGTTGACGTTTTGGTGTGCTGTCTTTGTTCAGTTGACTTTCGACGCGAATAAGACGAAAGTCATTCCGTGTCAGATGTTGAGTCATATGGAGTGTTGCGTTATACACCGGATGAAACGGAAAGAATGAGATGATGGGACGCTCGACGGTACGGACGAGTTGTTGTTTGTTGTTTGTACGTAGCGTTATTGTGTTGGAGGAAGCAGAAGCGCTCCTTCAGAAAACAACTCAGATAAGCGAGGCGAGTGGAGCAGCAAAAGGCAGAAGGAAGGAAGGCCTGACGGACTATATCTGAGCGCGAGGCTGCAGGGCGCGGCGTAAAAAGTATGCTAGTAGCCTGCTATGTAGTACTGAAAGTGGGAATATGCGCAGTATAAGGAGTGGTATGGAAAAGAAAAGAAAAGTAGAAGAAGAAAAGAAACGAATAATTCCAGAGTCTAGACTGGTCGTTTTAGGCTCTGATTTAGGGTCGCTCGGATGATCCACCAGGCATCAGTATCAGCCTTGTGCTTACTGCCCGGCCAAGTCCAATGTTGAGACGGTCAGTAATGGTGCTGCTAGCCACTACTCGTAACTAGTGTTAAGAATGGAGAACATAAAAGACAGGGTAATGGCATGTCCAAACTCCAGAGTACATACATAGTACATAGTAGTAGCATATGGTCAGTACAGACAGAATACAGAGCACACAGAGAAGGTGTCCACACTGATCGACGGGGCCAGATTGGTCTAGACTCTGACTTGTCAAGCACTCCGAAGGCGAATATTATTTCTTGAGTGTCGATTCTCTCCACTCTTCTTGGGAGAAGACATGACAAGAAGGTGTATTCTCCGGCGAAATTTCCCCGTCCTGGGCCGAAGAAGAGTCGTCGTCAATGAAGAAGAAAAGAAAGGGCGATGTTGTGTTGTGTTGTGTTGTGTGTGACAGGCAGGGCCTAGACCCTTGCCCGTGATTTACCCTACTCCGAGCTTTGCCCTTTTCCTTTCTACGGAGTACGTACGCATTATTACTTTTTCATCTCACTAGTCATAGATCAACTGAACTTAAAGATATTAATGAATTATCTGATCGAGAAGCTCGATCCGGCCTGTGATCAGACCTGATTTTCTTTTTCCTCTATATTCTTCTTCTGGCCTAGTCGATTCGCCACTCTCAGCGGACAGGCAAGTCTAGCCAGCCACGCCCGGATCCGGCATCTGTGAGTCAAGTATGGACTCGTCTCACGGACGAGTAGACATCTCATGACAAGGAAGTTGTTCTGCACAGCGCCGGAATTGGTTATGCCACACATGTACCACACTTTTGTGGAATTTGTGGTGCACTCCCGAGATACATCCAAGTCTCCATACTCCATGCCTACCACCTGCCAAATCGAGTACTCCAACTATTCAGTTTGCCATCCCTCATGAATCATAATCTTGTTCTTGCAACTGCTGGAGCATATGCTGATCTATACGGAGGGCGATAACAATACATGTGCTGATGTGGAAGTTTTTACCGCTGCGGAGATAGCACCCCCTCCTAAAACGAATACTGAAACTTATACTGAAACTATTCGGATACATCAATACATGGACGATCGATTTTTTGGCCAATCTGATCGCTTTAAAGACCCATCCGACCGGCTTTTATGGTCTTGAAAACCCGTTGCCAGGATTCCTGGGCAGAACCCGGCGATTTTCGTTGTCGTTGTACGACGTGACCTGCCTAGCCCTAACCGTACCAATTGGGCTGGGATTCGTCATCACCTTTCATCTAGGTCATTGAACGCATCGGAAAGGTCTATTGATACGGCATTATGTGGATGCATATATTCCTCGATTCCTCTAGCCTTCTAGATGAGCCATGAGGTTTCAAGTCATACTTCTTTTACTGGTGCCATCTTCTAATCCACGTGGGCCGTTTTCAGCCCTGCTTCTAGTCCCTCAATAGAAGCCGCATTGTCGTTTCCTTCGAATAGACAAGCCAACTCTACTTCAGTCTTGCCTTGGGTTTCGGGAAGGTGAAGTAAATGATTGAGATCTAAGTGCAATCAGTATCAAATCCGTAAAGATTGGACGGAAACTCACCCCGAGAAGAAGCATGCCGAGATAGAATATAAAATAATAGTACCCAATATTATCCAATGCAATTGGATTGACGTATTGATTAATAGTCAACGCGGCCTGCGAAACAGCGATCTGCATACTCAACCCCTTATCTCTAATCGCAAAGGGCAGAATCTCCGTCGGATAGCAATACAACAATGGATTTCGCAATATTGAACGCAGCATTGTAGAGGAACAAGAACACAATCACTAAATACGCCGCTAACTTGGAGCCGTGTTGGTCCTAAATGGCAGAGCAGATGGTCAGCGGAACATTGGCGAGGATCATGCAGAAGAACGAAGTAAGCCAGAGCGAACGAAGTAAGCCAGAGCGTACGACGACCGACGCGGTCTGCTGGCACGGCGCAGGCAATGGCCCAGATCAGATTCCATATTTGCATGCCGCCATTGATCCCTGTTTGTTGTTGTGTAGACGTCACGCCGATGTTGTCAAGGATAGGACTGAAGTAGTATGAAATGACCGACTAGCCGTTCCAGATCGCGAGTAGTGCAACGGCGACAACGAGCGTGATGCGTTTGCGGTTTGCGGCCGACTTTGATAGCATGCTCCAGGCAGAAAGACCCTTGGCCTGGCGTTTGGCTTGGAGGATCATTTCGATCTCTTCGAGTTCGTGGATTACGAGGTCTGATGACTCGTCGCCGTTGGCATGGTATAGAGTTAATAGGCGACGGGCTTCGTCAATGCGACCTTTGGAATAGAGCCAACGGGGGGACTCAGGCAGTCCAAATATAACGGCAAGAATAACAAGCGCTGCTGGGACACCTTGAAGAAGAGAGGGAATTTGCCATGACCAGGTGCTCATCTGATGGCCGGTACCAAATGTGATCCATGCACAGATGATCGAACCCACATACCAAAGAACATTGAACTGTCCGTCAATCAGTAAGATCTAACCTATATTTTGGTTTTCATATCAATGCATTGAGAATAGAGTAATGGTAAAAGTTCTTCGGTTTTATTCGAGTTCGTAAAAGCTCGCACGAGACTGGCACGAGCCCAAACTCTATCATAAAGTCGCCCGAATAGTGTCAATGTCTAGCCATAAATCTACCTCACTTTCTAACGTGCAATCAATCAGCCCTTGAATTGTGTTGAGCATACCCAATCTTTATTTACACTTGGAGGCAAAACTGGTGTCGGGGTCTCACTTTTTTTCAGTTTATTTTCGAACCCTAAGGCTAAAATACTTCAAGTCGCAATAGAAGAGGAAAATTGCACTCCACAGGTTTGGGGTTGATGTTGATTCGAGGACTTTGTTGTGTTTTGAGTGGGTTTGGGGGTAAGAAAGAAAGAAAGAAAAAAAGAAAGAAAGAATGGATTGCCATATCCCTTTATCTTCCATCTAATAAGAACTCAACCAGATTTCTTTATCCATAGGCTTTAACATGGCCTGTTCCGTTTCGTTGATATTACCCCTGTTTGATACCTCTTTTGATACATATAACATATTATACAAGCAGCCATGAAGAGAAAGAAGAATGTTGGTCTTTGGACTATAATGATTCATGTTGTACCAACAGCTCTTCTGAAAGAAATAAGAATAGACAAAATGAAGCTGGAAGTTTCTCCTATAACAATGTATCCTCTAGTTGGCGCTTTGGACGAATCTGGCTGATCTCTGTAGTTGTTATTCCACTTTTGGCATTAGCTGTTAGCGGGAGCATGAGATGGGTTGGGATGCATGCGATTGTGATCCACAGCAGTCATTGGAAGGCTCGGAGCCGTTGGGGCTTGCTATCTACTTTGGATTCATTGCTGTTTGTTGCCTTTCTTGTTCTGCAATCACTGAAGGCAAGCAACTCAGACTGGTTATAGATGAGCCTTATGTTTATGAACGAGCAAGAAGCCCTAGTTGCGGAATTACTATCAGGTAGGCTTTTTCAATATTATCCAAAATCTTCCTGGATATCTGACTGGCAAACGAAAAGTTCACCACGGCTAATTGATTCACAACTGGGACGATGCTTCCATCTTTTTCCTACATGAGGCAGACTTTTTACGCATACACGACATCCTGTCCGCGCAGGCTATATCGATCTTTCTCGGTCTGCCAAGAATGTGGGCGACTTCAATTTCCAAACTGTCCTCCAAGCCACCGGACTACGGATAGAGCACTGTTTAGGAATTGACCGTGCAGTCGCCAGCAATGCGGTCAGTGCTGACCCAATCCTCCAAGAATTCAGTCATCGCATGTGGTGGACCTTAGTGATCTGTGAATTGCTTCAAAGACCGGACTCGGCGCCCCTGATCCACGAAACTGACTTTGACGTGCCGTTGCCCTTGAATCTGACGGACGAAGAACTACTAAATCGAAAGATATCGGTTCAAACTGGAGTTGACGTGGTTACGGCAGCATCAAATTAATGATAACCAGCATTATTTTGAGCGCCTTGAAGAATTGGTAAGTCGCAGCGACGAGGCGCTGGCGAATCTTATTGTGCAACTTCCGGATCATCTCTCTTCGGAGAATCTAGAAGACGAGGACGATGATGAGACGTGTGTCATTTGGCAGCGCATTAGCCTGTCGCTTTCATTTCTCTTCTATTGGATGGCGTCAACCGAGAGCTTCAGTACCGATGGGTGGAGTCTTCTAGTTCATTCGCAGCAAGGTCGCAGGCAATCTGCGCACGTCATCGTGTCATTGGTAGATCGACATAGTGACGCTTTCATGCGCCATCGTCCGTGGTAAGCCCCCCGTTTTCACTTATGGCCCAGGTGTTCAAGGTCCTTTTCATTGACCAGAATGACAGGGCAACGGCGTCAAATCTCTCTTCGCCGCTGCGGCAACACTGGTCATCGAAGCCCAAATCTCAAACGATACTGAAATTGCGGCGACGTACATACAAAATATAAAGCCGTCGATGGCATTCTTCATTCGGATCCAGGATCAAAACGCGGTTGCCGCGAGAGCGGTTGAAGTTTTGACGAGGTATATTGACGAGTTGGGGTTTGCGCAGTATCTTTATTGTAGGGAGTCGTATGAATATTATGAACCAGCATTTGCTCGTCAAAGTCTAGAAATGTTAAATGAACGATATCATGTTATTTCTATAGTGAATCGAAGATAAAAATATTAACCGGTAATAAATCAAAGACAAATGTCTGTTCCCCGACAGACCGTGTATGTAGATAACTCCCGACTCCCACGCTAGTCCCGAATCCAGATCCGATAGTCGTGGATTCTCTAACAAAGTAAAGGGTATAAAAATGTATAATGAACGAAGTAACAACGAAAAGAATGGGTAGAATATGTTCACGAAGAGAAAGAAGAAAAGGTAGAGAAAGGACTAGATAGTCCCTTGTGGAAGATATAGTGAGCCCGTCTTAGCAAATTCAAGCATCTTCTGTCGACGGTCGCTCCAGCATAACTGATTCCAGTATCCTTGGAGGAATTTCGAAACGAGCTCTTGCTCTTCCCACATCATGTTGAGCTGTCGTCGAGCCAGAGCCGATGGTTGGACAGGGATACTTCGCACATGAACTCGGTATGCATGTCGGTCTGATCGCATGGTCATAGAGCAAGACGACTTGGCACTACTGCTACTGGTGTTCGTCGAAGATGTGCGCTGTAATTCCGTGGGATTGTGGAGTTCGACACACTGCATAATCAAGTACTTAATATCGACTGCCAGACTTTCGGCACGGTGTTGTATTTCGGGCCAGAATGCATCGCCCCAGAGCGGATCTTCGCGCACGGCAGTCTCCATTGCCTTTAACCAGAAGCTGAAGTCCGGTCGTTGAGGTTTGTTGGATTTCGAATCTGCAAAGTCCGAAGATGATAAAAAGTCGCACAAAAGACAGGCCACCGTGACGAGGCGAATTGTTGGCTCTGAAGAAAGGACATGCGAAACGATGCAAGCGGGACATCCCTGTGCCAGGCAGAAGTCACGTTCCTCGGTCAGGATGCAGTGTAACCAGGTAAATGCACCCCGGGCCTCGCCCTTGAAGGCTCGTTCAGGTTCAGCGCCCTGTCGTCTGCCCAGAACGCGCGTGGCTATTTGTGTTGCTTGGTTGTGTATCTCGAACAGGGGCTGTAGAAGGGTGTAGATGACGTCACGGTGCAGTTGGAAGACGGCGAGCTGTTGTTCGCTGCATTCTTCGTTGTGGAATGAACAGAGACTGCTGTTGTTAGACTGTTGTTTCGTGCTCGGACAAAGCCCGACGTACCCCAATTCCGAGCAGCGTGGGCGGAGGGCCTGAAAAGCATCATCGTGCTCGAGCATGGCCATTGCCTCTGCAGGCACCTTGAACGGCGATGAGATATCGGTAGATAAAGACATGCTGGAGAGAATGATCGACCATTGATAAAGATGGGGGCTGTTTATGAGGCTATCGGCGTGATTTAAGCGACCGTGTTGCAGTATTCGTTCGAATTGGAACAGCCAGGCCCATTTGAGTGTGGTGGAGAATATAAGATGTTAGGAGTTTCAGAAGAGCGTGAAAATATAAGAATCTGAGAATATGAGAGGAGAGTGTCGAGAACAATCAATGACGTGTAGAGGGGAACAGATTTCGCCGTTGTATATAGCCAAGTACAAGACAGGATAATCATGAGGTCAGAAAGGAGCAGAGCGCCGGGATATAAGCCATCCCTGAGCGGTTTACTCTGTAATCCTTAACGAACGAGCCCCACCGCCAAAGTAACCGCATTCCGCTTCCGGCCACAAAAGCTCTAGACTGGGTCGATGATGATTGATTGAATAGATAGATACGGAGTCAATTAGACTTAAATATAGAAAATAAATATTTACAACTGGCTGCCCTACTCATGCATTGTCTTCGCGTGTGCGATAGAGCGCAGTTGATAGGGATACACAGAAGTAAGTAGGAACACCACAAGAAAATCGGCTCGATCTACTCGATATAGCAGCGCCAACAGTGGGATCAGACTCTTCTTTGGTCTGTTCTGCTCCAATCCGCGGCGAGCACTGCACTGTCGGATGCCCAATGCCAGGCTGACGGTCGTTCTAGACCAGAGCGATAGGACTAGCTCTGCCACTAAAGCTACTAACAAAGCATCTGGGTTGACGATTGCCGAGTAGACTCAGAGCAAGATAACGAGTCTGCAAGAATATCCATGATATCTATCTCTTGACAGACTGTCGGCATGCTAGGTTTACATACTATGTAGTAATTCTATATTTGTCTTATTGTGTCGTTGTCATTTCGGGCCACAGGTGAAACATTCCGCCCGTGGATATCCACCGTTTCATTCGATATGGCCACCACGCTGACAGCTGCCATTTAACTACGTACGTACGTAGGCAGTTTGATAGGAGATCCCACGTTGTTAGACAGTGCTACACATGTCGACAATTGCGAGCGTTGCGACTCTTTAATCTCCACGCGCGGGGGCCGTTGTGGCGATCACCGGCCATCTCCACCGTCTGTTCTGCTTTCTCCTTTAAAGAGGAGACTGACCGCTTGTGTAATTCTATCCGTCCGTTATATGAAAGTTGAAGCCATCCTTGATGAAGATCGTAGCTCTGACGGATCGTTGAGCGACGCTGCTGTCCGATGGACCTGTTACAGTGTTACGTAGTGAGGGGATCTGCCAGGCCACGCGTCTCGATGATTTGTTGGACTTGAGGAGTCGAGTGTTCGAGGTGTGACACTCACGTTTCCTACTTCGATCATTCATATTGACTCATGCTGGCGAAATAAGTCAGTCAGTCGACGAACATGGCTTTATGTAGAATCTTTGACGTGCCAATTATGATGCAAACTTGAAAGAAACGACGCACAGAAGAGAAGATAAATAAATAAGATGAGATGTATTGATGTACGGTAATATTACCGGGGCTCAGGCACTAGTTTCACAATCTGATGGCCATTTACCAATCATGGATTGAGAATGGCAATATTAGTCGGCCACGGCCTTGGAAATCAGAGATTACCGGGCGTTATGTTACGGTATTTCCAGGTTCCAAACAGTTCTTGAGCCATGTCCATCTCCAGGTTTCTTCTCTTCAACCTCTCTTTCGAATCTCTCCTTCTTCCCTCCTTAATTTTCCCTATCTATCGATTTTCTTTTCTTCGTCATTCGTTGGATCAGTTCAATTTCGGTTGCCTAGACATACACTCGCTCTGTCTACGGCTTTTATTTCGCTCGTCGGATTCACTAGATACTAATCAACTCTAATCATCATGTCGTTCTCGCTCATGCGCTGGGCAAGCTTGGTCATGCTGGGCATGCAAGCTTCTCAAGTCTCTGCTATTTCTCAGATTTCTGCCGTTGGTGCCAAATTTTTCAATTCGTCTGGAGACCAATTTTACATTAAGGGTACGTATACGTTACAGATTATCTCTGTGCCTCTAGCTTACAAAACCACAGGAATTGCCTACCAACTTATAAATTGATAGGAGAGATAGAGTCATGATAGTGGTGGTAATCAGTAATAAATATCATTTAAAGTTAAAGGAATAATCTCCATCAGTGAAAATTTTGGAGGAAAACAGGACAACCTATAAATGTAAAAAGCTTTTGGCTCCATTCTCTAATTCCGGAGGAAGGACATGTATTTAAAAAAAAAAAAAGACGATTGAACGAGCAAAACAGAACTCTCGGATGGATGTCAATCTAAGCGTAAAAGCTTTGGACGTAACATCCGTGAAACGAGAAAAGTAAACAACAACCCCCCCCCCCCCCAATCCATATCAATTCCAGACGGAAAACTGGACGTCTCCTTAAGCTGCCCTTTCAATCCTGCGTGGACGCTCCTCGTCCGCTTCGATGTACCAATTAAGTGTATAGAAGTCCCTCCAAGTGATTGGCTCCGGATGACCATCAACAACTCGAAAATACCCTCTGATGGTTGAATCATTGTCGTATAGGTCAATTATTGGATCTGAGCGGCTTCCAGAAATAACCATAGCATCTGTCTCAGACATCTTCATGATTCATGTGTTTGGTATGAGATTCCATAGTGAGCTCTTTGGTCCTGCTATCGCTTCCAATTTATCAAGCGGTGTTAGCGCATTATTTGTAATCTTGAAGGGTCCCAGCGAGGAGGAGGGTGAAGTTGCGAATGGTTTCCAATTACGTGCATGTTCATCTGCACAATGTTTAATCACCAGACCAGTACCGAAAAACTCCGCCGCAACAGGTGGGAGGCCATACTCCGGAGTGAAGATATTGTCGGAGATGAATTTGGACTCCTCTCGTGCTATTACTGATAGTGCTTTCGGAACTTTCGGAGCCTTGGGCTTCTTTGGAGCTTTCGGTTTGGACGTGCTTCCAGTCGAACCCCCCATTCCAGGTGTGCCTCCATTTGATCCTCCCATTCCAGGTGTGCCTCCACTTGAACCCCCAATTCCAGGTGTGCCTCCATTTGACCCCCCAATTCCGGAAATCGTCCGATAAGCAAGGATTGTCTCGATGGGCGTTTTCCTGACGAGCTCCTTTCTCAAGTATATTATACGTGCGTTCGTAGTCCACTCTTGGTTGTACGACCCTTTCTGTGCGTATGCATATGGTGCTTCCATTCCCGGTAGGAGGTCGCGGAAGTTGCGTGGACTGAACGTATTGTCTCTCGTCATCTGTAGTAGTTTCCATCTCTCATCATCGGACAATCCTTTCTTTTTCATGTATTCGATGATTCGAGCCTCCGTTCTGGGCTGATTGGAACCGTCGAATGGCTTTCTTTTGTCCAGTTCTTTAATAACTCCGTCTACTTGTCGGAGCTCGTCTCGCGTCATTCGTTCATAATCTGGAGAAGACAAAGCCATAGTGGACGTAGTTCGGTATCCTTCTGGAAGATGTTTGGAAATGGAAGATATTGTATGTATGAATGAGTCGGACTAAACGGAAATTGTTCCACTGGTCGAGGTATGTCTTGATGACAGGGCTGGTGTTGAAATGGTTGTGATAATATGGAGGTTGCTCGTACCGTCGGAGTGTAGTTTGAGGTGACCGTTTATGTGGTCGGAGTCTGGGGATAATGTGAGGATTGGATGAGTAAGTGAAGTGAGATGTAGGGTCGAGTGAGAGCTCAAGTGAGAGCTCAGATGAGAGGTGAAAGTGAGGTAAGCTGTTGACTGAGGACTAACTGGGAGCCTTCGCAAGGTGAGGTGTAGGTGAAGTGGTTATTGATCGTAATTGCTCTTGATATGGTGCTTTTTGTGTGCGTTCGGGCTCCCTTGGATGGCCGTCTTGATCTCGGTTGTTGTCAGTTTGTATTGGGATTTGGGGTGAGGTGAAGAGAGCCAAGTTGCCGGAAGTGAGGGTTGAAGTGAGGTTGACTGAGACAGGTTGATCGATACTGTTGTGGTGAGATTTCTTGCCCGAAGTGAGGATTCAAAACCTCAGTGGCTTGGTAAGTATGAGAAACTAGGTCTGGTTGATAATGCCTGACAGCGTGACATTCAAACCTCAACGTCGCTGTGTATTGTTTTCCATTGGTAGCGGTGTATCCGTTGATCCAAGGCTTCCAAATCTCCGCGATTACGCCTATGGAGGCTCACGTTTGGAAAACGGACGAGTGTCTACGTGCTCCCCCTGGCACTCTGGCAGGAGACTGGAAGAGCCGTGAGGCATACGTCCAGGCACCTTGGCGAGAGTCCCCACGTATTGTAATGGACGAGTGTGAGAAGGTGGTATCCGTACACGATCGCATGGTCAAGGAGAATACACGCGTATCAATGTACACGGATGGCAGTGGATATCAAGGCTTTATCGGCATGGGTGATGGTGATTCCTCAGTTGCGGCGACAATTAACAGAGTGTATCGGTACGGAGGACATGTCAACGGAGTACGCGGCGGAGGCATGTGGAATTCGGTTCGCTTTACGCACATTGGTACGATTCGCGGAGGACGATACACGACCCAAGAAGGTAGCGATATTCTCGGATAGTCAATCGGCGCTCCAAGCCATGTTGAATCTGAAAACGGACTCGGATCAAACGTATATCCGGAATTGTATCGAATCGTACTGGTAACACGTGGAAATGGGTATCGACGTAGTTATCCATTGGATCCCAGATCACAAAGGCATTCCAAGGAACAAGGCGGCGGATCGAACAGCGAAAAGTGCAGCTATGATGGGAGCGCGACGTCAAATCGTACCTGGGGATATCAAGAATTGGACCATGCTCGGCGCTCAATAAATTCGTGGATCAAGCAAAGGAGTGAGAAACCTACCAGGAAATTGGTACCACGACCGTCCAAAAACATTTTCCATCACTGGTCCGGTTTACACAAAGCCATGTCGTCAATCTTGATTCAGCTCCGTACGGAGCGTGTGTAGAAGAAGGAAAATCATCTAGATGCAACCAAGCCATTTCCGAAATCATTGACAAGCACCCGAACCCAATGTAAAACCGCGCCAAATTGGTGTCATTCAACATTTACTCGTTGATTTCGCGGAGGCGGCGGAAGGTGGAGCGAGCAGCGGAGGTAGGATTGAGTCATAAGCTCTGATTTATCAACAAACGCGACGAAATCTGGTCTGAATGTCGCCTATCTGGCCAATCCGTTCGGCATGTTACGCTCGAATGCCCGCTCTACGCAGACGAGCGAGCGCTCATGTGGACACGAATTAAAGGATTCCGACGCACCACCAGTTTGCAAGCGTTATTGGACGAGAAGAATGCTGCAGTAGCGATTGCTCGATTCATTCACGATACAGGGATCTTGGCTCAATTCGTGGGCGCGGATCTGCAGGCAATGGATACAACGGAGCAAGAAACAGATAACCAGGGCACTGACTTGGGTACACATATGACAACGGTCCCAGGTGATGCGAGCGCCAGGTCTGCTCACCTCTCCGTAAGGACCAATGACGAAGCGGATACGAGCCTTGGACCGATGGAAATTGAGTCAGTTGACGGGGACGAATGTGAGGATGAGCGCGGAGGTGTAAACGTACGAGAGAGAATGATTGCGCGTACGCGCCATCGATTTGTGGGATTGAGCGCACATTGGCACTAATTGGTGCAAAGGACGAGTGCAATTTTGGGGGGGATACGTGATAAATAGGAATGGAGGGAGTTGCGAAAAGATGTGGACTACGTACGAGGGTCGTTTGCATTTTGCCGCGTTTGACCGCATCTCATTTGTATGTTTACATTTTTCTGTGGCTCATCTCGGGGTGCGCCTCTTCCGTCGCTGCGCCACGATTTGTATTGGTGCCTGCCGACTCAGGCACACAACCGTTTAGCGGCCTTTAGACAGCAACCAGCTACAGCGGGTATATCAACTCTAACTAACTAAATCCCCACGATCTCTTCAACGATGGGAATGTCCGCAAGTGCAAATGAAACAGTAGACCATTTACCACCAGACAGACCGCCCATACAGGTCACAGACTGTAGCAATTAGCAGGTACGTTATTTGATAGAAGCAGGCACTCTAGCATCGAGTACTTGCAGACCAGCGGTGCCTGTATAAGCTGAGGCGGCACCACCACTGCTATTTGCCCAGGCGATGACGGGCAAATTCTCGCATACAAGAAGAACGAATCAACTAGTTCTCAAACAACGCCAGAGATGTCCGAGCCGGAGACGAGCAATGTCTACACGTATATCAACAGCCCTATTCTGGTGTCGGTAACTGTCCTTGATGGAGCTAAATCTTACCAGTGCAAATGGAACGTCCACAAATGACTCGCACACATCCACGGACGGCATGACAGCTACAAATGGACCACCAATTGGATGACCCAATCGTCCACGAGATCGTCCACAAAGTCCGAATTCACCAGTTATAAATGATCCTGATATGAGCGGTCCAGCGACATCCACAAATTGTCCGCAGGGACAGCCGACAGCACCAATCCTACCAGTTAAACCTCCACCAATCAATCTGTTCAGTCGTCCACAGGGCCCAATATCACTTCCACCAGTCAAGTGCACACACCTTCTCGGCGCAAATGGAACGTCCATGAACGGTATTCAGACAACATCTGCAATGGGTCCGAATACGAGCGGTCTAACGTCCGAAAAACACAGGTAGGACGATAATAATACCACCGACCAGAGATAATGCCTATATTCAATACGCAATACGAGTCTTTTTGCGGGATTGGAGGAAGGTCTTATGCCTGTCGCGGTGGACTATTTTAGAACAGGGTTCATTATAAAGTAGTGCGCTAGTGCGGCCAGAAGCGAATTTGAAACAGACTAGATGATAATCACCTCCAACAGATATTACGGACGCTATAAGTTGTGGGATTGGCCGGTGTATTTGTTGGCAACAAGGTTCTCACGAGATCAAATCAAATTTTTAGACAATTTGAATTCTAAATAAATATATGACGGTTTAAGCTGTGACACCAGATGTAGAAACGGACGAGATATGGAAATCAAGCAGACATGGAAGATAATGATATATAGCAAGAAATGATACATAGAAAAGGACGATAAATGATCAAGGACATAATCACTGACATAACATTCTTTGGCGGTGTCTAGTAGTCTTCTCATGATTCTTGAAATTGGAAGGCTCAGTGGTGTAGTACTTGCAAGGTTCGCATCTGTACGGCTTGTCTTCAGCTGATGACTCAAGACGTTTGATGTGCCTTTTAGTCATCTTGTGTGTTTCCAGTCTGCTTGATGAGGAAAAGGAGAGTGCACAAAGATCACAAGTAAAACCCATTTTCTGGAGAGCCTGGACGTGAGCTTGTACACCTTCAAGATTTGTGTTCTTTATATGCTTTAGGGTCCTTTTATGTTTTGCGAGAGTGGATGGATTAGCAAAGGACGTTCCACAAGGCTCACACTTGAATCCTGTCTCCTGGGCACCAAGTATCGTCATAGTGTGTTTTCGAGACTTCTGGTGTGTTGCGAGTTGAGATGGATAATCAAATGACTTTCCACAAGGCTGACATAAAATGCCGAAATCTGTTCTCTTGAGCAGTAGGAGGTGATGTCGAGTATTATTATGTCGGACGAGAGCTGGATTGGATGGAAACGCTTTATTGCAAGGTGCACAAAAGTACTTCTTCTTGGCAAGCCTTCGTTGATGTTGGAGTTGTGCATATGACTTGTCATAGTGGGCTCTGGAACGACGTCTGATTTTGTCTCGATTTTCCTGATAGTAAGCTATGGAACGACGTCTGATTCTGTCTTGGTTTTCCTGACGGTAGGCTCTTTGACGACGAAGGTCTCTGTCTCGGTTTTCCCAATACCAGGCTCTGGAACGACGTCTGCATTCGTCTTGGTATTCCTGCTTGTAGGCTCTGGAGCGACGGTTAACTTCGTCTCGGTGTTCCTTCTTGTAGGCTCTGGAACGACGTCTAAGTTTGTCTCGATTTTCCTGATAGTAGGCTCTGGAACGACGTCTGAGTTTGTCTCGATTTTCCTGACGGTAGGCTCTTTCATAATGTCTGAGTTTATCTCCGTTTTCCTGACGGTAGGCTCTGGAACGACGTCTGATTTCATCTCGGTTTTCCCAATACCAGGCTCTTTTATAACGAAGCTTTCTGTCTCGGTTTTTGTGATGGTAGACTCTCTCACGACGTCGCTTTCTGTCTCTTAATACTGCCGCAACTTTTTCGAGCTCCTCAGAGGACATTCCAAGGCTGGGCTCATTGGACCGGATTCCTTCCATCAAAGGGCTGTGACTGCATAAACCATCCCATTCAAGGGAGTCATGAGGCCATGAATTGATGGATGATAAGCCGTATGACTTGTCACGACGATGTAAAGTCCAAAACATAGAGGTAAATACTGCCTCTAGGATAATGACAGCAGTCCGGAATCTTGGGACTTGTGCTGGACTTGGTACTGGGCACCAAGCAAGTAGACGATGATAGATAATAAAATATCCATTCTGTTGATATTCCCTGACGTATAAAGGAGTGGAATACTCTGTATAGTATGACTTGATTCGACATACAACTCCTTCAGTTTTAGTTCCCGACCCAATATAAAGAGCTGGACGATGACCATCTTTTAGAAGGACAAGAACATAGATACCCCAATGTCTTCTTGGAATGTTGTCTGGAAGTGTCTTAAACCATGTCACTGGAGGTGGATTTGTAGCCTGGACGACATCGAATAGTCCATGGCAGTAATTCAAGCCCATAGATTGAAATAGAGATGATAGGCCAAGTTTTGTGGATGCCACGACTTGAAATCGGGGATTGATCGATGAAGCATTAATGCATTTCCAACTAACGTCCAGCATATACTCCGCGATACTATTGACCGCTAATATAGGAACTGACATCTTGGATAGAGCAATGATAGATAACAGACGACAGACGACGGGAAATGGACAACGGATGATGGATAATAGATGATAGGTGACAGACAACAGACAGCGAAAACAGACAGCGGACAACAGCCGATTGACGACGGACAATAGAAAACAGATGACGGACAACAGACGACCGCAAGACACAACGGATAATAAACGAGAGATGAGAAATGAGATGTGACAGACGACCGACGAGAACTAGCCAGAGGTGATGAGAGACATGTTATGCATTGCTGGGCTCTGTATCCAAAGGAAAAAGCAACCACAAGGAAAGAGCGACCAAAAGGGAAGGAACGACCAAAAGGGAAGGAACGACCAAAAGGGAAGGAACGACCAAAAGGGAAGGAACGACCAAAAGGAAAGGGAAGGAACGACCAAAAGGGAAGGAACGACCAAAAGGGAAGGAACGACCAAAAGGGAAGGAGCCATCGAGCAGGACGACATTGTGCAGAGCATGTTCGGTCCAATTCAATCTATCACAGTAGCTGAGAGAGATATGGAAGTAATCCTGTAGAGACCTCCACAGCAGCAGAGATAATAGTGGCGGAGACCCTGCCTGAAGAGAAGTCATTCCTGAATCTTCATCCACTCATAGCTGTCCATTGTACAATGGTAACATTGTTTTGAGAGTCGAGCTAGGGACGACAGTAATCCACATCGGACTTGTTTTTCTTTCCATCAATTCGTCTAGAATTGACGACAGGAACGCCATTTCAGGGCCCATTTGGAGAGGAGGTAGTTTCTTGTTCGGGTCCGGAATCCGATGCCTGAGGCTCCGCTCACTTAAGGACTGATGCTCCTCCGAAAAATGGACTATCCTCAGTCCGAATGATATACTGAAAAGGAACCCTGAACTCCTCCATTCTGTTTGTCCCTTCGTATATCTGTGTCTTTGACGCTCGTCTATTTCCTTTAAACCATCTTCTGGCCTTGTCTGGACGTTCTTCTTCCGTCTCGACTTGCCAATTGAGACTCTGGAAGTCATGCTGATCAAACTCCTCTGGATGACTTGATAATCTGCCCAAGTGGTCCCTTGTCACAGTATTGTGGTCTAGAGTAGCGGATGAGGCCATTGTGGATGTTGTTTGGACTTATGATAGACAGTGATTTGAAGTGGACAAGATTGTTTCGAAGCCGTGATGTGATCGGATAAATGCGGAAGCTATTCCACGGTTGGGCGGCAGTCGAAGGGTGCTCGAATCACAAGTGAAAGATTCGTGTAGTGATTATCTAGAGGTGAGGTGATTATTGAGTGTGAGATGAAGGTTGAGCAAAGAGAGCGCTCAAAAGGAGAGCAGAAGTGAGGTTTTTGAGTGGCCGAAGTGAGGTACAGTAGAGGTCGATGTATATATGTATCAGCGCTATCAAGTGAGATGAAAGTGAGGTAAAAGAGGGCCAAATTGCTCATTCTAGAGTAGTTTTGGGCCTTCTTAGTCTCACTTGATCGTTCACTTGAATCTCTCGAAGTGAGGTGTAGTAGAAGTCGAGGTATATGTAATAGCGCTGTCAAGTGAGATGAAAGTGAGGTAAAAGAGGGCCAAATCGCTCACCCTAAGGTGGTCTTTGGGTTTTTCTAGTCTCACTTGATCGTTCACTTGTATCTCTCGAAGTGAGGCGTATTAGAGGTCGAGGTATGTATGGAAATACTGGCAAGCGAAGTGAAAGTGAGGGAAAAGAGGCCAAATCGCTCACTCTAAGGTGGCCTTTGGGTTTTTCTAGTCTCACTTGATCGTTCACTTGTATCTCTCGAAGTGAGGCGTATTAGAGCCTTTTCGAGAATCAGAGATTGGGTCTAGCAGACAGAAATCGCCAGATAGACGATGAACACGGTTATTATGTATGATTTCATTTCCAGAAAAATCAGGAAATACTGACTTTCTTTCAGAAAAACAGCATTGATGGTTGTCAATCAATCCGCATACAGTTGCTGAAAATCTCTGGATAGGAAACGAACTCCAGCATTCGATCCATCCAATACCAGGAAACAACTCTTTCAGCTGATGATCCTGGAGAGATCTGGTTCCATCACCGAACGCCCTTATCTGATTGCGGATAGGTTCTCGATGCTTTGATCGGAGAACATTCCCTACGAATTTTCGAGTCTTTATCCACTGAAAGAGGGCTACTCTTCGCAAGGGATTTTCTTTGACCGAACATCTTCTGACACGCGTGTTTCACTTCTCTCGAAGCATGTCGAAAATGGATCAGCTACCCATGGAGATACTGGATATGGTAAGTATACTACCTCTGACAAATTTGTTTCATTTCACGACTGATCAGTCCTTTTATAGATCATCTCCAATGTCCAGTCCTGCGATGAACACCATAGACACAGTCCACACACATCCATTATTTACTCCGATGCAGATCGACTCCGCCTAAAGGAAATTGGTTTAGTCAATCTAGCTTTTCGCCGCAGCGTGGCACGCGTCTTATTTCAACATGTCATAATACCGATAGACAGTCAGCTTCTCTTTCTATCAAGATTCGGAGATTTGGCAGGCAGTGGATTCGCTACTAGGGTGAAAACTATCCAATTTGACATTGTGACCAGCGAACTTCTTCAGTCGTGGTGTGGAGATGACGAGGAGGAGGAGGAGGAGGAGGACGACGACGACGACGACGACGAAGAGGAAGAGGAAGAGGATAACTCCGAGAAGGCCATCACCAAAATCTCGTTGATTTTGGAGAAGTTCCCCAATTTACAGACCGTGGTACTTAAATTTGGGGAGGCTGGGGAAGCAGACCTATTTCGGATGCTCATTGCACCTCTTATCATCTCCTTAGCTAGGGCGCGGCTTATGAAGATGGCAGAATTGAGACTACCTGATTTCAGTCGCGTCTTAGAGCAGTTTGTTAACACCAACAATGATGGAGTGGATCAGTTTCTTCTCAAAATACAACACCTCCATCTTATGGAATCGGACGATAGATTGGTCGATTTCAACATCCTCAGTCAAGGTATCCCGGACCTTCGTTGCCTTACAGTGGAAGGACAAAGCACCTATACAATCTGTCCGGAAATTCAAAACCACTTCCACAATCTCGAGTCTTTAGAATTCCGGGAGATGCAAATCTCCGCGAGGAATCTCCTAGCAGTGATACAGCACTGCCGACAGACCATCAAATACATTGCCCTCCACCGGATAATTCTATCCTCCGCATCATGGCTACATGTCCTTCACCAAATCAAGATCATGAGCCTATGTCTCAAGGCATTTGATTGTCATCTTACTACATATCCGATGGATGATAATCATAACAAGATATGGACACTGTATGGACGATTTCTCAGGGACCAGCGATATATCCCACACGCACTGGGTGAGATTCAGCGACAGGTCAATGTGAACAGGTTGACCATGGGGCTCGACCCATGGCATGCTACAATCTTCCAATATCTTGATCATCAACCACTGGAAGTTGCTATGGGTCCGAGATTATACCAGGAATTGGTCTCACAGTCTCAGCGGTTCACCTAGGCTTACGATGCCTGGCTAATATCTGCAGGCTGTAACGGACCGGCTGTGTAGTATTTTGCTGAGATGGAGCCGGATACTGGCCAAATGTCTTGGTTTTTGGATCTTCGGACGAGTCTGAATTGGAACCGTCTGCTGCTCGTCTCCGAAGCTCCCTCGGGGCCTCCTTGTCCGATTCGTCTAAGGAATCGTCCATATCTATCGCGTTGGTGAGATATGCTTTCACTACTGGTCGACGGGTCGAGTAATCAAAATCCCAATGGGCTCCTCCACAATGTCCGCAGTTTCGGAGGCGTTTATGTTCTTGTTTTTTGGAAGTTGGTCTTTTCTCGTCCTTCTCATCCCTCGCCTTTGGACGTTTGGGTTTCTTGTTCTATTGAAATCATCTCATCTTAGAAATCCCGTATCTCAGAATTGAAGGTTGCTTTATTCTTCGCAAACTTGTCCAGCTAGAATTTTACTTAAGTTGCGAAGTTGGCGTATACTAATAAACACGAGGACCCGTCTTACACTGTCACTAATATAACATAATAAGTCTTGACACCATAGAATTAATTTTGTTTCTATCTTTTTCCTCTAAAAATGAGATGATCATTGACAATCGTATGCTTGTTCAATAACAAAGACAACTATAAACAATACATGTACACGGTCCATCGTCTATGTATACGTACAAACAGCAAGCAAAACCAATCTATTTCAAACATTTACAACCACCAAGCCATAAGTCCAGTAAATCCGACAAGAACACCATAGATGACAACCGCACTCGTGGCGCCAGCAGATCCAGGAGTCACAATACCGACAGGTGCAGCACCCTTGGACGAAGTGGCGGTCGAAGACGCGCCAGAAGCAGTACCGGTGGAGCCGCCGGTGGTAGTGCCACTAGAGCCAGTTCCAGAGGCATCAGCAGTCTGGCCGACAGTGGGCAGAGCTGCAGTAGGGTTCACGTTCCAGATACCAGATGTCTCAGCAGGGCAAGCCAAGGGGGTAATCTTGGAGGCGGACGCGCTGTAAGCAGACAAAGCGACACCGGTTGGGTTCAAGGTAGCCCAGACAGATTTCAAGTTGGAGAAATCAGGGGAGACGGGGGTAGGTGTGCCGCCGCGAGTGTAGCCACCGACGATGTTGGTACCAGTAGCAGTGGCGGCGACGCTGGGCCCGTAGCTGATCAAACCGTAGTTATTGGCTTCCTCGATCCATTCGTAGATGATAGCGCCGGACCAGGTATCGGCCATATCACTACCGAAGATAGCTGATTGATCTTCAAAGGTACGGGGAGGAGAGGTATTGCAGCCAGTCTCGGAGAAGAAAATGGGGATCGAGTAGCCAGTGGCATTCTTCTGCAATTCCGAGTATCCAGATCCGGTAAAAGTATTGTCTCCGCACCACTCGTAAGCATTCAACGAAAAGAAATCCAAGTCTTCGGACGAATTGGTCGAGCAGGCCAAGTAGTCTTGCAACATGGGACGAAGATCGGCGATATCGGCAGCGGCGTAACCGACGGGGATCTGGCGGTAACCCTTGGAATCGCGGTAGGCCTTGACATCGCGAGCGGCGGCTTTGACGTAGGGAGCGGCCCAGGAGCCGTTGGTCATGGTCAAGACTTCATTTCCGACAAAGACACCGGCCAAGTTGTCGTAGCCGTGGAAGGTGTCCAGCACCTTTGTGTAGGCGTTCAACATTGTGCTGTTCCAGTGGGGAGCAGACTACTTTATTAGCTTGTACGCAGTAGATGGGCCAAGTAAGCATACCTGATCAATAGCCGAGTTGAAGGTTTCCAAGTCGACAAACAGATAGATCCCTGCATCGGAAAATGCGGACATACAACCATCGTGGTCTCCATCGGGGTCGACGTGGTAGACCTATTTTTTGGACTTGTAAGCTGAGGCACGGAGAAAATCCATAACATACATACCCTTATTGTGTTGGCGCCTAGCTCTTTCATGAGAGCTGCATCTAACTTGCATTGCGCTTCATTGACCAGTGGATCGTTATCAGATAATTGATAGGCAATTCCTATGGTCTTATAAGCTAAGGCATGGAGATAATTTGTAACGTGCATACCCTTAATGTAAAATTGATCTCCGGATGAATTAAAGAATTTGGCACCAACAGCAGAAATCTGAGAAATAGCGAAGACTTGGGAAGCTTGCATGCCCAGCATGACCAAGCTTGCCCAGCGCATGAGAGAGAACGACATGATTATTAGAGTCGAAAGTAAATCCGACAAGAATAATCGGGCACCGGGCAACAATAATAATGGACGCGTACGCGTGTGTAAAAAGATGATGATATTCTTAAGACTAACTGGTCGGCTGGCTGACTATCTAGTATGCGGCTAGCTCGAGCACGTGACAGATACCCCTTTTCGAGGATAGAACTATCCTTAGTTCTGAATAGCAATAGAAACATAATGTAGGAAAGCAATCAATACAATAGAAAAACAGTTAATATAATAAGAAGCTAAAATCTTTATCTACTCTATTCTATTTTCTTTATAGTGTTTATCCAATCTTCCTTAGATATACTTTCTCTTCTATTTACTAGTTTAAACTACATGTGAGGAAAGTCCTCAAGAAAAGAACGAATATCGTATGATAAAATGATTGGTGATCCCCCGTTCGTATACTCGGCGGGATCTAAAGATAACTAACCACGTGATGAGAAAACACGTGATAAGAAGTCTCGTTACACTACATATAGAAGTCTTATCTAATAGATTATTATTCAGTTTTGAGGTCTATAATACTCAAAATTATTAAGCAAGTAATCTTAGATTTACAGCTAGTAATTTGTGAGAATATCCTATAGCGCCTAGAGATGTGGCGCCGCCACCGCTCAATCTACAACCAATCATACAAATGCCGTCAACAAGTCAAACGGGAACTCCGCATTGTTGCATATCATTATCTTTGTGTAATGGAGTACAAACGTCGGGCGTACTCTATATGTACGACAGGGTACATGCAAACAATGGGCGCAGCTATATTTGATGACGATGCAAACACCGGGCGCAACCAGATACCCATATATATATTCCCATTCCCCCCCTCCCACTTCTCAATCTTTCTTTTTCTTCTTCTTTTCTACTGTCAACAACACTGCCCAGGGGGGGTGTTGGATTGTTTTCTCCCCAGCTAGACTGAAAAGCTGCGCGCATACTAGATGATTTAGTATGCCGTCAATTGGCCGAACATGTTTGTAGCATGGACTTGGTGGAATTATTCAATCCTGTTCTCGAAAATGTGATAGGACTCATCAAAGAACAAGCCGAAAGAACCAAGGCTGAAAATGAGTTTCCAATCTCCGTTAGTCAGACCAGACCCTTTTAAAGCTTTCATGCTGGCTCTCTAATATGTTTCCTAGGCAATTCTCCTCTGCGGAGGACTGGCTGAGTCCAAGTATATTCAGTCTCAACTCAAAACTTTTTGTCAGGAATTCATCCCTGGCGCTCAGGTCATCGTACCACCTCGTCCTTGGTTCGCAGTCTATTGCGGCGCAGCTATGCGCGAATCTGGTAAAAGCTCCATTTCGAGCAAACGGGCAGCTCGTGAAACAAGTTGAGCAGAATAGCCTGCGGAAGCCACCTCGTGGATCGGAAAGATATGCCGCGACCGCACCCAAGACTCCATATTCACTAAGGTGTCAGCCCGGCGAGAGTGTCTTCATCCTGTGCGCGCTGTTGAGATCTTGACGCCGCCTTCCGTCCCTCTAGCACTTTGGAGTCCACAGGCACGTTCTCTTCTATTTCTGTTCTATGTATTTTGACTAACATTGTAAAGCTGTCTTCAAAGATTTAGAGCCAGAACTTATTAAAGAATAAGCTGATAGAACTAAGGCTAAAAATGAGTTCCTAATATCCGTGAGTTAAATCCGTCCGACCCAACGTCAAGGTTCTATGCTGGCTTTCTAACATGATCTAATAGGCAATTCTCCTTTACGAAGGACTCGCTAAGTCCAAGTATATTCAGTCTTTTAAAGCCTTTTGCCAGGAATTCATCCCCGCGCTCAGGTCATCGTACCAACTAGTCCATGGTTCACAATACGTTGCGGCAAAACTGTGCGTGAATCTGGTAAAAGCTCTATTTCGAGTCGACAAGCAAGGCGAAGGTACAGTGCTGCCGGAACCATTTATCAAAAGCGAGCATCAGGCAATATTGCTGCGCATATAGAGGACTCTGCAACTATTCACTCTCATGCGGAACCTCGGGGCCAAATGGAATCAGCCGAACGTCAGAGGTCAGAGAGAGGTACTCCAATAACCACGAGAAATCGCATTCCCCAAGGACGATTATTCCATGACAAGAAGGTCATTGGCAAGACCAGAGCGACAGGGCCGATATGAAGAGTCTATCAAATTGGAAGCGAAAGATTAGCTGCGTGGCGCCCTCCATCTCAATCTATTCCATCTACGCCGCGATGTGATGATTCGTTTTCGAGAGTCAAAGGGCGAACTCTGCAAGTCCATGATCCTCGATTAGAAGTCCCATCTACCCATAGCGATCAAGCACCTGCGGCGTCTCGAATCGCTCAGTCAAGTGCGGCGTTGAATACTACTGTGACCGTACACGACGACACCTCGTCTGACTCTAGCGAAGATATTGATATCATCACGGGAACAGAAGCTCTTATTTCAAATGAAATCAATGTCCCTTCAACCGCACCTGCGACGTCGAATGAGAAATATACTGATCGAGTCATCCCAGAGACGCAGGATGGGCAGATGCTTGACGTTAGCAATGCAAAAAACATTGACCTCAAAGAATATTTGACAAATGCATTCTTAAACAATTTCAAGATCGCATACGACGATATTGCCGCCGTTACTGCCGCCGTTACAAGTCATTCCGGCATCAAACTCGCGAATTGCTTCTACCTATAGAGAGGTGACGAGCAAGGCGAAGTTATGGTACAGAGCTGCTGGGACCCTTTATTGAAGACGAGCATCAAGAAGAGGATGCTACTGAACACCCAGAGTCAACAAATAAAGCGAAGTTCTGGTACAGTGCTACTAGAACCCTTTATTGAAGACGAGCAATAAGAAGAGGATGCTACTGAACACCCGGAGCTTGGAGCTATGGTCCAAAGGATGTTCTGGCACGTGAAAGGAGTAATCGAAAACAGCGTCGAGTTCGAGGCGGATTTTACCGGGCTTTACGACTACTGCTCCCACAGGTACAAGGTGTTCATGCACATGATTCTCTTCAAGCCAGATGTCGACCTTTTCGAATTCTGAAAACTTAGTCTGGCAGACAGAAAACTTTGTTAGAATTGGTGAAACAGCTTTCAGGGAACAAGATGTTAAAGAAACACAACAGGAGGAAGCACAAGGGACTTACCAGTGTATGGAAGTTCATAGTGCCAATATGCCCACACAAGATCTCTGGTAAGCCATTCTGCAGCCTGAGGCACAGTGTTCCAATATAAAAGACTACCAATGATTACTAACATTTCATGTCAGAATAAATTGCTTCATAGTGAACAGTATCGATGGCTCAAGGATGCCACCTGCATCCTACGGGTTAGCGGCCAATTCGGATACCAGGGGGTCATTGAGATCTACCAGAGCGACAACGTTGACACTTCGGTCTGGAAGTCTAGCAATGTTAAGCATCATCCGCGTTTTTAGCCTGCCTCATCATAATAGATCTCCAGCTACGACTCCCGGTTCCAATGCCTGGCGAAGAAAACAACGATATCATTATAAAGAAGATACGAGCACTGGTCAAAAAAATTCAGGATCTTCGGCATCTTGGCATCGAAATGATTCCTGACGGCTGGACAATGACAGCGATGAATTCACCATCAGCCAGGGTGACGATAGCATGAATTTGGACTCCCCAGCCCCGACATTTCAGACCAGTCCGGTGCAATTCTTCGAATTCCCAATTGACGGGACCCACATTGGGAAGGTACTAAACGGTGAATTGCTTCAGCCTGATGACTTTCCTAACCAGATCAATGAATCAATCGCGTTTATCAGGTTCCGCTGATGTTTGATTGTGGGGAAGACTGCGGGTGACTCCAGAAGCTTAAAGTCTGTATAGCTTCACAAATCCCAAAATGCACTGCTAACGTATTTTCGAGCTAGTGAAGCCTGTTTTATGGTCCCGCTGACCTTCGCGTAATACCTCGTATCTCCCTTTGTTTCGCTCGATTGTATCCGTCGCGTTATCCGAACGAGGACGCGCCTCAACATATTGACAAAAGCTTGCACCGTGTGGGATGATAGATGGAATTTGATGGATTAAAGGAGGGATAAAGAGGGCTTCCTGGCTTGGTCGTGATGGTGTGATTCTACAATGGCATGATTAGGCGATGTTGGATACGGCGATCGGAGGGGAACCCCGCGGACATTATATCTATCTGGATGTTAGTGAGTCGGCGACATGATGGTTGGGATCAGCCCTATCTTGGGGAGGTGATAATCTCTGCAGGGGCTGATCCCCGTGAAGACGCTACGGCAGGGAGCAACGGCTCTCATAGCAGCCCTTCCTACGCTTTCTCTCTCGACTGGTTTCCCCCTTCTTCCGATGATGAGGGTGACAACGATGACGGCACATCCTCCTCGCATTACATCGTCGATGGGCAGCGCTTCAGCGGGCCCTCTCGCTTCATGAATCACTCGTGTAATCCTAACTGCAAAATGATCCCCGTTTCGACCCATCACAGCGACCAAAAGATCTACGATCTCGCATTCTTCGCACGCCGCGATATTCCGCCCGGTGTTGAGTTGACGTTTGACTACAACTCTGGTTGGACGTGAGTAAGTAGCCCGACATGTAGCTAGAAATAGACGTGGTCAAAGACAAGACATGAGGTGGATTAGCGATATTTATAGAGAAAAGATGATAGGGTTTTAAAAAAATGTGATTAAGAATAATCTATATTGACTATCTAAATGTAAGTGTGTTTACAGCGTATTGTAGTTTATATCACTTCAAAGTGTATGATATATGGAGCTAAGGCTGGTATTTCTAATGCTATTAGTATCGCAATATAATAGTATCTATAACATCTATATATTGTGACGACGTATAAAAAGAATCATCCAACAGAGATCAATAATTATACATAAGAAATGAAAGAGCGAAAAGTACCCACATCTCCTATCAAAAGAGACATCAATAGAAAACCAACCAGAATCGTATCCAATAACTAGATCAAAAAGACAAAGGAAAACGATTAGGCCTCATATCTAGGTAAATTTATATTAGTCCCGTTCAGAGTCAGCGCCAAATCATCCAAGTACCGCCTCCTATCATCCCTCCTCCTCCTCCTTCTCCGTTTGTTCTCGTCATCATCATTATCATCATTGTTGTCGTTGTGGTGTTCATCATCATATTCGCGGTTTAGTTTCTCTTCAAGCGCCTTGCGGAGATGAAGGATCGTTTCATCTATGGTCGCTGCGTTGGTGGTGTTTTTATCCTTCTTGTCCCGGTTTTCGTCGTATTTCTTGTCTCTATTATTCTGTCTGTTTTGTTGGTGGTACTGGCGCATTCCGAGCATCTGCTCCTGATGATGAAATGATGAGTACGAATTTCCTGATGAAGGCGGCGGTGTAGATGATGAGTCGGTCGAAGTAGGGCTTTGGTCGTCTCGGTACTGTTGTTGTTGTTGCTGCCGTTGTCTTGAGGCGAAACCGAAATCAAAATCGTGATTGCCGATATCCAGACGTTGTAGTGGCCGCTGTTGGTCTTTTGGTTTCGCACGTTTATTGGAGAGGTCGGCGAAATTGGGGATGGTGGGCTCGAGATCTTCGTCGTCGAGGATCTCTTGTTTTCTCGGTCTTGACCCTGCGCGGAGACTATTGTACTCCCTTGGATACAGGTTTGGTGATGGGGGTAATGGCATGTCCACCGGTGCAGGTGGCGTAGAAGGTTTCTTCACATACGACGCAACGGTGTTCGATGGAGCCTGTTTGCAATGCGCAATTATAATCCCTTCCAACTGTCGAATGGTATGCGCAAACCTCGCTTCTACCTCTTCCGCAGAAGGTCGCCTCTCAGGGGCTCGCGCAACCATGTCCCGCACAACAGCGAGCATGGGCTCAACAGCCCTAAAAGCAAGACCCTTTCGCTTCTTGGAATCTGCCGTCAGCAGCGTAAGCCAAGATGTGACTTGTGGAAGGTTAGTGACGAGATGGAATGATGCATCTGCTACACCTCCTCCACGGCCAGGGGTACGATTTTTGGCACTTCGATGGTTTGCAAATGAGGAAATCTTGCGTTCGCAGAAAAATGTAAAAATGTCAGTGATGACCGCTCCCAGGGAGAATACATCGGACAGCTGTGCGTCGACCTGTTGGGATTGCCAGGTTCGTACTAGGGCTGTGTTGTGTGGGACGAAAGGAATACTGGCTGCACTCTCGGGGGCAGTAACGGGTCGAGTTCGAGAATCAGATGCTAGATTCGAGGAATGGATCGATGGTGTGTAGAGGATTGGTTTTGTGCGAAAGAGTTTGTGTGCGGACTTGCCGTGACTGCCCCCTGAACCGCCTGACGCTGAGGATGAGGAGGAAGAGACCAATGAATTTCGTGATCCAACCCTGATCACTGTTCCTCTTGATTCGCTAGATTGCGTTGATCCGGCTGTCATCCAGCTGGCTCGCGGTGTTTTGGTAGAAGCAGAAGAGCCGGATGAAGATGATGAGCCAGGGCCACGCATTGTCCGGCCGCCAGAATGAAAAGAAGTCTTTGCGACGTTCGTTTCTTGAATAGCAGTTGTGCGAATCCAGCGTTCCGGTGCAGCGTATTGGTATGCTTCAATATCGTTTATCTTAGGAGAGTCGAGAAGGGTATCTAATCCCTCGAAATGACCTAAGAAAATGCGATAGTCGCTATCAATCAAGACATTGGATGGTCGAATTGATCCATGCGGGTGGCCATTGGCATGAAGCCAGGCCAATCCACTGACCAGGCAATGAGGCCAGTTGACCAGAATCTCACGTCGGTCTGGTTTCGGGAGCTTCTTAAAGTTTTGGGGCGTATCGGACAGAAAGCTCAACAACGAGCGCTCATAGACGCCACTGAACAGCACATTTATGCTGTTGTCCACTGTATASGAGCCATAAATCGAGAGAACATGTTCATGCGCGAGTTGCCTCAACGAACGAATCTCTTCGAGCACTTCATCTTCTTCGGAGAAGTACGGTGCAGCATTAATTCCGACCTGCGTGCGAAGAAAGATACGGCAAGTCGCACCGGAAAGCACCACTTTCTCAACCCCATCTCTATTGTTATTCGATCCCACCAGACTTGTCTTGAGCACTTCGACCGGCACGCCCTCGTTCTCGGTATAGCGTACATGTTCACCTTCGGCGATGCCGCGAACGAGATATCGCCATTGCGTAAGGAAGAATTTGTTATTCAGCGACGCAGCAGCTGACGACGACACAGACTCATCTCGAGCTACTAAAGGCAGATCAGGCACTCGAGACTCGGCAAAGGGAAGATCCGAGTCATCAACAAAGTCATCCGCCAAGTCAAAAATGCGGTGCGGAATACCGAGCTCATTCAGAATGAGGAAGAGTTTGCCGGCTTTTGTGAGGATCCATTCGAGATAGGTCTCGCTTGTAAGTCCCTCGCCCCATGGAAGAGGCTCAAAGAGGCGCGATTGATGGTCGGGTTGGAGTTGCGAAAAGACGTATTGGCGGCAGAGGGTTGCTTCTATTCTCTCGTCGGTCCACCACAGGGAGGATACTTCGGACATGATGCTTGCATATTCGATACCTACAAGTGTGCAGGATAACAACAACAGGATCCCTGGCAGATGTACGACTGGAATAAGTTAATATAATTCACAGTATGAGGCAAATAAGCCAACTAGACCTCCTAATCGGGTAGAGAGGAAAAGAAAGTTTCGATAAAAAGAGATCGCTGTTCGGACAGTCGCAAGACAAGAAAAATATAACAGATAGTGGCACTTACTACGTAATTACTAGCTCCCTCCCCTTCCTTAGGTAGTAGGTAGTACTGTTAGTCTAGCACCTCTTTCAAAAGCGACATGACACATCTGACAAGGATCCACAGGCCATGAGTTGTGTGGAATGCACTAATCTAGACGCAGTACTTAGAGAAGCCAGATGACACCAGGCGACGGAGCCAGTCGACGAAGCGGGGTGATTAATGCTGTTAACGATAGAGGGCAAATGATGGCTTATCAGGCTAGAGCAAGGGCATCTTCCAATAGTATGTAACGGGCAGGTTCAATAGTGGCACGGCACTGCAGGCATGCTTTCTTTTATACGTATGAGCTCTGTTCATTATTGTCATGGTATGTACGGGATAGGTATTCGGGCAAACACCGGATGGCAGTGAATAGTCTGGAGCTCATTTCGCGACCCCTGCAGCAATATTGATTCTGGAATTTCTTCTATTTTATTCGGTATCTTATCATCAGGAATGGATCAAGTCTATCCGACTCTATCAATACAGCCGGAGACCCGAAGCTGAATGCGTGTGGATTCGGTACGATCCAACGAGCGGGGAATGGGCAGTGAGCACTAAGTATGGTTCGCCATGTTCTGTGCGTATCCACTGTGTATCATCCAGTGAATAAGATGAAGCTACAGAGTCTAAAAATTTACTTAAAGGTTTAGACAGTCCCCGAGATAAGGTAACCCACTAACCCGGAACAAGTCTAGCACCGGAGCGAAATAGAGTGATAATTTATCCAACAAGGAATGCAATCCTTTCACTTTTTCTGATCCTGCGTCTCTACCTTCTTTGTCTGTTTCAGCCTTTGCCCTCTAGCTGACCTAACGCTTTCGAATTACAGGGTCTCGTCTTTTCAACGGTCGTAGCTTAGGACGCGGCAGGTATTTGGGGCTTGCCGGGCCTCTCCGCCAGCATCTAGAGTGTACCTCGTACTAAAAGTATCCACTACGCCTCCATTCACGGACGATGGACTACAACGGTACGACCATGTACTGCCCAAAGCGTACCTGATAAGAATTCGATTCAATCATTTCACGCAGAAATTGAATCTACGTAATGCTTCCTGACAGCTTGGCATGATTGGACCCGAACTCCTGGGGCAATCTTTAGGTAGCGAGTCGCGCCTCGTCGTGGTGCGGCGAGTGGCGCTCTCCAGTGCTGCATTTGCCATGGTTTCCATGTACGGTATCACAATCACATCGAACTGGACCATTCAACGCTCATACTGGGTGTATGGTTTATGGATCCTGGTCCTTGGGAAGATCGGACTCGGGCTTTTTGTCTCGAGAATATAGATACACCCACCACACCATCATGGAACCAGATATAAAGGGGCAGGCTATTTGGCAATAGTCTATTGTGACCCCCATGACGATGATCAGCCTTGCATGAAGAATCATAATAAGCAACTCTGTAATAGCCTTTAAGTAGATTATCGAAGCTTTCAGCCCGGGCAAGGTTAAGACACCTCTGCTGCTCTGGATGGAAATCGATCAATCAGCGCTGCCCTCGCATGAGCCAGATTATTGATGGGAAATCACCCATTCCGTCCAGTGTCCACTACTCCTGTAAGCAAAAAATATCGCATATCCCGGGTGTTCTTTCCAGGCTTCGATCCGATTGAAGATATCTGACGTGCATGTCGACCAGTGAGGTGGTGAATGCTTATCTCTTAGCTTTCTTTTTAGTCAGGTTAGTGTGTCTTTAGGGTTCGGGGCTAGGCTTTGCGATTAGTAGTTAGTTTCCTTTTCGGGAACTAGCGGCTGTTAGGGCGTTTTTACTTTGTTTTCTCGAGGACTGCTGCGTCAGGACTCTGCGCTGTGTTGAGTGGGAAGCTTGTTTAATTCTTGAGTCTTGCTCGGGTTGCTTATTTACATTCTAAAGCCACAGTGCACATATATAGATGGATGAAGTGATAGGAGATCGAATGCATTATATTTGTGCACAAATCTCCACCAAGATAACTAACATCGCTAAGTAACTGGACAAACGTAATCATCTATCAAATGTTAGTCAATTCAATCGGAATGCCGAACCAGACAGATAACGCTCTCCTGTGCCACTTCTGGAGGTGTCTCCGGCAGCAACAAGCCACCATTTAGCCAGTGCTCGCGGCGTCCTCCGGGTTATCAATCTGTATGTACGTAGTACTAATGTGCCTACCTATATTTGCTTTTGCTGCTAGCCTGCTAGCCTGCTGGTGGACATGATTTTTGATTAACCGCTCTTCGCGGGATGATGATCGAAGGTCCAAAATGTATCAATTGATTCATGTGCGAACAAATCTGATCTATCTCTAATAATACAACAATTTATACAGCTACTGCGTACACACAAGGGGTAATATAGCAGGACGATTCAGGGATGGTGAGTTATACGAGCGTTGATTGCGCGGATCTGTCGCTCGCCCAGACCTGGGGTGGCATTTATACCATTCCATGTCATGCTATGCGATGTATGCTACGCTATACATATAGACCAATTCGTAAATACTTGATTGGCTATCTCGACTCATTTTCAGGCGATATCTAGATCAAATATACCCTGAATCAGTAACATTGGCCGAGACTTCTTGGACCATGCTCTGCGAAACACAATGAGTTTATTATAACAAAGACACAAATACAACGGCGCCTTCAAAGAACGTTGTTAAAGAACCGCTATCGATATACTCCAGAGAATAATGAACAAAACAAAATAATAACAATGGTATCAAGCATAAAGTAGCCATCTCATCTCGTTTGCATCATAGATTGTTTCATCTCAAACGCCATCCGAAAAACACGCAACCATCCCGAAGATAAATGAGTCTAAATAGAAAGAATGGTGCGTCGTACGAGCTAACGCATCTCGTTCAACAGTCGCTGCTGCCTTCGCTCCCGCCGAATTTCATCGCCCACGATGATACTGAACAGACGCTTGTGCAGGTCATCCTCTGTCCATCCGATCTGACCGCGTCCTCCGTTCCGGATATCAGCGCTTATCAATTCGGAGACGAACCGATCGAGTATCCCGAATTGGATCTTGGCAATTGGTAGACCGTGCTCGCCGTCGGACGTCCACAGAGAATCGCCGAGCATCTCGTCCCGGTGCGAAGTTGGATGGTACGGAAAGCGTTCGGGGTATCGCTTCGCTTCCCAATAAAGACGCTTCAAGGCAACGTAATGCCCATCTGTAAAGTAGCCCGATGTCGCTAGAGCCTTTGGCGACGAGAACGATGAGAGCCGGCGCCCCTTTATTCTTGATTGTATCGTAGAAATCGCCGGAGTGATCTGCTCCATCTCCATAGCTTCTTCAGCATCTCTAGCCGCACGAGAGCGTTTGAGACTTGGTGTTCGCTCGTCTATTGGAAAAGGCGGGCTTTGAGACTCGTCCAGAGGCACCTCCTTTGATGCAGTCCACCAGCCTGGAGTAAAGTTGTTCGTAATTCGTCGAAACCATGATTGTTTGGGTCCAGGCATTGACTGGTCTGGTGTTGTAACAGAGTGGCCGAATGAGGTATGTTCGTCCGTAGCTTCTCTCTCTTCTGTAATGAAAACATCATCACGTTCACGGTCATCGTCTTGGTCATGTTCTTGCTCTTCATCTTCGTACTCGCCATGTTCCTGCTCCTCGTCATCTTCGTCATCTTCGTCTTTTTCTTCGACTTCTTCTTGCTCTTTCAATAGATCGTCGTCATCTAAAATTTCGTTATCCCTCCCGATATCATTTTTAATATCTTCAGGTTCATCGTTGACCCGACTAGTACCCAGTGAAGACCGCTTGATCGGAGACGAAGCATCGCGACTGGTTCCACCATATCTAGAGCTTCTATCGGATCGAAGTCTTTGACTTGACGCCGTACGAGGGCCGTTTCCATAGTATTGGCGTGATTTTGGGGTATCGCGAGGTTTCAAAAGAAGCGACAAATCAGCTTCCTCTTCACGTAGTTGTGCCGTTCGCGACCTTCCAAGTGGTGGTATCTCACCATTGTCTGGATCCCAGTCGTAGCGTTGACTAGTGTTTTTGTAAGAACTTCCTGTTCTACGGTTCGTCGTAGATGCTCTCTTTTCGTCCATAGATGATGCGAACGTTGAATGTCTGTTAGAGCTGGAATCATGATTTCTGGCTTCCTCTTGCCAGACATCTCCATAATCTTCATCTTTCTCGCTTTCCTCTTCCTCGTTTACTTCGTTTTGCTTGTAGACCTGATCTTCAACCCTGTTACCTACTGAAACATCGTCGCTGTCGAGCACAATTACATTGTCTGACCCTGCCATATCAATCTGACGGCTCACGAGTTCACGCTCCCGCTGCCACTCAACTTCCAGCCGCTGAGTTCTCGACATTTCCTCTTCTTCCGACAACCCCTCTTCTTCTGGTAAATCATCAGAGAAGGTGTCAGCTTGTTGTAGACTTTCAATAGGCTCTCCCACGCTACTTTCTCTCTCACGAGCTTCAATCATTTGCCTTTCTTTCTGCCTTTGTAGCCTTCTAGACCTCATCGTTCCACGCGCCACAAGTTCACCGAATCTGAGACCAGCTTGAAGGTGGCGCTGAGACTCCATATCAAGGTCGCCGAATATACGCTTCAACCTATCGGCAGCGCTTGCTAGGTCTTCCTCCTCCTCGTCGCTGTCTTCCGTGTCAAAACGTTGTTGATGAATCAAAGTATCATGCAGGCTCAAGCCAAGTCGGACTGTGCGAGCGAGACTAAGAGAATTTTTCCTATCTTTTTCAACTACCGGCTGTATTGACGGCTCCTGTACCGAGGCATTAATGGCATATGTGTCGATAGCAACCGGCACAACCTGATCATCTGATTCATGCCCGCTGAGCAATCCCACAGGCTTGGATTGTGGTGTTATAGATGGCTCAAGGACATGACTGGTAACAACTTGAGGTGATTTTGTAGTCCTTCTGTTTGTATTCTCGGTAAAAGCCCCATTGTGTTTCTCAGCGAAAGGCTTGCGACTGCCTTTAGATGAGCCGAGAATAGAGCTCAGTCCAGCTTGCTTCGCAGATGGAAGAGTGTCTAGTGAGACCATGCTAAAATCCTCACTCTCCATGATGGTATCGTAATCGTGATGTACATCAGTCGGATCTGCGATCGAATGTGTGGTATTACTTTGCCGCATTGTTGTCGAGTGTTCTGCATTCCCATCAACGAGTGATGATGACGTGGGAGTCGGATAGCTTCTACGGACTTTTCGAGGAGTATGTCCTGCGTATAAAGTATTTTGGGGAGTTATTCCTGTGTGTCCTCGAATTGGAGAGACTGAGGCTTGTGGTGTCGCTTGTTGCGCGCTCATGTCAAGCTGTGCAGGTTTCGCACTATGGGAGTCCGCCAAATCAAAGACGACGGGCGGAGAGAAACGGTAGGAATTTGGATGTGGCGATTGTTCTTCAAAAGCTCCTGAGCCGGCCATATCTAGGAAAGGATCAGGTTCCGACGATGCATCAGAAGGAGGCCCCATATCGGCAGTCATGAACGGCGCGGGAGGTTCCCTTTCGATGACTCCATCGAGCGTAGCAGATTTCATGTTGTTCCTCACAGGGCTTTCTACCGCCTCTACGCTTTGCGCGACAGGCTCACTCTGCATACTTTTTCTAGGACGTCCACGCGGTCGCTTTACCGAGTCGGGGGGCTGCTGCTTTGGTGTTCGTCCTGGACTTCCTTTGATCGGACTGAGACTTTTTTCGCGAGCGTCCGATTTGCGCGGGCGACCTCTTCGCTTTTTCGCTGAAGGCGGGTTACTTTCTTCATCTTTCAACGGTACCTTGGTTGTGACAGTCGAAGGTTTGAGTTTCTTCCGCGGTCCATCCTGATTGTTCTCATCATCTTCGTGCTCGGCTTCCACTGTCACTCGTATTCTCCACGGACTCAGATTGCCTTCCGACTGCATTTTTGTTGGGGACATTGATCGTTGTCGCATATGCGGACTCGTCGGTAATATAATATCATTGAAGCGCATGGTCTGAGAGCTCTGTTGTCTGGGCGTCCGTCGAGGCACCCGTTCTTGCCTCCGGGGGGTTTGGATCGTGTACGGCGGAACCCAGCTTTGTCGCCCGCTGAATTCCGGGACTGGTGATGAAATGAGATATAGCGCATCCCCTTCCGGACCCAGTGCATCAGGCGATGATGCGCTCGAAGACACGGAGGACATTACGTCCAGCGCAGATTATCGGTTGGTCGGTTGGCGCCACTGCGGGACAGTCGTACCGTCAGAGGGAGAATTTGGAGAGAGCGATAGACCGAGGATAGGATCCTAGCATTGCAATGAAAAGCTATGTCTAATGCAAGACTCGTACAGAATGGAAAGGTGAATAGCGTGGGTTGCATGTCGAAGTCTCGCCAACCAAAACATGATAAACAACTCTCCCGATACGGCAGGCGCGACCGTGAAGGGCCCAGTCCCGAAGCGGCTAGCGTGTCACGTGATACAATTGACGCACGTTCTGTTCTCCCAAGCTTGTTCTTTGGTTCTCCCATTCTGCTACGTTGGTAGAAGCAAGAACAAGCAAAAGTAGCAACGAAGGGTGCCAGATCTCCCAGCGAGCCTACACAAAGCTTGTTACGTCCCATGTGGCATCTAGAGTCGCATTGCAGCAAGGAAACAGCAACGTTCACGTGGCTAGCCCACCACCACATTATTATTTGCTCTAATAAGCGTACAAACGTGGATGTTTTTCACTCTCGACTCTCACTCATGTCGTCATTCGGCTCGTTCGGTTAATTTTGATTTTGCGGAGAGAGGCTAAGCCAGCCTTAACATTTGAGGCTTGCGCCCCCCGGAATAACTCATCCATGACTGGATATTATTTCGACCTCCCTTTATGGTTTTTTTCCATCAAGAAGCAATCTCGGGTAATTCTTTCAAAGGAGGGAATTAATATCGCAGTCTCCAAGCACGGCACAGAGACTTACGTAGTATAATTATATTACAGCAACAGGCTATTGACCACTGTGGTGCCGATCATAGCCTGATTCCTCTAGGCTCGGTGAATTCAGCGAAAAGAGACTCATAGCTCCAAAGTAGTAAGCGACTACGTGGTAAGTGCAGTAGTAGTAAACACCAGGATACGACATGACCGAGTACGTAGCCGTGTGTGCCGTGCATGTCAATCCTTGCCTTGTCGGAGGAGATGGTGATGCCATGTGCTGCCCGCTCAGCCATTCAGCATCCTAGGGGACTCAGCTTGACCAACAACCAGGACCGAGAGCTCACTCGTTGCTCCCAAAGCACCGGCTCTGATCCTGTGTGTACTATAGTAGTGAAGTGATGAAAGAAGCACTTCTCCACGTTACATTGCTGCTGGCCCAGGCTACCGGCTCAGATAGACTCCATTGGCTGGCTGGCTTGGACTAGCACCGAACAGGCCTAGCTGCTCGTCCTCCCCCAGTAACAACCGACGACCAACCCCGGATCCGCGCAATAAACATCGCCAGCTCCATCCCTGCCATATTACGTCGAGAATCCGACATCCGCTCCCTTAAGCCTCTTTGTTGCTCAATATCCCCGCATCGGCCTCGAGCAAATCAGACCGCTGCTTATTTCCCCGCCTCTTAACCGGCACGAAGAGAGGAGAGGGGGAAAGCGGGAAAATAACTTGCCAGCAGCAATGGGGAAGAAGCTTAGCTAGTCGATCTCTCCATTATAAAAGCTGGAATGCCCCTTGCGACCGGGCAGGGTCGCTTCTCGCAGCTCAGCTCTTTCATCTCCTTTTACTTTAAGAAACTTGCTAGACCTCGCTTGTCGCTTGCCGCATTGATAATCTACGCTCTTGTTTTTTTGGGCATTGCTGTCACGGTCATCTACAAGATGCGCTTCACAAGCTACGTCTCCGCGGCGGCGCTGTTTGCGCTGCCAGCTCTCGGTGGCTCCAATCCCAAGAGTAACTCCACTACAGATCCTTTCAAGATCTATAACATCACCGCGACCAATATCACTGCTTCCTTCATCGGATACGGTGCGCGTCTGGTGGCATTGTATGTCCCCGACAGCAATGGGACAATCCAAGATGTTGTCGTTGGTTATGACGACCCGAAGACTTATTTGCACGACTCCGAAACCAATCACACCTATTTCGGCCCTGTGGTTGGTCGCTATGCCAATCGTATCAAGAATGGCACGTTCACCATCGATGGAGAGACATACCACATCCCCACGAACGAGAACGGTGGCGCCGACACCCTTCACGGTGGCACCGTGGGCTACGATCAGCGCAACTGGACTGTGGCCGCATCGGCGAACGATAGCATCACATTCTCTTTGTACGATCCCGGATGGGAGGGTTTCCCCGGCGATGTGCTCACGCACGTCACTTTTACCGTCGACGCTCTTAGGACTGCGGTCAACCCCAAGGGTCTTCCTCAATTGACCTCTCGTATTGTCTCTCTGTCCTTGACCGAAAAAACTCCCATCATGCTTGCAAATCACATCTACTGGAACTTGGATGCCTTCCAAGAGCCCACCATCCTCAACAACACCTTGCATATGCCATTGGCAACCCGCGTGGTCGCTGGCGACAACATCTTAGTCCCCAACGGCACCATTTTCGATGTTGACACTGCCTTCGATGGTGCAATTGACTACACAGCCGGCAAAGAGATCGGCGCCGACTTTGATCACGCCTTGGGCGTTTGTGGCTTCAACTGCACTGGTGTTGACACCTGCTTCATCAATGACCGCACTCCTTACTACTTGGACGGTGCCACTGTGCCTGTTATCCACCTCTCCTCCCCAGCAACGGGTATCACCCTCGACGTCGCGACAAATCAGGTCGCACACCAGATCTACACCTGCAACGGCCAGAATGGTACCATCCCCATCAAGGCCTCACAGAAGGCTCGTAACGAGGCTGCTGGCAAAGGTGGCGTGGACTACGTGAACAAGTATGGCTGTATCGTCATTGAGACCGAGGGTTGGATTGACGCTATCAACCAGCCGGAGTGGGCTCAGAAGGAGATTTTCTCGCCTGCTGATGCACCAGTGGTGAACTTGGCTACTTACCAGTTCGGTACTCTTTAAGCTGTATTGAAGGAAACATTTAGATGTTAATATATCTTATGTGGTAGCATGTGCTCAAGATGAGACGAGATCGCTCTTATATACTTAATGTACAGAATGCAGTCGCCTGAAGACTCATTTCAACTGTTCCAATTAGTCTCTCAAGGGTACTTCCATACTCCCAACCCTCTAGAGCTACACTATTGAAGTTGCTTGAGTATGTTGACCGAGAACGTAGTGTAGATGGCACCTAGGTACTCGGACAGACAGTAATATCGACAATGGCTCGAGAGGCATCGTCCCAGCCCATAAACTCGTCGGCTGCTCTCCTTTCATTTACCATTGGTACTTCCAAAGTTATTAGGGTTCGTTATGCCTAGCCCTAGCCGTATACCGAGTGCCGATATTCCTGCCTTGGGATTTCGGACTTCAACATGTATCTAATAAGCTGAGAGTTATTGAGAGTATCGCAATACAATAGTTTATGATCAATACACTGTTAAACATAAGATGATGCCATAGGAGAACAAAAGGGTATCGTAGATTGAAGGTTTAAAAATCAGAAGTACGTGAAACAATAGATAAATTATCCCCAACCCGCCAAAGTCCAGCTCGACCGATCACTTATAACAGACGAACGAACACCAGACCGTCGATCCGCTACTTGATGGTGACCATCCAAATCTCTGCTTGCACTCGCCAATCCATCACGAAGGAACTTTTCGCGCTCAACTTCGACGAGCCCTCTAATTTTGAGACTTGTGATAAGGCTGGCGCCCGCCCACGCTCCCAAAGATTCGACTTGACGTAACTGGCCTTGAATGAAGGGTTTGCTGTTTCGGGCTTGATTGCGGCGGATCCTCTGTTCGACGAAATCAATTTCTTCGTCTTTCTTCTCTTCTGATGGTGATGCCTTGTGCGCTTCGTCTGTAGTGTCGACTTTTTGCTCGGGTGCATGTTCAAGTTCTCGGCCAATTCTGAGCTCTTGTAATTTCTTTCGCTGCTCTTCCACAGCACGTCCCCTTGTTGCATCCCACCCGTGCTCTGCAACCAGCGATGAGACTTCATTTAATATACGTTGGCGGATACCCGGTATCCTCGATCCGCCTCCCACAAATATCAAACGAGACATGCAAGCTCCACGTATATCTGGCGGAAGCTCTAACAAGGCATTGTAGATTAAACTGTGAATTGGTGTCTCGTCGTCGTCAAACTCGTGCTCGTCGGTACCGGTAGCAAAGTAATTGGCTTCGACCGGCTTTGCAAATTGAGAAAATGGAACCTCTGTGTATCCTGAGTCGGGACTCAAAGGTGATGGAATTGAAACATGCTTGTTCAAGTTCTCGTCCTCTGCTGTGGATTTACACCACGCAAACCGGCTCACGACTTCCTCGCAGTATTCAAAATTGACTGATATTTTCCCGGCCTTTTTCGTTTCTTCTTGCGTCGAATTGTCCAGATGGGATAGCATCCGCCCCATATGTTGCATGAGTGTTTTCATTGCTCGAGTACTCCTTTTTGAGGCGATATCTCTGTATTCGTAAATAGCAGTGACCGTCGTTTCAGCCCAGCCTATATCGACCACCAAGGCTGCACGCACTCCCGCAGCAGCAGCTACCATGGCAGCAGACGGTAGAAGCGTAATAGAGGGAAATCTCCAGCGATCGAACAATGTTTCAAGGACAACCGATAGCAAAGGATGCGGCATCACGGACGGCATGACCAACACAAGACGCGCATTTCCTGCATCCGTCAAGAGATACTTATTGTAGATCTCGCGTACTGCACGTTCAAGTTTATCTTCCACAAGTCCCAGGTCAACCTCCCTAAGATCCATGCGCCACAACTCGTGGTTTTTGACCCACTCCTCTGCATCCAAAAAGCTGACACCTTCTCCTTCTGTTGTGCTCTTGTTTAATTTGGCCCAGCCTCGATAATCGCCGACTTTTCTTGACTCTTCCGGCCCGAAGCTCACAGAACACATGGGCGTACTCTCACCCTCGAATCCTGCGCGCAGGGAACGAGCGCCCATTTCGAGGATTATAGCGTCTTCTTCGTTGCGGAATGATGATAACGGCGAAGATGAGGAGCCAAAGGATGAGACCATCGACCGGTTCCGGTGATGAGGTGGTGTGCGAGGCTCGAAGGACTGGTCATCTTTGCGTATTCGTGCCCGCGCTGCTTCGAGGGCTGATATGGAGGACTTGCTTGCGTGTCGGGACTCGGTTGTTGCCATTGTCGATAGCACCCGGCCATTCAATGAATTAAAAACTCAATATCCAACACCGAATCAAGTTGCCAGCTTAACCATACTTTGTCATTCATCAATCGTGTCTTCGCCTGTCAATGTGGAGGTGAAATTCAATGCGCTAAGTAGACTTGGAGGTAGGTCAATGTGATTGGTGGAAGCTCCGTTGCCAGGCCGCAGTTTCCGCATCAAAACAACTTCCCCAAATCTGCCAATTTCGACGTCTCGCCACAGTGACATTTTGGCATTTGCATGCGCTCCATTTTTTTGATTTCTTGGATATGAATGGAACATAGTTTACAATGGGGATTCCAGGGTATGCTCAGAGTACTGGGAGATCTCAGTCTTGGTCTAGCAGCTGACAAGTAAACAGACTCGGCAAAGCAATTGGAAACGCCGATCGAATCGCTCTGTCCAGATTCGCAATCAGACACCTGGAGGTCTCCAAACGCCCTATCCGAATTGCCGTTGATATCTCTATTTGGCTTTTCCAGCTACAAGCTGGTCGAGGCGGACAGAATCCAGAACTCCGAACCCTGTTCTTCCGATTAATACGACTCCTTGCCTTGCCAATTCATCCCCTCTTCGTCTACGATGGAAAGCAAAAGCCGCCATTTAAGCGGGGAAAAGCAACAACAGCTCGCAGTTATGGTTCCGCGCCGATAATCAACCTGTCTAAAATCTTGATAGATTTATTCAAGTTTCCACGACATGATGCGCCGGGGGAAGCGGAGGCCGAATGCGCAAGACTACAGCAAGCGGGGGTTGTGGATGCAGTCATGAGCAATGATATCGACACTTTGATGTTTGGATCTGGCCTTACGGTCATGAATTTCTCAAAAGAGGGTTCAACGGGAACCTCGGCCGCCACTCATATCGATTGCTACACTACCGAATCACAGCTTGACGTTGAGGCTAACGTAAAACTGAGCCGGGCGGGTATGGTTCTATTTGCAATGTTAAGCGGTGGAGATTACTTGCCATCCGGTGTCACAAAATGCGGTCCTGGTCTCGCTGGTGAGATTGCGAAAGCCGGATTCGGTGAGGACCTTTTTGATATCATATACTCCAGCGAAGACGAGGTGGAGGCCAAACTCGCAGAATGGAGGGAGCGGCTCCAATACGAACTCGATGAGAATGAAAGCGGTTATTTCCAATCAAAGCACAAGGCTGTCCGAATCCCAGATACATTTCCTGATCGGCAAATCTTATCATTCTATGCGAGACCTATTGTCTCCGAAAACCGGGACATTGAGCTATTGCGCCAGCGACTTGTCGGAGCTTGGGACCACGAGATAAATGCCCTTGAACTTCGACACTTTGTTGCAAACTACTTTGATTGGAAATACCGCTCGGGAGCGAGAAAGTTGGTGCGAAATCTGGCAGAACCGTTGATTCTGACCAGACTTCGACTTGCTCGATCTCCAATTGCCCCGTTTGGCTACGGATCTTATGTCCCGAATCCAGATTTGCCTGTCCTGCAGAGGATATACCGCAGTCGAATGCATTTCAGTACAGGCTGTATTTCCCAAGTTCAAGTGGAAATGATACCTGCCGATGTTGTCGGGCTGGATTTAGAGGCGGAAGAACCTAATCCTCCTCCAGAGTGGTCGCAGCTTACTGAACCAAGTACTCAACCAGTGGAAGATGAAGATGATGCAGGTGGCGAAGCCGCACCTGTAGAAGACCAAGCACCGAAGTTCCATGCACCCAAAAATCCATACAATCCGTTCGAGCCGGAGAAGATCTGGGTATTTGAAACTGTGGCAAAGATGGGAATCCCAGATGTAGTGGAGCGTTGGCAGAAGCAGGAAGCGGAGAAGAAAGCTCCCAAGAAGCCAGCGCCAAAGAAGATGACGACTAGGAAGAAGGTAATTGATCCGAGCATGAAGCCGGGTGGTATTCTTCGTTACACAACTGTCACGAAACCGGGCAGTGACATGAACAGTGTCAAGAAGGCTCACATCCTGGACGCCGCAGGGTTATCGTCATCGCCACAGCAATCTTCAAGTCAAAGTACTTACAGCAGTCAATATAACGCCATATCTGATATAGGGATTTTTTCAAGTCAATCTCCACAGCAGAGTCAACAATCAATGAAGCCGTCAGATCTGGCTATAGATGAACTTGCTAGTCAATTTTCTGCAACCTGCAGCATAGGAGATGGATACAGTGATGTGCGAGACTCAGGCTTTAGACATCCTCCATCTATTCGCGGATTTGATTCGAACAGTTTTGACTTCGATTCTGAGCTTGAAGGTTCTGTTACTTTCTCTCCATTGCATTCACCATCGCCGACAAAGTTCAAAATTAGCTACACGGCTGCTGGCAGCCTTTCGCCTCTCGCGATCGAAACCATACGGGTCAATCCTCTGACTTCAGCCGTATCCCCTAACCCGAAACTTCGGCGCTCAAACAGGATCAAGGCAAAACAATCCAGCAGCGAAAAGTCATTAGAGGCGACATTTGAATTGCTCAGCCTTTCTCCTGCAGTCAAGAGTCCAGAATCTGAGACACATAATGATACGCAAAAATTGCGAAAGCCTAGGTCAAAGGCAGCAGCTAAGTCTAACGAACCACTTTCTGTGCCATCGCCGAAAGCTCCTGCAGTTCGGCTCAAGGATGAACATAAACCGTCTGCCCTGCAAGAGCAGGAAGGTGAACCAAAAGTAAAGAAATTTATTGAAGTTATCGATCTCGAAGTTATTGAGCAAGCGCCACCCAAAGTCGATGTCGAGGTCGAGGAGCCGGATCAGAGTCAATCGCAGCCTCCCAAAACTCTTACAGAGGTAATACGAACTCACAAAGGATTCTGGACCCTGGATCTTTGCGAACAGGATGAAACTCACCCTGCAACCCACGAAGCACAACAAGAGCATGACGAAGACACCGAGAAGGGTAAAGACAAGAAGAAGAGAATTGCACGTGTCAGTCTCTTGGATATGAGGTGACTGTTTTCGTTTTACAAGCACTCGGTCATTCTGGTCTATCTGTTTAGTAACACCGTATAAGCATTTCTAGGCGTTGGGATAACTTTCGGGAGTTTTCGTTGGATCGTTTGGGCATGAACATCCATGGATATAGGGTTTCGTCTATATAGGCAGTTGCATGATTTAATGACATGATCTACATAATCCTCAGAATTGAAGATGACAGAGTACGCTTTTGTCCCTGGACTTTCTACCGCCAGCTTGTATCTGGTAAAGGATAAGTTAAAATACTTGAGACATATGAACTTTGGAAGCCAAATTGATCATAGAGAGGACAGTCGTTCATCATGTGCTAAATACAATATCTACCAAGTCTAATTACAAAATATATGCGCCTAGATCCAAAGTCAACCAAAGAACTTGAGAAATCCCCAAAACCCTAACCCACTCAATACGGGTATGGTAAGATTATCGTCCCAACCGAAAAGATCAACAAATTCACTTCCGGCAGCAACGATGCCGGAAACAACGCTCATAACACCAAGCGCCAAGGGGCCTGTGATGATACTGCTTTGATCATCACTGCCGGCCCAACCTATTAGGTTCCTGATCGACTCTGGGAAGTAGTTGAGTCGACCCCTGAACATGAAAGCATCTTCGGGGTCGTTAGGGAATGCTCCAACGCTAGGGACAAATGCGCCCCAGAAAAAGAGTGCAGTGGCTACACCAGTGAAAAACGCGGCGACTGTGCCGGCAAGACTCTTTCCTTGGCGTAATTTGAGAGTGTATTTGCCATACAGACGACCGAAAGTGGATGCAGCGGTATCACACCAGCTCAATAATAAAACTCCCATAACGCCAATGTCCTTGGGAAATGCGCGCAGCACAATGAATGCACCCAGAAGGTACCAAATAACGCCATTATAACCTTTGACTTCGGATTCGCGCATGAGGGCGCCCAGTGAACGAATGTAAAGTTGGTTTACTCGCTCATATCGATGTCGGAGTAGATCGGTAGCAGCGATAGGGATGAGCAAAGAAAGCAGCCACGGCGTGATTTCAAACGTTTGAATACCGCGTCGGTAAAACTCCAACGTCATGAATCCGATAGAAACATGCAGTAGTTTACGCGGTATTTCATGCTTGTGGATAAAAACACGATAATCTTGATGTAACGGTATAAGTCCCAGTGGTGAAGGTGACCTTGACAGGTCTCGCCAGCGGTCCTGTAGACTTGTGTATGGAGAGAGGTAACCGTTTGACGATGATTGTTTACCGTTGGCCCCGACTAATGGCTGTGATTTGACTACCGGCGAATTTGCTGGTTTGGGTGTCTTTCTCGTAGAGCCGCGCCTTCTGGCGGTTCCTGGTGCTCCGGATCGTGACGATGGATTCCGTGGACCGGATCGCGATTGATAGTCAGAGTCATCATTTTGGTCCTCCTCGGGGATGGACTGGGTATCATTATTCAGACGCTGCCGCCGAGCTGCCGAGCGCGTCACAGGAGCAAAGTATCCATCTACTTGTTCTGATGCGTCTGACGGTGTAGGCGACGGCGATATGACTCGGGGAGTAGCCGGTACACGCGGAGAAGACATCTCCACCGCGTCTGGGAGGAGAAGCGGCAGAGCCGGGAGGGCGATGACACCGTTGGCTGTCCGATGCAGAAGTCGGGATGGAGCGTGGGGACAGCAACGATCGGGTTTTGACTTTGCGAGTAGAGCAGAGAGGAGAGTCGGAACGGGAGTTAGGGACTGAATATTGGCGGTTTATTGTGCTTGACGCTGTTGGTGGGTTTGAGGATATCAATATCGCCAGCTAGTGATAAGCTGGGTCAACGCGGGGATATAAGGAGAAAACAGTCAGGCGAGCACCGTAAAGCACTAGCTCATGACATTCGCCCTAAAACCAACCCGAAAAACAAGGAGGATTCAAAAAGATGAGTTGGAGTGAGTAGGAGCCTCGTGAACAGTTTTAAGATTTCTTCTGGCTGAATCGTGCCTAAATCACATGCAACGCCGATCTTCCGGCACTTTCCAGGTCACGTGATGGATTCGATGCACGCAATTAAACTGATCACAATCGGGAGTGCAAAGAACTAAGTAGGTCTTCTGAGTTTTCCGTATGAATTGTGCAATCATAGACTCGAAAACATATATCGTAGGATGTGATCGACGTTATAGCAGGGCTGTTAAGATGCCGAGAGCCAGAGATGCTTTTTTTTTATCTTATCAGCCACCCCAGACAGGCCCCACCAATCAAAAGCAATATTTTCGACGGCAGAAAAAGACCGCCCGAGATAATTTTCGACATGCGACATCAACAACATTTCTCGTTCTCATACATCCTGGCAACTGTCTCAAACGGAAATCTCCTATAGCCTGAAAATGGCACCAAAACCTCGAGCGTCAACTGGGAGGTTGTGGGAGAATCTCGATCCGCCGCTATCAGAATGGATTCTGGAAGCAATGTCGACAATGGGTTTCGCCCGCATGACCCCAGTACAAGCATCTGCCATTCCACTATTCATGAGCCATAAAGATGTCGTGGTAGAAGCTGTGACGGGTAGCGGAAAGACTCTCTCATTTTTGATACCGATTGTGGAAAAATTGCTGCGGTTGGACGAGCCGATGAAAAAACATCATATTGGGTCTATCATTGTTGCGCCAACGAGGTGAGTGCATTATCATAGTCGCCTGGTGGCATCATTTCAAGGCTAATTCTATGCACACAGGGAACTCGCTTCGCAAATCTACAATGTCCTCCTGTCTCTTTTGGAGTTCCACGGCCCCTCCGCATCCGCCATTAAMCCAGCCGATGAGACACAGGAAGGCGTCAAAAAATACCCATCATCTACACTGAAAGTCATTCCACAGCTCCTCCTAGGTGGAACAACAACACCCGCCGAGGATCTCAGTCAATTCCTGAAAAGGTCGCCCAATGTGCTCGTTGGAACTCCCGGTAGACTTCTCGAGCTTCTTTCGTCGCCTCACGTACACTGCCCTCAATCCTCGTTCGAGATGTTGGTATTCGATGAAGCCGATCGATTATTAGATCTTGGATTTAAGGACGACATCTCGAAAATACTTGGGCGACTTCCGAAACAAAGACGAACGGGCTTGTTTAGTGCTAGTGTGAGCGAAGCCTTGGATCAGATCATTCGAGTCGGCTTGCGAAATCCTGTCAAGATTGCAGTGAAAGTGCGCGGAGCGTCTGGAGTGGAAGAAAAGCGTACTCCTGCTAGGTTTGTTCACACCACCTGGGTAATACCTCAAATCACTAACCTAGACCCTAGCTTACAAATGACATATCTTGTCACACCTCCTACACACAAACTTCCCGCCGTCAAAAACATCCTGGACATATTAGAGCCTCGGCCCCAAAAATCTATTTTATATTTCTCGACATGCGCAGCTGTCGACTACTTCCAACATATAGTACCATTAATCCTCGGCAACGACTTTACCGTCATACCACTACATGGGAAACATCCGGCCAATGTCCGACAAAAGAACTTTACTCGCTTCACCAACTCCGTCACACCTTCAGTACTCCTGACCACCGATGTTGCGGCCCGTGGATTAGATATCCCATCCGTTGATCTCGTCATTCAAGTAGACCCTCCTTCTGATCCCAAGGCGTTTATTCACCGTTGCGGACGAGCCGGTAGAGCCGGTCGGCGGGGTCTGAGTATCGTCCTTCTTTCACCAGGTCGCGAAGAGGATTATGTCCCGTTCCTCGAGGTTCGAAAGACGCCAGTCACGTTATACGAAAACCCGGCATTCAACATCACTGATGAAGATGCCCGCAATGCGACAGAGATAGTGCGGAAAACCGTGTTATCAGACAGATCGTACCATGACAAAGCCCAAAAGGCGTTTGTGAGCTGGCTGCGAAGCTACAGCAAGCATCAAGCCAGTAGTATCTTTCGCGTGGCTGATCTAGACTGGGAAGCATTGGGTCATGCTTGGGGTTTGTTGAAACTGCCTAAGATGCCTGAATTAAGGAACTTCAAGGGCGATAAATTCCTAGGCGTGGCGCTCGACTGGGATAACTACGCATATGCCGACAAACAAAGAGAAAAACATCGCCTTGAAGCTTTAAAAGAATATCAAGCATCGAGATCAGAAGAAAACACAAAGAAACGACCTGCGGTATCAGGGGAAAGTGTGCCTTGGAGTCAGAACCTCGAGAAGAGGAAAGAGAGGGAACAGCGACGAGAACGGAAACGAGCACGTCGTGACCGAGATAAATGGGATAAGATGACTGAAGAAGAGAAACAAAAAGTCCGGGAGACGGAGGCAATGATTGAGAATGTACGAAAGGAGGCTGAGAAACGACGAGAGGMTGCCAAAGCAGCGCAAAATGCTAATGCCGATGGGAGCGAAGATGAATTCAAGGGGTTTGACTAAATGGTCGGATTCAGTGCCCTGGTGTCCTTCTAACTACCATATTCCTACTTTCTCCTCAAGATCCTTCTTAGATACCCACTGAATAGAGCCGATGTACTATTCTTTTGAGCAGTCTATCTTATCCTCAGTAGACAACGCAAGCAGAAAGCTATGCCAGTCATCCCACCAATGCTCATTCTTCGTTGGCCACACGCGCTGATAAACTTGCAACGCAAATGGTAATATACTAGGGGCCACCCTCCTGTTCAAATCCGGATGAGAAATCCCTAGGGCAAGCGTAGGCACCTCATGATCCTCGGCATAAAGGCCCACTAATACAATTTCCACATTTCTGTTTCCCTTTCGAGTTTCAGGAACAATCTTTTCAGTCGTGGTCTTGCACCAATGGAAGGACCTTATATTTAGACACCACTTGTATGTCACGTCGAGAACGACTAGTTCTTGTGGAAAGCTTTTCAAGGACATGGCAGTTTTTGCTGAGGTGATGAAGTGTTTCCAACGGCACAATTTCACCACGACCAGGTAGCAACCAGAGTTTCCGTGAGCGTGGCCCAAGGAGTATCAGAATCGATCAAGTTGCCATCTTGGGATGCCAGACGTCGTTGCACTCGAAAAATTCGAGAACCCGAACCTGAAGAGAAGGAGTGCAGATAGATGAAAAATCTCTATTCACGCGTGCTAGATTGATCACACTGCTGTGGTCTATTCGGTCGAGGAAGTCACTGATCAGCATCACTACCTCGTGAGGCAATTGAGTTAGACATCAACGTATTGATTGATGTGGTCTGATGATAGGGTGGCCTCCAGGATGAACCTTGCAGGTTCCAAGGCTCCCGCAAGATTAGTCGACATATTTTGAGGCTTAGCCATGCGAATGCCATTTTGGGACCTTGCCCGATCAACTAGGATAAAGGGTAGCGCGCATTATAGATCATGTTAGGATAGAACTAGGAAGTAGTATCACGTTTGATGACGGGACAAAGTAGGTGATGCTCCAGTATATCATCCAGCAATAATGTTGGCGATGTCAACGGTTTAAAATAAAATATATTGATGCATAAAAGAGGAGGCCGATGCCTTCATCAGCATAGCTCCGTTAACTGGACAGACATCCATGGGTATATGTGTATATATTTTTGACTTCCTCGTGGGAGTCTCGCTACCAGACTGTTCTTAAATTCCAGCCCTTTGCTCGAACTCGCACCCAAAGAAAACAGGCAAATGCCGCTACGTAGCTTAGACCAGTGAACAGAATGAGACCCCAGTAGCCCCGTCGACCTCCTTCAGTAGCCGTTATAAGATTTCCGGCAATAGGTATACCCGTCAAACAGCCTACACTAGCCACGGTATAGGCACTGGCATAGTACTTGCCATAATCCTCGATAGGACACAACTGTCCAATACAAACTGGCATCAAACTGACATTGGAACCACTAGCGAACCCAAATACCACAACGAACCAGATCAATAAAGCCTTGCTCGGAGGCGAGTCTGCCAGTGCGTCGGGTAGCCACAGAGATATTACGGAGATTAGACATATTAGATTGGAGACAATCATAGTGTTATAGCGGCCTGCTCTATCGGCAATATGTCCAATAAGGTAGCGGCCGACGCATGACACGGCATTGAGTATAGCAAGTAACTGGTAGGCAAAGGCTGCTGCTCCAGTGACGGCCGCTGTATCCGCAAGACCCTGTCGAGTCAAATAATAGCTCGGCAGGKACGTCAGAGGGACGAAGTAGGCCCATTCGAGAAGGAAGACACCAGCAGTGGTCACGGCCATAGCTCCGGTTCCGTCCTTGGAGAAAATGCTGAGGTCGGGCATCATAACTCGCCATGAAGCGGCGGCCCCTCTCTTGGGCGGCAGGCGGCTTCGACAAAGGGCCACGCCAACGGTGCACAGGAGTAAAAAGACAAAGCCGACGATGCGTGTTGACCAGGCCCATCCTACTCGTGGGAGTAGTGATTGAATCATCAGCGGAAAGAGGACTCCGCCGAAGCCACTGCCCGTGAAAGCGAAACCACTTGCTTCGCCGCGTCGTTTGTCAAACCAATGCGATATGGCGCCCATGGCAGGTGTAAACAAGAATGAGTTCCCAATTCCGCTGAGGATGGAAAAGGCCAAGATAAATTGATAATATTCTGCATCATAAGGTTAGCGCCGGTTTCAATTTCTGCCTTGAAAAGCAATGCTCACCTGTACAAAGCCCTAGAGTAAAGGTGCCAACCAAAAGAAACACAGTCCCAATAAGCATCAACTCGCGTGGTCCGCGAGCATCAAAGATCGGACCAACCTGTACGCCGCAGAAATACGAGACGAAGACATAGATTCCAAAAATCCAACCGGTCGAGTCAGTCGAGCTCGAGGTCAGGATATTGGTTGATACATAAGCCTCTAGGACACCCACCGAGTTGACCATGCCCAGTGCAGCAGTCATTGAGCACCAGGAGCCTATGGCAACTAGCCATGCGTCGCGTCCTCCTTCTGGGTAGCTGGTTGCAAACACGGCAGGTTCATTTTCGCCGAGTTCTGTGTTAAACGCCTCTACGGGCTGTTGGGTGATGGCAGTTACGGTTGTCATGTCGAGTCTGTCACTACGAGCGACCAAATATGACTACATATGTAGAAAGGAGAAGTCAAGTGAGACGATGCGGGAGACAGCAGCCTTATAGCTAGATGCCAAGCTACATTGATGGCCATTAGGACATACTTGGAAGTTGGGTTCAATGACGTCGTATTAGTAATGCAGGATCAGCACCGTGACTCTCGCTACTTACCTAGGTAATCTCTAGATAGTTCATTATCCAGCTATCTTACTAGTAGTGGAAGACTGAGGTTGGCCTGGTAGGTGTGTTTCGATTAATGCAGTTGGTGGCATTAGCTACCCCAGATGTCGGAACCTGCCTTTTCTACGGCCACAAATACCTATGTGTGTGGGTATCGGCAATTCGGTACAGACACCCCAGCATGAGAAGAGGAGCATACAAGCAATCTATCTGATCATAAGCCCATGTAATGGACACGAGAGCAATGGCATTGCCATAGTCAGGCAGAGATGGCATGCATATGTAGATGACTTGTTGAAAATCTAGTTGAGAGATAATCCAGCTCGTATAGAAACGATACCCCTTTAAGTACCTGAGAGACCTGAGAGGGACTATTGTCTTCACTGTCGTTAGTTTATGAACTACGACTTACTATACTATTGATGACTTTCCTCAACTCGAAAAACAATACAAGTTCACCGAAGTTTGGTAAAATTCCTGGCTCGATTGACTTAAGTACTGATCTCATCGCAGCCCCACTTGCTAAATCTTACAGTTTGGCGTGTATAATTTCCAGTCTCAGTGGGCACAGTGTCAGAGAAAACAATTTCGCGATTGCCCATTCTTATACCTCTGCGGAGCGGAGACATTCCCTTCTGTGGAGGTAGATCTCCAAGGGTAATCCAACCCTTTAGTTGATTGACCATTGCGATTTGCAGGTGCTTAGCATGTAATAATTCTTCCGACACATTCTGACTGTATTCAGTGAATGGCCATTTACAACTCCAGCGGCTCTTGAGTTCGGCTTTTTGATAAACGATCGAAGACGATTTAATAGGTGGTACATCGATCTGAATTTCCAGATCATGAGATTTAGTCGTAAGAGTGCCTCCGTAATTAACCCCATCCGCAAGCAGTTTTATTTGAGCTGATATGATTGCCTTATCATTTTGTGAAACTTCTTTAATAAATAGAAAGCTGCGTAATCATGTTAGCGGTAACATCTGTTTGCCAGATCCGAGTGATGATTTACCCATGTTGTTGTGATAGATTGTTGGCATATTGTTGATACCATTGACCAAGCGGGCTGTCGAGTTCCGATGTTATAGCGGATGATCTACTGTAGGTGACGATACCAGCGCTCTCCTTGATCTGTATCCACTCCAGTTCACTGTCTTCCGAGCAATCGATCCAGATATCAAAATCTATTATCGACTTCTGTGCGGACCCGTCTTTTACCAAGTGGGAACCTGTGACCTGAAGAAAGGCTTTCGGAGGGTTCAGAAGATGCTGCTGGCTATAACTCCACAGTGCACCTGGTGACACTGTGATTGCAAAAGCCTCTTCATCTGAGAGGTGAAGTCTATTCGTCGAAGACGTCGTACTTGAGATATGTCGAGACATTTGAGAAATGGATATTGACCATCGCTCACCTAGGGCTAAAAATCCACTTCCGTTTTATATAAGGTAAATTTTCCGAGCCCAGTAAAACACTCAAGTAACATACGTGTATAACTATGATCTAAGGATTGATTGCACACCTAGTGACTCATATACCCAAGCCAATCACACAGCATAGATGTCAGTTCAGCGTCAAGTTACAGAATGACTCATACTCTTATGGGAGCATCGCCTATACAAGCCCCTAGAGAGTGCCTAGTAGTGAGCATCCTAGAATGCATACGTTATATAATCCGTTATGATGGAAGTAACTCGTATGTCAGTCAAAATCAAATTCTAGCGGGAACATCAATGAGTACCAGGCAGGTCATGCGAGAGCACATTTTCTTAGACTGAATCTCGCTGGTCGGGCTCTATGAGGTTAGTGTTTTGGAGTATTATCCTATTACCGACTCGGGAAATAAATTGAATCCTCACCCTAACCCTGATCGAAACTGAAACCACGCTCAGAACGGTGCAAACATTGCAAACTGCAAGCCCCAAACGTCCGGGGCGGTAAGGCCCTCCGCGCCAATCATAGCTGGCGCGCTATTCTGCCGACGTCACTTCCTGCCTTTGCCAGCACCGCCGATGTCCAACTTCTTCATCTCTTTTTTGTTGTCTACGCTTGTTGTTCTGCCATGTCGATAACCTCACCGCGCTGCTCGTTTGGCTGTTTGCTCGGTACTGTATTGTAACGGGGCAATCCGTCAACAAAGAAAAAGACGCGTTGTTGTCGTTGTTATCGTTGCCCGCCACAGAAACACGACCCTCGACTCAGGTAAGTTCGTTTGCTTTCGTTTGCTCTCTTAACTCCGTGAAGCTTGATTATTTCCTCTATCCATCCACCCCTCCTCTCTCGCTCTACATTCTTTTCTATTCTCTCGTTCATCTCAATTGCTTTCTATCCATCTTCATATTAGGACCTTCAAAGGCTTCTCCTTCTCTTCAAGACGATATTTATCGCTTCAACGTTACTACAGACTCATCTTTTTCGACTCTTGTCGAGTCCGAAAAAAAAGTTCAAGTCTTTGTTTACACACTCGTTCCCATCACAACACAATATTCTCTGCTCCCAAAACAGCTCCTTTTCAACCCATTCATAACCTGTCTACCTTTCTCCACAAATTTCTTACAACAATTTCACCTCAATTGTTCAATCTCGCCGATGTCTACGCGGATCTGACGCTCTTCAAGACTCACCATGCCTCGCACACGCGCTCAAGCGCAAGCCCAAGAGGTGGAATCGCCTCTCGTTTCGCTTGAAAGCCCACGTCGTAGGAGAAGGATTCCTACAACTACGCCTACGAAAGCATCCGCTGATACCAAGAAAGCAACCGACACGAAGACAAAGCGTGGTCGCAAGCCTACGAAGAAGGCAACGGCTGTAGCGACAGAGGAGATAACCCAGGAAAAAATTCAAAACAAAAGTGAGATTGCTACCCAAGAAACTCATATCCAAACCCCTACCCAGGAATCCCATTGGACCCAGGAGACCCCTCAAAATCAAGGTGAAGTGCCTATTCTTCAGACACCACGAGGAATCAATGCAGCACAGGACAACGGCTCAACTACGTCGCCTGCTCCCGCCACTGCACGGTCCGCCAGCGAATCTGACGCTTCCTCCATCACCTCTCTGGGAAGTGTGTCAAGCCTCGGTTCGCCAGTCAAAAAGGCGTCCGTCAGAAACGCTCTCAAATTTTTCAAGAAGAGTATCAAGCAATCATCTTCAACCGTCAGACGTAGGTTTCATGAATTGAAAAGCCGACGCGAGCCACGGGAAAATCTTTTCGAGACAGGTGTACCAGCGCTTCCCACAGATGTTGATTCTTACCCTACTTATCAAACCAATTATTCTCTTGCCGAAGACGAGATCCTCGAAGCCGCTTTGAAAATCGTTCTTCATCGCCAGACCACCGACGGTACCAAGCCATTCGCCGAATCAATCCGTTGTCCTTGCTGCTACGATGGTGTCGTGAAGATGGAATGCGTGCGAGGCCATGATCTACGCTCCTTGATGTCTAATGAAACGATCCATGCATTGAACATAGTGCTAACAAATATATGTGCGGAAGGTATACTTGCTACGGCGAAAGCGAAAGAGGACCGCCTTCGAGTCGAGAAAGAAGCTGAGGCCACGGCCAAGGACAAAGCCGCACAAGTAGCCGAACAGCAAAAAAAAGAACTCTCTGCAAAGCAGAAGGGCAAGAAGCGAGCTTTGGAATCAAACAACGACGAAAATAGTACTGATGGACCACCCATGGCGCAACGTCGTCGCACCAGACCCCCACCGGGCCAAACCCCTCGCAACAAGCGTCGTCCCATTCCTACTACTAATCCTGGAAAAAAGCTCAGTTTTATGGAAGCGGCAAGACAACGCGCTACGAACGGAGAAAGATTAAGCGCCCAATCTTCAATATTTCAATTAGATGAAGCTGTGACAAACCTCCGAGAGCAAGAGCAAGCTCAACAAGCTGCACGAGAAGCCGCAGAGGAAGAAGCTCGTAATGCTATCACACAAAAGGCAATGGAGCGCCATATGGTGCTAGGACCAATTCCAGAGAATATGCAGAGTTCCTTCCAGGTTCCCGCATTCGAAGACGAATTCGACGTCGAAGACCATGAAGACGAGAAGCAACCAGTCGAGACTCCAACTTCGAACAACTGGGGTCTTCGCAGTTTCCTTGGGTCTGTGAGGCGACGACTTGTCCCTTTTGTGCGACAAGCTCCGGACCAAGCTGTTCCCTTCGGTAAGTTGTAATATCTCATTGATTGAGTACATTGCTAATTTCGCATCAAACTTAATAGCTGCAGGTGGTGGTGCGACAATAGTACGTGTTGATGGCGCAGCGGTCCCAAGTACCGAATCCCACAGCACTCAGAATGCCGATGTGGATATGACATACAGCCTATTTCCCCCGATCCCATCACCCCTTGGAATTGCACCCTCGTCTGAAGAAAAGGCGAAGGCTGGCGAACAAGAAGATAAAGGCGGAAAAACTACTGCTACCGTAGAAGAGAACTCGCAAGTACCAGGAACGGAGCAGACTGATCAAAACAAAACAAATGGAGAGCCTCAAAATGGGGAACCTCAAAATGCTGATACCCAGGCAGAGCCAGAGACCGGAAGCCACAAACGCAAACGCGCACCTTCTCCAGACGTGATTCCGAATCCTGCTGGCTGCAGCTACGGCATGGATTTAGATTATTTCACCTACTCCGACGATGAGATTGAAGAGGCCGAGGAATACTCAAGACGCGAACTTGAACGTGAAGCCGCCGTCGCCGCAAATTCTACTGTTTCAGCTCCCACTGCTCGGCCTCCAGAGAAGAGAGCCCGACTCCTCCCACCAGAACCAGAATCATTGAACGTCCAACTACCGTCCACAAACACGACTACACAAACACACTGGCAAGCTCCTGTGCCTCCTGGTTGGAACCGTCCAACTACCACAGTCTATAGTGGACAAATGTTTCAGGGTATGACACATGCAGCACCCTCATTCCATTTGAACCCATATCATCCAACCCCGGATTTGCGAACCCAGCCCCCACCCTTGGAGAATCCCTTCATGCAACCCATGCAACCCGTCTATCCCATGCAGCCTATGCACCCAATGGAACCCATGCCACCCTCTCCTAAAACTTTCCCACAATCTGGTTCAATCTCAGATCTACGCAAAGCGGCAGTTGAAAGACGTCTTTGGAACAATCTCGTTAACAATGGTTTAGGAACCCATACGAACCGCTTCCCACAACCTCAAGTGTCGCAACCTGCTCAGCAACCCGTTGCTCACCCATCCCCTGTGCGCACACCTGCACAGCAATCTATCTTGCAACCACGCGTTGAACCACCTGCACAACAAATAGTCCAACAACCTCGTCAGCAACCATCCGTTCAGAAACCCGCGGAGCATCCAACACAGCAAGTCTTCCAACAGACTGCGACGGGCGCATCAAGCAATGGCGTGGCTACAAATGAGCCTCGTGATCGCTCTCTTTACGCTGCCACCAAACAGAGTGTCAACGACGAAACAATCCATTTACCACCAATCAAACCCATTTCAGCGACTGCTAGAGGCCAGCCGGTGATAGAAAGAAGCAGGCCTAAAACCCCTAGTCGTCTTCGCAACCACATTCCACTTTCATCCAGCCCCGCTTCACAGGCAAGCCCGGCTCAAACTTTGACTGCAATGCATCGACAGGATCAGGATCAGGAGGATCTTATACAATTCTTCGGCGACGATGAGCATGGACAGCAAGCTTTCGAGCTCTACCAAAGTTGTCCCAGTGGTGATTTAAGCAAGGTGCAGTGGCCTAGCTTCGACCCGCTTCCATCCAACAACATCCAAGAAACTACACTATCGACTTCCGTGAGCGCAGGGCAGCAGAGAGCTAGCCACCATTTGTTCAAAAAATCTTTTGCACAATTTCAGAATGAGCTCGACCAGGGCTTAATTGACACGGATGAGATACTCAGTGACTTGTGACTGTAATCACGAGTACTTTACATTGTATGTCATATACCGAGATGTATATGACACCAGAAAGGCGTCGTCTGCCTCAAATATTGAAAAGACGCATCAGAAATTTACGAAGTCGATGAACGATCGTGTGATCAATCCATTGCATTGGAGTTTTGTGTTTTCAATGTCGGTCACGTTCTTTGGAGTTTTGTTAGTGTCAGGCAAAAAGATTTCAATTCATGTATGGGTCAAAAAGTGATTTCTCTTCCAGCTCGTGCCTTATTTTCAGTTTCAATCATTTTCACCATTTTTGTTTCTAGACCGGGGTTGCCGTCAGCTTGCATACCTCAAGAGGCAGGTTCCTCCTCGAGGTCACAACCGGTCTGGAGAATCGGCGTTTTGTTTATTATCATATCGGGCACGCCCCTTGTTAGTGTAATGAATGAGAGCTTCATGCTCAAATCCGTATCGACAGTCTCCATTCCAAGTAGTCTCGGTTGTGCCTTGTTCGGTGGCAATAGTCATGACCATCTTCTAATCATAATTGATGATATCTGTGATTACTGGTCTACATCTTGACCTAGCAAGAACACAGAATCCTGAGGATGGCTTGATGATATTGGTGCCATTGGTGCTAAAAATACAAAAGAGAAATATATGTATGTGATAATTTACATGCTGATTTCACCTTTCCAGGCTGCATCTGACAGACCAAGAGATGTCATCAGATTCTGCCATCGCGGGCCTCCTCGCTCTTTCCTTCTCAGATATTGAAGCAACTTCTGTCTCTTGTGTACAAGCACTCGAAGATTGCGCTTATTATGTCTGTCTTTGTTGGTCGTCTGAAGATGTCGCGATAAATTCATAATCTTGGTTGTCAAAATAGCAACTTGGACTTCCGGTGACCCAGTGTCCGGGCCGGCTCGGGGAGTCTTTTCGGGGTGTTCTGTAGTTGTTACAGCAGCTGGTTTCGGGGGCAGAACCTTGTCGGTGTTGTGTCGACCAAAGGTTTCAATGCAAGCTTCGATGTTGACTCGAGTACGATCCGCGGTATTTCCGCTGGACAGCTGCACGATACGCTTCATTGCCTCCAGTGCATTTTGGTGAGCTTGTTCGTGTCGTTGGATCTGTTGTGCGTGTGCGTGAGGATCAGCGATGTTCGCGTCCTGCGGTGGCAGGGGCTCTGTGAGAGTTTTGGAGTACTCGAGTGCCGAGTCGAATTCGTCAGCCTTGATGAAATGGTTCCATGTGCTGACATTGGCTGATCCGACAGTTTGAGGAGGAATGTTGCCGGACTGGATTGCGTCGATCTGCTGAATGAATGGAGTAGGTTCGCTTTTCACGGGGTCGCCCAAGGCAGCCTGTCGTTCTTCGAACAGAGCTTGTTGGCGAGATATATTGGCGGCTTTACGTTGACGCGACTGGGCCATGAGGAATGGGTCATGTCGTCGTCTTTGTCGAGCCTCGAATGAGCCTGCGCGAATATCGACTTTGCATGGTTCGCGCTTGACGATTGTCAATGGATTGGATAAATGTGAGGAGCCTGAGCTTGTATTAGTTACGGAGGAATTGCGTATTGAAGCTGAGAACGAACCCGAAAATGGCTTCGAGATGCCCTGTAATGATAGTCGTGGAGGCATCTTGATTGTAGCTACTGGCTAGCTGCTTCCTACTTCTGTGTCACAGAAAACCTTCCTTGAGATGTTCTCCCGGAAATCTCAACATCAACGCCAAGCCCGGAAGCCGCAGCCAAACTCCGCTAGTCTATCTTGGGAGTAGTGCAAAACGTGACCTCAAAATCTTGGCGCGCTATTGCCCTAACCCACAACGCAAGCGAAATCCTGCGATGCGCTGCTGTGACTGGCTGAGCGGTGCCCTGTGCGATCTTTTTTCTCGTCTTCGATTGCGACCAACCTTCGACTTCCTCTTCACGCTCAGGACAAGTGCCAAAACGATTGAATATCCTCACTTCCATCACCACATCAGTCGTCCACCATGGCTCCCTCTAACCTCCCCCCCGTTTTCAATGCCACATCTCAGGACATTGAGATGCTCCTCGCAGCTCAATGCCACTTGGGTTCCAAGAACTTGCAGGTTCACATGGAGCCTTACCTCTGGAAGACTCGTCCCGATGGAATCAACGTGATCAACATTGGCAAGACCTGGTATGCGTCAAAAAATTCGACAATTCTTGCGAATGCCTATCTAATAATCTCATAGGGAGAAGATTGTCCTCGCTGCCCGTATCATCGCAGCCATCGACAMCCCCGCCGATGTTGCCGTCATTTCTGCCCGTCCCTACGGCCAGCGTGCTGTCCTCAAGTTTGCTTCCCACACTGGTGCTACCGCCATTGCCGGTCGTTTCACACCTGGTAACTTCACCAACTACATCACCCGCTCTTTCAAGGAGCCCCGCTTGATCATCGTCACCGACCCCCGTACCGATGCTCAGGCTATCAAGGAGGCCAGCTACGTCAATATCCCCGTCATTGCCCTCTGCGACACCGACTCCCCCACCGAGTTCGTCGATGTTGCCATTCCCACCAACAACAAGGGTCGCCACGCCATCGGTTTGGTCTGGTGGTTGCTCGCCCGTGAGGTTCTCCGTCTCCGCGGAACCCTCGCTACTCGTGAGACCGAGTGGGACGTTGTTGTCGATCTCTACTTCTACCGCGACCCTGAGGCCGAAGAGACCAAGGAGATTGCTGACGAAGCCAAGGTCCCCGGTGCTGAGGAGGTTGGCCCTGCCGCCATCGAATCCGGCTTCGTCGGTGACAGCTGGGACGCCGCCGCTCCTGGCGCTGCTGCTCCTGGAACTGCTTTCGCTGCTGCCAGTGCTACTGCTGGTGCCACTTGGGAGGCTGAGGCTGGTGGTGACTGGGCTGCTGAGTCTGCTCAGCCCAACCCTGAGACCAAGTGGTAGATTGATTGAAAAGATTTAGAATATACTCGAATCAAATCAAAAAATTTTGACGACTAAATTCGATGATGGGTGTCGAATATCTCGTTACATATTCAATCTGAGCGCAAAAACACAAAAGCTTTGGTCTAAAAAAAAAAACAATATCATTCCATTGTACGTGATGAGAAGGATTATGATTTCATGAGACGATTATTTACAGCAGCGGAGGTTTCCTTATACCTGTCACACGCATATTGTTTACTGTTCTGACTGGTACTTACGAGGGAAAGATACCTAGTTTATTCTATTATCAGTGAATTTACTAGGGGAAAGCCCTGTACTGTCAGTTTGACGAGGCGGACTTGATCGTTGTCTCGGGGAAATCTCATTTGTTATGTCGTCTTAAGATTAATCAATAAGAATTACATCGGTTTGCAGATGGATAGTCCAGTAGGATTAGACTCCGATAATGTGTTCAACATGAGCTTCCAACCTGGTCGAAGACGCCGATCAGCTCGTAGGATGTAACCGTTGACTGTCCTGCGTCGGCGCTATTGTTTCGAAGGGATATATGCCACCAGCAATACAATGTTTGTTCTTTCAATATAGGCGCGATGAGGGCTACTCCTTTATGATATGACCACTCGTTGCTCGAATTTCAGTATGATGATACATGCACGTGCACGATTAACATGGCTCATGGATTAGCTGCTCTGCACGCATGTTTTCCCGTCCCACGCTCTTCTCAACCTTTTCCCCTTGGATAGTCATATGTGTTGTACTCATGCAGCGCGATGCGCCTCACATAATCGTACAGCCCCCCTCGCCTTGTGCACCTTTCTCAGTGGTCGTCATAGCCGCAACTTTGGCAATATCCTCAAAAGCCTCTCGAATCAACTCTCCAGTAACTGCAGAGCATTCTGCATAGCGATCACAATGCAGTTCTTGAGCTATGCGGTAGCCCTATATATATCTCAGCTTGTTAGTGGATGACGTGATACATGTATCAGACTCAATGACTGGAGTATTGAACTCGCCTCTTGTGGGTATATAATCTGATCATTCTCTACTCGCAGATCTCGTTTGAGACCGAGCATCATGACAGGGATACGTTCACCAGTGCCTCGCTGGAAGTATCTGGTGATATCATTGCGCCACTTGTAAAATTTCAGCATGAATCTCAGATTCCGGCTTCTCTGGATTGGCATACTTGTTTCAATGCATCCAGGCTTTTTCTATTAGAAATATCATATGCGAGTATGACCACACTCGGGTTCAAGGATGACCAATGCTGATTTGGGGATGCGGTGTCGTATACTTCTAGCTTGAATGATTTTCGGGAAAATCGAATGTCATAAATAAATGGCTGGTCGCCGTCTCGTAATAGACTTGCTTCTCCATGTAAAGGTAGATTGGGGTTCTTTAAGCGCCTATATCTGGGTTAGTAGATAGTCTTGTGATATTGATATTTGGAAGTAGATGTACTCACGACAAGAACGTCGTCTTTCCGCAGCCAATATCTCCCAAGATCAGAAGAGTGACTGTCTCATGATCGTCCATTGCACAGTCGCAGATATAATGGTACTATTGATTACTGTGTAGTCTCTACATACATTTGCGTTGATTTACCCAGCAGGTGACGTTGGGAAGGATGGAGTTCATGCCTAAGGCCGAAATTTGGTGCCGCAATTTAAAGATCCCAGAAAATAAAAAATAAAAAGAAACGAGACAGCCAAACCACCACCTCGACCTCCCACAACACTCCCATTGACCAGTCTAAGTCCCTCTTCGACATAGAGGGATGAGGTTGTCGCGACCTGTTTACCCTAGGTTCGTCAAGGTCAAAAACCTTCCTTTGCAGAGTGTAACTCGAAGACATTATTCGCAAACGTCTTGCTTTTTCTCCAACATGTCCGCCCTTCAAGAGCCGAAGCCAGGCCCAGGTCAAGGCCAGGATTACTCAACATGGAGTACATCCAGTCTTGTCGAACGCATCATGGAGCTTGAACGTCAGCTCAATGCTCAGACAAATGAATTCGGTGCCGTCCCGCAAACAATTCCAAAGTCTGCTGAAGCTACAGCTAAGGCTGCAATTAAGCCTCAATTTCAGGATATCACACCAGTTAGATCTCCGAGCCCTGAAGGCGCCAATACGCCAAAGAAACAATTTCGAGAAATGGATCCATCCAAATACCATACTCGCCATATTGCGCTCAAATTTGCCTATCTAGGTCAACGGTACAACGGATTCGAGCATGCGAATGGAAACACAACTCCCTTGCCTACTATCGAGGAGGAAATATGGAAGGCGCTACGCAAAACACGTTTGATATTTCCTACGACGACGTCCCCAATGGAATTGAATCTTGATAAACAAGATAGAACGCAGCCGTTTGATTTGAGTTGGGATGGCTGTCAATACTCCAAATGTGGGCGAACTGATCGAGGTGTTAGTGCGTTTGGACAGGTTATTGGTATCAGGGTTCGAAGTGCTCGGCCTAAGCGGAAGGTCGAGACTGCTACTAGTACGACTGTCACATCGACTACTGCTGGGGAGACTACTGTACAGCAGGTCGATGTAGAAGCGTCGATCGTTGATTCTACAAAGGACGATGCTGAACCAAGCCCAGATGTTGAGACTCAGGAAGTCGACGAAGATAATGGCTGGGATGATATTAGGGATGAGCTACCCTACATACAAATATTAAACGGTGTCCTACCGCAAGATATCCGCATTCTAGCATGGTGTCCCAACCCAGGCCCCGACTTTGATGCACGTTTCTCGTGCCGCGAGCGACAGTATAGATATTTCTTCACACAGCCAGCCTTCAACCCTATACCAGGAGAACTCGGTTTTCGCCGTAGCGCGGCACACCATCGCGGTATAGCCAAAAAGGAGCTCAGGGACGGTTGGCTGGATATCGAAGCCATGCGCGAAGCTTGCAAACACTACGTCGGCAGGCATGATTTCCGCAATTTCTGCCGTGTCGATACGAGCAAACAAATCGATAATTTTGAGCGTATAATCTACCGTGCAAGCATAGATCTGGTCGACCCTAGCAAGAATCCTCTCGGTTATGTTGGGTCAAAGGAATTCCAACCCACAAGGAATCCTGTTCACAGTGCCAACGGAAGCAATGCCAACGAAGAACAACCATCGACTCCGTTGGTGTACACATTCACTCTTCACGGATCGGCATTTTTGTGGCATCAGGTGCGCCATATGGTTGCGGTCCTTTTCTTGGTCGGTCAAGGTGTTGAAAGTCCGTCCATCGTTCCTGAGTTGTTGGATATTTCGAAAAACCCATGTAAACCCACCTACGAAATGGCATCGGATGCGCCACTTGTATTATGGGACTGCATCTTTCCAGACGAAGAGAGTGGTAGTAGAGAGGATTCGTTGAATTGGGTCTATTGCGGTGACCCTCGTCAAGGAAATCCATCCTCCGGTAAAGGCGACGGTAAATTTGGCTTTGGCGGCCTCATGGACACGCTTTGGCAGACTTGGAGGCAGCGTAAGATCGACGAGATCCTTGCAGGATCATTGCTCGATTTGGCGGCCGGCCAAGGCAGTCCTAGTTTCATCCAGAATGAACTGCCAGCGAAGCCCTTCAAGAGCCAAAAGATCTTCTTTGGGGGAGATGAAGGAAAATTGGGCGGAGTGTATGTCCCTGTTATGCAAAAGGGTAGGACGGCAACGGTAGAAGTGCAGAATGCCAGGTATCTGGCTAGTCGTGAGCGAAGAGCCGAGAGATTGAAGCTTGAAGGGAAAGACAAGACATCCAGTATACAGGTCTAGAACCTTTCTGTATAGATACCTCAAGTGAATCATTTGTTCTGCAAGAGTTTCGAAACAAGACGCGCGAAGCAGCCCCTTCATCCAGGCAGAGGTACGGTTTTGGATTCGTATAGACACTGGCGAGCGCCGCGCCAGACTTCTTCAAGAAGCGTACGTTTTGGTAATAGATTCTATCAATTCCATATAAGCCTTTCTTCAATGTATATGGCTAGCGGGGATTTTTACCGGAAAGACAACAACCACTCCACTTTCACCTTCCACAATTATCGCAAGATAGAAGCGAACCTCGAAGCCCTTGAAAGCTTCATGTATAACGATATCTTGTATTTGGGTAGTCGGTATAAATCGCGTGGCGGCGCTAGACCAGTACATGGAGGACGAAGTTGAAGTCTGAACGCCTAACCCGCGAATCACTAAAAGGGATTCCTCTGCGACAAGATTAGCTGGTAAGCTTGAACAATAAAGGTCAAACGAATCAGACGAGCAGAGATTAACAAACCAGTATATCCTTTCCTCCAAACGGCATATGTGACTATTGCGCTCGCAACAGCCACAATCGGCCACGTATAGTGGTCCGCAATGTGACAGATGAGAGATCCCACATTCGTTGACCACAGTTCAGGTGATACACCCCAATTTCCATCATTGGTGGTTATAAAGCGGCGAGATTTGGCGAAATTGACAAGTAGTACTGAGAGAAAGCCCAGGATACGTAGTAAGACCTCAATACCGAACGCAAGCTTTGACGACCAGGTGCGACGTGCGGGCGCGTTGGAAGCGGTAAATAGCACCGTCGTAGGCGACGAACGCTGGACCGTGAGCCGAGGAGACATTGGGATGTCGGATTGCGCAAGTTCTAGAAATTACTCATGATCTTGATGATGAGTGATGCTGTGTTTGCAACTGGTGCAAAAGTTGAAAATGCAAGACGTCTGATAATTGCATCGAATTCGATCGCTCGAGACATCTGTCGCAGGCCTAAAGGTGCAGATCCCGGCGGGCCAGTAAGCTTAAAGCCAGACCTGCGGAACGGCCTTAGGCCCCAAATTTTGCAGCGCTTGCCGTCACGTGTGTTGTCCTCCGCGCTGGAAGCTGCGTTACTCTCGTCTTCGCCCAAACCTTGCCCTTGAGATTAATCAACCTCAACCATACCACCATGACCGACTCGCGTTCGCGGTCTCCACGACCTGAACGTCGGAGACGGAGTAGGTCTCCCGATTTTGATCGATCGAGACGCCCACGGAATCAGGGAGGCTTTCGCTGGAAAGACAAAAGACCGCGAGATGACAGAAACCGCGATGATGATCGCCGTCTAGAACGAGGCTATCGCGAACAACACCGTCCGCGGTCTCCTCGTCGTGACAGAAGCAGGGATAGATATGGTGATCGTGAGCGAGGTCGTGAAACAAACGCCCCGGCAAGGCAAGATGAGAAGAAGGACGAGAAACTAGATGGCAATAAGCCAAAGCCAGCGCCTAAGAAGGCCCCGGTAGTAGCAGCACCTGCCGAGGAGATGATTATAGTCAATGTCAACGATCGTCTTGGTACAAAAGCTGCTATTCCATGCCTAGCCTCGGACCCGATCAGTGAGTCGCTTGATAAGATTTCAAAGATTCGTTTGAACAGAGCTAATGCCCGACATCTAGAACTTTTCAAGGCCCAAGTTGCCGCCAGAATCGGTCGTGAACCCCACGAGATCTTACTGAAGCGTCAGGGCGAAAGGCCGTTCAAAGACCAGCTTACTTTACAAGTATGCGCCACCCTTTATGATAACTTCGAGCTTATGCTAACATTATCCTAGGACTACGGTGTTTCGAATGGTGTACAGCTTGACTTGTGAGCTACCACTCTTGGACAATTTTCCCCAAAACACTCGCATATACTGATTGCTTAATAACAGGGAAGTCGATACTGGCGATTGAAAGGAATTCTGCGACTCTTACACCGACATGGAGCTATTTTCGGGATTTACTGCGACTGCAACCGGCAAAAAGGTGTGACCCAGTATCAAACTCGGTACATACTTTGTCGGTCATGTACGTGGCTTGACACGCCAACAGCTCGTCCAACACAAGGCGACACTGATCATTCTGGGATATACTATGATATGAACCTTTGTCATAGCCTTACTGTTCTCTCTCATCACTTGATGTACCGAACTCCTGTTCATGGCTCGAGTGCTGAACAGTGATTTCCTCAATCCATTATCTTCATGTCTTGATGTATCTTAAGCAGCAGAACGGATCCAATCCATAGCGTAACGCGAGTGTATTCCACACTGCAGTCAGCTGCTAACGCCCCATAGGTAAGGCCGGCTGACTGAGCGCGTGCGTACTGATCGTTGCCTGCAAGATCATTTTTTTTTTCTTTCATTTTCGTCTTTCTTTCGTTTCCATTTGAACCTGTCTCATCGTTCCGGTCTGTCGCGCTTCTCGCCGTTGTCAAGCGCGGCATTTGGCTGGGCTGGCGGGGTAAATGGTTTTGCCGCAACCCTTGTGCCGCCTTTCCCCATTCGGCCATTTTTCCAGCACGAGAGAGACAGAGCCAAGCCTGGTTCCGCTTTTGCTGGCGGCGAGTCATTTTTCTCCATGCAGATAAAAATTGTCGACATTGAACCTCGTCCTGACGTCCTCTACTATTTGCTTCAACCTCCTTCGTCCGGAACAACCGCCCGCCCCCATCGACAGACATGGATTTTTGATTCTCGACTCACTCTGCAATCGCCTGATCGCCGCCTACTCCGACTTCATCGCAAGTTTTTCCGTCCGTCGTTCCGATTATCGGTGATCTGTGAGCTGTGCTTCTGATCCAAACAACAACAACACAACACCAAGTATGGTCAGAAACATCGTCGTTATTGGGGGAACATCCCATCCTCAGCTCACACAAACAATTTGCAATCATCTCGGAATACCCCAAGCTAATGTTCTGCTCTCCAAATTTGCCGTCGGTGAGACTCGAGTCGAAATCCAAGAGTCGGTGAGAGAGAAAGATGTTTACATCATTCAATCTGGCGGGGGAAAAGTGAACGATCATTTGCTGGAGCTTCTGATTACCATATCGGCTTKCAAAACTGCTTCTGCGAAACGAGTTACCGCTGTACTACCCCTGTTCCCATATTCTCGTCAGAGCGATATCCCATACAAGAAGAGCGGAGCTCCTTTGGTCAAGTCATCGATTCAAACTCAATTCACATTCGATAGCACTCCCTCGACGCCTCATCCCGGGAAAGCCGAGAGTCAGGGAATGAACAATGATGTTGATAGCCTCCAGAAGAGCCTCGCAAGAGCTCAAATCGAATCTGAAAGTAATGGCTCGCCGGKAAAACGACACCCCATTGCCAATGGAGGAAAACGAAGTGGCACCCTTGAATCCGCTCGCACAGAGTCTAGCCTCACCAATGGCGTGAATGGCGATGAGGCGGCAAGTACCTCGAGCGGCGTTTCCAAGGTCCCCGAGTTTGAGCCTCGTCCCGGTTACCGACAGTGGGTTGCTCAGGCAGGAACTCTGATCGCGGACCTCTTGACATGTGCTGGCGCTGATCACATCATCACAATGGACTTGCATGACCCCCAATATCAGGGTTTCTTCGACATTCCCGTGGACAACCTTTACGGTCGACCATTACTCAAGAGATATATTCAGCGCCACATCCCTGATTACAGGAATTGCATCATCGTCAGTCCTGATGCTGGTGGTGCGAAGCGAGCAACTGCTATTGCAGACTCGATGGGAGTTGAATTTGCACTAATTCACAAAGTGAGTTTCTATACCGACAAGGAAGAAGATGGGACATAACCTGACATCGACTTCAATAGGAACGACGACCTACGAAAATATCCGACAGACAAAATGCCACTATGATGCTTGTCGGAGATGTACGAGACCGAACTGCCATTCTTATTGACGATTTGGCAGACACATCAAACACCATAACTCGAGCGGCCAAGCTACTCAAGAAAGAGGGTGCTGCCAAGGTCTATGCTCTCCTCACCCACGGTATTCTGAGTGGCGACGCTATTGAGCGCATCAATGCCAGTGCCTTGGATAAGGTGGTGGTGACGAACACCGTTGACCAAACCGAGCATTGCAAGCGCTGCCCCAAGCTTGAGGTTCTTGAAGTCGGCAATGTTTTTGCTGAGGTATGCTTTATCACATCGACAACTTATTAGGCCTGCACTAACACTTGTTACAGGCAATTCGTCGCGTTCATCATGGCGAAAGTATCAGCGTTCTGTTCCAATACGACTAGTTCTTTTTCTTACTGTCATAGTTGGTATTTTGGTCGTATACCTCCACTTTCAGATCGCCTTCTTCAAATCTGCTTCAACTCTTGAAAACTATATTACAATAACCAAGCGCTGGTTAATTCGTCATCATTTTTCTTTCCATGTTTGTTCTTGGGGGTTGTCATCTATGATTGCATTTTGCTGCTTTTTCCTACAAAAACCGTAACACAAATCAACAGCGAGAATGACTTTAGACCGAAATGTCTCGTCTGATATGTAAAGTATTTTGAATGAGTATTGGGCGGGATGGCTTGCCCCTTTTTAGAGAATCTGATTCATTTGGTCATGAGACAGTGTGTCGGAATTTCGTATCTCGGATTTTCAATGGTAGATACCTAGGTAGTCGCCAAAACATTTATTGCACATGAAGGAATCATAACGCCAGAAGAAAGTAAGTACATGTACTGCGAGACAGGGTAAATCATGAGACTGCAAGATAGAACTAGAAAACAGAGATATAGTTTCCTATTCGTTCCTTTTGATGCTGCGCAATACACTCTGCGATCCAGGTGATATTGCGGATTTCCTAAAAAGAAATGTCAATTTGGTTTCATGATTGCATATAAACATGTCTATTTGGCTTACCTGCTCCCTTAACTTGACCCAAGCATATACAATAGCCGTAGTAAATTGACGCGTAAAAACAACCTTGCATAATTCCATCTCCTTTTGGTAAAACAAATCCTCCAAACTCTTTCCATCCGAGCTACCGCCACCGGCCATATTTCCAATGCCGCCTGGGCCACCCTGAGACAGGCCCACGGCATCGAAAAAGGTTTTGTAGTCCCCAACACCGCTCACCGCAAGGGCAACACCTTCCACGTCATCGGCGCGAGAGAGCATGAGCGAGCCCTCTGGATACAATTTCCCGAACTCAGGGTAAAGTTTCTTCCTTTCTTGTTTGGAAAGTTCGGTACCGAATGAGTTCAAGGTAATGTTGATTGCTCGTCGATCAGCTTCGTACTCCAGAATCTCGGCCATGGCCTCTTGCGTCGGCGTGCCCTTGAGCTCTGAGTTCGTGTTGATGAAGTTGTAAAAATCTTCCAGGTAATTCTTGTATAATGTATTCCGGACAATCTCAATATTCAATTCGTCCAAGTCCTGATGGCTCAAACTGCCCTTAAAGTATGGAGCAAGCGGCGTTTCGACCAGTACGGAGTTATAGAGTTCTTCGATATTTGTCGCGACACAGAGTACAGGTAGAGTCTCGAACCAGCCAAGAGGGTGACAACGCTCTAGGAGCTCGCGAGTATCTCTTTCGTGTAAGGTGCCGGTAATCAGCAATGCAACGTTGTCGATCATGTAGCCATAGGTTAGATATTCCATGAATTTGGCGAATGAGCCGGTTGCCTGGGCTTGGACGTAGCGGAACTCAGCGACCATCTTGTCGGTCATTTTGGCGGCCAGAGAGGAGGTGGAGGGGTTTGGGGGGAGAGCTGCGAGGAAGTCTCCGTATGCGGGGGCGAGTTGAAGTTTTACATCTGCAATTCGAGTCAGGTATCAGAATATGACTTTCAAAGTCAAGTATGCATACCATCTATGGTATCGCACTGGGTCAAGTTGGCATAGTGCTGGCCTGTGAGTAGACTGTTGCGGTATCCACGAACGATACCTTCGAGGTATCTGTGGAACAGTAGCCGGAGTGTTAGTGTACTGCCTTCCAATAGCACGCCCAAAGGGGATCAGAGCTCACCCTCCATTGACGTTAAAGAAGAGACCTTCCATATTGCACGGTTGCTATAAGAAGCTTGTATAGTTGGAGATGCGCCAGCTTCGGCGGAGGCTTGGACCAAATAGAGAGCTCCGGAGCATGGCTACGGCAACCTGGCTGACACATTAGCGTCATCACTAACAATGCAAGAAAAGATCTGCCTATCGTGTCTCTATGGGCCACCGTATGACCAACGCTTACATAAACCGTGCCCGTCAGCCACTCACAAGCCGTGTAAGCTTTTCACCGCCCTCCACCCTGCAACTTCTTCAAATTTTCGAGCCGAAGAAAAGGAAAAAAAAAAACCCCAAGCTCACCACACAGCCCAGCCAGTGTCACGGTTGCGCCTTCCTCAACGACAACCTACTTTTGCATTTTTGGAAGGAAGCTGCGACGGAGGGAAACTACAAGCATTGCTGTTGCCCACCATGACTCTCTTTATTCTGACCGAGACCAGCGCTGGTTATGCTTTGTTGAAGGCCAAGGACAAGAAGCTCCTCAAGCGTGATGATCTCGATATTCCTACTGAGGCTGCTACTCCTGAGGGAGTGTCCAATCTGTATGTCTAACCTTTGTTGTTAATCTTGTGTGATTTTGTTTTCTCGAATCCCCAATTGGAAGAATTGCACTTTCGAAGAAATAATACTAACAGCCATCAGCTTGAAGTTGAAGTCCTTCCAGAAATTTGACAGCGCTGCTACCGCCGTGGAAGAAGCCACCGCCATTGTTGAAGGAAAAGTCACACCCCGCCTAGCCAGTCTACTCGACGAGATCAAGGACGAGAAGAAGGTTTCTCTCGCTGTCGCTGACCCTAAGCTCGGTAAGTTCTTATCTTCGACTAGAATGCGTACAGCTCGCTCATAATTTAATCTCCAGGTAATGCTATTGGAAAGCTTCCCGGATTTGATCTCAAAGTCATCGCCAACTCCTCTACCGCCGAGACTTCTCCCACTGCCGAGATTTATCGCGCAATTCGCGAGCACCTTCCCACTCTTATCCCAGGTCTTGTTCCCGAAGATATCTCTGCTATGGCACTTGGTCTTTCACACTCTTTGGCCCGCCACAAACTCAAGTTTTCCCCAGACAAGATCGACACCATGATTATCCAAGCCATTGCTCTTCTTGACGACCTTGACAAGGAATTGAACACATATGCCATGCGTGTAAAGGAATGGTACGGCTGGCACTTCCCTGAAATGGCCAAGATCATCAACGACAACATCGCCTATGCTCGCGTCGTCCTGAAGATGGGAATGCGAACTGAATTCGAATCCACCGACTTGAGTGACATTCTTCCCGAGGAGATTGAAGCTGCTGTTAAGAACGCTGCCGACAAGTCTATGGGCACTGAAATCAGTGCTGAGGATTTGGAAAACATCCAGGCTTTGGCTGAGCAAGTTGTCGGCTTCTCCGACTACCGCCAGCAGCTCGCTAGCTACCTCACTGCTCGTATGACCGCTATTGCGCCCAACCTGACCGCACTCGTTGGTGAGCTTGTCGGCGCTCGATTGATCGCCCATGCTGGTAGTTTGATGAACCTTTCCAAGAGCCCTGCCTCGACATTGCAGATTTTGGGTGCCGAAAAGGCCCTTTTCAGAGCTTTGAAGACGAAACACGACACTCCTAAATACGGTCTCATCTACCACGCCTCACTCATTGGACAAGCCACCGGTAAGAACAAGGGTAAAATGGCCCGTATTCTCGCTGCCAAGGCCTCCCTCGGTATCCGTGTGGATGCTCTTGCTGAGTGGGAAGAGGATGTCGCTGAGGAGGAGAAGGCTGCATTGGGAACTGAAGCTCGTTTCAACCTTGAGCGCAAGTTAGCCGGTATGGAAGGAAAGCCTCTTAAGCCCAGAGGTGTCAACATTGCACCCAATGGCATTTCTTCGCAACCCAAGAAGTTTGAGATCAACGAAGCTCGCAAGTATAATGCCGATGCTGACGCTTTGAGTGGAAACGAGGAGCCTGCTTCCAAGACCAAGAAGGAGAAGAAGGTAGTTGAAGAGGAGTCTGAGGATGAAGATGAAGAGATGGAGGATTCTGAAGACTCAGACGAGACCGAGAAGTTGGCCGCCAAGGCTGGTCTCAGTGTCAAGAGATATCTCCGCAAGCTGGAACGCGGTGAAATCGAATTCGATGCTGAAGGAAACCCGACAGCCATCAGCAAGAAGGACTTGAAGAAGGCCAAGAAAGAAGCCAAGAAAGCCGCCAAAGAGGATGATGGGAAGAAGCGCAAGAGGGACGACGATGATGCCGACGACAAGGCTGAGAAGAAGAAAAAGAAGAAGAAGAGCAAAGACTAAATTTTGGTATTGGGTGCTCTTCCGAAAGATAAAAAGTGATGCTCATTTTTGTATGATATACAACTTTTTTGCCTTTTCTTGTCTATTTCTTCATTTCGCTTGTTGGGTGGCATTTGGGGCGAATTTTGCTGGTTGAAATTTTGGCGTATTGGATTGTGTTTTTGTTTCTTTCCTTTTGGCATATGCAATGATCTTTCTCTGTCGAGTAAACACACTTGAATACAGATCTGAAACTTCTATTATGATGCCCCTCTCCAAGTAGCTTATGCTTCGTACGTATCAATATAGTCAGGTTCAAATGTGTTCATATAAAGGTAGTCGCCATTGATTTCAACGCCTTGCTATGCAAAAACTCGAGTCATGATTAGCCCCCCGAAAACCTTTCTCTTCACTCAACTAAAAATCACTGCCCACCCCCCAGATTCTTATCCATAATCCTAAAGATATCCATCATATCATCTTCACTCAATCTCTGCTCCATTTCCTCCACAATAGTACTCAGCAACGCCTTATGGCCATACATATCATCTACCTCTTCTCCACCCTCCCCATTCTCGTCAGCGGCAGCGTCTTCGTCCCCATTGACATCCATCGCATCTCCATCAGTCGTCTTCTTCTGCTTTATCCCCACACCAAGATTGATGAGCATCATAACCTCGCCTTTTGTAAGATTGTAGGGCGCGAGTTCCTGCACAACTTTGCGGATCGCATTGTCGGCTGGTGTTGGTTCGGTGGGTTGCATATAGGGCTCTACTTGGTCTGTAGAGGGTTGTTGGAGGGTGTGTACGGTTGGATTTGGGGATGAGTCGTGTGTGTAGCGTGGATAGTTGAGGAGGTGAGGGGATGTGCGCTCGACGTAGTTGTGTATCTTTCCAGCGTCAGCCTGCCTTGAATATTGCTACTTTGGTCTTCACAGTGGAGGGCTCACCTCAGTTACAACAGTACAATGGTCCCTGAGATCAGGCTTGGGGATAAAGTTTCTCATACCGGGAGGTGCCTCGGCTGACTTTCGAGGTGGGTTTGCTGTAAAGTACGAAAGGACCTCGATATTGGTCAGAGTTGCGGTTTGGGGATCAACGATCTGATGGATGTTAGCCATTGTTCTCTTTCGAATTCGCGAATTGCGTTTTGATTGTGTGACAGGTTAGATAGGAGTGTCATACCTTCATTGTGATTATTCTTTCCAGAAGCGAGTGTTTTGGCGATTTCAAATGATGTTCTTGTGAAAGGTTGGAAACGTTGGCGGGGAATAATTTCTGGTGGCTTTTGCCGGCAATATAGACATTTCTGTGGGCGGTCTGAAGCTAGTACAAAGGCGGTCAGCGATACAGACTCGAATATCATGAGCACCAAGATCAAGATAAAAAAGGTGAATAGATATATAGATATGCACTCGCTAATATACACAAATTTGGTGCCTTCAAGGAAAAGCCATATCAGCCAAACAAGAAGTATAAGTATGAAGTAATGTACAGAGGGACTGATTCTTTACTCAGTCTCCTCGTCCTCTTCCTCGTCATCTTCGATTCCAAGGATGAATCTCTCTATTTCCTCTGCTTCAGACCTCATTTCGCCTAGGTTTCTATATTTAGGTCCCTTTCCTGCCATGAGTTTACCCCAGAGATTGTAGACTGCACGAAGTGCGCTTGGTTTCTCTGAGCCCCAGGGACCAAGTTCGTCGTCAAAGAGAGGGACTTCAAGGCCAGAGCAGAGATCCTCGAAGCTCATCCACTCGTCGTTATCGGTCCACATTCCGCCTTTTCTGTTGGGGTGTCTCAGTAAATCCGTAGTGCCCAAAGTTGGAACTTGCACCGGACGCTCTTTCGGCGCAGATCGCACGTAGTTGCGCAATAATGCTCGAGCCCATGGATGAAACCACGAGTTAAGCCAGAAAGTTTGACGGACATTTGTCTCGCCGCCAGTGTGGATCAGTGCAGGTACTGCCGCTGTCTGAATATATGTGACGAGCGGTAAGTCATTCCACGTAAAATTCCATGAAGGTGGGAGTACATCGATGCTCGTCATGTTTGCAGTTTTACTAGACAAACTGTTTGACAACTTCACTTTTGTGAACGGATTCAGCTCGTTCTGTTCGACATCAAGTGGCAGATTCAAGCGCACTTCTCGCGGAATTCCATGCTGTATTTGGACAGATGACACTTTTCGCGAATCTCGATACCTCAGCCATTCTATATCACCTAGTGTCTTCCTCGTACTGAGAAAAAGCTGTCCTTCATAATCAAGCCCCATGCCAAATTCATGCTGCGCTCCCGGTTGTATGTGAGCGCGCACCTTGGTGACGTTGGTAGCTTCCAAAATTCCCATATAATCCCAGAGCCATTCCTTGAAGGGACTGACCGTTTTCCGCCTTTCTATCTCCCTAGAATATTCTTGTGCGCCAAACATGTTGGTGAAGATCAATTGCTCATTGGCACGTAGGGGCTGTTTCTTCATTTCCTCCAGAACCCGTTCGTATATGGGGATCAAGTCCGATGTTTGACCCATGACGGCGCCTGACTCAATCCACCGAGGCCTAGTTAGAGTTCCATCGCGTTTCTTATCCGTTTTCGCTCCATATATGTCTGGTGGCAATGGAGACTGCGGGACACTGGCGCAGGCTGCACTGTCGGTAAGGTTTGAGGAGCAGTCTTTTCGAGCAGCAAACAAAGCTCTTTGCGTATATTTCTGAACAGTATAACGATCATTCTCATTTTCAGGATTGATCAAAACTTTTGTACCGTATTTGCTTCTCAGGTGCTCATTCTTCCGGCGTGTTATCTCCATGTAACGATCGATAAGAACATCGTGCGGCAACTGAAACACTGTATCATCGCTGTCCACTATCAATAGCAGATCCCTTTCTCCAATTCGTTGATTTGTCTTCAGGAATGTGAGCATGGACTCAACCTTTTCAACCGCGGCCTGCTTAGCGGTAGCTCCCTTTCGCGTTTCTGGTTTCGGTCTCAACAGCGTAAAGGGTGGGTATTCGAGAATCATAGACGAAGTGATTGTGCGGCATAGCTGAGCGTTCTTCGGCGACGAAGATATGAGGATATGGAAGGAATTTTCGGAAGAGTTGAAATCTGGTACTGGGCTCCAACTCTGGCCGCCAGGGCCTTTTAAATTGTGATTGGAGCTGCCCTGGATACTGTATTAGCATTGATTGGGATACCAAAATATGCAGAAAAACGTACCGCTAAGCTGAATGAGAGCCATAAAATGAATGAGAGACACCCAACGATATACAAAATCAGTCTGGTAGGCCGTATACGTGGTATGTTGAATGGAACGTTGACTGGTGCATGGAATGGTACAGTAGGCAGCTTCCTCCGTAACAAGTCAACATGGCCAAGAAGACGTTGGCCTTGTTGTCGAAGGTCGACCATGATATTGCCCTTCCAAATGCGCAAAAAGTTACTGGTGAGAGCACGAGACCCCAAGGACAACGAACATCTTCTCCGATCAAAGGAGCGGGTGATGACGATTCGTGCAGATTGAAGAGATCGACTTTGGTGGTGTAATCAAGAAAACAAAACAAAAAGACGAACAGTCATTAATTAAAAGAATGGACGAGTTGTACGTGGACAAAGTTCTCCTGAATCGTGCCTCGGAGGGAGCACCAGCGGAGGAAGTTGAAGAAGCCACAGTCCTCGGGTGGGTCGCTTAGTCACCGATCCGAAAGGTCTGGATCACGTGTGGGGCATTTTGTTTTGTGGGGTACTTTATCAATTAACTTGTTTGTCCGACAAAGATACAAGTGAGTTTTAATGGTTTATCAAAGACATGGTATCATTACATCTATACATAATTATAAGAGAAGCCCGGCTACTCCAGGTATATCTCATCGCGGATCCGCTGAAGACCCCGAAACAAGCCCGCACCAGGACCACTATCACGTTCTTCAGCTATTTGGTCCATGGAAGATCTTGCTTTCTTTGATGCACGATCTCGTTGGATTTCCAAAGCCTTGCGTCTGTCTTCAATGATTCGAGCGAGGCTGTCCAAGAAACGGCTTCGCGCCTTCTCCTCAGCCGTACCTTTCCATATCGTCGCGAGATTGCGTAGTTTTTCGAGTCGCTCCGTAGCAGCGGCCAAGCCTGCATCACCCCCTCCGTTACTGTCCAGTAGCTCTGTGATTTCCGTTCGAAGCTTTTTAACTAGTTCTTGACCTTTCTCTTCGCGGCTATAACTTTCACTGCCAGGTTCAGGTGCGGATACCGATATGAACGATGACGTGATCGACAGTTCGGATGGAGGAAGCGGCCATTCCATTGCATCTCCAAACGTCTGTATAACCTCCTCTAACCGTGTGCGCACCTGACCCAATATTCGTAGTTGTGCAATGAACTCTGGTTCGTTGGGCAGTCTGGGTATAGCTTCTTTTTCGCCCTCCTCGTCGGGGGTGTCTTCTTTCTGTTCACTTGCATCCTGCCCCTCCGGGGCGAACTTGATAATATCTTCATGTAGGTTCTCACTCAGGGTATCAGCGAGACTAATTGCCTCTCCTCGCAGCACTTCCACTTCATAGGCTAGTCGCCCTCCACTTCGTAGAATTTCCTCGGTGAGTTGTGTCAGATTCCCTGAGAGTCGCACATTCTGGGTGCCCAACTGCGAAACGAGAGACTGGCTTCGAGAGGAAAGATCGGCTAGATTGACGGAGCTTGGCGCTCGAGTAGCATGCGCCTGGGAAGTGGATAGAGTCAGCGGCGGAAGGTGGTCGTTCAAGAAATCGACGGGGTCAAAGGAAGATTCGGTGAAATGCCGCAAGGAAGAGTCTAATTGGGATTGTGTAGTAGCGCCGGCAGATGCTTGTGATGGTTGAGCCATTGCTATCAACCTATGATTACTTGCTGGGCTGCATAACGGGCAGTCCTTTAACAAGTACAAGGACTACGAAAGCGAGGCAGTCGATCGAGTAGATGGCGCTCTCAGAAATGAAGCTAAAGACTGATTGTGGGGATCCGGATCAACTATTGCCCGACACATATGATTTATCACGTCGATTGTGATATGTTCTGTCATCCTCCGATCGTTGTTATGTGTTATGTACTGTACTCTTTAGCAGCGAAATTGGCTGTGCTCGATAGAGGTGCAATCTCCCCGACAGATCCTTGACAGTATTCCACGCTCTGTAACCATTGGCAGGTCGGGAAACGTCCCCTCAATCGGTGATGAGGTGCAGGCGCACTAACACTTGGAGCGGGGATGCGTGGCGGTTGCAGGAAATGTGCCTGTACTCTATCAGGGATTTTAGAAGATGAAGATGCAGAAGAGAAGAGAAGTTGGCACTGCAGCCTGTGCCAGAAGGCTGCCATGAGTCGCTAACCCAAAAGGGTAAGCAGGCAACGACCTCTTTGTACAGCTCGTCAGAGTACAGTCGACTATATTTAATTAATGTTATTCTCTGCTATATCTGCAGCTAAGCTACTACTCTTCTAGTTTCTCCTTTGTGATCGGCCCTTTTTTTTTGTGCTATCCTACATGGACTTTCGTCGAGGACAATTGTGAAGGAAGTTGCCTAAAGGGTAGTATCTACTACTTATGTCACTGACTTCTCATATACTCCAGCCCAACTCCTCTCTTTTCATTCAACTACTAATTCCGTTCACTCTTCGCCTCCTCGCTAAGCTCTGTTGACAGCAAACCTTTCGTAATTCAATTTTCTCTCCTCTCGATTATTCTCAACCATTAGATCGACATAATATGCCGCCATTTTGACCTCATGCCTCGAAAACAATTTATCCTCGACCTGGAGAAGGCTAGTACTTCTGACGCCTTTCCACATATCCAGAATATCCGACAAGGAGATGACAATGAGTCATTATGTTTCTCATTTTTCAATCCAGGAGACCCTCAGATAGCATACGAACTTCAAGTTGCGGTGTCAGGTATGACAACCGTCCATGACAACAGTTTCTATTGGTGAGAATAAGCTGCTGATCTTGTTTTAGATCTCACTGAATACCCACATACCCATCAATACCTGATCTTTTCGACCTCAGCTACGGTTCCACCTGCTATCATTGGCGTCCTCGAGGGAGTTCAAGCTGCCGCCGATGGGTACCCAGTTTCCGACTTGCTCAACACCTTACATGATGCGCTGGAGAAGACTCTCGCAGCTGGCAGTCATGAAGACCCATCCAAGAATCCCAGTGGAGTTGACTACCCTACTGATGACGATGCCATGTCCGCGGACTCTGAAGCAGAATCTGAGAATGAAGTCCACTGGGATGATGGCTTTTTTGACGAAGATCAGCAGTTCTTTGGATCAGTCCATAAAATTGTCAGCAAATCATCCACCCTCCGACCAGATCTTCGCACTACAAAGGCAGCAGGCTTTAAAGTAGGCTACCTGGGCGATCCGAAGGGTTCCCTCATAATTTCAATCTCCTGTCGTATATCGAAACTAGGCATTTCAGAGGAAGCGATGCAGGCATGGGACGTGAAGAGCAATCAATATTTAGTTCTTTTGCTCCGCTTTCCGAACAGGTACGTCAACGCAGATTATCTGCTAGAAGCGTCGAACGATGGGTCGCTGGTTCAGATGCATGTTGGTCTCTGTGCTTCATATAAACCAAGCGTGACAGAAGCGCTCCAGGCATTTGCACGCACATCTACCTCCTATTTACCGACCTTAGAACTCATGTCAGAGTCTGATAACTTGGGAAAGCTACTTCCATTGTTCTTGGAGATACCTCTAGGATCGCTTCTCAACGAACGATTTATCACAATCCTCAAGCTTCGACATCGTTATGCCCTCTCATGGTCTGGTGCAGAATCTTTGTTCAACGACAGCCAGGGTTTAATTGCGGTAGACCAAAATCCTCAAGAGAATCATGCATTGTATCGTTGTAAGGACGAATGGAGCGAGACCGTTCCGCACTTGGTTCAAGACGATCATTTCACCAGCGCAAATGATCCAGAGTCTCTGTCTTTTCCATTACTCGCTATACAATTCACTCTTCGGCATTTTGTCAAATGCACCGAGTTCTGTCTCGTCTGCCATTGCAAAATCGACACTAACTTTGAGGCGCTTAAACCCTACGTTTGCTCCAAACCTTTGTGCCTCTATCAATATATGGCTCTGGGAATGGGTCCCAGCTTAGAATGGGAGATTACTCGGCAGCCTCTCGTGATCGACCTCCTCATCAGCTTTGCATATGCAAGTGCAACTGCTGGGGCAATGGAAGAACTGCCAGTAGGCCTCAGAATGATGGTTCCTCCAATTCATAAACCCAATAGCTGGTTATCCGGCTCCTTTTACCGGTCAAACAAACAGCTTACGGTAGATGACCACGATCAGAAAGTCACAATCAAGGAGGGTGACTGGATTTTGATAGACATGTCTGGTGCTGGACAGTACTGCTATTGCCGAGTTGAGCGCACAGACAGATGGCCGATTGTTGAAATTCTAGAACCGGTCACATATAATACATCCGATACTGCAACACCCGGAGATAACGAGTCCTTGCTTGTCAAGTTCGCTCTACATGACGTGAATTTCGATGATATTGAAAGTGCAGCCCAGAAGCAAACGGTCATCGTAGCTTTGCTACAATCACTGCCGGACGTCTTGTCGATGAAGTCGTGGCTTGAATCGGCGCCGCCGGGGTCTAGAAGCTTAGCGGCGTGGAAGAATGTGCCACCAGCGGCTCTCGATCTCTTGCGATGGATTGTAGCGTCCAATAGATCTTGCATCATGCAGGATGGTGATATTACAGAACAAGCAGAGGGCACTTCATCCCACAATCTGGTCACCGGCATGAAAGGATACTTACAGTTCCGTTTCGCTCAAGGCTCACCCGACAAGGAAGAAAAATTTGTTTCTGCTGTTAGTGACAATTCGAACGACACCAAACACCCGACCATCTTCGCTTGGCATGGGAGTAGCCTCTCGAACTGGCACAGTATTATCCGGGAAGGATTACATTTCAAGAAGACTACAAATGGTCGAGCTTTTGGGCATGGTGTTTATATGGCTCAACAATTTCACTATTCACTGGGTTATTCGGGGCGGGCTGGCTTCTCAGGGATACCGGGGATGCGAACGTGCTCTAAATGGCCGAAGAGTATCCTCAATGTGAATGTTGCAGTGTCTTTGAACGAGGTAGTAAACAGGCCACATGACTTTGTCAACAGCTCAAACGGCGTCTATGTTGTGAACCGTATAGAATGGATTCAGACTCGATATCTATTTGTTGACTGCCAGAAGCCCGCGGGAAACGTCAACGCTCAACCCACAACACCAGTGGATACTACATTCGAGGGTGATGATGCCTACTACGTTCAAGACCCAAAGCATACGGCTATGGGGAGTGATGGTAAACAAATCAGGATTCCGATGACTATTTTTAGTCGATGCCGGCGCAATCTAGCGCTGGAGAGCCATCAACATAAGGAATCGCCCAAGACAAAAGGCAAGAGCAAAAAGTGTAAAAAAGCCAGCAGCAGAAAGAGGAAGATCGGAACGCCTGAAATCATCCCGAATGATGGTCCTGAATATGACGATGACGATGTTGCAAGCGTGGCGACATTGGCGGAAGATCTTGCAGTCTTGTTCTCAGATGCGGAAGAAGATAGTGAATCAGAGACATTGAAGGCAATCAAGAAGTTGAAAGCATCGACATCCACAGAGAAGGCGAAGGTAAAGGCGAAGAATTCAGCGTTGACGCCATTTGAGCCTGGTACACTCACCGAGTCATCGGTAACGCTTCTTGAGCCACCAGCGTACGCAAGCAGTTCGGCCACAAAAACTCTACAACAACGTCTTCTTCAAGCACTCAAGGTGCAGGAGCAGACACCACCGGATGAATTAGGATGGTGCATTGACCCGCAACTCATCAATAATCCCTACCAATGGATCGTGGAACTTCATTCTTTCGAACTGTCGCTCCCCTTAGGTCAAGATCTCCAAAAGGCGGGCCTACAAAGCGTGGTCCTTGAAATGCGCTTCCCTCACGACTTTCCCATGTCTCCTCCGTTCGTCCGCGTTATCCGGCCACGATTTCTCGAATTCAACGCTGGAGGTGGTGGTCACATTACCATGGGCGGAGCGCTGTGTATGGAATTACTCACCGGCTCGGGGTGGTTGCCAACGTTCTCCATTGAGAATGTCCTACTCTCGATTCGGCTTGCGCTGTGCTCCGTGGATCCTAAACCAGCACGTTTGGCGAATAGTGCTAGTCGGTTTGGATCTTCTTCGGCGCGAGGTGGTGATTACTCAGTTCAGGAGGCAGTGGCTGCTTATACTCGGGCTTGTAGGGCGCATGGATGGGAAATCCCAAAGAACTTTGAGGCGATGGCATGGTAGACTTGAGAATGGCGTTTTACAAGGTGAATTAAGGGGGTTATTTCTTGCTAATTTCAGACTTGAGCGTTCAAGCTATAAATGATACCATTTGCTACTCAGGTTAGACGGATACCAAGATAGATCAAAACATTATCATTTAATAGCTATTCATATATACGGTTACTATGATTTGAAGCAAGAGATCAACCAAAAGCAAATAGATTAAACGCATCGGGTATCGCTCGGCAAAGTTTGTTAACAGGGTATAGGTTCAGTCATATCAGAAATATCGTCGTGATTAGAGGCAGAGAGGTTTAGATGTTCTCAACGACACGCGCGTTGACAGCACGCTGGAATCCATCATCATTCTCGTAGCTGTTTTCCTGATTCTGGTATCTGCTGGGCCCTTCGCCGAGGTTCTCCGCCAACGAGAGTTGCTGCGACACCGTCTGGCCCGGAGCCGGCAAGAAGATGACCTTGCTGTTGGCGGTCTTTGCCATTGCCTGCATGGCCTCTAGGTATCTGATCTGCATAGCCGGTGCCGAGGACAAAATATCGGCAGCTTGACGCATCAACTTGGCCGACTCAACCTCCGCACGCGCAGCAATGACTTTACTCTCACCAATCCGCTTGGACTGCGCGGCCATCGACAGCGAGTCTTGCAAGTCATTGCTGAAGATGATGTCCTTGATGAGCATGGACTCGACCTTGACGCCCCAGCCCGCGGCAACGTCTTCAATAATTTCACTGATGGATTGAGCGATTTCCTCGCGGCGCTCGATTACGTCTTGTAGCACGCGGGCGCCGACGACGTGTCGCAGAGTGGTCTGGGTGCGCTCGACGAGGGCCTGGCGCACGTCCGCGATGCCGAAGGCGGTCTTGTGCGGCGCCACGATGTGGTAGTAGATGACTGAGGTGAGGTTGAGGTTGACATTGTCCTTGGTCATACAGACTTGACGGGGGACTTCAACGATTTGGATCTTGACGTCGACTGTTCGCAGGCGCTCGCTGAGGGGGTTGACTTTGACGAGGCCAGGATCGACGGCGCGTTCGAATCTGTGATACTGTTAGTGTGAAAAATTAGAGACTCGGAAAAAGGTTGCGACATACCGGCCGAAGCGCTGAATCAAGCCGACTTCACCCTGAGCGACTGGCTTGAAGGGATTGGGGCAGATAATGCAGCAGGGAATAGCTCCCAAGCAACCGATACACTCGCCGAGTCCGTGGACTATGCATGTTAGCATATGAATTGAGAAACAAGAAAGGGGCGGTTGCACTTACTCATAGAAGCATACCATCCATGTGCATCTGGGTTGTCATCGTCGTGCTTGATCTGCTGGGCATAGCGTGGCTGCAAGTCCTCCACGCGGGCAGGTTGAACCTGCACCAGACTGGTCGCTGGGACGTTGCCCGGGGTTTGGGGGGCCTTGCCATTGCCGTTGGTGTGGCCGTTGGTCGAGGCGCTGATGGAGGATGCCATTGTGGTGTCTTTCTCTATCTGTGTGTGTGTAGATGAGTGTGGAAAGGGTAGGTTGTGATACTGCGACAGGTGACATGGCTGATATTTATACTAACTACATTGTAGTAGGCATCAGGTCGCTCCTTCCCCATCGACCCCACAGACAAACATGGAAGCCACGACCCATCGATGATCACAGTCACACACGGGGAAAAGAGCGCAGGGCCCACTTAGCCAGCTGCTAGGCCCAATCGAGCAATACGCTGCTCGGTTGAAGCGGCATGGCAGCCTTCCCATTGGCCGATCGCGGCCTGTCTGTCGTCATGGCCATAGCTACTAGCCCTAATCGGGAGGTGGGAGTTGGCGTCCTCAGGCTCAAACAGCTCCGGTAAGAGCTCCTTAGTCTCCCTAAACTTACTTTAGCTAACACACACCTACAGTCGAACCCTTCTCCGTGGCTCAGCGCCGTATTCGTCGTTTATCCATTGGACACACCTGACCTTCAAATCCCGCATACACTGCCATAATACAGGTACATCAGAATCTGCTGATCTTGGGATGTTGCTCGGTCGAGGGTTGCCCTGCACTGCCTGGTGGAGCGCACGGCGGCTCTGCTCTTGAGCATGGCCCGTAGTAAGTGTTTCCGGAATCTCAGCTATGATCGATGCCAAGTTTATATGATCCAATTTTTTGCAAAAGAGGTTCAGATTGGCCAATTGAGATGAACGCAGTCAGATGATGAAAGGCCTAACTTGGTCGCATGGGCTGATTGGTTGGAAGTATTGCACTGCCTCCGGGTGATATCCAGATGTTTGGATAGTCGGCGAGTATATCCTACTAGTATGTAGATGAAAGTAGCGGGATACAACTAGTTGACAGTGATGGGGGCCGATGGCTATGGTGGCCTAACCACGTCTTTGTATTGAGGCTTCATTGTCGGCTATCGGATGTGGACTGAGTGATTTATCGGGGAGTTAATCATTCACTCCTTACATAGTCTATCAAATATTTTCGATTCAGGGTAACGTTTGTCGGATGCTGACATCACGTACAGCCTCCTTCTAATTCGCATCCATGATGTGACCCTCTAATCATTCGGACTCATCATCAATTGGCCCAACTTGTGGTATACTTCAATACATACTCAATACATGCTTGAGCAGAAATATGGATTCGTCACGCGATCTATAGATACTATAAACCAAACTCACAAAATGACACGAAAACAATAAGGGGAATAAAGATGACCAAGGAATGGTCCGGATGGATAAGAAGACAAGGTGAAAGTAAGGCGCCTAGCCCCAGTCGCAATGACGGACTATGAAATTAATGGTTGACCTTCTCATTAACCACCTCCTTGGTCCGCTCCTTCTTGTCTGCCAGAAATTCACTCAACCAGCCCAATGACTCCTGCGAAATTACCAGCCCCGTGGTGATCACAGCCTTTCCACTAGCCACATACCCATCGCCACCACACTTCTTATACTCTGCGCCGTAGGTATCAAAGACATGTTTGCGTGCATCCCCGGCAAGACGGAGAGGGAAGAAGGCCGTGTCGACAATGGTGTTTTTGATCTTTTCGGTGTCTTCCTTGACGATGGGGAACCGTTCGTCGACTTTGCTTAGGCCCTGGTCGCCAAGAGAGTCGGCTTTGGCGACGTAGGGTGCGACATAGGCGTAGGGTGTGGAGAGGTACGGGAGGAAGGGCTTTGCGAGACGCTCGTAGCCTTGATCGGCGTATTTGATGGAGGTGGCGCCGTATTTATTGTTTTTGAAGGTGGTGATGGAATCGGATACCACTGGGTAGGAGGCAAGGTGCTAGAAGCAATGAATTAGATCTCGTATCTGCCATCACGTAGAAATCACTCACCGAGATGAACTGAGAATGAGGCTTTTCGCCGTTGACCAGAGGCTCACCCATTGTATCTCTCTCTGCGTGGGGCATGAAGTCTTTTTACTGTGTCTGGTGTTGTAGGAATTAAGTCAGCGAGATACTACGTATTCGTTGTGGGCGGGTGTGACGAGATAAGGGCACAGACAGGAGGGCAGAGGACAAAGCGAACCTTTGGTGTCTTGATGAATCTGAGTCAATCGGGTTTCGACAGAGGGAAGGAGGAAGAGGGAGGTGTGCGAGTTCCAGACTGGGTGACACGCACAAAGGATATAAATGGCCAGCAGAGGTAACGTCAACGATTGTGTCTGAATATTTTCGTGGAACTGCGATCCAGGCCTCTCTCGATCACATGTAGCAGCCTGCGGGCGGCCAATCAGAGCGCTGAGCTGATCACGCAACTGTTTGCCTCTTGCATGTGACAGCGCGCTTGCCCTGTTACTTTGTCACTTTGTTGCTACTACTATGTAGGTATCGCGATGTTTTTCCAATTTTCTAATTATCGCTTTCTATCCGGACTCAAGCTGCTGTCTAAACTTCTGGCCTTTGAGGAAACTGTTCAACTCTGATCGTTATCAAGCCAGTGACTGTCGACATGATGACTTCAACCGGATGTCGCTGGGACGTGATCGGAAAGAAACAGAGCTGCGTTATCGGGCCAATGGCTGGCCCCCGGTCGCGCATTCTCTCCCCTTCGCGTACGATGCCAACCACATAAGTAATGTACTACTAGTAGTAGAACATCGTAAATTGTCTGGCCCATGTTGATGATGCGTTGACTGGCATGTGATAGTGGGGCATGCTATCTCTTTATCTTTTCCAAGCTTAGCGTATCTCTCTTCCGTCTCATCTCTTCCCACTCATCGGTCCCTCTACACTATGACAATAGACTATCTATAATCTATAATGTTGCTACCCTAATAATAGCCTGAATGAGCTGGCACGATAAAAAATCCTGATATACGCGGCACCTGTTTCCAGGCTATGTCATTGCTGGCACTCGCCCCAAAGACGGCCATCCTATTTATTGTGTATGTGATGCGTCTCTAGCATCGCTAGCATCTCGAGGCCCGTGCAACCAATGCTTTCGTCCAATTCCTGACCTGTCAATGTTGAGTCTGTGGTCAGACCGTTATTCGACCGGGTTGATCGCGCCCAGAGCAGTCTTTGCGATGTGATAACGCACCATCACGACATTCGAATGTCGAAATTAAGTGCTGGATGCTGTCGCCATCCCACTAGCCTACTTGCCCGCTGCATGCGCGTTTCAACATCTGATCCTGGGGTCAATTTTTACAATGCAAGTATTTCGTGCATTTGTGCCAATAGAACTAATGCACAACATAGCTGCCAACACAACCTCAGGAGAAAACATCCTACGTACTATGTAAATATTCGCCGTTTGCTTGTGAGCCGATTGTGACCCACACATACAATTCATCTACCTTCCTGATTCGGTCGCCAGTCTTTGAGACATCTACATATGCATGCCAACCTCTTCAACGCACCATAATGCCCTTCATATTGCCCGTGGCTCGCCAGTCCTCAATAATCCCAAGCCAGTGCTCGATTCCAGAACCCCAAAGACCCGACCGCGCCAAAATCTCCTGCTGCTCCACGGGCACGCGAGCTAGATCACCCTCTAAATTAAAATATCCCGGTGTACACCCAATCGCAACCCCCATTGGCGCCGAATGCATCATGACCTGTAGGCCCCAATCCTCCGCCGCTTCCGCGGACGGCACGACTACCAACGGCGCACAATTAGCCCTCCGCTTTGACTCGACTAGTATATACGAGATGTGTTTTGCATATTCGTCGAGGTTGAAGCGATAGTTCCCGCTTGTAGAAGCCTGTTGAGGGCCCGAAAGAAACAAGTTTGGGAACTTGGCATCGATGACGCCATGCAGGGTTGTAGGGCCGAAGCGAGGCCATTCCTCGCTCATCGAGACTCCATTCAAACCTATAATTGACATGTCTGCCTTCTCGGCCGGCGTGCCGGCGGGCGGTGCAAGAAAGCCTGTCGCGAAGATGACTACGTCCGCCTGGTAGGGTTTGTCGTCGATGACAACAAAATCTGCCGTAATCCGGTCGACGCCCTTTCCATTGGTATCGATAAGGGTCACGTTGTCTTGGTTAAACGCCTGGAGGTAATCGTCATGAAATAAAGGGCGTTTACACCAGGCTGGATACCAAGGTTTCAGCTTTGCCGCGATAGCTGGGTCTTTCACCTCTCGATCTACGCGAGCATGAATACGTTTCAGCCGAGGAGCGTCAACCTCAATCAGTCGGGCCGTGTATGCTGGAATGTCTTCGGGTTTTTTGGGTCCTTCCGTGTAACCAGTCAGACCAAGCAAGCCAGGGGCGCGAGTCCATCCATCGTCGACCAGGTTGACTGTCGGCGCCTCCCCAAGAGTGAAATGTTCGTGAAAATTGCGCATTCGCTCTCGTTGCCATCCTTTTGAACTTGCAACCTCTTTATGGAACCATTCCCTGTCAGTTTCTCGCTGATCACGAACATCCACCGAGGCCGGCGTCCGTTGTACGACATACAGATGCTTGCACCATTTCGCAAGTTGCGGAACGATTTGCACAGCCGTCGCTCCTGTACCGACAATGACAACATCCTTGTCTTTCAATTTGGTAAGTGACGGGTCTTTGGGAGATCCACCAGTGACATCGTATGCCCAACGAGCAGAATGAAAAATGTCCCCTTGGTAGTCTAGGATACCCGGGATATTTGGTAGCTTGAGCCAGTTGAGCACACCTGCAGCAATAGTGACAAACCTAGAGCGAATCTGGAGGGTCTCTGGAGCTTGATCCTTGCGTCGTTGAATCAAATCGATGACCCATTCTTTGGCATCTTCGTCCCAAACAATCTTTTGCGCTTGAGTCTGGAAAACAGCGCAGTCTGTCAACCCCCATTTCTCCGCAACGAGTTCGACATACTCCCGAATCTCTTCGCCTTCTGAATACCGATGCTTCGGAACGTACCCAGTCTCCTCCAGGTAGGGAAGATAGCAGTAACTCTCAATATCACACATAAGCCCCGGATACCGATTCCAGTACCAGGTGCCACCAAACCCACCAGCCGGATCGATGATCCGAATATCTTCAGCTGGTATACCAGACTCGATCATGCGAACAGCATTCAGTGTTCCGCCCCATCCGGCACCGACGATGAGCATTTCGCATCGGCCGTCAGGAAACTTGGCTCGAAGGGGTTGGATCGCCGCCGGGTCAACCCAGGGATCATCAGCAAAGCGCGCAAATTGAGCGACTTTTGCGATTTCGATGAATTGTGCATTTCCGTCGGAGCGGAGCCGTTTTGTTTTCTCTTCCTCGAAGCGGGCCTTTGTTTGGGCCAATTGATTGGGATCAATCTCATTGGCAGTCGCTGTACTTCTGATGCTAGACATGGTGGGTGAGAATTTGAGTTTTTCACAAGGTTCAAGCTGGATAAAATCGTACAGTTCACTAAACCTCCCTTAACCAGCGACAGAGAGGTACAAGTAAAGAGATTTCGGTCTACATTGCTTACGTTTCAATTCTTGGAACTGCCAGTATACAGTAGGTAATACATCTAATCTACACTGTCATTTGGAGACTTTCTTTGCCAGGAGCTTAAAGTCCAGCTGAATATTAACCCCCACTCGTCTTCAGAACTGATCAAATACAGCTTCTACTTGCAACATTTGTTAGTAGGTTCATTCGCATTAGGCTCCTCCGCGGTCAGCACGCGTTAACAGCTAAGAAACCTGAAGTGTAGGTAATCATTTCCTATCTAGAATCCTTCAATCGATGTGGGTTCAGATCTTGTTGAGTATGTAGATACCTAGGTACAATATCTACCTACGAGGAATCAAATGAGGAAGTAGATCAGGCACGAAATATGCACTAACATACTCTAAAGACAACCTCGGGAGGGCTCTAAAGACCAAAGACAGGGAGTGATAGAATCCAATTACCTTCCTAATTCAGTCAAGTCTCCAGTCTAACAATTTCAATGTTATATACAGAAAAACTTAGACAACAAAAACATTTGACCAAAAAAAAAACATTTCATGTCGATCAGCCGATGTCTCGACTGAGATCAATGCCTAGGTACTAGGCATGGCAACGTTGATATCAGTTTATCGCCACCGTAAGCCCTAACTCATCGGCCTTCGGCTCATCAAATGCCGCTCAACGTTACCTAGGTGCAAACTTCTTTCAAATATATTTTGAGTTCTGTTTCAAGAAGCAGATGTCAAAAGTCACATGTTTAAAGGTGACCGAGATAGAGAAAACAATCATTCGCCCGACAATATTGAAAAGGAGCCATGTTAAGTCAGCTCCTAGGAAGAGCATGTGAATGTGGCAACTCTGGTTGGTATGTTGTAGAGCAACTTCGTGCCCTCGAAAATGGCTCGAGGCGGTCCTTTTGCGATATTTCTATCAGCCAGCAGCAAGTTGAGTAATTCATCATTATTGGGGAGAGTGGGGGAAAAAATTCCAAAGTTTCATCTTTCAAATGTCAACTGGTTGATGTATGACGAATTTACATAGTGACTGTCTCTTCATCCCCAACAAGGAAAAGCCCTAAGCCGGAGTAGGAGCAGCTATTACTCGAAGGTAGGCTACTTCCTGATGATAGCGACAAGCACAATTGGCAATTTTTATTATTATTTAGTATCACATTGAACGCACGAACATATAAAAATCACGCTGCAAGATGTTTGAAAACGTCCTCAAGGTCATCGTTCGGGTCCCTATTCTCCACTAACCCTAACGCCGTGTCCGGTTTTTTGTACCCTAAAAGAGTCCTCATTCCCGGCGTCATTGTGAGTGCTTTGCTATGAGGAATTGTCAAGAATTGATTCTCCTCTGTACGCAGAGTACCACGGACGAAGAACAGTCCATGCACAATACGACAGAAGTTGGGGACACTGTTGTGTCCACCGCCGTGATAGGCGGCGCCCATGAAGATGAGCGCTGAGCCTGCTTTCATTTCTGCGACAATTTAGCATTCAGAATCGCGCAATAGATTGTATTAAATGGATCTCACCCGCAAAGCATAATTCGTCCACGCGCGGAATCCGATTATCATCCCACCGATGACTACCAGGCACAAACATCGTAGCGCCGTTCGCCCTCGTGGTCTCGCAACCCGCTATCAAACATGCAAATTGGCTAGCCTTCTTCAAATCGAACGGCGCGCTGTGTTTTGTACCGTGGATTGCATCATCGCGGTGCAAGGACTGCCGTGGCGCACCTGTGTTGATTTGGAATGACAGACTGATACTCAGTAATGGATCAATCCTGTAATGGTCTGTGAACTGCTCGCGGGTCACCGAGAACTTGTCAACTAAGATCTCCTCTCGAAGCTGATTTAGTACGGGTCTTTCGCACAATTCGGCAACGGTTTTGGACCGCCCGACCAGGCCGGGCACGACACGGGTTTCGGAGGGGACGATTGGAAGACCGGTATGGGTCTTGCCATTGTCTTCTTCTCTGTGAGATTCCTTGATCTCATCTTCTATCTTTTGTAGTTCCTCGGCTGTCGCAAAGTCTTCGAGGATGATGCCGCCGTCCCGATCTAGGATAGCGAGGATCTTTTCAATGGGTGCTGTGGCTGGGAGTCTTGTGATCGAGACCTCTGGTACGTAGCTTGGGTCAAGGGGTCCCGGGTATCTTCTCGTTGCGACTTGAGCCATTGTGAGTGTTCTTGCGCAGACCGAAATCTTAGGCGTGACTACTGCGATGTAGGATAAGTTGATGAAGTTCCAGCGCTTCATGAAGCGAAGAGACGGGGCCATTGAGCTTTGTATATACTAGACACTTTAAGTAAAATCGATATAATACGCAATACAGCTACCATTGTCGATGAGAACCCCGCACTGTATCATTTGAACGGTTCCGAGATAGGTATTTCTATCCATATTGAACTTCGTTAAGGAAGGCTGTGTCCGAGCTGAATGTTTTCGGAAGGTCAAGAGCGAGCATCTCACTCTATAAATAGAATTGATAAGAATTGACAATGATAAGGGTTGTAGATAGTGGGGTGGGTATCAACTATTCGGGCATGTCAAGAGCGAGCATGTTGGACTGACGAGTCATAGAAGCTGACTAGGGCTAGCGCAGCGACGAAGGTAAGGTCGGAAATAAAATCTGAGCCAGTAGCAGGTCATTTGCTGTCTTGAGTATGTCTTGATATCAGCGATGCAGTACTTTTTCAGGTGTTCGAATATCTGCTATGTGGGTATACATATAAGACCATGTCAACGCCGACGTCAATGACAATGGCTCCTGAGTAACCAATAGTTCTTCTATATCTAGAGGGGCCGCCAGATCAGCATTAAATTCAATCATCGATGTGAGAGCCATACGGCTCGAAGCAGGAGAGTCCGTTTGTCTTGAATTATTTCCAGCTCCTTTGGCGGAAAACATAGCGAAAAGGCCCAGTAATGTAAAACATTGTCCGTCTGTCAAGTCGTGCAAGGATCGAAGAATTTCATCCATTGCCACATTGTTAACTAACTATACTAGTTGTTGAGATGTGTGTTTTCCCTCTTCATCCCAAGAAACAGAACCCGTTAGCCAAAAAATCTTGCTCTATTCCAAAGCAAAAACGTGCCTGTAGTCCGAACTCTCCGTCATCTCGGTGACATCCCTCTGCGCATACACACCAGTGGTTGTCACCTGATCAAGCGCCGTTCCTCCAACCTCGCCATAAACCAAATTAGTTGGTATCCAAAGGAACTTCTCAGCTGCAGGCACAAGAGAACAATCGAGCCGCAGCCAACGACATGCACCACAAATGGGCCTAGCTCTATCGCATTTGAGCCGTCGTGTTCGACGTGTCAGATAGCTTACCCTTCGAGTTTCTGGCTCTGTTGTTGTGCAACTCGTCGGTCTAGTAGCGGCGGACATCACCGCTGGCCGTGCTGAAGTTGTCACAGACTCTGTTCGGTTGTTCACGGTCCTGCATCCAGATGTAACGAATGCGGGGTTAGTATCAAGAGCAGATACTAATTATCGAATATGAGATTTGGAGACATTTAAGCTGTAGTCTCGGCCAGAGCATGCAGAAGAAGGCACTATTCGGTCTTATCTTCTCCGCACAGCCGTCTTATCTAGCTGATGTAACAAACTGGATGTATTAGCCCTAATTAGCACACCTTGATACTACGCAATGAAAGAGGACCGTCTATACGTGAAGATGTAGATCCAGTATGTTGTATGCCGAAGAATGAATTGGAATGCGTGGTATTTGTTTCATCGAATTGACGCTAAGTGATATGAAAACAGCTTCTTCTCCCTCACAAAGAGAAAGAAACAGTCTGGAGATTTTATAAAGGAAATGATTTTCTTGTCTTCGTCTTTTTTGTTTTCATTTGCAACATGAGTGTCCATTATAATCGAGGACTGAGGAGATATTCAATACACATCCCATTCCTTTTTCAGAAAACAGAACCTTCCCATCTATTTTGTTTGAGCCGCTTTCTGAGGGATGACTTGGAAGACAGAATAATGTTTCTTCCACTCCAGATATTCCCGGATTTCATGTCGCTCCATTATGCACCCGATTGACCCCCATCACACCGTAAAACGAATAATTTAGAAACCTGTAGATAACGCATTAGTATCGAACCTCGATTCGCTTCTTCACCAAGTAGCGGTACTTACGCAAAGGAGTGAAGAACCAGCGGTTCTTGCCGCTAGTGTATCGCTCCTCGAGAGCTTTCTTGACGGTCTTCTTGGCATCCTCGCGCTGGGAAACTTCCTTGAAGGTGTCGTTGCTGACAACGCCCTTGAGTCCTTCGAGCTCGAGTGTGTAACGGGTGGGCATGAGATGGTTGTAGTTGACGACCTTGATGAAAGGCTTGATGCGGCTGCGCTTCTCGACCTTCTTGGCGCCCATGCGACGAGTCACCTTGGAGGGGTAGCGCTCGATACCGGCGACGAGGGCATAGGAGAAGGGGTGGGCCTTGGAGCCGGTGTCTTGAGGCTGGATGATGACGACCTATCAAATTGTCAATGGAATTCGCAAATTGGTCAAGTACACAGTGCCATGTAAACAGTGCGAGGATGAACAATCGAGATGCCACATGCTATCGATTCCTGCGAAGACCTAGTCCATCTAATTTTTCTTCTTTCTTGTTTCATAACAATTTCGATATCGCCGAATCAAAGTGTTGATCCTCGTCGGTTCTCATTCAATCCTTCCATCACTATGCTTTTGCCCAATGTCTTCGCAGAATTCCATCTCATGTGCATCTCGATCTCAGGGAATAAACGTTGTAGTCGTACCTTCTTTCCGGCGTAACGGCCTCGGGTGATGATGGCCACACGGCCAACTTTCATGACTATACCATCGCGGTCAGTACACCATTCGCAAAGATAAAAACAACGCAATCCGATTTTTGGAAGACTAACACTTCATGTCGAAAGTTCCCGGACGATATGTGCTGGTTTGTCGAGGTTGATCGGTCGCGGGATCAAAGTGTCGTTAGCAAGCCTCCAGACTTCAACTTCTTTTTTCGCTTAGGAAAGTCGGGTCAGTGGACGAGGGCTCTAGGGCAAGCCGGGCTAACTGGATGGGTTTGTGTGCGTGCTGTTCATTGGCTCGTTTAACGACGGKGACGGATAGCCCAAGCCAACCGGAAGTAGTTAGACCGAATGTCAAGTCACGTGATGTGACTACGGATCAGAGATCAGGCACCAAGGCTGGTTTGAATTTATCTTGTGGATCTTGCTTTGTCTTATCGCTTCCTGTCTAACTATCTATCCGTATTTCATCATCATCATCCGGCGCTACTCTTTTCTACAACTACGCGATGGACTGCAGATAGTCCTCGTAGAAAAAAATAATGTCGCTTAAGACCATTAGTCAAAATAGATGCAATCACAAATACATTGTAAGCGCTCGTAATATTCACAATTAGTCGAATAGACTATGACACGTCGAATCATGGTCGGCGTAAGACAACTAGCGCCAGCATCTGCCTGCCGTGATTGGCCGTATCTCCTTAGTCAGCGGGTGTTTGTTGACGGTTGCCGGGTGGGCGGCGCTCGTTGCTACAGAGAATGCGCAGACGTCAACACCAAGCTCACGCTGACTCGAGACCGCTCCATCACCGACTCTCCCAGGCGTTGGGCCATCACACACTAGCTCCAGCAGATGATGTGGCATCGGGCCACTCGCTCCACTAGTTACCACAGTTCGTGCCAGTCTTGACGCCATTGTTTTGGTCGCTGCCATAGATAAACTTGCTCTGCTCGACTTCTGACCTCAATCCYCCTCCTGCCATACCCACGATCCTCCAACAACGGAGTCTTCATCTCCTGCTCTCGCGTACATCGCAACGAACGTTCACGATTGGTGTTTGTTGTCTTGTTTTTGTGCTTAGCATTGCTCATTTGTTTTTGTCGGTTCTGTCATGTCCTTGCTTATCAACTGAGAATCTGTACATTCCTCAGTCTCTCCACATTCCACAATCATTGACGTTATCACACCAAGTTCTACCTTCTACCATGGCAAGTGATACTGAGGCAGCTCCCAATGGGGCTATGGACCTTGTCGTTAAGAGCAATCATCAATACTCAAATTCCGAAATTGCCAAACTCAATATTCCTATGTACGTGTTTCCCGCCATTGCAAGAACCCACAATTGGGATATTCTTTGATCCTCATCTCCACCGAAGGCAAGATGGAACTAATCCCAAGCTATACAAACTACAGGTGGGACAGTTCTGACCCTGAACGACGACCACCGCCATTGCCTATGAATCCCGGTGCTGGCAGCCCGAAAACACGATCAAACGCCTCCCCAGGCATTCAAGCAGTCACAGCGAGCCTCGCAGAAAAGATGCGCGAAAATGCTCCTAGCCCATACACGATAAATCCTATGCCTCTCAAATCATCTCCAGAAAAATCCTTGGTCAAAGGGCAATATCACAGACGAATGCAGTCGCTTCAGCCGACAACTGATGCACGAACCGAGTTCCGCAACTTTGTCGAGAATAGGTCACCAGAACGAAAGACGCGATCATCCACTTTTAATGATGACTACTTCGATAAGAGCCCTACTCGTGTGGGCACATCAGGATCACAAGACTCTGGTCGTGACTCGCCGTCTCTTTATGTCTCCAACCGTTATCTTTCGAAACCTATAATTGGCGAGAACACTCCACCTTCAGCTACCATGCTGGCGTTACAAAACATGCAGCTCCCTGGCGACGAGCTTAAATCGGTTCAAGTGTCAGTGTCTAAACCGGCCACAGCCACAACGCTGCCCGAAAGCAATTTATCCGAACAGATTCAAAGCCTAACAAACATTGCAACAAGTCTGCAGAAAGAGATGACAAGTCTGACAAGACGAAGCAAAGATAACGCCACCGATTTACTAAGCTTGAAAGCGGCTACGAATGCGCGCGACGAGGATATACGAAAGAGTATCCGCGATTTAGCCAACAACATCAGCTCCAAGCTCCTGGATCCTGAGAGTGCGAGTACAAGGTCTGGAGCCTTTGGATCTGTAAGAAGTGGATATAGTATTGACAGCAAGCCATTCGACAGCCCGCCAAACCACCGGAAATCGTTTAATCTTCCTCGGGTAGCTAGTCCTTCAAGCTTCGCTGCAGCTTTGGAGCGTGACCTTTGTGGATCGCCTGCACCCATTAGTGACGGCTCTGCGAGCATTGCACTGCTGGAAAAGGTTTTGCGTGAAATGGCTACGAAAGAAGCCCAAGAGAAGCTGTTAGAACTTGTCGACGAAGTGAAAAAGAGGCCTGCCAAGGATGGAAGCACCAAAGAGGCTGACCAGAACGTCACAAAAATGCTAGAGGAAATCCTGAACCTTGTCAAGGAGAATCCGACGAATCGAGCTCTGATAAGATCTGACGCGGAAGAACCTGGCTCTCTAGAACGCACACGATCCGGCCCAATTGTTCTCAGCTATGACTCAAATGGCGCTGAGAAAACTGCCATCAGCGAAGATATTATCGGTCTTCTCAACAGAATCAAGAACAGCGTGGCTGAAGGTGGAGGTCTGACAAGTGAAGTCAAAGCTCTTGTTCGTGAGTTGCGGGGAGAGGTCTTGGGCATGGGACGAGAAATCGGCCGGAAACTCGAGGAAGCTTCTATTTCCAAGTCTGAAGAAGACGCCCCGCGATCTTTGGGGGCAGACGAAGTTGCAGAAATAGTTCGTGCCGGACTCGCTGAATTGAAAGAGCAAATGTATTCCATGATTCAAGATCATCAGCAGACACTCTCGACTTCGTTGACTCGCAGCGGCGCCGATGCAGATGACGTTTTCACAGCTGTTCGGTCTGCATTAGAAGAATATTCCCCACAGCATCTAGCAGCTCCAGCACCGAGCACTGTGGGCATGGACAAGGAAGACATTCTTGAAGCAGTCAGAGAGGCTTGGGAAGTGAATAAGCCAGAAATTGAACTGCAAAATTTCGGCCTGGAGCGAGAAGAAATCCTCGAATGTCTCACTGAAGGATTGAAAGCTTACCAGCCCAAGCATGATGAGGCCATGACTTACGACCACGTTTTGGCTGCAGTCCAGGCTGGAATGCAAAGCTTCGTCCCACCACCTATCGAAGCGCCACCAGCAATCACCCGCGAGGAAGTTGCTGAAGCAGTCAAAGAGTGCCTGGAGTCCTTTGAACTAACTATCCCCGAGCCCAACATTACCAAGGAAGATATCTATGCGGCAGTATCGGAAGCAATGGACAATCAACAACGCGCACTTCCTCACGCAGAAGACATGCCCAAAATTACCCGTGACGACGTATTCGAAGCCGTAGCCGAAGCCTTGGGCCGGTCAACTTTAGCAGAGTCTCTAAATGCTGCTGGTCTGACTCGCGATGATGTTCATGGTGTTGTTATGGAAGCTATGGCTGGCCAACGGGGGCTTACCATGGATGAGGATGCACCTAAACTTACTCGTGACGACGTCTTCGAAGCCGTAGCAGAATCTCTCAATGCTGCTGGTATAACCCGTGACGATGTTCATGCCACTGTTATCGAAGCTATGGCTGGCCAACGGGCGCTTCCCATGGATGAGGATGTTCCTAAACTCACTCGTGACGACGTCTTCGAAGCTGTAGCAGAGGCCATGGCTCGCTCAACATTGGGAGAGTCCCTTAATGGGACTAGTCTAACCCGTGATGATGTTCATGGCGCTGTCGTTGAAGCCATGGTCGGCCAACGGGCAATCACTCAAGATGAGTCCGACACTGGATTGTCTCGGGATGATGTCTTCAATGCGGTTACGGAAGGTCTGGCGGCACACTTTGCGGCTGCCAAGGAAATGGGCGAGTCATCGGTTACTCGAGAAGATGTCATGCAAGTCATCAATGATGCTCTGGCTTCTCATAGTAACGCTCTGGTCACGCAGGAGCCTGCTTTGACTCGAGAAGATATTGTCAGTGCAATCTCGGAAGGGTTAGTTAACCAGAGCTCTATCAGCCGAGAAATCGAACTCAACAAAGATGATCTATTCGAGGCTGTGACTTCTGGCCTTCAGGAGGCGGCAGCTTCTTCTCAGCTCAACGTCGGAGACCAAGTCCTTGATCGGCTCCGCGACCTCGTTCAGGAAATGAAAGACGAGTTCAAACAGTATTCCGCCGCCAGTGGACACGACACGGAACAAGTACTCGATTCCATGAAAGATGGACTTCAAGTGCTCAGAACTGATATTGAATCTTACGTCGACAAGGCTGCAGATGTAACCGGAAAAGAGGAAATTATATCCACCGTCAAAGAAGGTTTCCGACTGTTACAGGCTGACCTTGAGCACTCTATTAACGAAGCAGCTCTTCGAAGCTCCGGTTCTCGCGGGAACCCCGATACCCCTGAGCTTCTTGACGCCATGGAAAAGGAATTTGAACATCTTCGCTCAACACTCAGTGGCTTGTTGATTCGTACTGAGACATCCGGCGACAAAGCTGAAATACTCGATGCAATCCACGAAATTGGTACAAGTACGAGCAATGAAGTGGATACCAGTCAACTTGTTCAAGCTGTCAGAGAAGAGTTTGAGAATATTCGAGAGTCCATTGGCATGAGCCTGGTCAAGTCTGAGCCATCTGAGAAGGACGAGATTATATCAGCTTTGCGTGAAAGTTTTGAGAATCTACAAGCCGAGACTATGCAAAAACGAGATGGTAACGAAAGCACGTTCTCAAATACTAGCGAGTTGCTTGAAGCCTTTAACGACGGTGTTGACACTATTAGAGCGGACTTGGAAACTCTCATTCACAAGTCAGATGAACAGAGTAACTCCGAGGTACTCGATGCATTGAAAGAAGGATTGGAATCGATCAAATTCGAGATGGAAGCTTTGAGAACGTCTCAGAAAGAGTTTGAAGAAACATCGACTACTCGAGGCCAAGAATTGATTCTTGCCAACGAAAGCAACATAAGTAGTGATATTGAAAGCCTTAAGGTCTTGATTACGCAACTACAAATCAAGGTTGAATCGATAGAGGCCAATCCAGCACCAGCTCCACCACCGGAAGATGCCTTGAAAAGGGAGCATCTAGACGAGGTTTTGTCAGCTGTGCGAGACGTTCACGGATCTGTGGCTGAAGCCAATACTCGTAAGGAGGATGCAGAGATAATTGAGACTCTTCTACGAGACACTGTCGCCAAATTCGACGAGTTCAATATCCCTTCAACTGAAGATCTTGCTAAATCGGAACAAGTTATGACTCTGGAAGTAGTCGTCTCAGAACTGAAGGATGCCATTGCTGAAGTGGCTGCTCGCCTTGAAACGGAGAGCTGCACTAAGGCTGATTTTGGTACACTTGAAACGCTGCTGAAGGACTTGTGGGTTGCCGTGGAGGAGTCGAAGAGCCAGGCCAAGGATCTCCCAGAAGGAGAGGAAGCCCCTGAGCCTATTTTTAAGAGTGATCTTCAGACCGTGGAAGCTATGATCTGTGAAGTCAAGACTAGTATTGAGGAGTTGAAGCTTCCTGACGTCGAGACGCTACCTGCAAAATCAGATATCGAAGCACTTTCGGAGCTCATCAATGCCTTCAAAGAGAAGGTCGAAACGGAGTCAGATTTGACCGCCCAGGCCTTTGAAGCACGCAAAGTTGAGCACGGAGGCTTGGCTGAAAAGATTGAAGAGGCCAAGGTTGTTGTTGCCGACCTTCGTGACGAGCTCAAGGGCAAGCTTGATGGAAGCGAGGAGGGCTTGTTAGAACTAAAAACACTTCTCGAAGGTCTGGCTGTGTCTTCCGAAGCTTTCACAACTGTAGAAAGCGTCAAAGAACTTAGTGATCTCGTCAACAGAGAGTTTGAACGTGCACGAGGCGAACAGGAAGCGACCAAACTCGAAACAGAAGAACGAGATGCAGCAATGATGGTCAAACAAGACGAGACTCGTGCTGCAATTGTAGCAGACCTGGAAAAGAAAGTGGATGAACGTATTGATCACATCTTGTCCAAGTACGACGAATTGCAAGAAAATCTCGACAAAAAGTTCTCCGAAACAGAGGAACGAGACTCATTGAATGTCGAACACCTGACAAGCACAAAGGGTCTTGCCGAGGATATCAAGTTGATCATTGGTGCCATGGGCAACAGCGTTACTGAGTCTTGCGAGCGCATGGGTGACGACACCAAAACGCTTTTTGGCAAGATCAGCGAATCGTATGACAAGATGGAAGAGATGCATAACGAGATCAAGGAATTCAACGATTTGTCCAAGGTCGAGTTAGAGAAGACCTCAGCCGCCACAGATCGAGTCGAAAGTCAAATACTGGAATATCATCCCCAAATTCTTGGTGCAATCAAAGATATCCTGATGCTTGTTGGACAACATTATGAACATTCTCAAAAGTCAAATGAAGAGCTTAGTAGGAATCTTTCCGCTATTCCTGCCTCTATCCCGACGATGCTCCCTGCTCTACTCCCGCCTCCTCCAGAGCCTCGCGAAATCATAGTTCCCGACAAGTATGATGATACCGAACTCCACTCGAAGCTCGATTTGATCATGAACCATGCCGAAAGCACTAAGAACATCATACCGGAAAAGTACGATGATTCCGAGCTCCGATCTAAGCTTGACATGATCATGAGTCATACGGAGAGTACGAGAAATATCATCCCGGAAAAGTATGACGATACTGAAATCCACTCGAAGCTCGACTTGATCATGAACCATGCCGAGAACACGAGCAAAACAATGGCAGGCATGGACAAGCTGGATCAGATTCATGAGAAGGTTATCGAGACCTCGCGTGAGATTACTGAGATGGTCGCAACACAGTCGCGTCTCGTTATTGAAGACTATGAGCGTAAGAAACGGGAGGCTGAAGAAGCTGCGTACGCTCTTGAGAGAAGGCTTGCACAGAAAGAGAAAGTAGAATCCGAAATTCTCAGCTTGAACGATGAAAAAGAGTCACTCCTCAAAATGATCCAGGCCATGAAGACTGAGAAAGAGCAGCTCACTAAGCAGAATACCAAACTCGGGAAAGAACTCCACGGATTGGAAACTGCTCTCGATATCCGACAACACGAGATGGAGCTTTTTGAAGAACGTGCACAAGGTCTGGAAAAGCGAATCCTTGCAGGTGTCTTCGATCATGCTAGAACCATGCTTCTGAAGGAAAGCGGACGAGGCAAGAGCCGTATGAGCCTCCGACGCATCCCCAGCTATGGCAGCAACGCCACAAGAACTAGTCGTGCTACTAGTCGTGCAACCAGTACCAATAGCGCAGCCAAGGATACTCGCAGCTTGGTCAGCAATGGCGTGGAGATGGTTTTGAAACGCCGCCAGCCAGCTAAAACTCCGGCCTATAATGGGTCTACCGTGTCGTCCAATGGCGGCAAGGAGCGTCGTATTCTCAGTCTCAGCCATGTAACTGGCAATCGTGGACCTACTGATCGTCACGTCACGGCTCCAGTCGGTACTGGTGGGCTGACGAACCTCAAGCGCAGTCACTCGGTCCGATCCAATATACCATCGCGCAAGACATCCTGGGGAACATCAAGAGACTTCGAGGCTAACAAGGAGAACGAGAGCTTCCTCGAAGAAGACGAGCAATTCAGTGCTGGTCACAGCGATGCGGGGACTGAGCGGACAGCCGACACGGGTCATTACTTAGAAAGTGTGAGCCATGACAGTGAAAGCACCATCTCAGCCAGCCGTCAGCCTAGTCGTCAAACCAGTCTTCAGTCGAGTCGTCAGCCCAGTTATGCCAGCACAACGAACGGTCTGGTTGCCGAGCACACTGGATCCATTATTGAAGAGGATAACGAGGACGAAGACGAGGTTGAGCATCATGATGAGTCATATGAGCAAGAGTCCGAGCAAGAATCCGAGCGCTCTGATGCAGAAGACCCGGAAGATCACGAGGAACAACACGACGGAAGTGTTGATGATGAAGGCGACTATCAGACCACTATTGACGAGCACGAAGAGCACTCTGCGATCGAAGAGGGTCTTTCCGAACTGGAGGCACCACCCGGATTCAAAATCCCTGGTCAGAATGACAGCGGTTTGGGAAGTGACATCCAGCGCCCTATCAATGTCTAACACCGACCGGGTCCACCTTCATCCGACTGCTCGTTCCCGAAAATGTTGTTTGATTAGATTGAGCAAAAGATTGATTATGTCTTGTTTCCTATTGATACCTCTCTGAGCACAATTGTCTGGGTAGCCGGACACTTTTTTGGTTTATGTTTGTTTTTCTTTACTTACTTCATGTCTCTCTTTTGTTGGAATAACTGTAAGGAGTATTGTATTTATTACCATCCCTGCAAATGATAATGACTTGACTTGACGCTTAGAAAGACTCCGTACATGTACATAGTATAGCTTTTGTAGTGGAAATAAACAGCGGTCCGTGCAGCTAGCATGTCGCTCTCTTGTCTACTCTGTACATTTTTTGTAATGACCCCTCATGTACTCCGTACCAGCAAAAGAAGTTGCTTTAGATATAGTGATGTCAGTACAATGGTTGTACTACCTGCTGAGTACACTTCAAACTCGAGGTGTTCGTCTGACTTGTTGTCCCTGGTTAGCATGAGTAGGTGGTCGCGTGACATTGTCAACTTCATTGTCATCGCAAATGCATTCCCAATTTTGTCTTAGTTCCATCACGCTGTCAGTCTTTAAAGTCAAGTAACGATCTTGACGAATAGAATGCTGTGCGAACACCGATACGTAGTCATAGTAGAAGCCAAGTGATCTATATCTGACAGAGGCCGAGGCTGCGTGGTGCGTTGGGGACGGTGGCAGCCAATCATATCCACCGCCACGAGGCAGCACCTTCGTCCTTACGACATCCAGCGTGACCTTAACAACATTCTCAGACGCTCGAGTCAGGAGGATGTTCATTTCATTTCAATACATAATTTGATGATTCCTTTCTTCTTTGACTCTACTGTCGTTCTCCTTTTTCTTCTGCCCGGTTGAGATGTTCTCCATCTAGTCGACTCGCCAGAACATCCTCATCCTTGCCTTCAGGGCAAGATCTAGCAACATGCTAGATCCATTTCCCCCTCCACCAGCCTGGCTGCAGGACCTCGTCACACCCTGGGCCGAATACCTACGCTTATACACACTCCCCTACCACGTCCACGAAGTCATCTTCGCCTTCGTATTCTACCAAGTCATCCACACCTACATCTCGCCATGGCTCTCCACTCGACTGTTTCCTCGACATTATCCCCAACTCCCAAAACGAACACGCCTAAACTGGGATATCCACGTCGTTTCGTTTGTACAGAGCGTTCTCATCAACGTCATAGCGCTATGGGTCATGTTTGCGGATGAAGAGAGAAAGAGAATGAATATCGATGAGCGGGTGCATGGATATACCGGTGCTAATGGGCTTGTACAAGCTCTTGCTACAGGTTATTTCATTTACGATATTATCGTCAGTACGCTGCACATCAATTTGTTTGGGATTGGGATGTTGTTTCATGCTATCAGCGCTTTGTGTGTGTTTAGTCTTGGATTTGTAAGTCCTTCTCTCTTGAATCTCACTCGCAGAACTGGTCTAATTGGGGTTCCTATATAGAGACCATTCGTCAATTACTACGCCCCGACCTTCATTCTTTACGAACTCTCCAGCCCATTCCTCAATATCCACTGGTTCTTGGACAAGGTCAACATGACCGGTAGCAAACTGCAGTGGTACAACGGCATGATGCTTCTGGTCGCCTTCTTTTCGTGCCGTCTCGTGTGGGGCACATGGCAATCCGTCATTGTCTACGGCGACATGTGGCACGCATGGAAACAGAGTCGTTCCATGACCCATTCACCCTTCCTCGACGGCGTCTCTACCAACGCACCCGTTTTCAAGCTTGGTGAAGGCGGGCTTCTGTGTGCGGATGACAGCTGTCTCAGAGCGAACGCTGAGATTTCGCAGTTCGCCCATTATTTCACCGATGTCTCGCTTCCGCAGTGGCTGCCAATTGCATACGTTGTTTCGAACTTGATTCTCAACTCGCTCAATTTCTACTGGTTCTCGCAGATGATTGATGCTGTGCTGAAACGATTCCGTCAACAACCTGTCGAGAAGAAGGAGACAGCACCCAAGGAACCCACGTATGTTTTTGATGCAGCTGAGAAGCTGGGGAAGGAGCAGGGTTATTTTGAGACTGGGGATGCCGCTGAGCTTGCGATTCCTACTGCGACGGGTGTCGAGACTACGGAGGGAGGAAATGCGTTGAAACAGCGCAAAGTCGTTATTGCCTGACGAGCTATTTTGGTGTTTATATTTGCAACTAGTTTCGTATGATCAACTTTTGCTTGAAATATCGTCAGCAGAGCATGAACCCACCGCAGCTTCAGAAAGCACGGCACAGATAGCACGGCCGCGCGGTACATGGGTTAAGTGTCGTATCTAGCTTGTTGCTCTGCATCAGAGAACCATTATTATTTTTTATTCATCCATGAATTGATTAAAATTCCACATCTAACACAAACAAGTAAAGAAAGTGATCCACACGTGTTGCGCGCCTAACTACCTTGCCATAACAGAGAAAGAGAAGAAATCGTTTACAACACAATTTATAAAAGTACATCCAAACCCACGATCTATCGATACACGGTATTAGCCTCCGGACGAGCAAGCATATACCGCACCGCTTCTCTCGCCACAGGCGCATTCCAAGCACTGCTAGTACCGCCCCGTCTAAACTCGGGACCACTACCGTCCTCACCACCACCACGAACCGCCTCTCCAAGAATAGTCTCCAGGTCTCGACGCTGCGAGCTGATCCAGCGACGCACAAAGTTCGCGGGGTCCCGGCTGAGGGAAGTGTAGAATGAGTGGCGGGCCTTGGAGTGCGTGATCGCCTGGATGATGGTGGCTAGGCGGTCGTCGAGGTCGCTGATATTGCGGAGGGACGTGGTGTATTGAGGGTTTGTGGTGAGGGTGACCATTTTCTGGAGGAGAGTATCGTCCATGGCGACGCGAATATCGTATATTGTGGGTGTTGGGTTGTTGTGGAATTCCTGATCCACGCGGATTGTGTAGGGAAGCTTGATAGGGTCGAGGGGGGCGGTGATGTTTCCGATCACGTCGACGATTGCAGGGAAGAATATTTGGTCACGGCCGAAAATCTATCAAGCAATTAGCATATTGGAAAAATCGTCAAAGAGGAAAAGGAACGAATACATTTCTTAATTTCGCATCACAGCGGACAAGACGTTTTTCGTGATCCTCTTGAAGTCCCTTGACTTGGGCGTAATCCCAGAGAGCAGAGATAATTTCACTCCTTGTGGCCTCTTCCATATCAATAATATCCTGCAGCTCCTGGCTCAGCTTCAACCGCTCAGGCTGCTCATCTCGGACGAGGGTCAAGGTGAAATTAACATTCTCCTGAGCTGCGCGAGAGAAGGATATTTCATCAAAATCTGCAGAAGGTGGTAGAGATACAGCAGTTGGAGGAATCTGAGGTTTTGTCCATGTAATAGGTGACAAATCGGCTTCCTTTACACTGTTTGTCCTATCAAAGTCGATTGTGATTGATTTGAAAAAATGCGACAGCTTCTGTCGTGGGCGTTGTTGGCGCTGTTTTGATTTGGGCTTTTCTGAGTCTTCACCTTCTTCACCTCCCGCAGTATCCTCTTCCTCTGGCTCAGAATCGCTGTCTTCGGCCGGGACAGTCACATCGACATCGCCATCATCCAAGATTCTACCTTCGATTCGCACTTTGTATCGGCCCGCACCAGGTCCTTCGCCGTTTCCGTTCTGTTCGCCCTGTTGCCATTCCTGTCCTTCGGTCGTGTTTGATATCCAAAGACGCAAAGTCTGGTAGCGTTTAATCGATCGGCCCAACGAATCCTGAATGTCCAACCTCTTTCTAACCATGGACGAATCCAGACGTTTCTCTATGTTTTGTAGCTTCTTGTACTCTTGCACCCCATCGCCAATGACATACTCTTCGATACCATCTGGCATGTTCTTTTCGGTGGGCTTTCGGCTGCGCCTGAGATGTGCGTCGCTGACTGGAGGCATACCGCGTTGGTGAGCTGCTGCGGCGGCCGCGGCAGCCATGTACTGAGGATGAGCGACTTGTTGATGGGGCATAGGTACACCGGGTCCTATCAAAGAGGAAATATTAGTCTTTCATCTATTGGGCCACGTTTTTCTCTTTAGCTAGTAATTCGTACCTGGTACTGGAGCTCCGCGACGAGGTGCGGCGGGKGAGCGCTGCGCGGCCTGAGGGTAGCCACGAGGATAATTGGGCTGCATTGGGGCGTTCATAGCCATGTTGGCGATTACGTGGTCAGTGTCGCACAGCCAAATAATAAGCCCTCTTTGATAATAGCGGTGGCGGTAAGAGATGAGACAAGTGGGTGGCCGTCAGACCAATGCAACGATGCGTTGAAGTCGCGATGAACTTCCAGGGCGGCTGATCGCAGAAACGTTCGCGACACGGCGCTAACCCGATTTGTCCGCATTTACCAGAACATTTCGAAGGATCCGGATATTACGATATGTGTATGAGCTAATCTATCTAAGGATTGAATTTACAATAAACTATTGTATTGCACGTTCTCGACATTGTATGATTACATAAAAAACATATGTCTATTCCAACATGGACGCTTGGTTGGCATACAAAACCTCCACCACGTTGTTCAGCTTCTCGATCGTTTGCAATGCTGCATCATAGCCCTTGTCCCTTTCTGTTTCCTCAAAGACGATCAAGCAGCCGGCTCCTTGGTCCAACACACCGACGATGACCTTGTCTAGAATCATCTGCGACAATTTCCTCTCCACTTGTTGAGTATCTAAGCCAACCATTTTGGCAATGTGATCAATCTCTACTCGGCTGAATGGCTCAATGACCTTGATAAGGTTCTGCTCCAACATGGCGTCGTAGAGTCGGCGAAGGTGATTGCGGATGAAGACGTCGCCGCCAAGTTCGTATCGGTAGTCTGAAAGCGCCTTTTCGTACTCTTCCAAAGATCGGTTGGCGTGAGCACGAGCCACAGCTTTCATAGCCTCGAGCCGTGTGCTTGCGTACTTCAAAGCTTGCTTTGAGCCGAGCAGATTCGTCACATCGTCTACAAGGTTGAGCATAATCTTGCAAAGAAGCATATACTGCAGGGCTGCTGTGGCCTTTTCTGTGTCGTCAACGGAACTATAACCCTCAAGAGCTTCGATAAAGTACGAAAACGCCGTGTTGAAATCTTTATCTTCTGCATGTAACATTCCACTCTGCATGTCGAGACCAGCTTGTAGGGTAGGAGGGGTGTAGACAGCTGAGGCGGAGGTACGAGCTGAGGTCAAAGCTGCGCGTGCCTTGGGCTGGTTTCCGAGAGCATGGTAGACTCGTGACTCCAAGAGTTGAATCTCGACCAACACAACCTTGTCATCCAACCGCTTCAGCTCTCGAAGCAGAGAGTTGATCAGAGTCAAGGCATCGTAGTAGGATTGCTTTTGCATGTAAATCGCGACTAAACGTGTTTCTAGGCTCTGTCGGAGGAAGGATCGACGCTCGGAGACTGCCCATTCTATCGATGACTTGATAACGGCGACTTGAATCTCGATCGTGTTCGGAATCTCGCTCAGCAGGTCCAAGAGCTGGCGCACTGTATGACGTTAGACATGAGGTACAGCATCGAGAAGCTTGAAAACTCACCTAGCTTGGCTGTCTTTGCCTTTGCAAACGACGAAAAAGCATCACGACTCGTCTTGATTAGCTCAGCAAGCTCATGTGCCTTCTTGTTATCCCGGTACAGCTCTCCCAGCCCAACGAGAGCTGCCTCATAGTCTCTTGAAGCCGATTCGGTCTTGCCAATGCCGCCCGATAGCACATCGCGGTATATTTGCTCGGCTTTGGTAGGGTCTTTTGATGCAAGTGATTTTGCTCCCTCGATACGCTCACTGGCGGACGTGGAAGCCATGATGTGGTCGATGTGTCGAATGAGGGCGCAGCCGAAGAGAGCGAGCTGTCTATGTGATGCAGATGTATCGCGGGAAAGACTCTCGATGATGTATCTGTGTCAGTCCGTCGGTGATGGATTATGATTGAAGGTGGAAGTTGGTGATCAACAAGAGCTCTGGGCAAGCGTCACTTGAGCTGCCAACTGCGAGCTTGCGGCAACAACGGGAGGAGCCAATCAGCACTGCGCAGCGGGTCCTCCAAATATTTTTATCTCCGCCAGTCTCGAATTTCTTTTAACATCATGTCTAATTGTGATTCACCAAAATCGTCAAGATGGTGTGTTTGATTTGTTGCTCCGAATTTCTAGATCAGTCTGTACTAACAATAATCACAGAAAATTAAAGCCCTTTCGCGCTCCGCTGCCTCGCAGCAAGCGCCAGGTTCGAGCGTTGCAAGATTGCAAAGGAACCTCGACCCAGCACAGCATCCATTTGAGCGAGCACGAGAATATACCAGAGCATTGACTGCCACCAAGATGGACCGCATGTTTGCTGCGCCTTTTATCGGCCAGCTCGGCAGGGGACATGTCGATGGCGTGTATACCATGGCCAAAGACCCAGGTTCTTTGGAGCGTTTCGCAAGTGGTTCGGGCGATGGCGTTGTCAAAGTTTGGGACATGGAGACAAAAGATGAAGTATGGAACACACAGGCGCATGAAAATATCGTCAAAGGTCTTTGCTGGACTCCGGGCCGCAAACTTCTGTCTTGCGCTAGCGATAAAACCGTCAAGCTTTTCGATCCTTATAACTCCCCGCCGGAGGCACCACCACTAGCGACTTTCCTTGGCCAAACGCCATTCACCAGTGTTTCACATCATCGTGATGAAAATGCATTTGCTGCGGCGTCGTCTGTCATCTCCATATACGACCTGTCTCGCCCTTCTGCAAATGCGTCTCAAACCTTGCATTGGCCAACAAGTACTGACACCATCACATCCGTCGCTTTCAACCAAACTGAAACTTCCATTCTTGGATCGACAGCAAACGATCGCTCTGTCGTTGTTTATGATCTACGGACTTCAACGCCTGTAGCCAAGGTCATCCTTACCCTCGCATCCAACGCCATCTCTTGGAACCCTATGGAAGCATTCAACTTCGCCGTTGCTAACGAAGATCACAACGCGTACATGTTTGACATGCGAAAGATGGATCGTGCATTGAACATTTACAAGGATCACGTTGCCGCCGTTATGGATGTCGAGTTCAGTCCAACTGGAGAGGAATTGGTTACAGCGTCCTACGACCGCACAATACGACTGTTCAACAGAAACCAGGGTCGCTCCAGAGACGTCTATCATACACAGCGAATGCAGAGGTGAGTCTAGTTATTAATCTTTCAGCATCTAGGTATCGTTGCTGACATCTATATACAGAGTTTTCTCGGCCATGTTCACTCCTGATAATAACTATGTCTTATCTGGATCCGATGATGGAAATATCCGTATTTGGCGCACCAATGCATCATCTCGAGCCGGCATTAAAAGCGCCAAACAGCGTCAGAAACTCGAGTACGATCAGGCGCTTATCCGCAGGTATTCACACATGCCGGAGATTCGGAGAATCAAGAACTACCGCCACGTGCCCAAGGCAATCAAGAAGGCTGGAGAGATCAAAAAGGAGGAGCTTGCGGCTATCAGACGGAGAGTGGACAATGTTCGGAAACACACCAAGAAGGGCAGCATGCCTCAGCGAGCTGAGCGAGAGAAGGTGGTTTTGGCGACTGAACAATAGGTTCATATGCTGGATAGCGAGATTATTCCGACGTTCGGTGTCGTCCGACTACTTGGACAGGTTGAGATGTCCTAATCTATGTCCTTATTCATACATCGCTCTCTGATCCACTTTCTGGAACACTTTCTGGTTGGAGAATGTTGCGATTATACGCTTTTGCAACGGCAGTGTCAATTCCGCTCAGGTGACGGGCGAGCCTTTGGATGGATGCCGGCAGAACAGCATACCAGTTCACCAACTTGGCAAAGGCGGGCAATCTGATGACGCCACTTTGGCCGTTGTCAATGGCCGACACAATTTCATAAGCGACTTTAATTGGTTCGAGAACAGGGGCAAAGAATCGACTTGGTGTTTCAATCCCGTTGAACAAAGGGGTCGAGAGCTGTCCTGTCTCCACCAACAATGTCTTGATCTTGTCATCATGTCCGGAAGCTCTCAGCTCAGCCTCGAGTGACTTATGCAGTGCGCTCAGACCAGCTTTGCTCACTGAATAATCCGATAGACCGGCAGCTGTGAGATGGCCCAAAACAGAACTCACGTTGACTATCACGCCGCCCTTGTTGGTTTCCAGCATCGCCGGTAAAAATATTTGCATCAGATGGAATGGCGCTAGGAGATTTGTTTGGATTGTTTTCGTCATGGATGCGGGAGTTAGTGATAATAATGGCACACCATGCACGGACGCCGCGGCGCAGTTGATGAGCACTGTCGGCCTTCCCAGCTGTAGATCATAGTCAGCTTAGTTTAGCCATACCAAAATCATAGAAAAAGCCTACATCCTCCTCAATCTTCTTAGCCGTCATCTCCAAAGCCTTCCTATTCCCCACGTCGCACTGATAGTACTCGACACCGGACAGCTCATCCCACCCATCGACCTCACTGACCTCCTTAATATCCAGAACCGCAACACTGGCACCCCTCATCCCATAGATCTGCGCAATGAGTTGCCCCAGCCCGCTYCCCCCGCCAGTAATCACAATAACCTCATGGCTCGGCTCCACCTCCCGAGGCAGACCATACGCCAACCGACGATTGAGCATGTTCGCTGCTGTGAGCAGCGTAAGAAAGGAAGCGTATGCCACCGCGGCGATCCATGCAGGATGGTCGGTGGGTGTGACTTGCGCGCGGAGACAGAGAACGACGATCCATGCGATGAACGGGTGCAGGAAGGTTTGGTTGAGGACCTTGATGATGAGATCGAGGTTGAAGTGTTCGTACCATTTTTGAGCTGGGTGGGGGGTAACGAGACGCGATGTCGTTGCGATTTTCTCCATTGTCGGTGTTGATGTTATCCTCTGAGGGACCAGGTACATGCGAAGCTCTCGTCTCGTACCAGCGATCGGAGATTAGGTTCTTAAGTTGTTAGACAAAGGTCTATATGAACGTGATGTATTGCGAGACAGTGACGCGCTGTTGCAATGTAACCGTGCGTCTCGTCATCGACTTCTTTCAGCGTTGTCGTAGTCGAACCTGAGGGCGCAACCCGGAACTCAATGGCGATCCAATATCATGATATTTAATCGAAAGAAGAATAATATTATTAATAATCGGGGAAGCAGCACCCTTAAATACAAGAGAAGAGGATACCCAACATCTGACACGAAGTGAAGCTTGAACGGTTTCAGTTCCGACTGGCGGCCGCAAATAAATCGATCTCAATGGCGGGGACCGACCTAGGCTGGTTTGCCTAGGTACACGACACAGCTAAAAGCTATGCCGGACATGAAATACTCTTGACGAACTATAGAGGCTGACTGAATGAGTCCCCTTGCACTTATTGTTGCTCAGATTAATATTATTATCAAGGATAAAGATGCCCCACTATAAGGCTATACAAAATAAATATTCATCGCTTACTGCTTGGATAACAGCACGAATCATGATCGTGTAGTTTGATCAATCTCCGAAAGAGGTGCATTTTTGTCCAAACCAGCAATTAAGGGTTTATGAAATTGTCCGAAGCAGTCATTGCCTCCAGATCCCGGTTTACACAGGTGCAAATTGCACTCCACACATAGCCACTGTGTTCGGGTATAGGTACTGAGGGCTTGTCATTCTGCAGACGCTTATCTATGGCATCATGTTCTTGACACCAGACACAATTCCTTCTGAGCGACATTGGGCGTTTGTGTACTATACGCAAATGTATTGACTTGCTCGAAACGTGCGCTGCTGGCTCATCGTGAGGCACCTTTCGTTTTAATTCTAGTGGCGGTTGCACGAATGACGGGAACGACGAGAATAACAATACTCGACGATGTAGCAACTTTTTCCATGATATTGCGACTCAGTTGCATCTTACCTTTACCCTTGGCTTGTGAGCTGTGTGCTTTCCAGATATGAAAAGTCACCCTATCTAGAAACTGGATCTACTCGTCGAGGGTGTAACAGCCACTTGACTCGGGCTGTCAGTAACGCCCTCTTGATAAATCGGGCTCATTTTTGAGGTCTACCGTACCTAAATAGGTCGGGACTCCTATCGGCCTTTGGTATATGAAGATATTGACTCAACTGTTGAAACCGGTACAAGCTCATGTACGCAGACACGAAGTGTACTGCCCCTTCTAAAAGACCTGGATTCCAATATGATTCAATAATAGGTTCCACAGTAATACTCATGTATATCATGATACCAAAGAAAACCTTAATTTTTTCTTTCATTGATGGATGCCAAGTTCGCCGGGCGTCAAATGGATTCTCTGATTCACATCGTTTTGCGTGGGCATTGACATTTGTATTGTTGGCAAAGATTTGATAGAAAGCGTCGTCAAAAATGAGATGCAATATTTGATATGGATCACTTCCGTCAATGATATCTGGAAGGGATTCTGCTAACGTCCCAAGCTTGAGCGGTTCAATCTGAGGAGTCTTTGGACATAGTAATTGTGGAGAAACTGGTCTGGCAGTGACTTTCCCTTCGACTGGTTTTGGTTTCTCCCACGAAATAGAACTGACAATGACTTGCTCGGTTGAATTTGGTCGCTCTGAGGGGGTAGGGTTGGCTGTGGTGGATGAGATTTAGACGGGAATTGTGATAAAGTTTCTTCGTCGTTCGGCGTCCTTCCCATGATTCGTGAGCATACAAAGATGTCGACACGTAATTAATCAGTGAATTCAAGGTCGAACGTTCAGTGTAGGCACGTCTTGAAGTGGAAAATAAATGTTTATGATGCGAGGATCTGACCAATGGGAGAGCACGTATATTGGCTACGGGGGGGGGAGTTCGGCCTAGCTTACAGCCAAACCGATCTGATTGGCGACTACATACTCATTCAAGGGTTGACAGTAATGATTCTTCCATTCGAAACGGTGAATATTTACTAGCCTCCAACTTGTACTACCGGCGTGGTGTCGACATGAGGATTTGACCCAGGATAGCTATGCAGTGTGTAGCTGAATGTTGGGCATGCAGGATCATCAAGGAGTATATCAAAGTCATCTTCCTCCGGTGGCAGATGGAATCCGTTGCCAGACCGCGGATATAGGCGGTGCTCTTCTACTTCGTACTCCGAACCAGAGTCGGATTCTGCGTCAGAATCTTCTTCATCAACACCAGGACTTGTTGCATCCTTTGCTTCCATTGCCACTTCGGCAGAGTCAACAGGGTTCGTTGCTGTCACGGCGGCGACGGCGAATTTTGAATGTTGTAGATCCTTCAAGTTCTCGGGGAATATCGGCAGAGCTGGGTTCGCCTTGGAGAGAGTAACTAGCATGTCAACGAGAGCAGCATGCGAAAGGGACGACAGATAACCGCGTTGTTCCTCTGCCGTGAACTGCTCCCCACCAACAAGAGGAATCGATAATACTGGCGTTTCGATTGAAGGAATATCCTTTTGCAGAGGTGGCAGTTTCAGCTTCAATAAAACTCGGTGCCGTGTTTCAGGCCGGCATTCACTGCAGAACCACTGTGCATCTTTGTCGTCAATAAGTTCTTGCTTGATAGGAGGATCATGGCAATACTGATGATAGGCGTCGTTGCACTCATCGCAAAATACAATCATGTTGGTGACAGGACTATGACCTCTTTGGCAGTGCCGACAAGTGACATTTATTTCTTTTCCGTTCTTGCGATAAACTTTCCTGCGCCTCTTTGCGGGGGCAGTAGTTGTCGAGCCTGATGGAGACGACTTCTGCCTTGAGATCGGAACAGGCTCCGGCGATGGAGCAAAAAAGGTAGGCCGATTGACATGACGACCGGACTTTGTTTGCCTCGCAGACGGTAACTGATCTTCTAATTCATCATCCGAACTTGTGTCATGGGCTTTGATTTCATCCTCGCTATCATGAATCCGCTTTCGCTTGTTTCGCCGCTTACGGCTTTTGACGCTGGTCTTGCTTGGAGACGAATTTAGCGGGGTCGGCTGCTTCGGCGTGATGGTAGGATTGATAGATAAATCCGGTGCGGGAAGGGGAATACCTTGCAGCTGGGCATTTGCAACGAGCTGACTGCTGCTCGGTATGCTTTGGGCAAGGCTAGAAAAAGCCGAAGTAGCAGTCCCAGGAGCTATTTGCACCACGGACGGCGTAGATGCTTCTACCAAAGCCTTGGCTGTTGGTACGGGCTGAGTAAGAGCTGGAGATGGTGCAGGAGCCAATGCAGGATATCCAATGACTCTGTTGCGTAAAAGTGCCATTGTATTACCGGCCGATCCAATGTTATTAAAGAATAACGAGGCCGTATTCCACATAGAAGCGTTGCTCATTGGATTTTGTGAATGAAACTGTGTCCCACTAAATTGGCTCGCCGTTAGACCTTGCGAGTAGTTTCCGGGCTCATTGAAAAGCCCAGCAGATAGGGATTGCGATGGGTGTCTGATCACAGGTGCAAAAGATGCCACTGTATTGTTTGCTGATACTCCGTAGGTGCTGAAATTATTCGACAAAGTGGCATGCTGGGCATTTTGCAGCATCGAATGAGATGCATCCGATGTCGACGTGGAGAGTTCCGCCGATTGGGACGGTGGAGTACTATTCTGCAAGTCCATGGTTCCAGAGATTCCTATCTTTTAGCAGAAAATCAAAAAGATGCATTGCTCGCGCTGATACTGATTTTTGATACGTCAATGGTAGTAGTTCTTTCTCCCCACCAGATGACCGTTTTAAGTCAACTAGGATGATCACGTGATACTGTCGGCTCCTTGTGGGCGTCTTTTGGCCGATGACTTCGGCTTTCTTTTTATCACGCTCTGGGAAACTGTAGATAAAAGAACAAAACATTCCTCTTCACATTACCATGATTTCTCATTGTCCTGAATAACCAGTTAACTTCTGGAGCCGTTCAACAAAGACCTTCGTTAGCGGGAGTCGCCCATCTCGTTTGTACTATATACTAGTGCCTGCCCGATACAATTAGCGCGGAATAGGGCTCAATATATAATCTCGCTTCTTCTCATGAATTCTTCTTGACCTTATACTTCCCATACATTACATACTGAGATGATATATCTGCTAGATTCCAGGCAACTACCAGAGGGAGAAATGGTCAAAATATACCTATATCAACCACACAAATAACCCTTCTACTGAGACGTTTTGGCACTGGCCCCTCAACATCATTTCCACCTCTCAATCGTGGTTGACGACCAAGGTCTTGATCGAGCTGTTGAAAAGCGTCGAAGCGTTCTCCCAAATGGCTTGAAGAGCTGAATAATATACGAATGGAAAATTGACTTTGGCATACGAATATTGAGCATGTACCCTAATGCGAAGGGATGAGGAATCCATGGACACTGCTTGAAGGAGATTTATCTAGACTCTACCCAACAGATCACGGGACATAACATAGCAGAGCTATCTCTCAGTACGTCAGGGACTCTCGTATGGAAGGTCGCCTCCTTGATCTAAGGTGGTCAAAACTCTCGCAAATCGAGCTCGGTCACGATCAAGGGTACTTCAGAGTTGCCGATGGTTATCCAGAAGCCATTTCATTCCGGTGAGCTCCAAGTCTTTCTATGAGATGATTCCCTCCTTCTTCATCGAAAGGACTTCATCTTCGCTGTAATTCAACAAGCCTTGCAGTACTTCATCGGTATGTTGACCTAACGTAGGAGGCGGCGTGCGCACGCCTGGTTGGGCATGGGAGTATTTGATGGGCGTATTTACAAGTTTCATGGGTCCGCATTCTGGATGTTCGATTTCTGTAACCATGCCACGAGCTCGTACTAAAGAAATATCAGTAATAAGTTTGACTCCAAAGTTTTGATCCTACTAACCATGCTCGTGATTCAGTGTTCCCTGAATGTCATTTACAGCGGCATATGGCATTCCGCTGCCTTCGAAAAGCTCAAGCCACTCTTGCGTGCTTTTTGTCTTTGTGATTTCCTCAATCATGCCATCGAGCTGGACTCGGTTTTCAACCCGGTTACTGTTTTTCAAGAAGCGGCCATCCGTTTTCCACTCAGGGTGTCCGAGCCGGTCACTAAGTACGCCGAACAGTCGATCGTTACCGCCGCCGAAGAGAATGTCACCGTCGAGAGTCTTGTAACTTCGGTACGGGACGATCGATGCTAATGATCAGAATATCAGTCCCATTGCCTGGGTCAAAAGGATAGAATGTACATACGATGAGCTGTGCCCCAACGACCAGAATCCTTCTCCCCACTGATCAAAGCCGAACTCGCCAGATTGGCAAGAGTCGCAACCTGTACATCACTCAAGCACGCATCAATATGCTGTCCTTTCCCTGTACGTCCACGCGCAATTATAGCAGCCATGATGGCATTCGACGTATAAAGACCGGTCGTCAGATCCGTCACCGCAACACCAACTTTGACCGGAGGTCCATCTCTAGAACCTGTAATATGCATTAGACCCATTTCTGCTTCCACCATGACATCGTAGCCGGCTCGGTTGCTATAAGGGCCTGTTTGTCCATAGCCTGTTATACTGGCATAGATCAGTTTGGGATTGATCTTGCTTAGGGTCTCGTAGTCCATGGCGTATTTCTTCAGACTTCCTGGGAGATAATTTTCGACGAGAACGTCGCATTCCTTTATCAGTTTATGCAAAATTTCAACCCCGGATGTATGTGCAAATGACAGGCCGATGGATTTTTTGTTTCGGTTGACCTAGTACCATCGCATGAGCATCTGGCATGTTTGTAAAGACACGGGCCCTGTCTTACCGCAAGGTAATAGGCACTTTCACCTGGACCCTTCTTGGATGCATCCTGATACTTCGCGAATGGCGGCCCCCAAGCTCGAGTATCATCCCCTCGTTGCGGGTGTTCAACTTTGATCACATCCGCGCTATAATTTGTTGTTCAGCCAGGTTGCGGAAAGATAGTTCAATGAGATGCATACCCCAGATCTCCCAATATTTGTGTACAATAAGGCTAAAAGCTGTCAGTACGTACACAACTCTATTCTTCAGATTCATTCGATCATTCGAGCACTTACACCTGCAAGAACCCTAGTCATGTCCAATACTCGAATGCCTTCGAGCGGTAGAACACCCGGAGCAGTGACTGGCGTAGAATAGCGTCGCCATTGGACTCCATGGCTCCCTACGTAGGTAGTAGACCGGGAAATGGCTCTTTTAGCCAATAGCCCTTGCGATTTTATCGTAAGACCCTTCATTTCCACGATATGAACATCGACAAATGCACTTCGGTGATGCAGATAGACCGCATATTTAAATGTCCAAGCAACCGCCGATAAGCGGAAACAAAGCCGCGGGTATTCGTCCGGATAAGAGATCGACTTAACTTATGAAGGAAACATTGAATCCGCTTCGTTAACCGACAGTGACAACGCCATCATGTTCACTGGCATCGTTGAAACAATTGGGAGTGAGTCTACACCAGACCGAGAACCAAGCAGAATTGCTAATTAACCTTCTCCTACAGCGGTGACGTCCCTCGAGCCTCTCGACACCAGCGCAAGCGGGGGCGGGGGAACTTCGCTCACCATTGGAAATTGTGCGGAGATTCTTGGAGACGCCCATCTTGGAGACAGCATTGCCGTCAATGGTATATCAATACATCAAAATGAAAGTAGATGACACTGCTAATCACCACTGATGGACAGGAACATGCTTGACCGTCACAGCCTTCGACAAGGACTGGTTCAAAGTGGGCGTTGCCCCCGAAACCCTCCGCCGCACCAACCTTGGATCTCTCAAAAAAGATTCCAAAGTCAACCTTGAGCGCGCCGTATCCTCCGAGACACGCATGGGTGGTCATTTTGTCCAGGGACATGTTGATACTACCGCGAAGATTCTATCTATTACTCCGGACGGAAACGCGTTGACATTCAGACTGCAGCCGAGCGATAGAAGTATCCTACGATATGTCGTTGAAAAGGGATTCATAACACTCGACGGAGCAAGTCTGACCGTCACGAAAGTGGTCGATGGCGAAGATGGGTATTGGGAAGTTATGCTCATCGCGTATACGCAGGAGAAGATCGTTACGGCAGCGAAAAAGGCCGGTGACGACGTCAATGTTGAGATTGATATGGTTGGGAAGTATGTTGAGAAGAGTGTGCAGGCATATTTCAGCCAGAACACTGGCGGCGATTTCACCATTCTGGAAAGGATGGTTGCGAAGCTTGTGGATGAGAAACTATGCCAGGCTAAGGCTATCTAATAAAACGCAAAATTATTTGAGAAGAATATTACGATATGCGATGAATGGACACTTCGATTGGATGCCACCAAATTAGACATAGATATATACATGATTTTGATCTACTCTTCCATAGACTCGTCTTCATCGCCGCCCTCATCCTCACTGTCCTGTTCGACACCAACCTCCTGATCATACTCGTCACTATCCCACTCATAATCATCGTCCATGCTAACATCCTCATCGTCATCTGCATTGTCACCACCTTGTCCATTGGCTTTTGCTTTGGCTTTATCCTGCTTCTTCTTCTCAATATTGGCCCTCTGCTGCTTCTTGCGCTCTTCCTTCTCTTTTCTCCTCCGGTTCCATTCGTCATCCATCCTCTTAACCTCCCTCTCCGACTTGGAGATGAACTCATGCCACATGATTCTTCCACCGCACAGTCCTTCCTCGACTTTCTTCAACCGTAAAGTCATACGAGGTCCCAGCTCGACTAATTTGACAGCTCTCTTTTCAACATTAGGCTTTCCGGGCTGCTTATCTGTTGCATTTTCACCCGCTTTTGCGCGCTGCATCTCCCGCCTGCTGAGCACTTTACGGGTCGTACTTTCAGTGATCTCAACCTCTGCATCCGTGTCCAGTTCTGTTTCACTCGCTGATGTGTAACCGCCCGCAGCTGGATCGAGAAGATAGTCAGCAACATCCTCTAATTTGCCCAAATTGGGCAAGCTCTTCTTGGGATCTTTATGTCTTTGTAGCGTTGGGTCAAGACGACGAATTCTCTTCGAAACACCAGTCTTTCTCGTAGTGATTGCGTAGTGACGAAGTTTAAGAATATAGGAATCATCGTTAGGCGACTTCTCACGGTTCAGCATCATCACGCGACGTATCGAAGTCAGCGGTGTAGCCTGGGGATTGATAGGAGGGAACAACGATTGGAAAACAGTCGTGGCAAGCGATTCCAAACGTTTGGGTATCTTCGAGTTTTCGTTGGCGTCTGGAGTATTGAAGTTGTTCATGACTAAAAGAGGAGGTGTTCGGTGATCCTGTCCACCGCCGCGGGGGTGTTTAAGTGCTTTTGCGACATCTTTGCAGAGAGAGTAGTTTTCCACTTTGAAATGAAGTGTTGGGCCTCGAGGGGTGAGGGCGAGACGCATGTTTGTGTTTCCGGTGCTGGATTTGGAGAAGAGAATGAGATGTGTGACGCCGAGAGGTCCTGCCATGACAACGTAGTCTTTGAGCTTGTTGGCTTTTCGTTCCTAAACTTGACTTAGAATTGCTTTCTCTCTGCTGAGCCAATAGCTAGAGATTCTTACCTTTAAGCGACTGGCTGTATCGGGTTCCATCATCAGGCGAAAGTCTTTAGCTAGCTGGCTAACACTTGAACCGACTTCACTTGCTCCAATTCGAATGACCATCGACTTGGGCGATTGGGAAGCGGCATTTTTCGAATTAGCAGCCTCATTCTGGCCTTGACCTTGGGTCCGCTTCTTGGTACGTCTTCTCGCCATTATGCTGGTTGGTGTGTCAATTCTGCAAAAAACAGCTGAGGTCAGTTGGAGCAGATTATTTTTTCCGATAAGATATGGACCGGGTTATCGATTTTGCGGCGCTAAAATAATTTTTTGCGGGTCGCTGATAGGACGGCCCAGCGGGGATTTTATATAGCATCAACTACTTTTTCTTCGCAGCATAATCAATCGTGAGAGGCCAGCGGGGTTTCGGTTCGGCTTCAACAACTTTCCATTGCAGTATAAACAATACGCGGCGGGATATTCGAAATGCCTGCACTGAAGAAACGCAAGATCTCGCACGAGAAGCTCGTCGAGAAAGAGGAGGTCTCAGAAGATGCTAGCTCGTCAGGGGAAGAAGTTCACAACAGTGCCAACGAAGATGAAGCTGCCAAAGCTCCCAAGACATTCAAAGAGTTGGGATTGATTCCTCAGCTGTGCGAAGCATGCGAGACTCTGGGATACAAGGCACCGACCGCCATTCAAGCGGAATCCATCCCTCTGGCCTTACAGGTATTCTATCTCTACCGTCGTCATGGTCACTTGCTAACAAGCATTGCAGAATCGGGATTTGATCGGATTAGCAGAGACAGGTTCCGGAAAGACGGCCGCCTTTGCGCTGCCCGTCCTCCAAGCGCTCATGGACAAGCCCCAGCCATTCTTTGGACTAGTCCTTGCCCCGACTCGTGAACTAGCGTACCAAATCTCCGAAGCCTTTGAAGCACTCGGCTCTACAATAAGCGTGAGGAGTGTCTGCTTGGTTGGCGGCCTCGATATGGTGCCACAAGCCATAGCTATTGGTAAACGACCACACATCATCGTCGCTACACCCGGTCGATTACTCGATCATCTCGAAAACACAAAGGGGTTCAGTCTGCGAAGCTTGAAATATCTCATCATGGACGAAGCAGATCGTCTATTGGACATGGATTTTGGCCCTATCATTGATAAGATTCTCAAGGTCCTACCACGGGAGAGACGTACATTTTTATTCTCGGCTACCATGAGTTCCAAGGTAGAAGGCTTGCAGCGCGCATCACTGAGTAACCCACTTCGTGTCTCGGTTTCGTCAAATAAGTATCAGACGGTCTCGACGCTTCTCCAATATTACATGTTTATACCACACAAGCACAAGGACGTCCATCTTATATGGCTGTTGAACGAACACATCGGTCAGACGACCATTGTGTTTACTCGGACAGTGCACCAGGCGACATTCTTAAGTCTTTTGTGTCGAGCGCTCGGTTTTGGAGCCATCGCTTTGCACGGCCAACTCTCACAATCGGCTCGTCTGGCTTCCTTGGGCCGTTTTCGAAGTCGGCAGCGCGACATCCTTATCGCAACCGACGTCGCTGCTCGAGGTCTTGATATCCCCTCCGTCGATCTCGTGCTCAACTATGATCTTGCAGCAGACAGCAAAACTCACGTCCACCGAATTGGCCGAACCGCCCGGGCTGGAAAATCAGGAAAGGCCATCAGTCTAGTCACGCAATACGACGTCGAAGTGTGGCTTCGTATCGAAAAGGCTCTGGACAAGAAATTACCCGAATACAAGGTTGAGAAGGATGAAGTTCTGGTTCTGTCTGAGCGAGTGGGTGAAGCACAACGACAGGCTGTCACTCAGCTGAAGGATATGGAGGAGAAGAATAGTGGTGGTAGGGGTGGTAGGGGTGGTAGAGGATCGGGAATGAGAGGAAGTAGGTCAGGAAACGGTGGGAAACGAGGACGTGATAATATGGATCAGGAGGAGGGTTGATTCTTGTAGTATAAGCCGGTATCTAGCTTTGGCGGGATTTTGCTACGATATTATAGATATTCTCATTGTAAAATGACAGTATGCATTCAACGTTCTAATTCATTGCTTCAGTCATGACATTTTATCGGCAGTGTCGCAATACAACCTCGGCCGCAAAAAAGAGAAGAGATTCGTTCATCCATGTTTTAATTTTGTTTCCATCTTGAAATACGTAATTCATTAGATGTAGATGGCAATGCTTAAGCATCGCCGCCAGAGCCAGCTTCCTTCACAGCGTTGGCGACCCGAGTAGCTAAATCATCAGCTTCGGATCTGCTGGCAGCCTCGGCATACACGCGCACAGCATCTTCTGTGCCGCTGGCACGGGCGAAGCTACGGCCTTTGTTGTAACGGGATTGCAGAGCATCAATTTTATCCTGTAGACCTGCCGGGGATTCGAGCTTGCGTTCTGCGTCAACGGTTTTGAAGATTGAGCGGTCCGCAACTTCTACGCGGACAAGACGAGAAGGCAGGTCAGTGTAAGTGCCGAGCCATTCCTTGGTGGTCCATCCCTTGTGGGCCAAGATCGCCTCGACGAGAAGCATATCTGACAAAGCGTCTCCGACTGCCTGGTTGATCAAATCTGTCAAACCGACGAGAGATTCCAGTGCGTGCTGCTGGGCCGGTGATTGAGGCTCTGCGCTCTTAATGGTTTTGAGCGCATTTTCTGAAAATGTCACTGTGCCGTGGCCGTTGGCTTCGAAATAGACACCAACATCATATCGCATGGCCGCATGGTGGAGATGTTTGACACCTGTCTTTGTGCATACGGCAGGGAGTTTGAGAACCTTTTCAATATATTCAGTGCTAGCGCCGTTGGCATAAGCAGTCTGAACAACACCAATCTTTAGTTTCTGTGCAATGCCGGCGTTGCGGGCTAGATCGCCGATAAAGGAAGCTGCAAGCGTTGCAATGCGGTCTCCATCAAGCAATCGGAACACATTGTTCTCGTCCAAGAAGTAGTATACCAATCGATCAGCGTCGCCGTCTAAAGATGCACAGCGGTCCAACTGTGCGGCCTTGGATGAGGGGGGAGCTCGTTGCTTGGTTTTGACGTAGTCTGCGCCACACTAAACAAATATTAGAATTGAAATCTTAGATTGGGGTGCCTGACCTACCTCAAAATTGAGACTATCTGGGTTGATGACATTGTCGTTGACTACCTTGATGTCAAGGCCACCTTCCGCTGCAGATGGGAGATATTTGATGAGTTCGTGGAGCTTGGGACCACCAACACCATTGGCGCAGTCAACAGTGAGGTGACCTTGGATCTTGACACTCTTCATGACCTTCTTGAAAGCTTCACCGAGTTTCTCGTAGTAGCCCTGCTCTGTAGGTTCGCCGTACTCGTATGGAGTGCCAAGGGTATTTTTGCATCGAACAATATAGTGTAGCTGGGGGGTGGTCATGAATTTGAAGTCGACAAACTCGACTTCAGTGGCAGTCAACGCCGCATTGAGGATTCCCACTAGACGGGAACCAGATGCGCGTGTGTCGCGGGCAAAAACCACTCGTGCAGGGTTGTCCATCTTGATGTCGATTTCCTTGATTAGGTCATTGTAGACATCTGCCACCTTGTCAAGGGGCGCGTTGGCCAACTTGGTCGCATATGCCTCCCACTCAGCCTAGACGTGGTCAATATGGTCGTCAGAAATTATCGGTGTTGGTGATGTCGGCTTACTTCAAGCATTTCGCCCTGGTGATTCCAGAAATATTAGTATTCCTCCTCCAGCAACAATCGTTCTGAGCTACACCGCAAACTCACCATCGGATCAACCAGCTTCACACCATTATCCTCGGCGGGATTGTGGCTCGCCGTGACCATAACACCAATCCATTGGCCATTGAGCTTCTTTGATCGTAGTCCGGCGAGAAGTCCTACAGCGAAGACGACTGTGTTGAGCAGATCTCTGTTCGCGATGCGGGGTTGCTAGTTAGCCGCTAAGCTCACAACAGCCTATGCTTTATGAAGGGAGATGCATTCGTTGAGGGATGATGATGTAGAATCTTCGGGGTGTGCTTACGCTTTCATGCGGAACTAGAAACCGCCAGTTAGCGAAAGACAAAGGATAGAACGAACTGCAAGCATAGCTTACCCCCGCGGTGCCATACTCAAACACCCGTCCCTCAGGAAAGCGATATTTGGAAGCGGCCTCAGTAATGGCCTGGTGAATTGCAGGAGACGCCATTGAGGCGGTATTCTGGAATAATATTTTTTTTTTCTTTGTATCAGAGGATTGTCGAAAATCCAGAGGCAATAACAATGCAAAGGAAGAAAGAGGAGAGGTTATGTAGGAGGTGAATGAAACAGTCTCAGATGAGAGGGTAAACAGAGTGGAGCCGTGCCCGCGGAGGCTCAGCACAGACAAGCCCCCTCAGACCTCCTTTCAGCCAGGGCTGACCAGGAAAAATAGTACACTTAGGGTGAGATGGTATGTCTTGGTATGGTCAACAACAGCCACAGCTGTTCTATTAAAAGACGCAAAGTGCTATTCTAGGTCTAAATAGCTTGGGACACTCGTATGAGCAGTATATATTACAAGAAATAATGAATTTGGAGCTTATCCGACAGACTCAAGCTTTCAACCTCTCTGCGGCCAAGTCGTTCTTGGCGTCCTCAACAATAAATCTATACAACGTTGATTAGTACACGGATTTGCAAAGTCGAAGAGACTACCTAGGTACTTACAGATACCACCATGCAGTGGGTATAACTGTACCCAAATGCCACAAGGCATGTGCATCAATCAATCCCCACCACGGCGGGAAGTCAAAAAGCTCCAGGCTCATTGCCAGTGAGATCCACAGAACGATGATGGCGGGCCAGGCCATCCATGGCTTCTTTGGTTCCTTCCTGTATCGGTAGATGCTGAAAGCAGTCCAGAGAACATTCTGAATAACTCCCACGATAACATTCGCAATCATATTGTAAGTGTAGTCCCACGACCAGAAAGTGAGATATGACACGTGTGCAATGTATAGGCCGACACAGAGATAAGTCCACAATCGGCGAAGCGTTGGTTTGAAGCGCGGCCGTTCCTGGTCTAGGCGAAAAACGCGGATAACCACGAGATAGAGTCCGTAGAGGATGCTTGCGCCGGCGGCCCAGTAATCCAATTTCTCGGTCAAGGGGAAATCACGTGTGTGAAACAGCATACTAAAAGTCCAACTGGCGTATCCAAAATATGCGAACCCTTTGTAGTATTTGCGAAGAGGGTAAGAGGCCGGGATCGACGATTCAACCCACTTCAATCCGTAGTAATGAGCTAGGAAATTGAGCAGGGAGAAGAGCACAGAGAATATCTCCTGCATGCCAAGAACTCTGTAGAAAGGCCACTTTCCATGGAACTGTACGATAGGTTGCAGCATTGGGAATTCTCGGTTGACTCTGCGATCGGTGATGACATGTTGGCAGGTGTAGTCGCACTCCGCGGCGCAAGTCCATAGCATAAGACGGAGGTATATTGCTGTGGATTCGTGTCAGACGGAGCAAAAACAAGAAGATGGAATGAGGTAAACTCACGAACTGCAGAATTACCATCTTGACAATTCTCTTCTTTACATATCTAGCGATAACCGTTAGAAAACCCCCGAGTCATGGCTGAGCTGAAAGATCATTACCGTCACACATTCTTTGAAATCGGGTAATCGGTCTCCGAGAGAAGCCGCTGACTGTCCGACAAGCAGCGCTAGAATGAAAAGACAACAAGAAACTTTTGAGACACAAGTCAATGATGGGAAGACCTGCATCTTGTATACTGACCCTGAATGAGGAGCTGGCAGGAGTCGCGAGGACATCAACCGGAACGCATCAACTCAACAAGAGCTAACTTAACTTGGCTGAGGCGGGTGCTAAGTGATTACATAATGGACCCGGCCTTTTGTGCTGTGGTGATTGGCCAATGATTGAAGGTGGGATATTTAGCTTGCACGACAGCTGTTCAGCACATTTTGATGAATTACTGACTCTGTATGTTGCTGGTAGCCTAGTGGAGCATAATGATTAATTCTATGTGTCTATGATGTTTTCAATAGTGACCAGAGAGCGCAATACATCTCGGATCAAGAAGAGAAAAAAGCAGAGATCAATCACCCACCTCCCCATATTTCACGTGTTGCGCTAAGTCATTTGCGGCTAGTGCCCCTCCAAGTGGGCTAAAAGTAAGAGCAAATTGCCCATAGAAAAAAAAAATCGGCTAGACTGATACGATAGGAAGGAAGGAAGGAAAGCATCTATCGACTCCTCCATTCTCTTTATCTTTTCACTTTTTCCCCCTACATCTCGGCTTTGCCTTATCTATTCAACTTTTGGATTGCTTCTTTTTCAAGGAAACAAAAAAATAGAATCTCATATCATGGCTGCCGAAGGAGGAATCACGAGCAGCGCCGATCGTATGGTTGGTGCTGACCACGCCGAAGTTCGCTACTTCACGAGGTATGTGCAAACCGAGTCTACTTTTTGTGTATTGACAGCTAACAACTTCATTCCAGCTACGATCATCATGGTATTTGACATCGATTCTACACTTATTGATTTTCACTGACAATATGATATTGGAAACCAGGCATTCATGAGGAGATGTTGGTAAGTGCACCCTCGGAACTTTTGACCTGAACCGGAAACTGATTGCCTTTTCGGTCTGCAGAAAGACGATGTCCGCACTCGGTCTTATCGTGATGCTATCTACCAGAACAAGCACATCTTCAAGGATAAGGTCGTTCTTGACGTCGGTTGCGGTACCGGCATTCTCAGCATGTGAGTAGCCATATTTCGAGAATGTGTGTGTGTTGCCACGACTAATCCTCTGGTTTCTTAGGTTCGCCGTCCGTGCCGGTGCAAAACACGTTATTGGTGTCGATATGTCTTCCATCATCGAAAAGGCTCGTGAGATCGTTGCCGTGAACGGTATGGCCGACAAGATCACCCTTCTGCAAGGAAAGATGGAAGAGGTGAACCTCCCATTTCCTCAGGTTGACATTATCGTGTCTGAGTGGATGGGTTACTTCCTTCTTTACGAGAGCATGCTGGACACTGTTCTCTATGCCCGTGATCGATACCTTGCTCCAGGTGGAAAGATCTTCCCTGATCAGGCTACCATTTATGTTGCTGGTATCGAGGACGGCGAGTACAAGGATGACAAGATCGGATGTAAGTTTGTACAACATCAAACTCACAAATTTGGTACTAATTGCTTGCCACAGTCTGGGACAACGTTTACGGCTTCAATTACAGTCCCATGAAGGATGTTGCTCTAACCGAGCCTCTCGTTGACACTGTCGAGATGAAAGCTGTTGTCACGGACCCCTGCGCCGTTCTCACCTTGGATCTGTACACAGTTACCACCGCAGACTTGTCCTTCAAAGTCCCATACTCGCTGCCCGTCAAGCGCAACGACTTCATCCACGCGATTATCGCTTGGTTCGACATTCAGTTCACCGCGTGCCACAAGCCTATCACTTTCTCCACTGGCCCTCATGCCAAGTACACTCACTGGAAGCAGACCGTCTTTTATCTGCGGGATGTCTTGACTGTTGAAGAAGAGGAATCCGTCAGTGGTGTTCTGGAGAACAAGCCCAATGCCAAGAACAAGCGTGACCTCGACATCAAGCTCTCCTACACCTTGGAAACAAGGGATCCTATCCGTTATGCTCAAGGCGAATGCGAGTACAAGATGTGAGTGGCCCATCATTTTCTGCGTAGAAAAGACTCTATGACTAACAATATCCAGGTGCTAAATCAAATAATCGAATGTTTGGATTACTATACTTGTCGTACCTCGGCTTTGGGCCCACACCATCTACATATATGGCTTTTTTCTATGTCTGCTATTGTTAATTCATCAAGGGCGTTTTATGGGGCTGTGCTGTCTGTTGCTGTTGGAAGAAAGAGCAAAACTGAGCATGTTAGGCGCTACATTTGGGTCGTCAAAAAAGAGATGGATGAGATGAATGATAATGAGCTCCTCGCAAACATTTGTTTTGCAAAGTATATACCCTCGAGTTGAAGCTACGCATAATCTACTTCAGATTGCATCGTTGATACTTGGAACTTGTATTTTCCTAAACGCTAACATATACGCGCTCTACCTCATTTGCCTGGATGATCGAATCTAGTGTCCAAATAGAGAGGCCAAATTGTCACCGATATATTTGATGCCTTGGGCTCGATAAAGATCAGGCATCACATAGGAAAGACTGGTAACATTGACATCGAAAACAATAATCTCCGGATTATCCAATTCATACATAGGCCAACGGCTCCCTTCGTATGGCAGATTCGGATCCAAGGTCGTCACGAAGCTAACCCACATCCTAGACATTATGACCGATAGCTGCGTATAACTCGTGGGTTTACCAAGCAAAGGATTGTGGCTATCGTCATAGCCCACTCCATTCACGTCATTGAAAACATACGGAATTTCCGAGCCGTGATTTGCACCAACATCCGGCCCGTTGTTGATCACGTCGAATAAATAGGAGTATGCCGGCACGTTATATTGGCGCCAGATCTGGCTTGCTAATCTCCGAGCTGCGTGGATGTTTACATCGCCTTGAAATGCTGCAACACGTTTATACATGGCGCCGTATCCAGCGGGAGGTGCGCCAGTCATTGTCGCTGGGATTCCGATTTCGGGGATATCAGGGTACAGCGCAGCCAGTGTATCGGTTGTAGCATTGTCGAGGCCCCAATTTGAGATGACTTCCTTAAACTGCTCGGTGGTATTGATGCCTGGTACAGCGAAGCTCGTGCCTTCGTCTGCGTTACCGCCGATGAGGTAGGGAACTTTGGCGAACTTGCCCTGCTGGAGCTGCACGGTGGCGCTCTCCTGGATGAAATCGCCATCAATGACTTGTACGAACTGAGGACCACTCAGACCGGAGAGTGTGTGAACGGGTACGATCGATGCATTATTGAATATATCATATAGGGTATTGACCGGCACTCCTCGAAGACAGCCCAAGGAATCGGCCGCCGAACTACAACCGGCTGCTTCTACGACGGCATCATAATACGGCTGCCAGTCCGCCGGCGTCTGATATCGGTCATAGGTACTGGGCGCGCCGCTCTCGCTGATGGCCCCGCGGAACAAGTGGTCATCGCGTCCCCCATATGCAATGAGTTGGGTTCCGACGCTGTTTGCGCCGGCGCTTTCGCCCCAGATCGTGACCATGCTTGGGTCGCCTCCAAACGCCGCGATATCTATTTCATTACATTAGCATCCGTATTGAGGAGTGGGCAATAATAACGAGACATTTCAGGGTACATACTTTCTTGTACCCAGTGCAACGCAAGACGCTGGTCCCTAAAGCCCAGATTGCCTACACCAGCATCTTTGATTTCCTGACTCCACATAAAGCCCCAGCAATGAAGACGGTAGTTGAGACTAACTGCAACCATCGGCGTTCCCATTTGCACTGACTGGTCGACAATAAAGGACAGATTGTAGCGCTGGTCCGCGGAACTTCCTGATGTGTAGCCTCCTCCATATATCCATACTGCTACGGGTAGTTTATCCTCGAGCTTTGTGCCACTGGGACGGACAACATTGAGAGTCAGACAAGACTCAGACGCCCCCTCAGACTGGCCATAACCCAAGCAGCTGGGTGAGTATTCAGTTGCATTTCTAGGTTTGGTCCATGAGCTGTTGAGAGAACGTGGGATTTGTAGACGGAGGTTGTCCACAGGTTGTTGGGCGTAAGGTACGCCTAGGAAGAAATCCTGGTCATAGTGCTGGCTATGAATACCGTAGTATGTGCCATTAAGCACGTCGACCGTAGGAACTTTGTAGGTCCCTTTTATGGCTAAAGAAACTGGGATGATTACAAACAATATTGCCAGAACGGACCATTTTTGAGATGACCGCATGGCGTAGGTAGGTGATATTCGGGACAGCTTCGGTAGGTTCACAGTATTCTGAACAATTTACATTTCTGATCCAAGCATGGTGGACCCAATTTATCAAGAAATGATTGCATATTAGTAACATTGAGCTATATCCCATCTTCATCTTCAAGATAAGATGCCTGTCTATCATGCTCGGATATGGGTGAGCAGATTACCCATGCTCCTATCGGCGTAATATATATATGCAGCAGTGAGATGTTGTTTCCTGTATCTGGATCAATCCAATGCACCTTTCGTGTTGGCTATTGCACAATTCACCGTGAATTTGATAAGGACACTGCCGTTCTTGTGGTCCCGGATGAGAGCTCGTCGGTACATAACCGAGTATGTCGAGTGCTGATAGCAATGCTTAATAAGAGAAATAGAAGAGGTCGGGCCCGAGGCGGAAATAATTTCTCCAAGACGGACTCTAGCACAGTTTGGGTACTCACCAATACATGTCTTGTTTCCAAGGTTGCTTCGGCAGTGCTACATGGCAAGCAAAAGTACCTCGGCCCATTGGCTGCGGAGAGCCGTTGCTATAACAAMCCCGCCAGTGCGGAGAATATCTGGGGAACCTCCGACCTACCTACCATCACAACTATCACTTAGAGCACTTACGAACCGCAGATACCTCTTCTTGAAATATACCTAGTTACTCATAATGTCTGGTCCCGGAGCTGGTTTCGAATATCCCCGCCGGGCTGTCACCTGGACGAAGCGCGATGCGCTGCTCTTCGCGAACAGCATTGGATGCAAGTCCGATGAATTGCACTTTTTATATGTGTGCCTCAACAGCCTTTCACCTCTAAGGTTCTGGACTGACTCTATCAGGAACTCCATCCAGACTTTGCCGTTTTCCCGACATATATAAACATTCTCCGTGCGTCAATCTTCTACCCCGGGGCTCTATAGCAGCTGATAATAATAACGAACAGCATTCAAACTAACAAACACCGACGTAATCGACTTCTACAAAGCATCAACAAGTACCCCAATCCCCGACGTCCCTAAATTCAACCCCCAGCGCGTGGTGGATGGCGAACGCAGAATCATTTTCTTGAAACAACTACCCACCTCCAGTGAGGGCAAACAATTCGAGATTCGAACCAAAGTCATTGGTGTCTATGATAAGGGAAAGGCCTCAGTTGTAGAGACCGAGGTCTCGTTAGTGGATAAGGAGACGGATGAGGTCTATGCGAAGATGATTGGAAGTGCATTTTATGTTGGTCAGGGTGGTTGGGGCGGCCCTAAGGGTGCGTTGTTCCTCTCCAGGGTCTTTTGATGATGGTGCAGGACATGGTACTAATGCGTTATGTAGGGCCCAGTGCCGTGAATTACCCCCCTCCCAAGGGGAAAGCTCCTGATGCTGTTTTCGTTGACCAAACGAGCGAAGAGACCTCTCTTCTTTACCGGTAAGGACTACCCCCCTATCCTCAGAATGAACATCGTCTCATTCAACCAGTCTCAACGGCGACTACAACCCCCTCCACGCCACCCCCGAACCAGGCACAAAGATGGGTTTCGGCGGCATCATCATCCACGGCCTCTACAGCTGGAACGCCACTGCTCACGGAGTCCTCAAGGAACTCGGCGGCAGCGACCCCAAAAACCTGCGAGAATTCCAAGCTCGTTTCGCGTCCCCCGTTCGTCCCGGTGATAAACTCACCACTGAAATTTGGCGGACTGGGGAGGTGGACAAGGATGGGTTTGAGGATATCCGGTTCTCTACGAAAAATCAGAATGGCAAGGCTGTGCTGGCTAATGGGCGTGCGTTATTGAAGGTTGTGACTAAGCAGAGTAAGCTTTGAGTGGTGCCATGGCCTGTGTAACGTATGGTAGGTATCTATTCTTAAAAAGATTTGATGTAAAATCCTCAACTGCATGTTATGCATTACCTAGCTCAGGCATAGTCCAGAGTCGTAACATCCGTTCACCTATCAACAAAATATATGGGTATTCAATGCGACAAATGGTAGAATGAAGAATAGAATCCCCCAGTTCTTAAATCAAAGACTCTGCCGAGTATTATATGTACCTATATCGTTCAACACCTTTTCTCTACCGTTCTTCAACAAACGGAAGCGCGAGAGAAAATCGTCGTTGTTTACTAAATTGAGAAAACAGTATGTTAGCTTCTGTTGATAGTATGAAGACGAGAAGAAAACGTACTGTAGCCACCGCACAACCTGCGCTTTCCAGTGAATTCAGAGCGGCCGTGAAGCATCCTCCAATTATCAAAGACTGACATGCCAGCATTTCAATTAGTACGCACAATCATACAACATCAGCTGGTAGTACTCACGTAATGCCGTGCCCGGTTCAAGTTGCAACCATTTCTGGTGATTCCGTCGGTGGATAAGTGCGTTCCAATATCGCGCAGCCTTATACCAATGCATCGCCATCTTAGACGTCCAATCAATCTTCGCCGCACGATCATAGTTGTTCCATCGAATCCGCATCAGTCTCGCGTTCGTCGGATCCCGCTCAAAGACTGGGAAATATCTATATGGTTGAATGCTGACATGCTCATTACCACTTGAATGCCAGGGCTGTGCGTAGTCCGTGAATGCCTCTACATTTTGAGGATCCTCCAATAACATACGCCATGCTGCATAAAACCCGTCCACGAGTAATGTTTTCCCGCCTTCTCCTTGTGTGTGTTCCAGAAGATGGAATAATTGAAGTCTGGCCGGGTCTGTAAAGTATGTATTATCTGTATGTGCTCCGAGTGCTTCGTCAGTATACGCCGTGTCTTTGAAGGTTAGATCAGACGTAAAGTCCCAGAAGCCGCCTGTAAGAAGTCAGTGATTGTTACATCCACAAACAGGATACCATGGCTCTACCGTAGTGTGTCTCCCGAATAAAAGCTATCCTTTCCAACAATTCTTTGGTTGCCTCTGGAGTGACAGGAACACCTTTGACCAAGCAGTATCCCCAATCGACCTGTCAATGAATAAGCTTTCGTATGTCCGCATTATATCCAATATATACATACGACATGTTGCAGCCACCCACTGAGACCTTCATTTGTGTTCATGACTGCTTCGTAATCTACACAGGGGTGCAATTCAGAGTCGCGCGAATGTCTGTATTTTCTGCGGAACAGTAAGGTGTGTTAAGCCTGACTTATTTCAACTTATAGTATTCCGGTACGTAGGAGAAATACCTGAAAGTGAGAACTTTGTTGCTCATCCGTAACTCGCTAGGAAACTGGTGACTTTCAAGCCAAGATTTAGGATATTCGCCCAGGTGATTATCGGACCCTTGATGAAGTAAGCATTTCAAATTCAGCATGTTGTTGATGGAAGTGCGGATGCGTACAGTTCACTTTTATATGACCTGGTGGATCCTCGTAAACTGAAGTCGCATAAATCTTCTTAGGAATCTGCGTGTCTCATTAGCTATCCTGGCTTGGTGAAAGAGATTGTCGGTGCCAACTGACTTCAAAGCTGGACACCATCCGCTGTCGTGTGTCTGGGCGAATGCAAGAGCTACATTGGCAGTTGTCCCTATACAATCGGGTATATCAGACTCTGTGCGACTACAACTTTGGCATGTGTCGATGGGCATACATACCTGAGCCAATAAGCAGGACTATGTCATTGTCAATAAAGATCTGGATGAAATCGTAGAGGCACGTACTAAGGATTGAATGATTTGATGTGCACCTTCTCGAAGAATGATTCGTCTTCAAAAGTGATGTATTTTATGATTGGAACGGGCCGAGATAGATCTAAAAGATCATTCGGACCATCACTGGTGATATCCGCTGGTTTGTGGTTTAATGTTGGTCCATTTCCATGAATAGAAGAATGGGGCTGCGGTGATGGTGATGCCAAGGTGGATGACTTTGATCTCTCAGATAAAAGAGCATCGCCATTTTCAGCGGATGCTTCTGCCTGCGGCCGTTTATGTTTTTCCATTGCTCTCAATGCATGGTTATGATCATGGGCAGTAGAAGATCCTTGGGCTTTACTGGAGCGCCTTGGAGCCTGAGTTGAAAGGTGAGAAACCAAACAGCGAGTACGAACGTGTTTCCTGTAAGACGTACCTGCTGCTGTTTATCAAAGAGACTAAAATATCTTGAATGTTTACTGGGTCGTCTTGGAACCTGGATTGAAAGATGAGTAAAGGAATCCATATACACGGAGAGTTTCATTCAGACATACCTGTTTCCAAGGCCATGCTGATGACACGGACGGACTCGGTCTACAAAGTCTAAATAAAGTCAGAAGGCAAACAGAATCTATTTAAATGTCTGCTTACCCAAAATTCTTCTGCAATGTGAGGGCTCTGTCCAGGTTACTGGGACGGACACGGGGAAGTGTCATGATCTTGAGATATTCCACATCAAGCGTAATTGTATTCAACAGTTTATTAGCTGAACACACAAATGCAATGTCTTGATGGTTTTTGATTCAATCAAAGATCCTCTATATTCTCAAAGCTGCTGCACAATATTTGTTGTCGCCAGTTTGGTTGATCAGCCGAGGAAATCGATATCTGATAAGTCATCACGTGATCATAAACGTACCGTGAGCTTAGCTACAGCTCTCTCTTGATTAGTTCTCCGTCCCAGTTCGCCGCATCAACAACCAACCTTCACATCATCTGCTCTTTCCATCACTCTTTCTTTAGACCCATCAGAAAATAACTATCCCCAAATCCAACTCGGAAACTAATTCCATAACCGACGCACCATGTCCACCCTCGAAGATCTCGACGATCTTGAGCGCGAGGATCACAGCAAGAAGGAACAGCAAGGTGGTGATGATAACGGTGACAAGAAGCCCAGCGGCGATGGCGATGCCGAGATGCAAGATGCAGAACCCAAGAAGGATGAAATCGATGAGCTTTTAGATGCAGAACTGGTCGGAGCAAGCACAGATGACATCAAAAAACGGCGACGGCTGCTCGACAACGAGCTGCGGATCATGAAGAGCGAGTTTCAGCGGTTGACACATGAGCAGAATACGATGAGAGAGAAAGTCAAGGATAATCAAGAGAAGATAGAAAACAATAGGTTAGGCGACTCTCCATCTCGTGTGATCGGGTTGGTTGATTACAAATACTGATAGATCATGGCAGGCAATTACCATATCTCGTCGGAAACGTTGTCGAGCTCCTAGATCTCGACGTCGAAGCTGAAGCTGCAGAAGAGGGTGCCAATATCGATCTCGATGCCACCCGAGTGGGCAAGTCTGCCGTCATCAAGACATCAACCCGTCAAACCATCTTCCTCCCCCTCATCGGTTTGGTGGACCACGAGAAACTCAAGCCCGGCGATCTCATCGGAGTGAACAAAGACTCGTACCTGGTACTCGATACTCTTCCAGCTGAATATGATAGCCGTGTCAAGGCTATGGAGGTTGATGAGAAGCCGACGGAGAAGTACACTGATGTTGGTGGGCTGAGCAAACAAATCGAAGAGCTTGTGGAGGCTGTGGTGTGGCCTATGCAAGAAGCGGAGAAGTTTAAGAAGATTGGTATCAAGGCGCCGAAGGGTAAGTTGAACGCCAGGTAGTACTGAAGCTTGCTCATACTGATATCTACAGGTGCCCTCATGTACGGACCACCCGGTACCGGTAAGACGCTACTTGCTCGGGCCTGTGCCGCCCAAACGAACGCAACATTCCTCAAACTCGCTGGACCGCAACTGGTGCAGATGTTTATCGGAGACGGCGCAAAGCTCGTCCGTGACTGCTTCGCTCTCGCCAAAGAAAAGGCCCCCTCAATCATTTTCATTGACGAACTCGATGCCGTCGGTACCAAACGTTTCGATTCCGAGAAGTCGGGAGATCGTGAAGTGCAACGAACCATGCTTGAACTTCTTAACCAGCTCGACGGTTTTGCTTCAGACGACCGTGTCAAGGTCCTTGCCGCCACGAATCGTGTCGATGTCCTCGACCCTGCCCTTTTGCGATCTGGACGATTAGATCGAAAGATCGAGTTCCCTCTCCCCAACGAAGAAGCGCGTGCCCAGATCTTGCAAATCCACTCCCGCAAAATGACAACAGATGACGGCGTGAATTGGGCTGAACTGGCCCGCAGCACGGACGAATTCGGAGGCGCCATGCTCAAGGCCGTCTGTGTAGAGGCTGGKATGATTGCGTTGAGGAAAGGCATGAACAAGGTCAACCACGAGCATTACGTCGATGCTATTGGGGAGGTACAATCGAAGAAGAAGGATACAAACATGGGAATATACGTGTAGTCTATATCCTGTTGCAGATCTTGTGTTGTTTGTTTAATTAGAGAATAGCATCCTACATATCTACTTAATCGTGCCTCACCAACTGATAAAAAAGAACGACAAGGTATTATTCCAATTTTACTGTCCAATAGTCTCAAGTAGATAACAATCAAGTGAAATACACCATGTCCCCTTTTAATCCTCTGTAGCCGCACCAATTAAAGAAAGCAACAAGATAATAAACAAGAATATCAAAAGAGCGATATATGAATATACAATAAAGACAGTGGATGCGAAAGTTAAGAAGACAAAAAGAGAACGAAAGATCAACGCCGTGATATGTGATACCTGAAGAAAGGGTATACCAGAACGGGAAAAAGAGACTCAATATACATATAAAAAGCAGTAAAATGAGGTATGTACCAGGCAATTAAAGGGGGAAAAGATTAGAAGAATCTTTTTACGTCAATGACATCCATGTTATTCTGTCGTTCGCGCTCAAAATGCATCCACCAATCTTTGGGATGGCCTGAATTCCAGGCTCCGTTGCACGTATCTCTTCCCCATGGCGAATTATTTACTGACGGAGTGAAGGAGTATGATATCGGAGTTGGGGGATAGGCTGTCGTTGTTGGTGATGTTATCGTTGGTGTCGTTGTGGAAGAGTTATTATTAGAGCGAGAGCCGAAGCCGCTCCAGCTTGCGAGTCGGGATGTTGCCGATGTCGTTGTGGGTGAAACAATCGAGTCTGTTGTGCTCAGGTCGCTTTCGCTTCGTTTCAAATGGTCTGGGTTGGTGTTCGTGGAGGATGATGAGAAGGACGATGTATGAGATAGTGAAGAGAATGATTGTTGTTGTGCTGTGTTGCTACTGCTCATTTGCGCGGGGCCTAGTAGATGTTTCCATCCTAGCAAGCCTCCGTCAGAGTCAATACCACGAACATCAGGTTGGATATCGAAGCGTGGTATCGATCCTAATCCGGTTGTATCATGAGGCGTTACAGCCCGCACAATTCCCATGATTGCCGGCATGCGAAATTCATAGATCTTCTTCGGTCCATTGGGATTCGATTCGTCAACCTGATCTGACAGAGCTGGGTTTTGGACTCCTGGATACGAGCCGCCGAAAAGATCTTTGTTTGCTTCGTCCTCTTCATCTGAGCCATCGTCTGATTCTCCATCCATGGCGCTATCGGGGATATACGAGTCGGAGTGATCAGTGACGAGCACTTTCATACCGGCCTCGCTATCCTTTGCAGCCATGTCGATGAAGGTCTGAGCTCGAATTCGCGCTGATGTCAGATTGTTTCCAGCCGGCAAAGCCAAGGGTCGTGTGCTGACTGAGCCATGAGAACTTCGCGGTAGACTATATCGATCCGAAGGAATCAAAGCCTGTCCGTGTGGAACAGGTCGACAGACCGATTGAAGAATTCCGGGAGGCTCAATATCCGACGGAGCTCGTAGCTCTGCCAAATGTGGGAACCCCGAGTAAAGGATGCTTTGTGCCAGGTGGAAATTTGGTGAATCATATGGTTTATGAGGAGTCACAAAGGGTAGATCCAACAACTTGCCGAGTCCAGCTGCGGATTCAGGTCCACTCACGTCCCAATGTAATCTTTTAAGACTGGCTGATGCAAGGATCGGTTGAAAGACCATGGCTTCGGAGGGAAGAGTAGGTAATCGCGTCGACTGAACGAAGTTGAATTTTTCCAGCAGTCGTAAGGAAGCGAAAATTTTAGAAATGACCAAGAGAGAACTTATATTCTGCTCGATCAAAGTCAAAGATTGGATTGTGCGAGCCTCCGGTCGTGACACATATTGTGCTATACCCCCGTCTGTAACTCCTCGTAAATTCTCCAAACGTAATGACTGAAGCGGCGGCAGAAACTGTAAAGTACGATCCGTAAAAGCGTCAGCATCGAAAGAAGAGATACACAAATTTCGTAGCGCTGGTAGACGATTAAAAATCCTCAAGAAAACACCATGTTCGAGCACACCGCCCATGTTGAGTGAATGAAGCATCAGAGTTTCCAAATTGCTCCAACACGAATGGTAATGCAGAAATTCAAAAGCTTGCTGGGGTTCAAGCATCTTTCCATTGGTTCTCGACATCTTTGTCGGCGATGAAGACGACGTATTCCTCGAATTCTTATCGTCAATCGAGACTGTACTATCAAGCGGCTCTCCCAGAATCCATTGGTGCTCCCTGAGACGTTTCCGCGTCGACAAAGCGTACGTTAAACGATCAAATTCGTGATGAAAAGACATATTGAATCCGATCAGACGTTCCAGATTCGGACAGACCATAACAACGGAGGCGACGAGGTCACGGTAGTCTTCCCACTGCGGATTCATCTTGCCATTTGCGACGGTTGGCGAGACATCGATTTCGGGGATACGCAATTCCAGAACCAAATTCGCCAGCAACTTTCGTTCTCGTAATGTCCGTCTTAACAGTTTCAGCCTGCTGCCTCGTTTGAGTCGATATTTCTTCAATTGAGCTGGTGAATCGGCGCCGTGGATATGAATATAGTTATATCTGAGAATACTTAGCATATGGAATTCCAGAGGGTGTGATGATTGGCATACAGTTTACTCCTCACGTTCCTCTCCCAAGTCCGGCTTGTGAGGGCCAAGGCATGTAAATCTCGCTGAAAACATGTCGTGCAACCATACTGGTAATTCTCTGGCGCTTCGTGCAAATCTTGCAATTGTTTCAATATACATTCATATACTGCCGGCGGCAAGCATTTAATAGCGGGCTCATTCGGTTGGCGTGGTAGAGTCAAAAAGGAAGGAGGAATAGTTGGAGTAGGAGGCGGCTGCTGCTGTGCGCCGGCGGTCTGTTGTTTAAAGACTCGGTATGCAGGTTTAGGGGAGGTGGGAGAGTAGACGGTGGGTGGTGTGCTGCTGTATGTGCTGCTGCTATAGTTACTGGTATATGAAGAAACCGATGCAGCGGAGCCTCGTCGGGGAGGAACGTCCTGGATTGCAACGGAGTATTGGTTGTCGTAATCTCGGAAAGTCACCGGGGCTCGCTGTGAAGTTGCTGTAATGACGCTCATGATGAATGATGTGCGAGAGTATATAGATGGGTATGTATATCAACGAGTGGGATCGATCATCAGGAGAGCTCTGCTGTTTCCTGCTGCTTGGCTCCCCTCTGAAAGATTTTCTCTTTGTTCCCCTAACGAAAGACTCGGAATGCTTGACAGAATCGGTATAAAAGAATGACTGGGTAAAGACCGGAACGATTTACGCAGATGGAGTGTAGAAAGAGAGATGCAAGTTGCAAGCAAGAAGCAACGACATACAAGGAGGGACCAGGTCAGTCTCTGGGCTACTACATAGTATGTAAGTCAGAGAGATCAACAACGATCAACAACCAGAGTGGTTAGCTGATGGAGAGGTGCTAAGAGGAAAGATTCTTAGCGGGTACTACATGCGCTGGGCTGATTGGCCGGCATTGGGTAACCTTAATGTCGCCCCATCGCATTCCGCGCGGTTGCTTGCCATGCTGTCGAATGGAGTACGTCCACATGTACGGCAAGTCATTTACGGCGATGAGAGTCAGCTGTACATTTCGGTAGATACGTAGCGTTGTACGTATCATAAGCCTGTAGCAAGTGATGCGATGGTGTATGACTCTGTGATGGTTGTAGAGAGAGCGTAGATGGCTCAGGGGAAGCGGAGCCCTTGGACCCCTCGTGCCCATGGTCTAGGCCCGAAGAGGCCTAGTACAGAGGAGACCATGCATCTATGTACTTCCATCTCCTCCTACTTACTCGGTAAGTATGTACTATGTAAGTACTAGGAGGGCTCCACGAGTTTTTATTCACAACAACACCTGTCTGTTTAGTCTCAGTGCTGCATGCTGTATCGCTACGTACGTGCTCAGTTGAGCGAGGATCAGAGTCAGCTGTGTTTTTCACAAAGACCAAAGTAGAAGGTCGTATTGGAGGGTTCATCATCATAGCAAGGGCCGCTAAGAGACACCAAGAGATACTAAGGAGGACTAAGAATATGGCAGGGCATACTAACCGAACTAAGGCCAAGACATCCCCACAGCGTGCTATTTTGATTTTCTCATTGGTTTATCCAAACCGCGCGAACCGGTGGAGATCGAGCACCAGGCCCAAAATAGACTAGCGTCACTCTCTCTGGACTCTGCTTGGTGCTTGCCCCTTCCGGTCTAGCCTGGGGATGCCCCCTTTCTTTTATGGGGAAGCTCACAGGTGAAACATGCACACAGCATTGATAGCACACAGAACAAAACAAATCGACTCCCGAGATAAATTCATCCACATCGAATGCATCTGATTCGACGATGATTAATCGTATTAGCTGCGTTGATACCCTGATTGGCTGAGGTGGGATGGAAAATTCTCCGTCCATCTGCCGGGCACATGAGGACTCACCCCTTAATTAATGCTCATTAAAACATCGCTATCGCAATTGCCGCCCCGAGCGATCGTGTGGCTTGACGCCTGCAGGACATCAGACTGGGGCTTGCGGGTTATTGTCCTATGCAGCGCACATGGATTGCATGAGCCGCATGGAAGAACGAGTCATGTGCTTCGAGCTTCCAGAACCTGTACTATATGCAGCATGAAGCCGTGGGTAACGATGCTTTTGATTGAATGTAGTTGTAAGTAACTATGCGGATGGACAACAAGAACAACTCTGTACATGATCTCCAGGGGTATGCAATTGAATGTATGAATCGGTCGAGTGTCAGAAGCTCGCCGGGGCTAATACTAATAACGCCATATAAAAGGTCAAGTTGATGATAGTCGTGGAAAAGATGAACAAACATGATGGTAATAAAAATAATAGACAATAAACAATAGGTAATAATAACGACGGCAAATGTCTCTGCAACGACGTCGCCATCTACGGCCGATGGGGAGGATGCCTCAAAGAATCACCAGGCAGAAACACACGTACGCCACATTGATATAAAAGTTATTGAATGTCAGTGAGAGAGATCCAGACCGCCTGCCGACAAAACTACAAGATGACAATTCAATCTCTCAACTCGACGTCGGAAATAGAGTCATATCATCCTGTATAACGACCGCTTCGTCTTTCTCAACAAGAACAACACCAAACAAATGACCAATGACAACGATATTGCAGAAACATTCGTCCACCCTTCAAGGATGCATGAGAATAACCAAGTGTATGCAATGACTCCAGAAGAATGAAGGGGACTCGAAACCCACACATGCACCGACACATGAATGAAACAGACTAAATGTCAAAATTGTTAAAGACACCGCCTTCTTCTCCCGTCTTGACAACACCGCTCATACGCCGATCCGTCGAATCGACCGATCGTTGATGGCGATGCCACGACTCGTCTTCTTTCGTATCTTCGTCCATGCGGTCTGCGCTGTTGTCCTTGAGGTGATGGTCCATAGAGCTTTCGTTCACAAATGTGAAGCCCTTGAAATTAGCTTGCATGCCAGGTGAGAGGGGGGTCGAGCCAGGCATTAGGCCATTGGCTAGTGCAGCAGCACGGTCGTTCAACGAAGTAGAGTGGTCCAAAGCAGTGGTGAATTCGGGGTCAAAGTTGGAAGTGTCCGACTCTGATTTGAGCTTCGGCTTGAAGGGAGGAATGACCTCTTTCCGACCTAACGCCTCCCAGTCAATATCGTGAAAGAAAGGATGAGCAATCAACTCCTTAGCATCGTCCTTGGCTCCCAAACGATGCTTGGGGTTGCGATTAAGCAATCCCTTGACAAAGTTACGTCCCTCTGTGCTCAATGCATCTCGTGGAAACCGGACCTTGCCAAACGCAATATTCTTGTACATCTGCTGTGTGTCTTCCGCGTAGAAAGGGCTCCAGCCACAACACATTTCAAATACAAGCACGCCCAAAGACCAGAAATCCACCATCTTGGTGTAGCCTTGCTCGTCCAACAGCACTTCCGGTGCCAGATATTCAGTAGTACCGCAGAACGTGTTTGTCGTATCATTCTTGGTGAGGTTCGCTTTGGATAGACCAAAATCGCAAAGCGCAATGTGGCCATTAGCGTCCAGTAGAATGTTCTCCGGCTTCAAATCACGATACACGATATCGTGGTCGTGTAAGTGTTGCAAGGCAAGGATTAACTCCGCAATGTAAAACTTGGCTCGCGCTTCCTGGAATCGGCCTTCCTTTTGCAGATGCCAGAAAAGCTCACCTCCGGACATGTAATCGGTAACCAAATAAAGATCAGTGGGGGTCTGGAAGGAGAATTTGAGGCCAACAATGAAAGGCGAGGCTGCCATGGCCGTTCGGACAAGAATGTTTCGCTCGCCTAACGTGTGCGCGACCTCCTTCTTCTGTATAATGACTTTCTTGGACAAAACTTTCATGGCGTAGATTCGCTGAGTATCTTTCTTCTTGACCTGATAGACTTGACCGAACGTGCCTTTTCCAATGAGCTTCAAGATCTGGAAATCATTTGGTCCGACCTGTTTCTTCTCAGTCCTCTCAAAATGCATCTCCAAATGAATCTCTCCGGAGACTTGAAAGTCCCCTTGACCTCGAGCTGCCAGAGGAAACCAGCCCTCTAGGCTAGAGCGTTCCTCTCTAAGGTTGAGGCTCATTCGTACATGCCCCAAGAACGCTTCTTGGTTGTAGCGATCATAAACCGAAACATCAATCTCGGATTGTTCGCCCATCACATCACTACAATACAAATTAGCAGGTCCAGATCAATTGTCTATTTAAAGGGGTACGCACAATACTGCCTCGTGGTTCCACTGCGGATCCGTAACAGGTGCTCTGCCTTTCAGATCCACATTGTCCAGCTGGCTGTTATGGCTGCTCTGGCGACTCTTCATGGGAATGGCCATTGGTCGGCCTGTGTCGTTGTCGAGATAGTCCTTGCCGCTGTTTTTGCCCTCAGGAGACTGTGCACCGCTCTGGGTACCCTTCGAAATATACTCGTTCCACTCAAACACGCACACAACGTACGGATCGGCGCTGGGGCGTAAGCCTCTGGCGCGGGAGATTTTGACGGACAATTTGCCCTTCAAAGGCGCGACTGCTGGGCCTTCCGACGATGAACGGCTGTCACTCGACTTACCATCGGAAACCTCCGACGGAGTTTCGGTATGACTTCGGCGCTGGTTCGACGAGTTCGACGGAACCGGGGTCGAGCCGTTGGGTTGTGACATACCATTCTCTTGCGACATAGCTCGTGGTGTCAAGGGCGGAGTATTCTTAAGATGTGAAGGATTAGCCATGCCCTCAGTCAGTTTGGCAAGGTTCTCAGAAGATTTGGATATGTGGTGGGGCTTCTCATGCTCCAACAGGGGGACTGCCGGTGGAGGTGGAAGATCTGAAGCGTCAGGGAGGGATGGATTGGAGAAATGAGATGCAAGAACTGGGTCGTCAGAGACGCTGGACACTGGGTCACATGTGGGACGCCGTGACGAATGTAATTCGGAAACATTATTTGACGTTGTCGACGACATGTAATCTTTCAGCGCAGAATAAATGGAGACGGCAGTTTTCTCGGTGGTAGGCGCCGTGCTCTCCATTTCCTCCATGTCCTTCTGTGATAAAGAACAAGCAGACGAATAGGGGGGAGTAGGGAGGGATGTGGGTTTGGAAAAGGTCTCTGTAGTCTCGGTTTGTTCTGGGTTTTGCAGTTGCCCTTCAGTAGCATTCGCACCAGACGACGGAGAAACAGCATCAGAGACACCATCCACATCGGGCTTCATAGTCTCAACATTGGACTGCTCATTTGACTCCACAGGAGCTGGAGTAGCGTTCGCAACAGATGTAGTGAAAGAACTAGATAACCGTGCTTTGAGAGAACTCAGTGGAAAAGCAGAGTTACCAACCTGGGAGAAATAGTGGATTATAGAAGGCAAGCGTTTATCCGCCGGATCAGGCTGCGGCGTAATGATMCCTGATGGTGTCGAGCCACTCGACGTGATGAGGTTATCTGGATGATCATCCTCATGCGCAGCACTGCTATGATGATAATGGTTAGTCTCAATGTGAAAAACGATCTTATGCTCGAGGAACGAGCATTTCTATTTGTTTCCCCCGCATCTCTCAAGAACAATCTGGTTGACTGTTCAAAACAATAGACGACAATAAAACAAAAACAACAAGAACACCGGTCGCATCACAGAAACGAATGCCAAAAACGACTCCAAAAGCTATACGGTGTTCTTGAAATGCCCTCATTTTTCCGGTCGCCACAGAGAAAGACAAGACATTTCCTGATAGGAGGAATGCCGAGAAAAGCGCTCAACTCACTTCTGTTGTACAGCCTGCCTCATGAGGTCGGCATCGGAATGCGGGTGAATTCCGCCTGGTGCAGCCATGAGTGCCTTCCCATCCGATCACTGTCGGACTGTCCTGGCGATCGCAGTAGACCTTGGTTCTTCAAACCAGATATTGACGTGCCCGCCGCGCGTATACGAATAAATAAGATGCTGGTATATTTTATTGAGAAACCGACCGTCAAACCTGGCCGACAATGAATATTATATAGGACGTGGAAAGAGCGTGCTGTCAAGTGGAAGGAGTTGTTTGACGCCGGTAATAATGACCTAGAGATGCGGGATGATCGATCGTTACGGTGGACTCGTCTGCGGCCTGCGGGTCTAAGCCTCAGATTAGGCCAGGTAAGTACCGTTGGACGAAGTACAGAGTACGTACGTACACGGGCCGGGAGTAACGCAGTACGGTAGAGCACAGTCGAACAGCCGCTCGGATGCTCGAAGACCAGGAAGTGAGGCGCAGAACGAGAGGGAGATCGCGGTTGTTGTATATAGGTTAGGAGAAGTGCCGAAGAAGAAGAGGTGAAAAGAAGAAAAAATAACACGGAGGATACTTGAGTAATAATATAATGGTTGACCGATAGCATTACGGTATCATACGCAGGAACTAACGCTGGGTTACTTGGTTTACCCCCCACGAAGGCGAGAGGTAACCTCATTTGTGTGGCTACTTAGTGGTAGGTGGATGTGAATCTTGGGAAGGAATCCACTGCAATAAATTACCATAACGCGGCCAATACCGCTTGATACATACAGCATACACAATCCATACACTGCCTACTGGGACGACGTCCTCTACCGGGTCGATGATGTAGGAGTTATTATAGTCATAATAGAAGGATACGCCTTATCCGCACTTTTAACTTCCATCTTTGTCTTTGTGCTTCTCTTGCTGCTTGTTCAAACAATGCAAGTACAGCTCAGCTCTTACAGTGGAACAGAATCAGAGAGTGACAGCCTCGGGAAGCGCCGGGGCAAGACCCAGTAATTAATGACTGCTCAGTGTTCAGTTTTTGTAAGCTGCCGGTAAAGACGACCGGACTTTGGCAAACTCTGTTTTACTCATCTTCGGCGAAACACTGAACAGACACCACAAACCTCGATTCCCTCTACGACCAAAGATCATGCGACCGACGGAAAAGTCAAGCAGCTCTGAGATGCTTAACGTCCTCCGTAACATACGCACTCCTGTCTGACTTGTACGTACACGGCCGTAAAAACCCCCGGTGTTCAGTTCGATGAGGCAAATTATCGCAAAAACGACGCGGTTATGGTGGAGCCCAGAAATGGAGACTGTGTCGGTGCATAAGCCCAGTCCTGCGCCATTCCACATTTGCCATCTTTCTTCACGGCCCCAGTAGTGGCACAGTTCCTTTTATCGGCCTGACGACTGCCATCGTACCAAGGATGGGCGGGGTGGTTCTTACTCCTGAAACCATATGGTCATCTGGGTTGAGGGGCGGTTAATGAAAATGGTAACGAAACAGAATTCGGTGCATGCCATCTACCCGAGGAAGGAGAGGTACGTATTCAGTAATGCTGGAAATTGAGATGAGTACCAGAATAGGAAAGCTATAACGACGGTACGTGCTGCGGCACCGCCAATTGAGGAAGCCATTGAGGGACGGTATACCGAAAAATACATAGCGACATTGTGCCCCTCCTCGTGCTCCTCACCAGATAAGCTCTCGAGGAATGCGTTATAACGACTGTATATAGTGGTAATGTTCGCTCATGACATGTGTGGCGTTTCTAAGAGGGTCGCGGGGCTGTAAGTATGTTTGGATACGTTTGTCTATCCAGATAGTAGATTACTAGATGCTGGATAGACGAGGACTGAAGTACTCCGGAGGTATAAGCTGCATACAAAACTGCAGCTAATACCGTCCTAGTCGATCCTCACTCATGTGTTGACCTATCTGGGTATCTAGCTGGACTGACTTCTCGAAAGAGGGCCGACGTCAATGAAATCTTGGCTTGGCTGAAGATCATACATGTAGCTTCTACCTATGTACGGAGTTTTGAATATGACGCTGATCCTCCAGACAGATGAGTGGGGAATGCTTATGAGAGATACGCGACGCTGCTTTGACCCTAACTGTCAAGGAGGAGGAGGAGATATCTGTCGAACATCGCCATTTAAATCAAGATACACTTCTTCTGAAGACAAAAATCTGGCGAATTAGCGATTCAAGCCCGAACATGATCTATCGCGGATGGCTGTCATCGCGGTCTGTTCATCGCAAAACGCATCCTAATATAGACAGCACATGATCATTATTTTCCAGTTGATGTCGATAAAAAAAGGCCAATTCGTGATGTCCAAAGCCGTATCAGTAAATACAAGATTCAGGTTTCAGCTGAGCCGTCAAGAGGACATGGCGTTCATGTTATGGCAAAGCTGTGACAGGTCTGATATCAGAAAGCTATCCATGCGTGAACCACCAACTACCTGCCGAGACAATGCCTGATTCTTGTTAGCAAGAACGGGGTCGATATAAGTACTGTAGGTAGAAGTCAAGGAGGGGTGTAAGGAAAACTGGCCGGTAATCATTTCCGATAGACCCTAAACTTAGCAGCAGCGGTTTACCTACCTCGCTTCCTACTTGCTTTTTCCATCCGGTCAAGAGTATGTGTCACGATGTAGCATGTAAGATGCAAATGACACACCCTTGATTATCTAATCTCCATGTCAGTGCAGCTTCGATCGAGATTCATCTACGTATATCCTGACAGAGCACGAGTCTTGACTTGATCTGATCAGGGCATGTCCGAAACCTCGGTGTTGTACAGGTTATTAGACCCGATAAAACTGTTACTCACCTGGATATCGTTATTACCACCCTGATCCCACCCGTATCTAATAAAGAATCCTTACACATCCGTTACCATACAAATCTCGTTGCTTCTCTATGCATTTAGATTTCAACAAGACGCACCGGGTTTTCACAGGTACGTACTAATAATCGATAGTAAGCCCCCAGCTCACAATGGAGCTCTCCAACCAATACCCTCTCTCTAGACTCACTGTGGGGCTAACGAGGCCTTTCATAGGCTCTGGAGACTCGCTACAGAGGGACTTGAGCTACGGGGGGTTTTACCATTTGGGCATAATGGAGTCAACGTCATTGAAGGTAACAAACTCACATGTCAAAGATAATAAATGTACATCAAAGGGAAAATATGTTCGGCGGTGAGGACGAATTGCAAGCCTCCAAGAAGCGCAGATAATCCAAGCTAGAGGCAGAGAAAGAACAACAACCCAAGACTAAGGTATAAACCCATGTACATGATGAATTGTACAACAACACAATCAGAGAGGGGATTGTGGAGTCTAACGGACGGTGTACACGTACCATGTAGTATACCTAAGAATGCAAGAATTCATGAAGCACTTCAGGACAGTAATTGGCTCAGAATGATATAGCTGTATCGCCTTGACTTTCGAGGGACCACTTTCAATAGATCAGTTTTCCGTAGTTCGGCAGATCTACATACGGAGATTACGAGACAAACAACAGTGACGTCAACCGTCCGAATAGGAAGCGGTGTGGAACGGAGCGCGGAAGCGATCGGAATGTGGGATCGGATCGAGCACTCTTCGGCCTTCTGTACGGAATCATCTTGAACGAGACATGGTTAGGGCTTAGGGTAGGGCTATAATAATCACGTGTGTACAGATTACTGCGCTAAACCTAAAGTGGTGCTAGTTACAAGCACGTGACTTTTCGGACCAACGTAACACCGGCAGCGCGCGCCGCGAATGTAAGTCGTTGATTCCGCGACATATCATTCAAAAAGGGCAACCGCGAATAAGGGAGCTACCGTCGACGGGCACGATTTCTAGCTACCCCAAGACCCCATAGCTCCTTCCCAAATGGCTCCTCGGAGTAAGAGGGCAGCTGCACAGGCAGCTGCTCAATCAATGCGTATGTCTTTACTACACCAATATTTTTTTTCATCCAGCCCCCCGCGACGGCTTAATTCAGCTTACCTACAATCAAGCTATAAGACAGCCACTTACACATTGAAATGTCAGGAACCGCACCACCAAGCTTGCCCGATGCCTCCGATGATGAAATGGTCGATGCGCCGCCATCTAGAGATCCCAGTGTGGATGTTCAAACAGCTGACAACCAAGACGACGATCCTGATGTCGAACCAGAAGAAGAGCCAGAACCCGAGCAACAAAACGTACAGGAAGATGACCAGGAACAGGCGCAAGACCAAGAACAACAACAACAAGAGCAGACAGGCGCAGATGAAACTGGTGTTGAAGCACAAGCAGAGACCGACGCCGAGCCTAAAGCCGAAGGCGCATCAAGCCCAGCAGCGCCGGAACCAGATACTCCCTCAAAATTCAGTGGTACTCCTCGTGGAGGTGGGGGACTAGCTGGATATCCTCGCAAGCGCCGCCCTGGCCGGCCACCCAAGAACCCCCGACCGGAATTGGACGATGGAACAGAGCAGAAGATTGTTGTCTCAACTCCAGTGAAAAGAAGACGGGGTCGGCCTGCTGCCAGCGGGGGCAGATGGGGCCGTAGAGGTGGAAATCCTCATGTTACACAGGTGGCTGTCGACAAGGAAGGCACGATGATGGATGTTGTGAACGACGAGGTCGCTCTACCAGATATTGAAGAAGGCGAAAAGAAGGTGGACAAAATGGGTCACTTGTTGGAAGGAAGAGAATATCGAGTGCGCACATTTACCATTCTCAACCGGGGAGAGAGGCTGTACATGTTGTCAACGGAACCGGCGCGGTGTATCGGATTCAGAGATTCGTACCTGTTCTTCCAGAAGCACAAAATGCTGTATAAGATTATCATTGACGATGACGCTAAACGTGACTTGATCGAGCGAGACATCATCCCCCACTCCTACAAAGGAAGGGCTATTGGTGTGGTGACGGCGAGGTCCGTTTTCCGAGAATTCGGTGCGAAAATCGTTATAGGTGGACGCAAGGTCATCGATGATTATGATGAGAAAGCTGCACTAGAACGTGGAGATACCGAGGGCGAACTAGCCGTTCCTGAAGACAGACTGCCGCCTGCCGGAGAGGAGTACAACAGGAATCAATATGTTGCGTGGCACGGCGCAAGTGCAGTTTATCACACTGGTGCACCGTCTGTGCCGTTACCTGTTGGAAAGGCTGTTGATCAAAAGAAGCGCAAGGTGACAGTGACTGGGGATAACTGGATGATTGAACATGCCAGAGAGACTAGGTATGGGACTTTCCAAATGGATATCGTAAAGGTTTGCTAACATTGTTTTAGTCGGTTCAACTCGGTTCTTGCAAACGTACGACGGGAGAATCTGGAGGGTGTATACGATGTTCACACTAACTACGTACAATACCCAAAGATCATGCAACCAACGCATGCACGATGGGAAGTAGTTCCTCCGTCCGAGGACTCAAAATCTTCCAACCAGCTCGTCGAGAACATGTCCTCCTTACAGATCATGAGTGGAAACACACCGAAAGCTGATGAGGATGATGAGGCTGTCAACGACGAAAACGGCGAGTCGGGCGAAAACCAACTTTCACAGGCTACTCCGGCAGTTGCCAGTATGATGCCTCCAGTACCTTCCATATTCACACGACGCTTTGCTATTACAGATATACATTACGAAACGCCCGAAACCAGCACTCTTGGACGCCCAGGTCCAGACGGCGATGTTCAGGACATTGGCTCAAACGGAATCATCAGCATGGCCAACCCTCAACATCCGGAGTTTGTCAGTGCAGAGATACTTGCTGAGCTTCCACCGGAATGCAAGGAAGCATTGATGGAAGCAGCGATGAAAGAGTATGAATGGAAATCGAAATGGCAGACGGAATCGACGGACGCAGCCAGAGGTCATATCCTCCAGAGCTATAATTGGCATCCTTGATTTTCTTTTTCTTTTCTCTTATGTATTATTCAAACCTGTCCCGGCGCAATCATGGATTCCTATATCAAGATGGACATGCGTTGGGAGTTTCTTTTTTGATTTGGGCGGGGGGTGGGGGTTTTAGAGCAACATGCTTATTTGAGCTGGTCTGGTTATTTTGATATCATACGAATAATATTAGGAATGTTCAACAGTCACTATAAAATGAAATATCCATCCGGTTATCGCACCCAAGGCATCCGTACATGTATGTATCTTCACAGCTATATTACTCTTTCTGCAACTAAAGTATGAAATGACTCATTTAGGCAGGTACATACATGGACGAAAGGAATGACTCATACCCATTACTGTGCAATTGAATAGCTTTGATAGCATTAGTTGCTTCGAATTCGTTAGTGAGGAGTATGTACATGAGTAGTGAGGGGTACATCGGCCATCGTCGGGTATTACAGTCTTGCATAAAAGTCACCATGATTTTTGACTTAGGTGTCATTTGTGTTGCATGTTTACAGTGGACATTAATGGAAATTTCTGAAAACCTCAAAGCGTCGGGTTACATCAATATATCAATTTATCGAGTGAGGACACTTTGTCGAAGTTTTTCATGTTCCGTTTTAGGAGTTGGCCCTAAGTACAGTAAGTATAGCTTCAATATTTACCAAGCCCCGCCGTCCGGTCAAGCTGTATATATTAAGCCATCGACGTATCCATCGAAAAAGAAAAGCAGCGATTTGACTGATGACCTAGATTGGACAGAGCGGGGGAGGCAATTTTGTAGTCAATTTCTAGAGAAGTGACATGCATACTCCAAATACGACCATACGATACGTATGTATTCCGGAACAAATACGAGTGTCTGGACTCTTCTTTGTACATAGAAGGCAACAAGTATGCCTGCCATCTTGTAGTGTAGTCCAATTGGAACAACGATATACCAAACACAGAGAGGAGTACTCCGTACATGATTAATATTTCGCCTCTTGGGGGAGAAAAAATACAGAAAAATGAGATCATCACCAAATCAGAATCGGAGGCTTTGATCGAGACATTCAGCAGCAACGTCATTCCGCGATGTGACGGACGGAGTACGGAGTACGGAGTTCCTGGATCGAATGCATGTCTCTATTGGATAGTAATATGGGCCATGAGTCGGGACTTGAGCAAATCATGCCTTTTGATGGAATATCTGCGATGTGTGATTAATGATGTAGAATATAAAGCAAAGCGGCCCAACAAATTTAAGACGTCGGATTGAAGACTCAAATCAAAGAAGAAAAAATGGTCGTGGATTCGTCCTACCCGTCACGGCCAAGTGTGTTCGAAAGAGACGTCACAGCCAATGAACGTGGCGAAGTCTGGACTGTCTGTGTAATTGGCTTACAGAAAACACATACGAAAAATACAGAATTTCCTCGTGGCAAACCCGGAAGCCTAAGAGGTGGAGTATGCTTCGCCAGCCTCCAGCCAGACGCTATGAATAGGTCGACAGACCGGTATGGTATGGTCCTGGTATTGTATTTTTCCTTTTCTACGTGTTACGTATTGAAGATCCCTCTGTTGTATTATTGCGTCGACTTGGAGACTTGGAGCTCATGTGTCATTTGATTTTTCTAGTCGTTGATAGGTCTCTCAGTCATGGACAGTCGGTTGGACTGATCACTGCAATCAATTTTGGGGCAAAGTCTGGAGTTTGTAGAAGAAGAGTCATAGCCGAATCCAAGCCACTAGCAGCGTCACCTGCCATTTGGCACCCGCCATCCATATCCATATCCATGCGTCGCTAGTACAGCGACTTTGCTTGATGCTGGCAACTCAATGGCATCAAATCAGAATCATGTGTTCAGTCAATGTGCCCACTCGTATTATGTACGTTGATATCGCTCGATTGCTGTGCAACGCTCCTACGCCTGGCTAGTGACGGTGCCTAGGCGACCGTCAATAATATTCAATACTCGATCGGTCTCAGTGATCCATCATCCGAGACAGGGTGACTGCGTCAGAAGGCAATCCAATTCTTTGTATCCATATGGGATGAAATCAATGGGGCACCTGACTCACTCCGCCGTAGGCTGTAGCTAAGCCTGCGCACTGCTCGTAGGACGTCCTAAGAGAAGGACAAAAATAAAACAAACCAAATGGGACGACTGGGGCGCTTCTGAGTAAAGTATCCTTACAAATCACAACACGTAGGAGCTGCTTAAGGCACGAAACGGTGTTTCAGGCTTTCATCCGAATCCCTTGAGACTAGTGTATCGTACGAAATACTGTTGTGCTGTACCGTAATGTACCGCCGGCACTTTCCGCCGTTACTTTCGTTCCTCTTCTGGCGTCCGGCCGTAGCCCAATGACTAATTACCGTAACTAAGTTACAGAGTACATACGTAGTCACACGGGTTACTTGCACAGCGTGTATGTATCGCCGTTACCTCGGATACCACAGAGACTGCCTAGTGCCGCTGCCACTGGGTGCCCTCGCAGGTAACAAGCTCGTAATTACAGGGACTGGCCAGCTCTAACCGCGCCCACACACACCACGCCGTGTGCTTGCCCCTTCCCCTTCTGAGACTCTCTCGCTCGACTGCCGACTCCCGCTCAAACAAATTAATTTCCTCCTCTCGCTCATTCTCTCTTGCTCCTACCTCACCTCACCTCATTCTACCTCACCACCCATCCTTCTTGTGTTTCTCCATTCTCGATCCAAAAGTCTCTGAAAGCCCTTCGAATATCCTCAATTTATCTATTTTTTGACGAGCTTTTCATTAAGTGTCGTTGACCAAAAAAAAATTATACTTGGTGGTTATCTTTTATCCTTCTACCAAATTTTCGTCGCGGTTATTTTTGACTAAAGATCACACTCCAAAAAAGAGAAACAAGCACTTGTGTCGTGCTTTTTTCTCTATCTTTGCTATTGTGATTGATTACTACTCCGTTATTCGTTTTCTGTCCCCGTTAGTTGCGCGCCCTACCTACGAATTTACGCTCAACGTTCAATCTATCACTCTTTACGCGTCCAAGTCAATCGGCGTCTTCGTCAACAAGACAAGGATATAGGAAAAGATCAACGGGATTCGACAATCACCAATACTAAAACGAACTCTTCGTTCTGAACTGCTTATTTCACGTTTTCGATCTTCAGAACTCCGCTCGTCGACAAGCAGATTGATCACGTCACAACTTCCTACCCATGAGAAGCTACTAGAACACCGTCTGTTTTTCTTTCAAAAGAAGAGCGGCCGCTCGTTGAGCAGCGCTCCCGGGTTCGGGCAGTGGCGGTAGTGTAGACGGTTGGTATCCCTCCAAAAGTTCGATACGAGAAAGACAAGCAATCTCGTTTTCGTCTTGCTGATATCTTTTTCGAGGCCATAGCTCGTCTGCTCTCCGTCGCAACCAATCCTCCTTTTTCTTCAGTCATGCCATCTTTCTACAACCCTGGCCTCCTTGGCCTGCCACCTACTCCGCCTCATCTTCATGGAAACGGCAAAATGGAACTAGACCCTCCATTCTTCGTTACTGGTCATACTTCCTTTCCTCCACGATATCCCCAAACTGGCTGTGAATTCATCGAACAGTACTCCCAGGCAACCTCTTTTGTCAAGTCGGCACCAGCCAATTCTCAACAAACCACGATGTCTATTCGAGGCGGTCGCGACTATGCAGCAGCTCTTCACCAGCAACAGCAACAGCAGCATCAGCACAGCCTAGCTCAGTCGCAATTGGGAGGTCCCCAGTCTCTGTATGGAGTGGTGTCGAACAACGTTCCAACTTTGCCCCCCATTCGATCGAACTTGCACATGCCAGCCAGTTCTGAATCCGCAATTCCGCCCCAGTACCGTCATCACGATGCCCACATCCCGGCGGAAACCCGTATCAAGGAGGAAAAGCCTACTGGTGGAGTTGCCGCTCACCTCGATTACGAGATGGATCAGATGTCCGATTTCGTTGCCGAAACGGCCCAGGGAATGTATGCATTGTACAGCTCCGGAATCAATCTAGATGATATTGACATGCTTGGAAGCGTCTATCCAGGACAGACAATTGTMCCCCCGCCATTCCGGAAATACGTACACCAAATTCTTTCCTCGACGCGTCTCCCTAGTTCGACTATATTGCTTGGCCTCTTCTATTTGGCCACCCGGATGCGTATGCTCTCTGCCAAGGGCGTTTATGCTACTGGTACTGGACAGGTCTACAGAATGTTAACCACAGCTCTGCTGCTGGGCAGTAAGTTCTTGGACGACAACACTTTCCAGAACCGTTCATGGGCCGAGGTCAGCAACATCTCGGTATCTGAGCTCAACACCATGGAACTGGATTGGCTGTTCGCTTTCGAGTGGAAGATCCATGAGCGTATTCACAACAAGAAGGACGGGTTTGGTATTTGGTTGGCCCGTTGGGAAACTTACAAGACGACTATGGCCTCACAAAACAAAGTTCGTCAAAAGTTATCCCCGATTGACACAAACATCACGAGGCAACTCACCATTCCTAAGCCTCTCATGTCCCCCGACGGTCCGATCCCCCCGCAATATCAACGAACCACTGGGTACGAGAACACATGGTTGAATCCTACTGCCTGTGAATATTCTCCTCCTTCCGCTCCACACAGTGGCCCTAACACGCCTGACTACTACAATGGAGGAGCGTGGATGTATTCGAATCCTCCACCTCCATACACGCGTACATGGGCTTCACAAACGGAGTATCCTTCTTTTCCCCACCCTCCTCGTTCACAACCACCGTCGTACCATCATACACCAGTGTACACTGCGCCTATGAATCACTCCGTCTGGACTGGTCATGGCTCTTCCTGTGGCTGCAGTTACTGCTTGAAGCATCATGAACATTATTTTAGCGGTCACACTTTTTCAACCCTTCAACCTATGGTTGCTGGATGAACTGCATATCAAGCGTCAACGACGTTCCAAAAATTCTTGAACATTTTCTTCCTCGTTACTGATTTATCGATTTGGTTTATTTTCTGTTCACTTTGATGATTTCAACCTTCTGACGACGATTCTATCGACTGCGTCAATTTTAACTGATCTTTGAGCCATGTCTCTAAAAGTGCTTGGGGTTTATTTGTTACGATTCTGTTTCCTTCGCTCGCTACAGCCAACTCGTCGCGTCAAGCAACGTCATCTCGGCTTTTCATTGTTTCAATCATATGCTCTTTTGAGCCTTTCATGCGCCCCTCATTCGATTCGAAGTCGTCCGAGCGCCAAAAGTTTCGCCAAAAGATCTTCACGGCTTACGATATTTTTCTTCTTCCTACTAGTACCCCCTTTGATGGATTGGTTTGCGTTTTACCCCTGAATCTGTTGCATGTTGATTGGCGAATACTACCCATAGACCTTGTTATGTTTGTTTTCTCTTCTGATTGATTTATACTTCAGAACGAGGCGTTTGTAATCTCATTCTTCGATTTGATTTGCGACTCTAATCTCCTACACAAAGCGATTTTGTCTTTGATTTATCATGTGAGAGTCTATGTTCTTCCTTCTGACTTTTGTTTTGAATGTTTTCATCAACTCATCAGAAGAAATACCTTGCAAAAAAAAGGCATTGATCATGTTTTATTCTCTTCTCGATCCCTGCAACCATTTTGGGATTCAGCAAAATGGAAAAAAAAAAGTCTTCCGATGGGAGGCACCCAAGCGAAAGGGACTTTATCTTCATTTCTTCAAGTTTTGAAACAAACATATTTAGCATGCTTGATTCTGTCAGCGTTGCAAACCAACATAAAGCGATTTCATTTTCCTTCGCGATGACTTTGTCTTCTTTCCTTATTTCCTTGGTAGAGAAAGGACTAGGGTTTTTTACATCTACGGATGTTTTGAATTACGCACATACGGAGCCTACCATGCACGATAAAATTTGTTGGCAGGCTGTATGTACATCTCTTATGAAACTGTATAAGACCACATGAAGCTGGACTAAAAAAAAAGAATATAATATTGTCTGTACACAACAAACCTTTGAATGATCTTGCTTCGTAGTCAATATGCGGCGTCGTGGTATCATAAATTTCCCCTCTAACCATCTATGTAGTTGCTATAGTTCATACTCAGTATACACTCCCAGAAACACTCTCCTCTTCTCTTCTAAACTGCTCAATCTCAGTGTCTGGTATACTTTCTACAGTATCTGCATTTCCGTTGCCGTCGTTTTCATTGTCGTCATTATCATCGTTATCGTCATCGGCCATGTCACCTAATGCATTCGCCTTGCGTTGATAAGCAGTAGTACTCGGTTTATTCTGATGCTGATGATTGTGATGACTCGTATGATTCTGATAAATGGCCTTTGTAGATCGTCGGGATCTTCGTGATGCCGTGCCAGCCCCTTCGTCGTCGCCGTCGTCTTCGGCGTCTTGTACAGAGTGGTAGGATGTAGAGTATTGGAGGTTAGTGGTGCTGTTGCTGCTGGTGAGCGCAGCGAGTGATTCGCTTTTCTCGGGGAACAGGCCGTCTGATTCAGAGTCTGATATTTCGACGCTGTTCACGCCGCTGGTTGAGCCCCCTCCGTCGCGGCCCGCGAGTTGCAGAAGATGGATGTTTGGGAGGGTTTGAGCTGATGGTCCTCCTTGTGTTGATATGTCTTTGGGGGCGACGTTGTCCCTTACTCTAAGTATTTCGTGTTCACCAGGTTCGCGAGGGTTGACGACACCGCCTAGAGCAATGTATGATGGAGTCTGGTTGGGTGAAGACACGATATCATCAGGATTCTGAGGCTCGATTGTAAGATGAAATTTTGACTTGTCGATGTGAGTCAGCGTCTTCCTATCTTTCAGAGATGGCATTCGTTTGAATGTCTTCTTGCGATCTGTAGAAGGACCGCGCTTTCTTCCATTTGCGTCTGTCGTCTCGCCTCCATCGTCATCCCGAAAAACATCAACCTCATCGCGCCGTGTTGGGCGCCAAGTTGACGATACCGCCTCACCATGCGTACAACCATTAGGACACCCACCCCATTTACGACGTACGGGTACTTCGGCTTCCGGTGACTGTACCTGGCTACCTTTCGATACAGCGGATTCCTCACGTTTGCGCTCTTCTTCCTTCTCCTGCCGGAGAGCAGACCATGTTCGCAATTTGTTCTGCAAGATGAATTTACCATTATCTGGGTTCTTTTCCATGATCACGAATTCGCAATGATTGATGTTTCGTAGATCCTCAAAGTACTCCACGCTGAAATGATACCACTTCATCAGGAACACCCGCGTCATGAGCCCGTGAGTCACCAAAACGCATACACTGGCGAAAGAGTCTTCGCCAAAAAGCCGCCACAGAGACTCGTTGAATCCGCTCACTCGATCGTAGGCGTCTGCTGCGGATTCGCCGTTGGGAATTCGGTAGAAGAAATGCCCATAGTCTGCTCTTTCCTGCCACATGCGCGACATCTCGGCCGAGCATGGCTGAAAGTTCCCAAAATCCTGTTCGCGAAGACGTGGCTCCTCATACACTTTGATTGTATGTCGTGGGAAGGGCGAGGGAGACGGATCGTCCGATGTCAGCGACTCTAGTATCCCCTCTGTTGTCTCGCGCGTTCTGCGGTACGGCGATGTGAAGAAATGTAGCGTGTCATCCGGGCGTAGTAATTCCCGTAGTCTACGTCCTGCCTCGAGCGCTTGCTTATGGCCTTCAGGTGTCAATTTGACTCGGTGGTCTGGTACCGACTGGTGGATTTCGCGGTTCTTGTTTCCTTCAGATTGCGCATGGCGAATCAAGATGATCATCTAGCGTGGGAAGTATGTCAGAAAATACCCCGCACAGTAGTATACCAGTACTCACCCGCGGCTTTCCCATGTTGAAGGCTGGAATCGTCTGTCGTTTGACTAAATCAACTCTAGATGTGCCAATAGCGGGGAAGAAGTGCGCAGTGTATGTACACCGTGTGTTTGATTATATGGCAAAGATACTGGGGGAAAATATGCATTAGTAGTGAATAAAAGTTCAACCGGAAATCAAAAGAGGCAAATTCTCTCTCGTGCCTTGGTGGTTCAATGCGAAACATGCAATGATTCAAAGATCGGATGGAGCAAATGCGGATAGAGTGATTGGCTCCACAGGCGGAAGGCACGAAACAGCCAACTCTCTTCTCTACATCCCGACAACTACTTTGACCTAAGCACTTTGTTGTGCTGAGGGCTGATTAGACTGTCGATACCACCATGACTGACGCTATATTGGAGCTACTCGATCCGCATCTCAACAGCAACAACAATGCTTCGTCACCGTCAACATCCCGCCCGCTACGAGCATCATCAACAGATGCGACGACAACCACCAAATATCTCAACCGCCTGACGAGTTTATCACTTGAACAAATACGAAATAGCGAGCCTCAATCCATATCTCAATCTGCGCACTCTACTCTCCTATCCCTCCAAGCATTGTCTAATCGCTCCCACAAAGCTCTAATATCGTCATCAGACCACCTTTCGACTCTACGAAATCTGATACCATCCTTAGGCCAGGATGTCAAGGCTTTACAGGAGAGGATACCGATCCTCGACTCAGAAGCTGTACGCTTCTCGACTACGTATAGCAAATCGAGCGATAACCCGAACCTAGACAGAAGAAAAAAAGCAATGCAGGTATCGCGAAATGTCGACCGAATATCAGATGTCCTTGAGCTTCCAGCCCTCCTCTCGACCGCCGTTTCTACCTCATCAGCGAATGCCGGACCTAATGCAGGAAGTGCAGCATCGGGAAACTACTCGACAGCTCTCGACTTATACTCTCACATAAAACGACTACAAACCCTCTACCCAGACTCTCCGCTTATAAAGGACATTATATTGCAAGCTGAAGATGCGATGAAGACCATGACCACGAATCTTATAGCCGGGCTAAGAACACAAAACATTCGACTCGCGGCCGCGATGAGGACGATTGGATGGCTCCGACGTGTTGCGCCGGAACTGGAAGACCCGCGAAGAGGTCACGAAACCGGCACAGGATCAGGCGAAGGATCACTGGGAGCACTCTTCCTCGTATGTAGGCTGGCAAATCTAGTTTCGACTTTGGAAGCCCTTGATCCTCTCAGGGAGCTGGCAGACCAAGAAACCCAGCGCAGGGGTGAAGCGGCGGCAGGCGAGCGAGCAGCATCGTCTAAATGGTCTGGAGGCCAACAGACGGAGCGGTATTTGAAGCGATATATTGAAATCTATCGAGAACAGAGCTTTGCAATTGTCTCACTATATAAAAACATATTCACGCCGGAACCAGTTGAGAACGGCTCGAAGCCGATTTCTGTTCCCGGGCTGGACCTCAAATCACTCAACTTGAAAACACAACCACCCGCAAAGCCAACCAAAAAAGTCGATCCTCTTCAAGCACTTCCGCCTGCAGTTGCGACATTCCCGTTATATCTAGTCCGGCTCCTTACGGACACTCTTCGCACCTACCTCCCAAATGTAAGAGACAAGAGCTCACGAGAAAGTCTTTTGAGTCAGGTCCTGTACTGTGCCGCCAGTCTTGGGCGATTGGGTGGGGACTTTAGCATGATCCTTACGGAGCTAGAGGATGAAGAAGTCGAGGACGAGACAATTGTCCCTGAATGGGAGGAAGTGATGCGCAAACATCGGGCGTTGGCAGGGAGACTCGAGCAACTTACCAGCGGTCAAGCTGCTGGGGGTGCTACCAAGAGTATCTCCCGAGTGACCTCCCCAGTACATTGAGTCTTATATACACGATGAGATGACGATAATGAGCAGTAGACATAATCAGAGCACATATGTTGGCATGAATATCCTGTACTCTTTACTAGGTATATCGAAGACTGCCGTATGCCAGTACCCATTCTTAGGACAGGAAGTACCAGAAGTAGAGTCACAAGCATAAATAGGTGGGTTTCCATGCTAGAGATACCCGAGAGATAGATACTTAGATAGAAGTGGGGGCAGGCCCGCTTCGTACCCGTCGGTCTCGCCCCGGAGTCACTGGCCGGTGTCACTTGCTGACTCTCTCTCTCTCTTTCTCTTCCTCAACTCCGCCCTCAGCAGGACGCTGGACAAGCGCTCTTTGTTTCATGAGACACTTATACTTAATGAATACTTTCATATTATACTGTATCTTTATTCAAGGCTCTATCGTTTGTATGGTCGGTGCACTGATCTCAATACCTCTATTATATTAATACCATGCATTGGTCATTTCCTCGGACACTCGATCAGCCCTGAATATATGCACACCACGGTTTGTGCAGACTAGAACTTACCGTATCTGACTGCGGCAGTTGGCCAGTCGTTGATATAGAAGTTGATCTCAGGGGTCAAGAGGAAGGGGAGACTTCAACGCTTTACAATACATCTCAGCCCATAACTCCGAACTCACTCAAAGCCCGATCCCATGGCCCTCTCTGCGTCGGCGCCGCCAGCCGGCATGATGATCGATCCCACGAAGCAAGGCGATTACCCGATCCTTCTCGGGGACCAACTGGCGAAAAAGAACGGAGGACATGCCTCCACATTCATAAACATCACATATAACCACAAGAGCAAGTCGGCAACGGCGAATCAACGGACGAAAATCACTCGATCTCCTACTTCACAAGATATATACAACCTCACGATCACGGACAAGGCTGGGAATGCTGAGCAGACATCGCTCGAGTACAAATATAAAGGCAGCATAGATCCGTCCATACCGGTTCAGGGCTCTGAAGCAAGGAATCTTGTTCTAGTCTTTGATCCGAGCCGGAAAGCGTTTATTCTAGAGTCTGTGAGCACAAGCTTAAACTTCAATTTGCGCGCTGCACCGGGAAAAAATAAAGACGTGATTGAGCAATATGAGCAGTTACATACTCTGGGCGACGATGGAGATCATGCGCCCCGGGACGAGAGCGATGATGAGAAGCCAGAAGATGCTGACCAGGATAACCCTTACGATTTCAGGCATTTCCTCAAGAGGCCTGAATTGGAAAAGGCCAAGTCGACGCTGTCGACGACCACGACACCAGACCCTCATGGGGCTATCAGCACAGCCAATACGCCTGCAATGCAACCAACAAAGGTAGAGGTTAAAAAGATGGCACCTAGGCCCAAACAGCAGACGAATCCTTTGCGGCAACCGAGACGAGCACCAAAAGCTAAGCCAACCAGTGTATCTTCTACAACGAAGGGGAAAGCACAGCCCAAGTCGGCGCCGCGTGTCGATCCTGAGGATGATATTGCCATCTCTGAGGCAGAGCAGTCTGAGAAGGAAGAGGATGACTATCAACATCCAAAGTCTAGTCAGGCTGTACCTTCACCAAGTTCTAATATAATCGTCGACGGAGATCTCATCATCGATATGGGCTCTCCACCCACACGGCCCGCATTCAAGGTCGATCCCACTCACTTCTCATCCAGTGACCAATCCGCACACGGTACGGATGAGGAGGGGAATGAGGAGGACGATGAAGAAATTGAAGATTTTCGTCTACCTTCTCCTGCCAGACATGATGCGAGAGTTGCAACGTCCGCCGCTGCAGCGGAACCAGAAGTCGCCGACGAGGATGAAGATGAGGATGAAGATGCTCTGGCAGCAGAAATGGAAGCGGCGTTTGAAGAGGAGGCATCGAGGACACAGAGCCTGCAGCAGACTCAACGATATGTTCCGAGCGATGACGAGAGTGAAGTTAGTGAGGAAGAGTGATCTGGCATCACTCCCTTCTATGTGTACGAGAACATATTGCTGTTTCAAACAGTATGTTTGGAGATTTGAGATATCTGACAAACTATTTGATGTCATCCACGGAAGACCACTGAGGAGTCTTGGGTTGCTTTCACCATTTTGTTCTTATTTTGTATTCAGATACCACATATATGAATCGGGCACATCTAGCAAATGCTATATACTTAGTTTCACTTTTAATACGCATAATCGTATCAATAGTGTTTGTTAGTGATGCGTAGTGAGCGTATTTAGGCAATGGAGTCATTGGGCGGGCGGTAACAGCCGGCAGAAAACCGCCGCGGACATTGATTGGATTCCACGCCCTTCAACCTCCAACCGATACTTTTACCATATCATCTATAACATATTTGTCTCGTCTTCTTTACTGCATTAAACTCTTCCCTGCTTGGCAGCACGAAGCTGGGCGCGTCTCGCCATGTTTAATATATTCTCTGATATGTCTTAGTAGCACTGAGAAGCTGAAAGGTATTGGAGGAAACTGTCATTGACCTCACGTTCGGCAGCAGCTGGCAAAGGAAGCCATCAATACTGCCATACTCCCCTTAAGTTGAAGGATTTACGATACAGTCGATAGACTATACTCCATGGAATCTACGTCTCAACATCCTCCGCGACGACCGGTGCCGGCGCCGTCGAATAACGTCATCGTCGAATCGCAAAAGCAATGGTACTTCACCGATGAAGAGCTTACCAGAACACCGTCACTGCTCGACGGTATGAGTCTAGAGATGGAGCACATGCAGCGCAGCAAGGGCGTCAACTTCATCGTCCAAGTGGGGATTATGCTGAAGCTTCCACAGCTCACACTGACAACGGCCGCTGTTTTCCTACATCGATTCTTCGTGCGACACAGTATGGTTGATATTCCCCGAAGACCTGGTCTACATCCATATTCTGTCGCGGCGGGGKGTCTATTTCTAGCCAGCAAGGTGGATGAGAATTGTCGCAAGATAAAGGAATTGGTGATCGCCTGCTGTCGCGTCGCGCAAAAGAACAACAACCTCGAAATCGACGAACAGAACAAGGAATTCTGGAGATGGAAGGATACGTTACTTGCATACGAGGATATGTGTCTGGAAGCGCTATGTTTCGACTTGCAGTTGGAACAACCGCACAAAATCTGCTATGAATTTCTGTGCTATTTCGGCAAAAATGACCACAAAGGTTTGCGCAATGCGGCTTGGGCGTTTCTCAATGACTCGAACTATACTGTTCTCTGTCTGCAATTCTATCCGCGAACGATCGCTGCAGCTGCCCTCTGGGCTGGCGCCAGATTATGTGATGTCGCATTCGAAGATGACGAAGAAGGCCGTCCGTGGTGGGTACAGATCGATGTCAACCTCTCCGAAGTCCGACGCGCCGTTAGTCGCATGGTTCAGCTCTATGAACGGAACATAACTGTTCACCGACAGGCTCATGAGTACCCAACTATGCCGACGGATGGTGATAATGGTCAGGAGATGACGCGCATCGTCAACCCCAATCCTCACAACGTGACGGAGTCATTATCGGCAGGAGAATCGAATGGCCGCAAACGATCGAGAGAACCTGAAGAGGGAGGCCGCCCGTCTCCAGCGAGAAATCTGTACCCCACTGAAAGCAATAACCATACTCAAGAGCCATCGCCGAAACGCCAACGCTTAACTCCTGATCCGACTAGGACGTCGATCAAGTCAGAGAGCCCGCGCAGCCTTGCGAATGGACATCATCAGTCATCTCGAGCTTCTTCGCGCATTCCTTCTGCAGCCATGGACGATACACATCGACGGCATCCTCTTCCCCCGCCACCTCCGCCACCGGATGATGCGGTCCAACAACGGATAGACGAGATTGTGCAGCAGGGAATGTCACGGGGTGATAAGGGTGGGCCTAGTGCAGGTCGCAATGATACTTATTATGGTCGCCATCGCGAGTGGGATAGAGATCGTGAAAGAGATAGAGATAGAGATAGGGACAGAGACCGAGATAGATACAGAGACCTCGACAGATACATGGACCGCGACCGAGATCGAGACCGTGAGCGAAGCCGTGATCGCGACCGCGACTGGCGCAGATCAAACAGTTACGAAGCAGACTACAGAGAGCGCAACAGCCGAAGCAGAGACTACCGCGACGAAAGAAACCGAAACCCCAACAACAAAGACAGACTACCACAACGCGAAAGAAGACGCTCATCAACGACCAATGAATCTTTACCACAGCGTCCACCACCCCCGGCATCAACAACATCATCACAACGACCATCAGAGGAAAGGAGGAGAGGCGAACCGAACGAGGAAGGCGAGATATCGGAGGAAGGTGAGCTCGTTACAAACAATCACAACCATGCTCACAACGAGCGAAGTCACAAACCCGACGAGAACATGGGCAACGGCGATGACGATGGCGGTGGTGGCAGCGAGGAGGGGGAGCTCTGATTGCGATAATCTTGGATACATTCATACTTTACAAACATATTCTTAGTTTTTAATTTCATCTAGAGAATAATCATACCCATTCCAAAGGCCCGTTACATTCTAATTTCTACTAGGAAAAAAAGAGAAAACTTGTTGGTGTTGCTTCGCTTCGCTTTTCATTCACTCTCTTGCTCTTTCTCGCCTTCTCTTTCTTCTCCGATTCCACTTTTGTTTATTTGAATCGTACATGTTTTGAACGCCAAAGTAAGAAATCTTGAGGAGAAAATTCCTGGCCTGTAAACAAACCATAAGGTATAACATAATTATGAAAACATGTACAGATAGTAAGAGAAGAGAAGATGAAAAAAAACCCTAAACACCAAAGGCAGGTCAACCAAGCCGAACCTACCAAACCAGTACACAAACAAAAAGACAAAACCGTGCTTGAGTATCATGCAAATTGTTGGAAACCAAAAATAAACAACGAGGTATCAATCAGAACTCTTTATGGCAAAGAGGGGAGAGGGATGGTATCAATGAGGTGAGAAGATATCATTAAAAGTCGCCAAACATTGCATCCAGCTCGTCGACCTCTACGGTCTCCGGGCTGCGAAGATCGGCCCAGGAATCTATGACCATTTCAAAGTCAAAGGTTTGAGAGTGTTTGAGATCCATGACCGACTTGGTCGGGAAGCCGGTCTCGACCACGTCAAATGAGCGCTTTAGGGATGGTTCTGTAGTGGTGATGGTGGTGATCGGACGGGCGGGGTCGGATGTATAAGCGCCACTGGCGCTGTCTAGTGCAGGAGGGACATCCGCAAGCTCAGCTTCGGATAGTGCAGTCGTGCCAGACGACAATGAAGAAGCAACCGAAGTGAGCGATGGAGACGGCGAGGTACCGAACAAAGTGGCGACGGCGGCGTCGTCAGGATCTTGTTCCTGATCGCGAGAGCCACCATGCGAAAAGTAATCTTCGTATTGATTTTGTTCGCTGATTGACGCGGTGAGAAGATCCTCATCCATAGGCGAACCGGGAAATCTGACAACCTGGGCCTCTTGCGACTCATCGACAGGGATGCTCAAGGCAGTCAGACTACTCTGTCGGCTGGCCTTCTCTTCTGATGCTCGTTCGCGCAAAGAGCTGGCGGTTTGAGTGAACTCCCGCTCGTCACCTTCCAGTGGCGGCGAGGCGGCTCGATGATTATGCGACAGGCGATGGCTGTTGTTATGATTTGCATGAGCACCAGAAGTGTGGCGCGCATTAAAGGTATCATGCTCCTCGAACTCAGGAGAAGACAAGTCGATCTCCGGACTAGGACTGAGTCGCGACCGCTCGCGCGCCATCGCATCATCCTCGTCTTGATCGACGCTTCCACTCGAGAGGCTCGGAGTCAATCGTTTCTCATCCATCGCGACCATGTCTTCCAGGTTTTCAGGTAAAGGCTGGTGCGGAGTGTTCGTAAGATAATAAAACACCTTTCGAGGATGCACATTGATGAGCTCTTTACCGATAGGGCATGGCGACAGAGCAGTCCATGAACGCTTCATATAGGTGCTGAGTCGAGAGGAAAGTAACGCAGCAGGGTTTGCGGAACTATGGGATGTTAGTAAATATTGCGTGAAGACACAAGTATTCAGACTTACTTGGCGACAGTGTCGTTGACTTTGACTAGGACGGCAGCCAGCTCGCGCACTAAATGAGGCTTGTTCCCTGTCTTCTCCAATTGCTCAATGGCGGCGACGACGACATCGTCGTTGATGCCTTCGGTGTCGATTTTCATGGCGACATCGACGGCATCGCCGGGTGAGGGTGGCGGAGTATGTTCATAAGCGCCTCTGCTGTTCCTTATGCGACCAGTGGCGATCTTCTGCGACTTGTCGGCGTCGACGGCATCATGCGACCTCTTGACTTTCTTGGAAGGATGGGTCAGTTCGTCCAGTGTCGTCGAGCCCGACGTGGAACTCTTTGAAGCCGAAGGAGACCTATGCGACCGAGAAGCGTTAGGCAAGTGAATGCCTAACGAAGGGAGCGACAACGACTTTCGACGTGTGTTGTAGGGCATTCTGAGAATGGTGTCGGGGGGTAAGGGGGGAAGGGTCGGAACTTGCGCGAAAAATAAAAATAACGGGTGTATAGCGAACGAAGGAAAGGGTTGATTAATTACAAAAACAATACCAAGGATAGAAGATGAAATGGATAGTAGTAATAAAATAGTAGCAATAATAAAACAAGAGTAATAATGACTATAATGATCGAAGGGGGGATGATGGGGGTGATGAGTGATGATACAATGATACAAAAGGCATGCAAGCTGAAGAGGATAGAGGGAAGATGGATGAAGGAAGAGATCGAAGGGCGGAACAAATCGGCAGACGGTGTTTGGTGTGTCTGATGGAGGGTGGAGACCAGAGACAGAGCTGCGAAAAAAAATACGTAAAGGGAGGAAGAAAAAATAGAGACTGCTCTGCCGTGACAGTGATTGGGTTAAGAGACAAGTAATATGGAGCCGGTAGTCTTCTGTTTTGGAAAGTTTTTATGCAAGACCCAGAAAAAATCGATTCCAAAGAATGCGACCAGTACGACGTGGGTATCTTGGAGAATATTTGGGAGGAGGCGATGTATAAGTAAACTGAGGGTGAGGCAGCAAGCAATCCCAACGCAACGGCTGACCGAACAATCAGCGTGAAATAAAACACTTCCTATAGGAGAAGGGCAAAAAAAAAAAATATGAGCCGACCGACACGGCGGGAAGAGACAGGCTGGGCTAGACTGGGGACACTAGAGTAGCTTGTAGTACTAGCGACCGTCCAGCAATAACGGCTGCTGAAGCACACCGCCTGGCGAGTACGTAGAGGAGTAGTTCTTCGAAGTGATTAAACGACGATGCAGGGGCAAAGCAGATCGGATGGATATCACGGATAGGGGAGTTGAAGATTGAACGGTGGTCGGAAGATCCTCGGATCGTTCTCTTCCAACGAAGTTGCTGGACGAGGCAGAAGGGGCAGGGGGGCAAATGGCCGCTGGGTCTATGACGAGGAACAGGACGTCACCACGACAGCGAGCGACGAATCAGAGGCCGAGTTGGCGCAGATGAATAGTTTCACTTTCACTACTATGTAGTACTCCTTTCTCAGAGGTGAAGGTACATAGTACAAGAGAGACGATGCACGAAGTGGATCAAGAAGATCAAGAAGATCAAGAAGAGGAGCAAGAAAAAAGGGGATGGCCGAGTCAGTGGCTCCTTCCTTCTGTTCAATCCGAATACAGACGGAGGCAGGAGGCAGGAGGCAGGGAGGCAAAAATTGAAACAGTCGACCAGGCGCTAAGCCAATCACAGCCTAGTGCCTCAGCAGCCCAGCAGATCCTGGGATAGGCACGCTAGGCTATATGAAGACTAGCGCTCCCATTCCACTTGTCGGTGGAGACTGGAGTGCAGCGGGTATTGCCCTAGCCATATCTGGTTAGCCGGGTCTAAGTTTTTTCGCAGTCCCTGTCCCATCTTACTGCGTACATATTATTTAATACGTACTTAGTATTTACACTTCGTACGTAGGCGATAGTCAAGGCAGTCGGAACACAGGGATGCCTCCCCATCCAATCAACTTTCATTTCTTGTCATCACAACTTGTCGACAGCTTTCATGTACGCCACTACGGTTGCCTTGATATCACGTCACTTGAGTATTTCTTACCGACATTTGGATAACATCTGTCTCAACTCTCCCCGGAAATATCCAATAGCAGCGAGAACAACACACCGTATCAAGTCTGTACGGAGTAAAGCATCAGCCCCACTGTCGCGTGGAATGGTGGTCCTTTCATCTGATTTGGCAGTGCTTGCCATGACAACTGCCTGCACTGCAGAAGTGCGTTTACGTGGTAGCCATTCCTACGTAGCATTATTTCGAATCTGCGCTTCACCGACTCAAGTCCTCAGCTTACTTGCGGAAGTACTCCGTACAAGGTATTACTATATTACACCGCGACTACACAGTACATACTAACCCCAAGTCAAGTATCATGCCACCCTTTTATTTACATTTGGATAAATCAAGTTTTGATCTGGCTCGTCTTGACGCCAATTGGTCGGCGGATCGGTGGCTTGCCAGCCATATCATATGTAGTCTGTCGGGCTAGTCCGCATACGGCAGTCGCAGTGTACATTGCAGAATACATCTACAGCATGTAGGTACACCAATGCATGCTTTCGGTCGACTATTATACAATATGATACATACTCTATCAACTCTAAGTTTGGGTCCTCGGCCTCAAAACCGCCCTCCACGTCGTCCCCAAATGATACCGCTGAATCTCCACAACCTCCAATCCACTCTGCTCGATGATCTGTCCGATGTCTCGATTCCACCAGCATCCGTGTCGATGCGCGTGTGCAGGCGCAAGATTGTCTAGAATCTTGTTCAGCCAGTCATAATGCGATCTACCATGCTCCAGCAGCAAGATCTGCCCTCGTTGCGGCTCTGTGATCGATCCGAGATGTCGTAAGAGTCCGACGGGATCTGGTGTAGAACAAAGACCCATAGTTTGTATTACGGTATCGAAATGGGACCGTGAATATACCCATTCAGGGAATTTTGCAGAAGTGTCGGCCACTGGACCGACCTTTTTGGCGTCTTCGGTACGAAATGCAGCCTTTGCAAACTCAGGATGTAGCCTTCTAAACTTGTGTCGCGCAATCTCAACCATCTGCGAACTCAGATCGACAAAAGTCACCGACCGACACCCTTGCAAGACAGGACGGCCTCGTTCATCAAGCCCTCTTTTCTCACCTAGTTGATAGTACTCCATGTTTCGGCCCGTACCACAACTAACCTCAAGAACATCTCCACGGGCCATCTGAACGAGCTCTTTCCTCCTTTTGCCTAACCGCATGAATTTCTCGCCGAGCTCGACTTCGGCGTCGTAGCCCATTGCGGTGGAATTGTAGCGATCAGAGACATCTTCAGGCACCTTGAGAGTTTTGGATTGAGCGACTGCTTGGCTATAGGATGAGTATAGGTAACCGCAGTAGGTACTGATACCCAGCATGCCCACGGCGAAGATGGTCATCATTCGCGGGGACATTCGGCGGCCAGCTGTTGGAGCTGTCATAACATCGCGAAATGCATCAGTTCTTCTATAGAATAATGAGCTTCATTCCAGCATATAGGCTGATAGATGAACATACGTAGGCCTTTTCGATTGTGATGGTTGCTTTCCAGCTACCGGGTCTCGCTGCACCCTTTTGATCCTGGTGCTATAGAATCGTAACAACTCGCGGGAGGTCTTGTCGCCAGTTGGCGAGCTGTGTATATTTATCATAATCATATCAATCTTTATTGAGTGGTAAATCCTGCTACCATGACAACGTGATGCGATATATGGCTGTTCATTTATCAAAAGCTGAGTTGATCTTCCGGACTGAGAATTAAGCATCGACAGGCTAGTCCTAATTGGGCGTGGTGCATATAAATGTATCGCCATCTGCGAGTTCCTCAACGTCTTTATTTTCTGATCACTGCTTCATTTACTAGTGATTCCAGAAACTGTAAATACATCGTCGAGCAACCAGTGTTGTCATGCTGCTTGAGTCCTCCCAAAACGTCGGCTGTCGAAGCTGGCTTCCACCATGAACAACCACGGAACAGCTCCGAGATCGCAGACTAATCGATTCAAAGTCCACTGCCTCCACTGCCTAACGGCTCTCTATCAGCTGGAACCAACTCGCACACTATTCCACACGTATACACTGCCACCATCAGCTTCTATATCTCACGTTGATTTGTACATATTGAAAAGTCTTCCAGGGCTCTCAATGGAGCTACCAGAGACGATCTTGATTGTCGGAGGCGGGGTGTTTGGATGTAAGTATCAGCCTCGACTGACGACGTGCCGTGGATCGTTCAGCTGCATTACTAGGTGGTATTTATGCGGACAGTCAGACAATTGTCTTGACTTGCGAGCATGAGACGGGAGACACAAATATCCCAGGGTGGCTGCTGGACTGAAGCGGAGCATATCACCATGCACAGTCTCAGCAATAGCATTCTACCAACGCCGAAGTTGCAGGAGACTTCTTAGTAATCACACTAATTGGGCACAGTATCAACCGCCTTGTCACTCTCAGAACGCCATCCCAACAAGAAAATAACTCTAATCGAAGCCTCGTCCACAATCCCCAACCCACACGGCTCATCAGTCGACACCTCACGCATTATTCGCGCAGACTACTCAAATCCCGCATACGCCAAACTCGCGGCAGATGGGATCAAGAAATGGCGCAGTACAGAATGGGGTCAAGAAGGTCGCTACACAGAAAATGGCCTGGCTCTACTATATACAGAAGGCAACTCTGATTCCGAGAACTACACGAAAAAGAGCTACGAGAACGTGAAAAGGTTGTTGCAGGAGGAAGGCGAAAGCCTGGAAAGTATTGCGGAGAAATTGGTTTATCTACCAAACCAAGCCGCGTTGGAGAAAGTTGTACCGCGATATGCGGCGGGCATGAACATCTCAGGAGGGTATCTCAATCGAGGATCAGGATGGGGTGATGCCGAAGCTGGTGTGCGATTCGCAAAGCAGAAACTTGATCAGACGGGCAAAGTCGACGTCAAGCATGGGGAAGTAGAAAGATTGCTGTTTGAGGAGACATCGTCAACTTCCCAGGCCAAAGTTACTGGCGTTATACTGAAGGATGCCACTGGCAGCACCTCGATAATCAAGGCAGACCTCGTCATCCTTGCCACCGGTGCATCGACAGGCAATTTAGTCGATCTGCGCGGCATCGTCGACGCTACAGGTCAGGTATTGGCATACATCAAAATCACCGACGAAGAGCAGGCCCAACTTGCAGATATGCCCACCATCCTCAGCTTCTCGACAGGTATGTTCATCATCCCTCCACGAAACAACCTGCTCAAAATCGCTCGCCACGCATATGGTTACTTGAACCCGTCGGATGTTCCGATACCTGGTGCTACCACCACCTCTTCATCATCACACACCATGAAAATCAGTCTGCCCGTGTATGACCTAGCAATCCCAGCCGAGGGGGAGAGAGCATGTCGCCAGGCGCTACGTGAAATTCTACCTCTGTTCGCCGAGAGACCGTTTGCGCGGACCAGGATATGTTGGTACTCGGATACGTATGTTATCCAGCCCCCCTTTCATATACCCGAGTTGTACTTTTATATACACGAAACAAAAGACTCACCCATGAACAGCCCTACCGGCGACTTCCTCATATCCTACCACCCATCCCATGCAAACCTCTTCCTCGCCACCGGCGGCAGCGGCCACGGCTACAAATTCTTCCCTGTGCTCGGAGATCAAATTGTGGACGCCCTCGAGGGCAGACTAGATGCCGAATTACAGCAATTGTGGAAATGGCCGGAGCAGCGACATATTACTGAAAAGCACGGTGGAGAGTTTGTGGTGACCAAGGACGGGAGTCGGTCGGGGAAGATCGGGATGGTATTAAAAGATGAGCTTGCAAAGTCTAGTCGTTTATAAGAAATGGGGTCTAGAAGTTTACATTAGAGGTTGAGTGACTACTATTACAACAAAGATGCATATTTTGCAAGTTCTTGCATTTCTTCGACTACTACTGAATACGTAGTCATTGAGTATTGAATAGTAGCATTGCTTCGAGGTAGCGACCCGGAGGGCTACCATCGATAGCAATCTGCCACACCATCTCATCAACAATACAAAGGAGTAAGTGATGAGGCTGCAACCGAAGTGATGATTAGTTTAAAGCAAGGGGGAAACATGAACAGGCAGGCACTGATTCGACCAGCGCAGATTGTACCGCCCATATCAAGAAAGTGGAAAAACAGTCTGCGGTTATGCAACCTTCTAATATAACAGTTTGGGAACGGATTCTTTTGAAGAGAAGAGGAAAGAGAAAAACCCGAAGAGTGAATCGAAACGCTAAAACGCCGTTAAAATGCTTAACATCAACCAATCGTGATAGGGCGAGTCCGGGTGGATGTGGAGGTAGTTCGATCGAACGGTCAGATGACGAACGACGAGTAACACATCCCGGTGGACTATGTTAGAAGAACAATAATGTTAATACATGAGTTTGAAACTGGAGCGAAGATTACCACATAAGCGGCAATCTCACCGAGTGACCAACCCTTATGTCTTGCGGAAATCTGATTATTTGTTAGTCGTGAATAGTTTTACAAAAGCTTGTAGCAAACATACCAGAAAGCACAGGGTAGATCAGCTCAAAGGCTTGGTATATCTCCTCGCGGACTTTAGCACCGGTAAGGACGATCTTGCCGCTGACGAATATTAAGAGGACGATCTTGGGCTTCATCATACGGTAAATTAGACCAGGGAAAAGCTCAGGCTCGTAGGAACTGAAGTTGTGATGGCGCGATGCAAGTCCTTCCAAGCGAATGGGGAATTTGATATCACACGAGCCGACAATGTTCTGGATCTTGAAGTCCGTGAACTTGGCATTGAAACCGAGCTTCTGGATAATACGAGCGTATTTGCGCGACGCGAGTTTCGAGTCATCTTCCGACTTGGCACCAGTAACGACCATCTTGCCTGAAGCGAAGATCAAAGCAGTGGTCTTGGGCTCACGAATACGCATGATGACGGCAGCAAAACGCTAGACAAGGAATGCCAGTTTAGTAAAAGTTGCAACCAAGACACTTCAAGTTCGTAGTACCTTTGGGTTATACTCCGCATTTCGAGCATGGAGTGCAATGGTCTTCAGGTCCAAACGGCAGTCAAGGTTGACAGTCGCCACTATGTTTCTTCAAGCGAGAAAAGGTCTTGTTCAGCTTTCTGGTGGGCCAGAAAAGACAGCAAAGTGTATACTCACTGCAAAGTAGGCACAATGCCACTCCCCACATTGTTTGCACCAGGAGTCGCAGCTGGAGTCGCGGGTGTCACCCCATTGCCGTTGGCATTTGCTCCCTGCTGCTGACCATTCAACCCAGCCAAGTTGCCTTCCTTTTCTGAAGAAGGCGGAGTCAGGTCTCCGGCGCCCCCGGGAAAGGACAGCGATGCTGGTGAGGTGAAGGCTTTTGCCTGCTGAGCATTCGAAGGATGAGTTGTAAGTGAATCCATGATGACGATCAATGTATCACTGTCGTATTGCCAGTAGTGGTGTTGCGAGAGAGTAGCCTGATGTGAAGCGATTTGAAGCATCAGCACACGACTCGCTTGACATGGCATGACATAGTTGGATGCGGCAAATCAAGATAACATACCTTGCTTTTGTGGGAGATGAACAACTAAATGCCTCCCCTACAGATGCTCAAGGATGCAGCAATGGCTTTGAAAAGTATGATGACAGGAAAGACCGCGAGGTAGGAGCAATCCGTCAACAGGTGAGTGAAGATAATGGATTGAACTTGACAACGACGGTCGGGTGGGATCAAGGCAACAAAGTAAGCCGACGACAACGAGATTAGATATGCAAGATGTATTTTTGATTGATTTCTTTTTTTTTTCCTTTCTGCTCCTTTTTTTCAAATCTATCTGATAATAGGAAGGGAGAGGCGATGCGACGAGTCGACGATGCGACCAAAGCAATCGATGGATGGTGAGGTCTAGAAGGTGAGTTTCTTCCCGATTAAGCGACCAACACACGACGCAGAGTGGCAATAAAAGCGCACTGCTGTGAGGTTAAAAGGCGGAATGTGGAGAGATCGAGCACAAGAGAGTGATGGTGGAGCAGTTGGTGATGGTAGTGCTGGTGGTAGGGAAGAAGGTGACGTGCTGGCGTTTTCCGCGCGGTGCCAAGACCTAGAGTAAGATTTCGTCGAGACGGGCGGGAGTGGGAGGCAGGCTCTTTATATACGCGCGAGTGCGGGCTGTCGTCAGGGGAGGCTGGCCGGCGGTGGCGCTAAAAGCAGCGTTGGATCTGTCCGCTTTCGCTCCAGGCTGGCTATCCGCTTCCATGGGTAGTGCTTCTCTTGGCGGCATCTGAGTCATATGGCAGCCATGATTGGTTTAGCTAGACCCACTCGAGTGGAAAGTCTTGAGACTCAGTGCAGCCCAGATAAGCCAATTATAATCTGAGAGCGTTGCTCAACGCCCCACTAGCCCCCTACCAATCCTGATTCGGCAGTCGTTGCCCGCTGCTGATTGGCGTCGGTAGCCTAATTGTCAGACACTCATTTTCCGCGACGCCCAGAATACGGTCTGATTGGTCGCCTATTGCCATCATCGTCGCACCCACCACCTTCCTCTATCGCCAGCCCAATCACCGCTTGCAGGCAGTGCCTCCCCATTGTCCCCAGAACTCACTCCCTAACACGTCGCCGCTTTAGCCGGTGAAAAGCGAACAAAAAAGTCTTTCCAGCCGCCATCCTTCTTCCTTTTCTTCCTTCTTCTGTGTCTCTGCCGTGGCTACATACAAACCACTTACAATATCCGCCCATCATCAACCGATTTTCGCTTCATATCTACTCTGAATAGAAATATTTTATTTCCTTCTCCATATCCTCCATGGTTTTATTCTCTTCCAGCTGGAAAAGAACGAGTACTCTAGGACAGTCTCTTATCTCGACCGAGCGAACACGGTTTGTGCCTAAAAAGGAGGTGGACACCGGACACGCCAAGACCATACGCGTCGCAATCTGGCCCAGCGTCGGCGCGTCCCCAGGTGATCAGTCGATCTGTCCATTTCTTTGTTCAACAGATATGAGTCAGATTTGTTCGATAATGCCATCCTTTCACGTCGCTTGTCGCATTCTCGTCAGATATTTATTGTCATCTATCTGTTGCTGACAACTCGTTGCGTTGTTTGTCGGAATGTCACACCATCAATGAACATGCCCTCAGTCTCTCGCTATGCTTGGCGCTATTTGGCTGGCAAGGCTACAAGGCGACGAGACTCGAAAAGTCTCACGATGACACCACTGCAGGCTGCAGCATTCCCAGACTCAGCCACATTCTGTAGACACATGGTTCGGTATTCATCAAGAAGTAAAAGTAAATATAGACTGGTCCTACCCCTCTTGAACGCTGTTGGATTATGACTGCACGCAAGAATCACATGTCGATCCGCTCAGCCCAATCGCATCGCCCTAGAAAAATGTCTACGTAATGGCTGCCTGCTTCTCTATCTGAGCACGGGAGAGGCTCTGCTCCCACACTATGACCGTTCTCCCACACCGTCCCGGCTCGTCCGTACACAAAATATCCTGAATTAATTCATAATTCATACGAGGCTCAATAAGTTATCGACTTATGCAGAATCATGACGCCTGACGCTTAGAAGCGGAGGAAACTGATTGTATTCGTCGTGAATATGATTGGCGGGATCTCGTTAGTAAGCGGCTATCTTATTGGCCTCGGTTAGGCTTCGGTGATGGGGACTGTCGCCGAAACCGGGTCTCCGGTACAAACCTCATGGTCTTTTCGACGGATATTTCTCCGCTCTACATCTTCTATCTTATTTCACACCTTGATGGTATATGCTGGATATACCTCAATTGTCTATCATGGCTTCCAAAGGAGCTGCGCGCTTCTTGCTGAAGCGCGAGATCCAATCTTCATCTCGAACTAGGCCATCGTCACGGGCTATCTCTGCTGTCAATCCTGGACGCCGTTTGTCCCCGCTTACACCACACAACAGACGTCAACACTGCAATGCCACCGATCCATTCAATGCCCGCATACAACCTGGACAGACTCGAGCCTTTTCACGATCAGCTAGGAGATGTTATGCGAAGGAAGATGTAGACCCCAATCAGGTCGAAAGAGAATCAGATGAGGTCGACGTCTGTATTGTCGGAGGAGGTAAGTTTGGGAAGTTTTGTTCTTTGTGCATGGAATGTACGATACATGATTGCTCACAATGATTTAAAATCAGGTCCGGCAGGTCTCGCATCAGCTATCCGCCTAAAACAACTCGCCAATGAAGCAGGAAATGAAGAATTTCGCGTTGTTCTCCTGGAAAAGGCAGGCGAAATAGGAGCTCATATCGTATCAGGAAACGTCTTACAACCCACCGCTTTGAACGAATTACTACCAGACTGGCTTGATAAAAGCAATCCTTCACGATTTGAAAATGTCACACCCGCGAAGAGTGATAAGATGCGCTTTTTGACAAAGAACATGTCCATCCCGATCCCCGCGCCGCCTCAGATGAACAACCACGGAAACTATATCGTTAGTCTCAGTGAGCTCACAAAATGGTTAGGAGAACGGGCAGAGGAATTGGGCGTTGAAGTCTATCCTGGCTTCGCTGCAAGTGAAGTGTTGTATAAGCCCGACGGTTCGGTGCGCGGTGTCGCCACTAATGATTTAGGTATCGGCCGGGACGGGAAGCCTAGAGATAACTTCGAGAGAGGCATGGAGTTTCATGCGCGAGTAACATTGTTGGGTGAAGGTTGCCATGGTAGCTTGACAAAGCAGGTTATCAAGAAATACGATCTTCGCCGGGATAGTCAGCCACAAACCTACGGTCTGGGCATCAAAGAAGTTTGGGAGATTCAACCGGAAAAGTTCAAAGCTGGCGAGATTGTTCACTCGATGGGATATCCATTACCATCAGACACCTATGGAGGAGCATGGATGTATCACTTTGGCGAAAACCTTGTCAGTATCGGGTTGGTTGTCGGACTTGATTACCCTAATCCCTGGCTTTCACCATACCAAGAATTCCAGAAGCTGAAGCACCATCCGCTATTCAAGGATGTTTTGGAAGGTGGCAAATGCATCTCTTACGGCGCGCGAGCCTTGAATGAGGGTGGTTTCCAATCCATCCCGAAAGTCGCATTTCCTGGAGGTGCCTTGATAGGAGATACTGCTGGTTTCTTGAATGTTCCTAAGATCAAGGGAACCCACACTGCCATCAAATCGGGTATGCTCGCAGCCGAAGCTGCATACTCTGCTCTGCAAGGAAGCAACGATGGTAGCGTCTTCTTGTACGATTATGAAAAGACTCTGCGTGAATCTTGGATTTGGAAAGAGCTCAAGGAGGTTCGAAACATGCGACCTGCATTCAGCACTGCTGGTCTGTTTGGTGGAATCCTATACTCGGGTCTTGAGGCGTTTGTTCTGCGTGGCAAAGCTCCCTGGACATTGAAACATCACAGCACAGATTCAGGGGCAACGAAGCTGGCTTCGCAATGCAACAAGATTGAATATCCCAAGCCTGACGGTATGCTTAGTTTTGATATCCTGACTAGTGTCAGCCGTACCGGCACCAATCACGAGGAAGACCAGCCTGTCCATCTTCAAGTCAAAGACTGGGATGCACATACTGCTGAAGCATGGCCCAAGTACCGCGGAATCGAAAATCGATTCTGTCCTGCTGGTGTTTATGAATACCTCGAAGATCCCTCCAAAGAGCAGGGCGTCCGCTTCCAGATCAACGCGCAAAAGTAAGTAATTCCATCACGTTATTTTTTCTGATCAGTGTTAACCTCGGATAAATTACAGCTGTATCCACTGCAAGACTTGCGACATCAAAGTTCCGACTCAAGACATCAACTGGCAGACTCCTCAAGGAGGTGAGGGACCCAAATATTTCATAACCTGATAGCTGCCATGATTTGTGTGTCAAGTATTTTTGATGGACCGACCGAATGTAAAATAAGAGATGTTCTATGCACATACTTTTCTCCGTACGAGCGATTAGAGAAGCATAAAGTGAGAAGTTCCTGCCACCTACCTATTACCAATAAACCTTTCCATTTCACCTTATTCCTTCAAGCACATACGATCCAAGCTGGAAATATAGACATACAATAAGCATGTAGCTAAATCGCAGGACAGCCAATAATCGCGTGGAATGTCTTCGCACCCCATGGGGTTAGAAGCCGTACCATGGAATTGTCAACATGTACTCCATCTGCTATAGCCTCCTGCTGAATAGTTTCAACTCCATCATAACAAAGCTGCAAGGCGCTCTTTCTCCATTGTTCCTCAGACAACGACATGCTGGGCGCTTAGCTGTAGGCTCAGCTGCAGCGTGATACGAAATGCAAAACAAGGCCAAGCGTCCAGTCTAAGCGGGGCCACGTGGATCGCCAGAGGGAAGCTCACTCAGTCGCCCACCTTCACCTCACTCTTTCTCTCTCTTCTTCTCTATTCAACTCTCTCTCATCCCATCATACACTATTCACTATTCAAATCACCAGAAAGCTGTTCGGCCCTGTCTTTGTCCGGTCCCAGCACTTCGAACTGGATTCCTTAGCGCCGGGTGAGTGTAAGTACTAAGCTCTAGCACGCTCTCCGCTACTTCTGGTGCTGAGGCTGTGGCCCACCGACGGCGACAACCACGTCGTCGCCAATTCACCGCCTCGACGTCTCTGTTTCGCTGTCATACCTTTCCACTCTTTTCGTCATTCTGGTTTCAAACGGTCCCGAGAACTCTGCTAGAAGAGTTCGTCAAAACGGTCCGTTGACGCCGCCGTTGTCCACCATCCGGCCAGTCTCCAAGGTCTCGATCAGTTCTCTATATTCCAGTCAGCCATGAGTGAGGTTTCGTCCACACGGCTCTATCTTGGGAATCTTCCCCGCAATGGTACGCAGGTCTTTACCAATTCACTCTGAGTTTCCGCCATTTTCGTGACGGCTTCTCCCCCCGTGTTCAACACTCCGTTCTCTTGCAAGAACTTTCTTGGACGCTTCCATCCATCCCCACACCATTGTTCTCTAGTTGGTTTGCCCTACGGATAGCAAGAGAAGGGTTCGGAGCTGTATCGGCCTGCTTGAAGGACCATGGTCGGAGACGTACCTTCCATGGAGCTTTTGAGCGGTTTCGCTTGTTTTCCCTGGATCTTTACGTTAGGCCACCACGTGCTGACGTTTTATGGCGCCTTCCTGGCGCTGGACTCCCTTCAGTGACTAAAAAGGATATCGAAGAATATTTCGGCTCCCATGGCACCGGCAAAATCACGGAAATCAAGCTGATGAACGGATTTGGTTTCATCGAATATGAAGATGCCTTGGATGCGCGGGACGTTGTCCCAGGTACGTCTTTCAGCCTTTGAAATGGTTCACACTTAACTTACTTTTCATTAGCTTTTCGTATGTTCCTCCCCTCCCGCCAGACGATCGAGGCCCACGTGACCCCTTTATTGACCGGTGGATACACATACAGATGGTAGCGATTTCAAGGGAGAACGTCTGACTGTTCAATTTGCGCGTGGTCCCCGCCACAAGGAGACATTCAATGGCCCTTCAGACCGTCCTAGTGCGCCCAGGCCCCGCCGTACTGTATTCCGCATGCAAGTATCAGGCCTTCCTACCGAGACCAGCTGGCAGGTAAGCTATGATCCTGCATGACAGACTTGACTTTGATGCGCTATCAACTGCAGTATAACCTGCTATCAGTTGGTAGCTCGAACCGAGGATCACAAGAAGATCATATACATTTGAGTTTTCATATGACGGACAGGAACCTAACGCATGCTATCATAGGATCTCAAAGATTTCGCTCGCCAATCTGGGCTGGATGTAGTGTATTCCGAAACTACTCGTGAGCGCGACGGCAGAGGGTAAGCCGATGAATGTCCTACAAAGGCTGATGAAGGCTGACGTTAAGTCCAAGTTTCGTCGAATTCGAATCACACGCCGATCTCAAAACAGCCGTTGAGAAGCTCGATGGCCGCGAGTTGAAAGGCTCTCAAGTGAATTGTGTTGCTGATGTACGTTGATTATCCCTCGTGAAAGTATGCGCCTGCTAATTCCTTCCAGGTCCAACCCGCAGAAGAGCGAGCTCCATATCGCGACCCTTACCGATCCCGTTCGCCTCCGCGTCGCGGATATCCTCCAGGGGATGATTACGATAGACGAGGACCTCCACGTGGTTACAGTCCCCGACCACACTATCGTGAACGCTCCCCACAAGCTATGCGACGTGATTACTACGACCGGGATGGCTACGGACGGCGGAGCCCTCCACGGCCACGCATGGAGGATTACCCTCCGCCGCGACGACCATACGACGACCCTTACGCACCACCGCCGCCACCTCCGCCTCGCCATTATGACGATCCTTACTTTGCAGGAAGGCCATACGGACGCCCACGAAGCCCGCCCCGAGGCGATTATGCTGGGTACGAACGACGCCCGTACTGGTAGCATGTGACTGGTCTTACTTCATCTGCGAGCCTGCCATGGGAAAGGGGTGCCGACACATTGGCGTTACGAATCGTTTGAAGCGTTTCTTCTAGCGAAATGGACTTGATCTGGATAGGATGGCCGAAGAGATCTCTGGTGAACGAACGGGAATCGATAGCTTCGGCAGCCGAGTGACGGATACAAAGGACACCGGGGTTCCGGACTCGTTGTTATTGATGCAGGTCGATTCAGTCATACCATTCATTCCATCAGCTGACGTGGTGTATTGGACGTCATTTGGCATGATTGCAGGTGATAGAAATGCTCAAAAGAGCTTGCAAGATGGGTAATGCATGTGTGTGTGTGTGTGGCAATGAAATTGCAAACGGCCGACTTCAAATTCTAATGAGACGATCAACGGTACTCGGATGGATTCACTAATTTTAGGGGTTACTTTCTGTGTAATGATTTTTATTGCTCTACCGGATTTCTTTCTTTTCGTGGATATTGCTTTTTCGAATTGATTCTTCTCTCTGATATATACAAGTAGTTTGCGCTTCAATACACGCATGTGGATTAGCCTAGCCCTAACTCACCCCATCTCTCATCAAGAAATGTATGCGACATAGTTTAGTACTGTGAATAACCGAGCCATCACTCACTAGATGCAGTCTTCTCTTCCGACTGCGACTGTAAGGGCGTGCCAGCCACATGATTGACCTGCTCGATCCCCTCATGGATATACAAATGCGTCAATCGTGGCCCAGCATAATTTCTGATTCCATGAACCATCCACCAAATACTCGTCAACGCAACCACGCCCACAAGAATTACACTATTGTAGTTCATTGCTGCACTCGTAGTAGGAATCGAATATGCTGAGCCGTCACCAATCAGCCAGATACATGGACCGAAAGGAAAGTAAAGTAAAGAAGAAAATACTCACGGAAACAATAGAAAACATTGAAAAACATAATCAACACCACAGCTCCCCAGCCAACGAAACGACTAGTAGCCCCCCTGCCAAGTTGAAATGGCCCCTTGGGAAGATATTTCTGGTCTGTTAACATGTTTGCAACGATGGGGATTGCGTAGGATACTGTGGTGAGGATGATGAAGGAGCCCGTGAGATCAATGAACGCGGTGCTGCTTCCAAGAGGAATTGCGCCGAGGCCAGTTGCGAAGATTACTACATATCTCAATAAGACTATAGAAAGGGTATGAATGGAAGGAACGGGGACATACCGCATAGCAGGGTTGCGTAGACCGGACAGCTGAGGCTTTCATTGACCTTACCGAATAGAGAGGATATTGGGACGGCATTGTCGCGTGCAAGCGACCAGTAGATACGAGAGTTCTATGCACCGCATATTAGAGAGTGTTCATTAAGGTGATTGCTGGGGAGGACTTACGGTTAGCACAGTGCCAATGGTACACAAGAGTGACGAACAGAAGATAATAAACAGCAAGCCAAAAGTAGCCCCAGCGTTGTTTCCAGTTGCCTGTGCGTATATGGTAGCTAGGGGGTAGCTGTTGACTCCTGATAGAAGGGCATTCAGATCGGTGATTGAGTAACAGAGTGCAATCGCGAAGCAGAATGCGTCTATATCGGTCAGCTCTCATCACATGTTCAATTTGCATTAACATAGGAGAGGAAGGAGAAGAGGAGAATATACAGAGAAMCCCCAAGCCAATCTGCAACCCAATAGCCTTCGGTAAATCTTTCTTGGGGTGAGGAAGCTCCTCAGCCATGTGCGTAATTGCATCAGGGGTTCCAATAGTGAAAGCTCCATTGAGTACTCCGCAAAGAAATGCAACACCGCCCGTCCATCCGGTCAGATTGTTTTCGTCAAATGAGCCCCAAACAAAGTATGAAGTGGCATGCGTCTTAGGCATAGCAGCTAGTACAATGATAGTCACCACTCCCCCGACAGTGACAAAGAACATACCCGCATATTGCGAGTAGGGTAATAGTCTGTTCGCGAAGATGACGATGAATGCGCTTATCCACAGCACTAGCAGGTAGGTAATGTAGGTATGCCACGCCTGCTGGACGTAATCCGGGTGATAGGTTGCGTACATTTGTATTGTGATGTTCGCAGTGATTTGTACGAGGGAGGCGAGATCGAACATCCAGCCGAAGAAATTGATCCAACCTGCATAAAATCCCAAGATCCTACCCCAGCGTGGTCCGCCGGTGACTGTGGCCCAGTGATAGACGCCGCCTGCTGAGGGGATGGCTGATGCGAACTGTCGAGTTGGTTAGTATGTATTCTTCCAGTCTGAGTTAGATTATGCTTAATACCTCCGCCAGGTTCAGACCAATAAAAGAGTAATATGCCCCAGCCACTATCAGACTGAATATAAGGCCAGGAGGTCCTCCATTTGCTGTTCAGAGAAAGCATCAATTCATCCATGTTCTCCGTAAAAAAAAAGGCGACAATCTTACCGATAGATACTGAAATAGAGCTACCTAGAGCAACCCAGGCATTATCCACCGTCAGAGCAATACCACATAGACTGAGTAAACCATATTGCCGGTGTAGCTGGTCCTTCCACCCGGATGCGTTGACGGCTGTGCCATCGTCGTCTACTACCACAACCTCATTGTCAAGGTTTGAGGGCTCTGTTCCAGAAGGTAAGTCTTTGGGTTGGCGCTTCTCTTTATCGGTTGTCATAGTGACTTCCATAGCAGAACGACAAGCGATATATTGATGACGGTGAAGAGATCTCTAACTCGTAATGTATCCAGATCGTTACACGACTTCAAGTGCTATCTTATCAGGTGATTAACGTCGACAAGGGCTTGACAATTTATATACGCTATGCCAGGAACACTCTTATTACTAAGTTAGTTTCTTCATACATTCCCTATTGCCATGGCTTCTCGTGCTGGTAACGATCGATCCCGGTGACAGTAGAAAAACATCATTTGACGTACACATCAAGATTATGACAAGGATGTGTATATCATCACTTATCCTCAGTTCTTGATTCGCCCTTTACCCAGCTGCCATTTCTTTTAGCTATGTGCTCAAGCCTATACAGCTGATAAGCAGCGTCGTTGCACACTCTCAGTGGCTGCTGAAATCCTTATCGCAGCCTTGACTGCAAGATATGCAGCTAATAGAACCCTGCACCTGCGTTTTTTGGTTAGTCTACTGACGCTGATTAAGTATATTTTCTACTTTTTCGAACGGGGAATTATTAAGTTTAGGATGGTCTGGCCGGATGAAATCATAGATAAGGGATGACAATAATATTTCCAAAACATGTGAGTAAGCTGAGATTATCGAGCCCTAGCCCTAGCCCTAAGTCTTTAACTATAACCGGTAGCTGAGTGAGTACCTGCATTAACTACCTGCGTAACGACGACCAACGTCGCCCAAATCTAGACTGCCGCTTATTGAAATATACCCAAACGGCTTAACTATAGCTCTTCACGTTCCGACAAACTCAACGGTCCCTTCTTAACCATAATCGTCAACACTTCATAGAGAACGTCCGCCGCAGCCCTGTTCTCAATTAGTCAGTAAAATGTAAAATATGGATGTAGCCAGGTGTACGGACATAGTTGTCAGCTCAGCATTAGTATCATATGCTGGAGCAACCTCGACGATATCAGCGCCGACAAAGTTGAGTCCGTCAAGACCGCGGACGATTGTGCGGAGTTCACGGGTCGTCCATCCACCGGTTTCGGGTGTGCCCGTAGCAGGGGCGACTGTTTACTTGCTATTAGTCGATTTTCATGCAATAACTAGGTAAGTGACTGGCTTACAAGCAGGGTCGAGGGTATCAATGTCGATGGAAAGGTAAACGGGGTTGATGGTGCCGACGCGATCACAGATACGTTTTATGATTCCACCGGTACCTACACAAAGCGTTCAGCATTTGTAATTCAAACAAAAGCCTTTGCTAGACTTACCGATAGTATCAATCTCCCTGGCCTCTACAATCTCAAAGCCAACATACCCATCATTGTCATAGTCTGACGGTCCAGAAAGCGTCGTGCGGATTCCAGCATGAATATTTGTGTCGTTCCTAAGCAGCCCTTCCATGGCCGCATGATAAAAGTACGTCCCATGGTTGATGCTAGCAATCTCTGAAGGAGCGCCGCCGAAGACTTTTGGTTTCCACGTGTCCCTGATAGCGTTAGCTACCCCTTGGAAACGCACGCTTGTCACAATGCTTGCTCACAGATGGCTATCAAAATGAATGACGGTTACCGGTCCATAAGCTCTATTGATACTACGTAGCAACGGTAGAGTAATAGTATGATCACCGCCTAGTGTGATTACACGTGGTAGCGTCTTCCCGGCTTTGGACAGTCCCTTTTTTTCGGCGTTAGTGAAAGGTTTGCGCATCATGACGCTATTGTGCCCTTCTTCAATTTGACGGAGAGCCCAGGTGTTATCGTATCTATTTGAAACGTGTGTATGAGCTTCAAATCTTGTATTGAGTGGAGTTATAAGTTCGAACATACGAAGTGACGGGGATGTCACCGCAGTCGAGGATTTTGATATTGCTTGAGAAGGGATTGGCTTCTAACGGGACATTGTATCCTCCACTGTGCGATAATTGAATCGTTAGTAAAGGAGTGGAAATGACATAGGCGAGAGTCATACTAAAGATTCAAACGGCGAGAACCTTGTCTGATACCACTAGGCCCGAACCTCGCCCCTGGTCTGTAAGAAGTCCCGGTATCAAACGGAGCGCCTGTGTGGTAGAAGCCATCAACAACCAACAACTAGCAGTGAAAAAAGGAGGAAGAATACCTAAGAAAGCAATATCATATTTCTCATCTTCACTTGCCAGACAAGGGAAGAAGGGAAGGCGTCCGAATGTCGAGATTCCAGAGAAGACGGAGTCAGCCTGTGCAACGAGCATTTGGTATCAGTTTCATGCACATTGTTCATTATGACTTTAAGAAAATGTGTAGAATGTGTAGAATGTATGAAAAGAATACATACTTGAGTCCCTCCATCGCCGGGCAAGGAGTTGTACCACAACTGCTTGTGAGGACCAGGAATTGGGCTCTGGTCATGATTTGCATGCGCAGAGGCAATGGCAGAAAAGGCGACGAAAGTCAACAGTGAGGCATACATGATTTTATTCTCGATTAAAAATATGACAACATAGATGTATAGAGAAAAAGAGCTATCTTATGATTGTTATCTTTGTCGCTTTTTGGTTTCCATGTGTTAGAGCAGGCTGGTGAGTACGGACAGAGATTCAATGAATGACACAATTCTCGAATGGATCATACTAATATCACCCTGATTACTCACAGATATGACAGCAGGATTGATGCAAGTCAATCAATTCTGAATGCATCTCTATCTACCTACCGGATTAGGGCTAACGGTAAGAATGAGTCTGAAGTAGATAGATTCTCTCTACGTCGATCAACGTCGTCAACTCAATTGCTTTCCCCTATCTGCGGGGTACTGATTTTGCTTATATGAAGCTACTACCAACTTCGAAATCAACTACATGATCCACTAATCATCGCTCTAGAGGAGTCGAGACCGAAATCCTGTCCATTGCAGAGCTTTTAGTTGGTCAACGCCAGTAATACGAGACTACCTCGTTGTACGCACATGTATGCATGCTTATTCTCGGGTGTTAGCGTGGTGAGTTGTTCATAAAGTCAATACACGAGCCGTGCGATCCCGACGCATCGTCTTATCTAGGTGGATTGAAGAGCATCGATGGATTGGGAAGGTCCGCGGAGAAGAGATCATTTCGTCATCGTCACTGTGCCGTCTACTATCTTTAAGAGATAGGGAAAGAGGGGAGATCGACGGATATCAGAGCCAGTCGTCATGAAGTTTGTTTAGGTGAGGATCTGTTGGCATCTGGTGGACTGCGTCGAATTACCTTTCTGGGATGCTATATTTCAAAGCTTATAAGCACTGCTAGACCAAAGTAGAAGCAAAGGTATAACGAACAGTGAATGTTGATTAGTCCCAATCTGCTTATCTTGAAACCTATTGATAATCATAAATTGTCATGAAAATAGAAAGCCAATGGGATACCGCACCCATCATCTACACCAGCGTATCGACATCACCATCTTCAAGCTGAAGTCGCACGTCCAACCTTTTGAACGCATTATCCACCTCTTTCTCCCAATCACTCAGATAGACAATGATCCATTCTAGAGCCCCAACCAGATATAACGCAATACACTGACCAACCCACAATCCCTTCAAACCCCAGCCATGAAAGGCTAGCCAGATACCCAGTGGTAACGCGCCACCATAATAGCTAACCAGGTTGACAAGTGCTCCGATATGCTGACGACCCATTCCTCGTAAACTGCCCCCACAGCTACCGTTTAGCCCATCTGCAATCTGGAACAATGCCACGTAGGGAAGAACCTCGGCGGTCAGACGGACTACGTGATCGTCGTCGTTGAAGATTCGTCCAAACGAGTTTCGTGTAACCATCAGTATGGCGAGGACCACCCCGCCGAGCAGGATACTAAGAAATGCAGCTGTATGGGCGGCGCGCGCAGCACCGTGAGCATTCCTAGCGCCGAGGAGATTTCCAACCCTTGTAGATGCAGCGACGCCCACACCGAAAGGGATCGTATTCATGACTTGGTCTGCGGTCATTATCACACTCTGCGCAGCAAGTGAGATGGTCCCTAGACGACCCGCAGCTAGTGCCACAATTTCAAAGGCCCACCATTCAGTGCCAACGTGAATGATGCCCAAGAAAGCTAGGCGAGCAAACGTGCCGATATTTTGGAATGCTGTGTGAGACCAGCCTCCCCAGCATTCTGATCCGGCTATGAAGCGAGTATACAATACGAGTAGAGCAAACGATAGCCAGTATGCTATACTTGTAGCAATCGGTGCGCCCAGCAGGCCTATGTCAAAAGTGTAGCAGAAGAGATAGTTGAGAGCTGCGTTGACTGGTGAAGTTATCAAAAGGACGTACGTTCCCGGACGCATGATTCCTGAAAATCGTAAACAATGAGAATAAATTTAGGTTGGGAACTGCTTCTTCATACCTTGAGCCTGCAGGTACTTCTTCATAGCTTCAAAATAGATGTACCCCAGTCCTCCCGGGATAAGGCAAGTCAAAAACCTTGCACTGTCTCTAGACAGATTCGGATCTTGGCCGAGGAAAAGGAACACAGGTTCTGATAATGCCCAGAGTATAGCAACTGGAACATAGAATAAACCGAGGACAAAGAACCCACGTTGCAGTAGGATCCCAAGATCATGCTTGTTAGTGCTCCCTGTAAACGATGAAGATGCCAGGGTATCGAGAGCCGTGGTTCCTCCAAGAGCAATCAGCCACGCTGTACACATGGCAAACATGTACGAGAATGCAGCCGTCGCCAGATTTTCTGGTGAGGACCGTCCAACGATCAGGACGGATATGGTTTGCAAGCTGTTTTGTAACGTGTATGCCAAGATGACTGGTGTGCTTCCTCGAAGGAGCAAAGCAAATTCAGTCAGATCGAGGCGTTTGTTGGAGTACTTTGCATCTTCAAAATCATCGTTGGCTCTTCTACATGGGCTGGAAGACCTTTCAAGATCTGGAGACTTGGGTATGAGCAGTGTAGACTCGTTCGGAATGGGATCAGTGGCTAAGACTTTGTTTGCCATGATGCTTTGAATATAATCTCCAGAGATTGAGTGTCTTGTAATCACGAAGGGAACTGAAAGGGAAAATATTCATGTAGGTACTGGACTGGCACAGGGGTTCGACTTATATTTCTGCCATGACTAGGCATGCATGCAAGTTGACCTATGTGGGTCTCCTAACATTGTAGGATCGATAAGACAATGCATTTCATCATCTGTTAGATACCGTACATATCTATGTACAATATTCCAAGCCATAGCTGCTGGACAGTGATCTCGACATAGCCGTGACTTTGACAGCGTCAGAAACCATGATGACCGGATGAACCTTTCTTTTCAAACTCCCCAACAATTCTTCAATCATATTTTCATTTTTGAATATTCCTCTGGATTCGAATGACAACAGTAGCAGGTTTATGATTAGCGAGAGAAAACGTTATTTGAAACCTTCGTTGAGAGCAGAGGAGGATGTATCCTTTGATGTTCTGAAGCTTTTGTATTGTTTGCGATGCCAAACGGATGCCCAGAGCTAGGCCCGATATGATATAGCGCTATAAGCTTGCTTATCAAAAAATAAAATAATTTCGGAGAACGACAAGAAATCAATAATTCAACACAGAGAAATCAAAGTGGAGGTAATACTAGCGAAAATACAACATCATCTTCGGTATTTCTGAAAAATTTAAAAAATCATCTCAATGGGCTGCGAGATTGTCATATGACCGTATGTACCGTGTTTGTATCATGATGATGATGTAAATGGTGGGCTGATTGAATGCGGGACAGTGACCCGAAAAGTTTAAGAGCGCTCCCCAGCGATCTTTTTTAGCTTCAACAAAATCACCTTCTACGATCTGACGCATTGATACTTGCTCTATCGAAAATTACAAATACTTTTGGCAACTCTCTTGGTACCGATTTGGGTAGCAAATTTGTTGAGTGTGCAAGTCGCAGCTTCGGCAGTACATCTCGGGCCGAAATGGCTGGCATCGCCAATCTAAGACCAGCTACTCGCCCGAGTATCGTGGACAATGTCTCTCTACGCAATATCAACCTTCACTTCCCAGCAGCCCCTGATCCATGGCATCGCCCTGGCAAGTCTCAGCCATGTACAGCAGCCGTGAAGCTCTCATATTCATCCGCTGTCGCTGCAGCGAATGCCGACGATGTCTCGCTCTCCCTAGACTACGGCAAGCTCTATCGCCGCATTGAGACTGCGGTGCGTGATTCTACAAAATCCCAAGATGGCGGTCGCCTGTCTGCAGCGGCAGAGGCCATCGTCAGTAATGACGTGCGGGTCATTGCTGGACGGATCGCAAATTGCGGTCTGGGCCTGCTAGACGAAACTATCGCCGGAGTGCGGAGAATGGATCATCTCCAAGCTCATCCCGAATCTCCAAGTCGTAGACGTGCAAGTCAGGCCAGTCGGAGATTAAGTGGCGTCTCCGCCTCCGTGCCTAAAGAACTCCAGAGTGCTACATCCCCGGAGGTTCTGAATGGGATGTTTGGCGAATGCGAGGTTTTACTACACTTGCCCAATGCTCACCTGCGTGCAGAGGGAGGCTTGTCTTTCCGCACTCTCCAGACTTGGGTATATGCCGACGATAGTGCTTCATTGGAAAATGCCGTGGAAAGCAGTAGACAGGTGGCAATCGTGGAACAAGAATTTCGCGTAGAGAGCATCCGTTGTCACTGCATCCTGGGTGTCAATTCTCATGAGAGAATTGAAAAACAGGCTGTGATCATTACTTTGGATTTCCGAGGCTCCGGAGAAGCTGCCTGGGCTTCGACATTTTTGAAAACATATCAAGAGATGGTCCGAACCATAGCAGAGGTGAGTTGTACAAGCTATGATCCGACTACATAATGAGCCTAGTCGTTGCTGACTGAACGTAGAGAGTGGAAAACACCTCTTATCAAACAGTTGAGGCTCTCGCCACTTCTGTCGCGCGCACAGCTACGATGGACTTTGGCAATGATTCCGTCACGGTCTTGGTGGAGAAGCCGAGTGCTTTGGCATTTGTGGAGAGAGCGGGGGTGCAAATCACCAGGTCGAAGGCGTTTTTTGCAGAGCAGGACTTTTCCAAAGCGCGAGGAGGGATATAGTAATCTTATTGTAGCTAAAAGTCTCATCAAACTAACAAATAATTGAGTAAAATATTGCGGCCTATGACATTTACACGTGAAGCTGTCGGTTGCCGCATCGGGTCTTAGCGCGGCTGCCAAGCCGGTCATCGTTACTCTCAGTCTCTGAAAATGCCTCGCACATCTTTCTATTCTTCCACAACACAACTTCCGCTGTACTATCACCAAACGTCTCGATTTAATCGATATCACTCGATTTCTCTATGGGCTGCATTTCTGCAAATAATCCGTCAACTTCCGCATTCTCCCCCGCGTGCAATGTTTTCGCCTTGACTCCGTGGGACTCTCTGTTTACTTCGGCTCGCTCCTCGCCAGCTTCAATCCGCCCCGATTCCCTTGAGATCACTCGATCCGCCTCATTGCTGTGGTCCGGGGTCTCTGCCAGCGACGTGCTTTGGGTAGGGGTACAGGGTCCGTCCTGAGCTAGGACGGACGTTAATAGGGCTGTATGCGAACATCCATCCTTACGCTACGTATGGTTGTATAAGATCTAGAAACAACATGCTAGCTGCATAACATTGTTGACACTTGAATCTCGAAACCACATTTGTTTGGCGACTATCACACCTTCCCCGCACAACGTTCGATTGCTTGTTATATCGATCTACTCGAGCGAGTTTATTCAATCAGACGCAATGTTCGACACAACCTACCGACCGTCTTCCGCTCAGCGCTTGGCGAATCAGATGGAGCAGTTGAACGAAGGCCCTGCGCCCAACTGTACAATGGATGATTTATCAGTGGGCGACGTGTTTAGTTCTCAGATGGACATTGACCCGGAAAAGAATGGAGTCAAGGACAATGCGTCGAGCAGACTTGGACATGCGCAAGCCGGCGAAGATCCAGCACTGAGACGTACAAACCTCCCTCCAGCTGGAGCTCAAGTATTTCAACTCCATGAGAAGGCAGCGAGCCGCAGAAAGAAGAAGAAAGGAAAGCGTGCCGACGTTGAAGTTGGGCATGGTAATCCGGCTCTGTCCACAGTTCGAGGTTTCACTCCCATGGCTTCTGGTGATGAAGACTCCGATATGTCTACTGCTGGATCCCGGGTCATGTCGCCGCAACTCAATGCTGTCCCTACCACGAACATGCCAAGTGGGATCAGCGCACTGAAACTGCAGCTTGACGCCCTGAGTCTATCCGAGAGAATCCCTCGCTCGGGAGACTCTGTCATTTCGAGTAACGCTAGTGTCTCCTCTGATAGCGACCGAACCGAAGTTATGACCAGCTATGAGGTACCCCTTGAGCACGATTTTATCAGCGAGGAAGCTGCTGCGGAAGAGAAGCTGTCCAGCACTCCAAAGAATGACTTGTGCAGGAAAATGACCAGTCGCGATTTTGAACAATTGATGTGTCTTGGAAAGGGTACTTTCGGGACGGTCTTATTGGTACGCCACAAGCCGACTGGCCGTCTGTATGCTCAGAAACAATTCCGCAAGGCATCCATCACCGTGCACAGAAAGTTAGTGGAGCAGACAAAGACAGAACGTATGATCCTCGAAAGTGTCAACCGCCACCCTTTCGTGGTCAAGCTTTTTTACGCCTTCCAGGACCACGAGAAACTATACCTCATTCTCGAGTATGCTCAAGGCGGCGAGTTGTTCACTCATCTCGCAGCGGAACGCATGTTTAGTGAAGATACTGCGGCTTTCTACATGGCCGAAATGGTCCTTGCACTTGAGCATCTGCACCAAACCGTTGGTGTTGTATATCGAGATTTGAAACCGGAAAATTGTCTTTTGGACTCTGAAGGTCATTTGCTACTCACAGATTTCGGATTAAGCAAAGTTTCAGTCAGCGATGACGACCGTTGCAACTCATCCCTCGGCACGATCGAGTATATGGCTCCCGAGGTAGTTCAGGGTAAACCCTACGGGAAGGCCTGCGACTGGTGGTCTCTGGGGGCTCTAGGATATGATTTGTTGACCGGTTCACCACCTTTTAAAGCCAACAATCATGCAAAGATTCAGGAAAAGATTGTCAAACAGAAGTTGGCGCTGCCATACTATCTCGGACCTGATGCGAAAGACCTGCTCATCCGGTTACTTCGCAAAGAGCCGCATAAGCGACTGGGATATCATATGCCAAAGGACCTGGATATCATCAAGAAACATCGTTTCTTCCGCAAGATTGACTGGAAAGCGCTTGCCCGACGCGAGTTAGAGGCCCCAATCCAACCTCTCATCACCGACCCTGCTTTGGCGGAGAACTTCTCTACCGATTTCACTGGTCTGGCTTTGAGCCCTACCTTGGGAGACGATGTGCATATTGGCGAAATGCTCAAGAATGTGGGGCTTTCTGCTGATCCTTCCAACAGCATGGGTGAAACGGATCCTTTTCACGGCTTTAGCTTCGTTGCGTCGAGCAGCCTGTTGAACGGTGGATTCAGCCTCGCCACATGAATGACCAAGCGCTTTCTGGAGCGACTCTGAATCAGTCCTTAGCTTGACTCTGGCTTGTACAGAAGGTATAGATTGCTGTGCTTATTTTCGCTTTTTTGTGTAGGTCTCTGCGTTTGGATTTGCCATATCTCTTAGCTATCATGAATATTTATGACTTATATACATTCTGAATCTTCTTATCGCCCTTGAACATCGATTAATGCGACCGCCATCTTAGCTCGTCACGTGTAAAAAACTTCTAGCCTGAATCGGAGCTCAATCACTGAGACTAACGGAGAAGAGGCGAAAAGTGATCCATCGATGACCACAGGCTGAGGCTCTCTTGTTTTGTATGGACAGACAGAGGAGATCGCGATTCAGCTGAAGGCTGATTATGTCTCGCCAGTCAAAGACCATTTCCACAGAGAGCCGGAATTGGATATGTTGGTCCATTCGCCTTGATTCTATGGATTCCGCCCCGCTTTCTGCGGTTTGATAACTTCTTTCTTCACCACAGACTGCCCCTCACTACCGACCACGCTGAGGACGATCGTTCATGCTATAACGGAATTCATCGCGTTTATTCTTTGATGGCGGTTCGCGACCGACTCTGAAGTGGGAAGCAAGATTTTTTTGGTGGGAGAGAGTCGCATACCGAGCAAAATCGACCTGTCGGCGGGKTTTCGCCGCCCATCCAAACCAAACAAATAACCCGAGAGGAGAATATCAACAGATTACGAATCAAGAATCATTGAAACCATCGTTCATCATGGATCCCTCAGCCGATCCCTCGCAATTGAATCCGCAGAGCAACAGTGACAACCTCGCGATGTCCTCTCGAACGACATCCCGAAGCCAAGAGACGCAATCGACGCCAGAAAAAACCGATGCTGTCGCTATCCCAGCGCAGCAGGCAAATCAAGGATACCTGGCGATGGCCAAAGTTGCGATTCCAAGAAGTCGGGCTGGTGCAAGTCTTCGGTACAGTCGTCGTGTCGCAAAGGCATGTGAAAGCTGTCGTCAAAGGAAGACAAAATGCTCGGGTGATACGCCGATTTGTCGCCAATGTCGAGAGCTGAGGGTGAGATGTCAGTATCCGGATGGGATGAGGGAAAAGACAAAGAGGTAAAGTGTGTCTGTTCTCATGTCTTGCCATCAGATTTCTAACTCATTGCCGTTTTATGCAGACACATGGAAGAACTATCGCAGAAAGCAAACGATTACGAATCACTCTTAAAAGATCTGCGCTCGACAGTGAATGAAGCCGTAGGAGATCGCATCGCAGCGACACTGAATAAATACGCCATCGATGGAGAGCAGAATACAACTGACCACCCTTCTTCATCCTCGCGCACGCCCTTGGATGATGTCGATCTCGAGCCGTCCTCACCATCCTCAATCGGATCCTTGGAAGCAATCGATCGTGTTGAGGAGGATCTTAATAGAGGAGAGAATGTCCGCGCAACAGGATTTATTGGAAAGAACTCGGAAATAAGCTGGATGCAGCGCGTTCAAAGAGAATCCGTGCAACGAGCCCGAGGCGAGCCTGGTATGTACGAAGGCGAGCCGCAAACACGCCAGTACGAAGATTTCGCCATCAACTCAGTCAGTTATCATTTGGATGATCTCGATATCAATGTCTCGGGTCCTATCGACAAGTACAAAATGCCTTCTCGTGAACAGGCCGACCGCCTATTTGAAGACTACTTAACTACTGTACATCCATTCTATCCAATTATCAGTCGCCCCCTATTCAGCTCACAATTCAAATATTTTTTCGAAAATTCGGCACGCCCAGGTGATAGATGGTTGGCAATCTTAAACATGATTTTCGCTATTGCCGCCAAACACTCTCATTTGGTGCAAGCATCCTGGAAGAGCAATGATACGCAGGACCATTTGATTTATTTCACGCGTGCCAGATATCTTAGCATGACAGACGATGATCTTTTCAGCCATCCTGATCTACAACAAGTCCAAGTAGAGGGTCTGATGGCCTTCTACCTACTATCGACAGATCAGATCAATAGGTGAGTTGGACATTACCTTTTTGTCATAAGGGATCAGAAGCTGACCGGTATTTCCATATAGAGCGTGGAGAATATCTAGTCTTGCTGTTCGTTCTGCCATAGCTTTGGGCATTAACATGAAAAGCTCCAGCGAGTCGACAGCCAACACATCGAAGGAGTCTCGTTACCGTGTGTGGTGGTCTCTCTACTCCTTTGAGCACCTTCTCGGTGTAATGACAGGTCGAGCCACTTGTATTCTTGACGGAGTCTGCACCACACCGATGCCATTGCCTTTTGAAGAGGAAAGATTCAATGAACCCGACGTTCAAGAGATCATGAGCAACAGTTCTCTACGAGAAGAGAAGATTCAGAACGCGGTTGCAAGCTCTTTGATCAGGCTGATGCCGCAAAATCCGGTTGGTGGTCAAAACGTCGATAGACGTGAGAAGACTGATCGGTTTGCGTGGATTCGAAGTATCCCTTTTAACTCCGGTCTACTTTTTCTACTGTATATGGATCTTACAGTCATCACCCAAGAAATTGTGAACAAAGTGTACACTTCCGATGCAGTGAGAGTTCCTTGGTCTCATATCGAGAACCGTATAGGCGATTTGAAATCACGGATTGATCTGTGGTTCAATCAGTTACCGGAAGCCTTCAAGTTCACACAGAAGGAGAGCAGTTCGCCTGAACAGGTCCGCGCAAAGCTTGGACTTGCTTTTCAGTACTACAGCGCTCGCATCACACTTGGTCGGCCGTGTCTCTGTCGTCGAGACGCTACCTCTAACAAAAGTACTTCTTTCAGCCACAAGATGGCGTTAGTCTCGCTCGAGGCTGCTGCGCGAATGCTAGATTTGATACCCGATGCCCCTGACCCATTTCAGCTTTATCAACTGGCTCCATGGTGGTCTATACTTCACTTTCTGATGCAAGCAACTACTGTCCTATTGTTAGAGTTATCATTTGCCAATGTGCATGCGCCTGACGAAGAAAAGAACACATTCCTTTCAGCAAAAAAAGCTATCCGTTGGTTGTACGCAATGTCGGAACACAGCACCGCCTCACTTCGAGCATGGCAACTCTGCGATAGCTGCATGCGACGAATAGCTGTTGGTATGAACTACGATGTCAGCGATCTGCCTCCATTGCCCAGCGACGCCATCCTCGAGCAACAAAAACAGTACCAAGCTCGGGATCCGCTCCAGACCCAGCCAGCCGTGACGTCTGGACCATCAAGAAACACTCCGCAACATTCAGAAGCATTTGACTGGAGCACAGGAATGGAGTCACTAGCCACTCCGTCAACAGAAGCCGCCAGACGTCGCGAACTCCTCAGCGATCTTGAATTAGAGCAGAATGCCGCTCTTACTGCGGCGGAATCCGTCACGTATCCGCTGAGCTTTTCGCCATTCATGATGAACCCCGGTGTGAGTGGTTCTTCCATCTCTGATTCTCATTTCCCCTACGATCCGCTAAGCGGGGAGTTTATGGGATCTTTTTTCCCTCCCGACGCTGATCAGCATGAGTGGGATAATTGATCGATTCCTGAGAGGGATCGTAGGGTGCATTATGATGAGCAGGAGACACATGGATGAAGGAGATTGATTCTGAAATAGGGGCCAAAAAAGGACAACGTTCATTTCAATAATAATTTGATGTTCGGCGCTAGATGATACCACATCTGATTTCGTTGCTTTTTCGATTCATGGTAGTACATGTATTGATGAATTCAGGAAAAGCGGTTGTATAATGTTATATGAATAAATACAAATATACATATCAAACTCCATTCTAAATAGGTACACCAGTGCTAAAATGACAGCAAAGTATATAATATTATACAGGGGTAATATACAATGCCAAAACGGCGACCCGGGTCATCTTCAATAGACCCCGTCTTTCTCTTCATTTCCTGTCTTTGCCAACAACTCTTCAACGCCACCAGTATCGTCCTCGCCGAGGTCTCCGTAGACCCATCGAACGATGTTCCTCCTCTTCCTTGACTGCCACATCCTGATTCGTCTCAAATGGCCACCCGTCTCTCGGCCAATCTCGTCCTTGTCTCGATTGAATCGTTGGTAACGATCAACACAGAAATCAAGAACATGGTATACCTGGTCTCTGAATTGTTGCTGCGAAGGTGTCATGTTTTTTCTGTCTGGCGCCACTTCTTGAGATTGCTTCAGCTCCATAACGGCTGCGCGGCTGATTATCCGTAGTGTATTGAGGTTAGGGTTAACGGCTTTGCGTTGTCGCTCATAGTGCCATGGCCAGTCGTATTCAATGTCGAGATTTTCCGTATTTGCAGGATCAGCGCTCATCTGTAAGCGATATTTTTCGTCTACGGCGAGTCGGGCTGCGTGCGATCGCTCAATGTCTATGCACCACTTTTCCCACAAGCCCATTCCAACTTGGCTGCCGCGTGTTTCTACGACAGCACTTAGTAGGATATTGAATGCTGGACTCGGAATGAACGAGAATTTATCCCGTCCTAGCGGATTGGTATACACAGGTTTCACATCGTTGGCGACCCGAGCAACAGCTCCAGGAACCGATGAGAGTAGACAATGCCACCGGTATATGGTCTGTTTGTAGTATAGATTGACACTCTCGTTGTACACCTTCGTAGGGTTGTAACGACCCCAAAGAAACTTGCGCAACATTGTTTGGGCTTGCAGAAGAGATGTCTGTAGTTGCTCGTCCCAAGGCTCCTCCCAAACTCGCTGTTCGAGACGCAGGATGGTAGAAGCCAATGTGGCGAGAGTAGTTTCGCCCCATGCTTTCTTTCTGTATTCGATCAAGAGTTTGAAAATACCCTCAGCTTCTTCCCATTGCCCAAAGGCAATGTAGAAATTTGCTACCGCATTATACGTGTTACGTGAGATGGGTTCTCGTATTTGCTGGATGACAAGATCACCAAGTTCTTGGTTATCTATTGCTGCAGCAAATCGTAAAATGGACGGGGCCAAGCTTTGATCACCGTATGATGAAAAAGTGATTATAGGCCCATCCGCGTCCTTGGAGAAAAGAAGCCATTTGCCAAAAGCATAAGCTTTGCTTATCCTGACCAAGTCTAGAAGATCGCCTAGCGCGCCATTCGGTAATGTTGGGATCGGGGATTGATCGATAGCAATAGAGGTCTGAGGTAGCGATTCATCTTTATATGATATTTCCGAAACGCCTTCGTTATCCTGTCCTTTGCTCCAGAAATCCTGTATGCGATCCAACTTGCTGGAGTCAATGATTTCAAGCAAAGTGTCAAAAATTCTCATTGCATTTTCAATCTGCTGGTGATGTGCGTATAGTCGCAAGTTCTGTTGCAGCAGACCGGTGTAGAGAGATGAGGTTTCGTATAAATTCTGTTCAGCGAATGCAGAAAGCCCTTGACGATCGGTTGGAACAGCGTCATTCCAAGGAGGTATAGGAGGTGGCAAAGCATGCAAGAGGTGGTCTAGCTGTTCTGGGTGTAATTTTGGATTCAAAATCTGTGATTCCAACACTGGGATAATATGATAACCACTGGCGTTTTGGTTACCAATTTCTTTGTCACTGTATGACTGTTTGATCTCCATCACAGATGCAAGCAGCTCAATCAAATCCTTAGCGTTGTTATCGGATTCGTGATTGATCTGCACATAACTTGCAGCTTGTGTCGTTAGAGCATTGAAAACTTCGGCGCTGATAGTGAATCTTCCCAAACCATGAAAAAATCCCGATTTGTTTTGAAGTTCGTCAGGTGTTCTCGGAATATCGGGATGCGGCCAAAAGTCGTGGATGTCAATTTTAGTGTTCTTGATCAGTTCGGGATTCTCAAGAAGAGGGCTCCATGAGGCAACCTTCCATGCTGCGGCATAATTGCTCCCTCGCAGATGCTTGAGAATCCATAGGCCTTCCATGATATGACCCTGTTCAATACAAGCCCAAAGAATAAATTCGAGCCAGATCTGAGAACCCAAATGCCGGATACCCATTTTAAAAGGGCGAAATGGGGAATCTTCACCGGCAGCTTTTGCTTTTCTCGTCGCTTCCGCTTCATGGTCCAGCCATGCAGCGTCTGACAGAACGTTCATGATATGTGTAGATAATAAATGCATCCCCGGCGGTCGGAAAGTATCTCCGTTGTCGGTACGATTTGTAAACTTATATATCGCATCTGAAATGTTACCGGACTGGTGGAGATGAGCAAGCGTTCGATATACATAGGACATGGCCAGCTCAGACTCCTGGGATGTCTTATTTGCAGCGGTCAGTACGATGAAGCCTAAGCTCTGCCAGATTTGTCCCATGATGGCCATTCTTGCTAGAAGGTAACGCGGCTCATCTGTGAGAGCTTCCATAGAAACATATGCCGCAGAATTATTACTGATACCGGTGACAATCTGATCATCGTCTAAAAGTTCCCATTGCAGGTTGGATGGCGTGCCTTCAAAAGAATGTCCTATCATCTGTAGCTTGTCCGCCGCATCTAGCATCGTCGTAATCAGCGCATAGACGGCCGGCCATCTTTGTAACGTGAATCCAAGATATGCTAGCAAATCTAGGCGATGTAATCGACGCGCACGGCTTAAGATAGCCGAAATTTTTTCGCCATCGGAACTAAAATGTTCATTATTCTCCGTCGAATTTGTCGTTAAATTATCACTCGTTGTTCCGTCGCGCAAGTCGAGGGGTATGTATGGCTCGAGCTGTTGTATCCATGCTGCCGGACTCTGATCGTCTTGTACACTGGGTTCTGGTCGCTTCTGTGGATTTTCGACAGAAACCTGTCTAAACGAACGGGATGGCCTCGAGGTCGTTTTTCGATTTTCACCAATGGTTGCAAAAGTTCGGCTCGAAGGKATTTCTGGTATGCGGAAAGGACGACCAGTGCGCCGCCCAGAAGCGGCTATCGAATTGATTCCATCACAGCGATTTATATGACACCTGCAGCCCAGCTGGAAAGGACGGTAAGCGCGCAGGCAAAGTTTCATGACCCGGAATCCGAGAGCGTTAAGTAGTGATGCGGAAGGATTTTCGAGATACGAGAACCAATTTTCGTAACTGCTAAAGTCATATCTGATAGAGTAAGCCGGTGGTTTCCGTCAATCAAAGCCCTATCAGGGCTTCATAAAAGGCAAAGAGCCTGTTCTGATTATTATATGGGATTCGTAGGGAACGATGGAAGGTGATGCACGAGATGAATGCCGAAAAGGACGAGGAGATAGAGCTTCTCAAAAATATTTGCTTAGTCAGCGCCATCCATCAGCCAATCAGCAAATAGAGAAATATTATGTTCATACTATGTTCATACTATATTGCGTCTGTATCAGAAAGTCTGTCAAGCTGGATATCTCCTTGCTATCAACATGTATGCCTAGGTAACAATCTGCAGTATAACGATCAATTTGATCAACAGCCAACACAACAAAAAAGATGTATACATGATGCATTTTCACATTTCATTGCTCATTCACAACGTTTGTAGAGGGTATATGGAAACACAAGCCAACGATAACTCCTGAAGTATAACCGATATGCGCCAATGCCATTGGAACCTATTCGCCGAGAAGAAAGAAGGTCAAGAACGCTCACGCTGCGTGAGCTTCTGCTAGTTCCGTGTCTTCCATGGACTGCATCTCTCCGCCGAGCTCTTGTTCGACCTCTTCAACCACAAAGCTCTCGTAATCCTCCAGCCCTTTCTGTACGTGAACTTTGAATCGAATTATATCGTTCAACATGCTCTCAACACCGGTATGGAGCTCTTCCCGAAGTTGATTGGCGCGGAGTGTAAGTTGTTCGTATTCTACATCGGTGTTCATCTCTCGCTGCTCCATCAGTTGAACGCTTTCAATAAGTGACGCGCGCATCTTCGCTAGCTCCTTTTCCATTTTCTCGATTTGAGCATCTGACTGAACCTTTTGTGTGGTTGTTATCTCCTTGGTACGCTCGAATTCTTCTTCGGCAGCGCGTCTCCGGTGTTCAAGTGCTTCGATTTCGCTACGTTTCTCGTCCATGGCCTCCTTGATGTCATTGAGCAGGTCACGGTCCGCCATATCCTTCTCCGCGACCTTCTTCCTTCGCTCGTTGATCTCTTTCCGAAGAGATATCAAGTTTGCACGAACAACTCCACGAAGGTCAAGCTTCACTAAATGAACTGGCTGATAGCCGTTGTTTGCATCCGCAAGAAGACGATAGCCTTCGGGAGAGCCTTGATCCTGTGAGACACCCATTTGTGAGGAAGAGAAGCTTGCTTCGTTCACATTCAGTCGAATTTCGTAGTCCTCGCCGTTAGCATTAATGGCAGATTCTGGAATTAGACTATTCTGGTAGCCTAGCGTGTTGTAAGCTTTCACAACTTGCTCTAGGTCTTCGAGTTTTTGATTTGCTTCGGTTTCTTTCTCCATCACACGTGCGTGTGCTTCCTCGAGTCGGCCCACAGTGTCTTCAAGACTTCGCTGTAAGCGCTCCCGCTCAGTGTTCATGCGATCGATATCCTGGATCGTAATCCCCTGGCTATCAACACTAGCCTGCAGACTTCCGCGCTCTTCTTCCGCTGTTTGAAGCTCGTCTTCGGTTTTCTTGAGCTCTTCTTCAAGAAATTGGATGCGACTTTTGTACTTGTCAATTTTGCCTTGCACATTCGAGTTGTAATCTTCAAATTTGCGTTTGTCGTCTTCAAGAATCCGGAAATCTTTATCCAACTTCGCCATATCCGGCGCATTTTTTTCCAAATCTTCCAACTGGTCTCGGAGCGCACGATTTTCCGCCTCCAACACCTCCAATTCTCGGACATATTTCTCATTCGACTGTTCAAATTCAGCTGCCATCGCTTCGACATGCGGAACCAGCCGTTTCTCAGCCACATCATCATCTTCATCTTCGCCTCCCTGCAACCAGTCATGGTAGGCCCCGGTAAGAAATCGGAAGATGATTCGATCTCCTGAAATATCCACACCAGCTGCAGCGCACGCCTCATCGTACTCGCCAACGGAGTAATGGTCCAACATTTGCGCAAGTTGCATCATCCAATGAAGCATTCCTAAGAAAGTCGACCAATTCTGACCACCAACTGCCGCGATTTGAGATTTAGTTATGTTTTTTTCGTACGGATAGCGTAGTTGTTTCAAAATAGGAGGCACCTCGGCCTCAATGCTCTTTTGGAACTTGTAGCTTGGATCAATTCGGCGGTATAGCCACTGGAAGATGTTAGTGAAATCTTTTTGCGTTGGTGATTTCAGCGAGTTCTGGCCCAAGGAGTGCTTCATTTCCAGCTCAAAATTATTGTGTGTCAAGTACTCTAAGAGTTCTTGGCCAATTCGTGCTTGAAATGATCGATCTCTGAGCGGCCGCGGATCTTTTGGAGCTCCAGCAGGAACAGGTCCCTGAGTGAAGAATGATTGATGTGCCATGGGCCCCCCGGCCATAGATGGCCGCGAAAAGACGCTGCTCCTTCGTTGCAGATTCTGCTGTGAAGCGCTATTCGTTGGGAACGAATTGGGCGCATAGCTGAGTCGTCCAACAGCAGTGTTTTGAAAGAGGTTGTTAGAAACAGATCGTCTGACGGTTGAGAGACCAGCCTCAGGTCCAAAGCTGGCCCCTGAGGATGAGCGCTGGAAATTTGGTTGGTGAGGTCGGCCATGTGAATTGAAAAGTGACGTTGAGCGTGAGTGTTGAGAAGTATATGGAGGATTCTGGTGACTGCCAATCATACTTGTGCGTTTCAGCGCGGATGATGGCTGAGGCAAGGCGGAGAAGTTCTGTACGCTTGCCAGCGTCTTTACAATGTTAGCTGTGTGTTCATGGAACGAAAATAAACACTCGTATAATCTAGGACTTGCAGGCGATTGGAATTGCTCCTCTTACCTCGCGAGGTCGCTTGATGCTGAACAAGCCCGTGTCTTGCGACATGATGCTATTTCCTTCCCGACCAGAAAGGCCGCGTGTTGCACCAAAGCGATTCTCAAAATCTGAACAGATCAAGTTCTACGTTCTGAGAAAGAAGTGATAAGCCAAAAATGAGAAGAATTGTGAGCGCGGATTGTCGATGTATATCGTGAGGGTAGTCGCAGCCCAATACAAAAATGCGCCAACTGTTACGGAAAGTAAACAAAAGGCAGGAGGGACGTTTCCTTGGCAAAGATGACAAGAACGGCAGGCGGTGGGCGACCAAAACAAAGCGCGCCGCCAAGAGTCGTGAGACATCACGTGCGCAACTGCGCCGGCTCSCCGAAATTGAACTAGCGCAATTTCGTGCAACTTCCGAGGTCCAGGATGGAGGATCTCACTTCGCCGCTCGGCAACCGCTTTAACGACCTCTTTCAACTTATGCGACATATGAAATCAGCAAACAGCCTACACTTTTTTTTGAGCTCAAGGTCTACCTTACGCGGATGCTGCAAATACAGATCAATTGCTGCATCTTCTTGACAGGCGAGCAGATATATTGGGTTGATCGCTGAGCAGTCGCCATCATGGCTCCTCGCGAGGAGCTCATCTCCTCGGCTGTAAGTCATTCTTATTGTTTCGCCTCTTATGGCGCACAACTAACTTGATGCTGTAGATTACTTGTATGTTCGGATTTAAAGCCATCTCGAAAAACTCCACGGTGACACGAGCTAATCTTGCTCAGTTCTCCAGGATCCGTCCGTCGCCTCCTCGCCGCTAGAGAAACGAGTCGCTTTCCTACAATCTAAAAACCTCACTCAAGAAGAAATAGATATTGCTATTGCACGGGCAGGCGAAGATTCGGTCCAAACAACAACAACCACGACAACTGCGACACCTGTTGGATATGCTCAGCAACAACAGCCTATTTATCGGCCGACAGCTGCCCAGCCCGGTTATGGTCCCGGTCCGTATGGTCAATGGCAGCCTCCGCCTGAGTAAGAAACACTGTCACTCTATATCTTTGTGGTATAAGTTCTGATCGAATGATTAGGGTCCCTAGACGGGACTGGCGCGACTGGTTTATTATGGCGACAATAACAGGAGGAGTTGGTTATGGATTATACGTCTTAGCCAAGGTAAGTTAAAAAAAAAGTGCGATAATTTTCTCTTCTCGCTGATTCCGAGGATAGAGATATGTAGTGCCTATAATAGCACCTCCTACTCCTCCACAATTAGAACAGGATAAGCAAAGCATTGACGAAGAATTTGCTCGCGCTTTTACTCTGATTGATCAGCTCTCTACGGACACAGCAGCTTTGAAATCTGCAGAAGACGCCAGAACAGAGCGTTTGGATGCTGCTCTCCGTGAAGTTGAGAGTGTACTGTCGGAACTAAAATCTTCAACCCGCCGACGCGATGACGAAACCCGCCGAATAAGCGACGAAGTCAAGAGCCTGAAGGATAGCATCCCCAAGGCATTGGAAGGGGCAAGAGAAGGAAATGAAGGCAGACTCAAGGAACTCGGCACAGAACTTCGAAGCTTAAAGACTCTGTTGAATAATCGCCTCAGCGCCGGTAGCCCCGCAACCACACCGGTTACCGGACGGCCAGTAGGACCAACCGCTACACCCGAGCCAGCATTATCACCAGCAACTGCCCTTCCTGCAACAACACCAAACACAAACACCGCTCCTATTCCTTCTGCTTCTAACAGCCAAGCCACTAGTTCCCCGGCTTCCACCAACCCTCTGTCTCAGCTGGGCAAGTCTGCCTCAATCCCTGCCTGGCAGATGGCTGCCGCAAACAGGTCGAAGACACCGTCCCAGCCAGCCCAATCTGCAACTGTGGAGGAATCGCAGAGCAGCTAGGCGGACTTCGCGCCAAAGATTTACTCTCTTCTTTGTATTTTACATGTAGGAAAATATTCTATCTCCATATAGTGAAGTTCGAATTCTTATTTAAATGTCACGTTCTCTGTTTTCCTCAACCTGTACCCGAGTATTCCAAAGCTTCTGAACAAAAACGTACTACGTACCATCAAAGCCGAGACTCGCAATTGAGCCGCAGGTCTAGACTCAAACTAGTACATATTCGGGTTAGTCCGGAGTTGCTTGGCATGCATGACTTCAAGCTCATTTTCATCCAAGATACAAGTCGAAAGACCTAATATGTAGTATTGCTTTTATATTGAAAGAAGGCAGCCGGCGTCGCCCTAGCGCCAGCAACAGGAAAATCCTCCTGAGTTACAGTAATTGGACCCCGAGAGAGACAAAACCTTAGTCTCATCCTAGATATCTCGTTAAAAGCGTCGCTATGGATCGCACATCCCACGGAGAGCGCATCGCGGAGCGCCAATACGGCCATAGGTCTCACACTCGGTCTGTGTCGCCTGCGAGGCTCGGTTCCAGCAATCGTAATCGCTACAGAGACCGCAGTCCGAATCGCAGACATCATCACCGAAGCTCGCGATCACCGGCGCATGACTCAAAGCATGGGGACAAAAATCGGGAACGGAAACGTTATCACCACCGCGAGCGCAAAGAGCTTTCTCCGGTATCCGCGGCGCCGGTTGTTCTACCGTATAATGCACGACATTTGTCGAAATTCGATCTTTCTCTGCTAGAGCCGATGTTTGCGATGTACTTGGATATACAAAAGGGATTGGTGATAGAGGATATGGATGAACAGGAAGTCATGGGGAGGTGGAAGAGTTTTATCAAAAAATGGTAAGCATGAGCATTTCACTCCCATAGTGTCGAGAACCCATTTTTGATATAGGCAATCGGCTAACATATCAGGAACCGTGGAGAACTCGCTGAAGGGTGGTATGACCCTGCCACTTTTGAGAAAGCCAAGGGTAGCTTGAATGATGCACGAGTCGATCACAACAAGGAAGTGGTCAAAAAGCTGGATCAATTTGGAGAACGCAGCGATAATGATATGATGCCATACAATAAGGATGATCCCCCTGTGGCGGAAACTGACGATGATAATGGAGATGATGATGATGAATGTGGACCTAAGCTTCCTCGCGGACCTGTTACCTCTAGGGGAGCTTTATCTGGGCCTACTATACCGAATATACAAGACTTAGAACTTCGGCGTGGTAAGTAATTTCTTTTTTCGCTCATTCTATGCCACTTCCATTTGGCTAACAGTTTGAACAGAACAAGCTCTCGCAGATGCTGAAGCAGCCCGCTCAGAAGCTCGCACTCAACACAAACACGAAACCTCATCCCATAAAACCAATCTCCGAGCCTTCGAAGATGAAGTCGCCCCTCGCGCAGAACCAGGGACACACGAACGCAAATTGGAGAAAAAAAGGGAAAAGGCAGCCGCAAACCGTGAATTTGCGTCAGGCCGCCGCGGTGGCTCTCCGACTATGGAAGCTGCACCCGACTCAGAGTTAATGGGCGGTGGTGGCGACGATGATTTATCTGCGCTAAAACGAGCAAAGGAGCAAGAAGCGAGGAAGAAGAATGAGCGGGAAATACGTCGTGAAGAGATCTTGATGGCGAGAAAGGCGGAGAGGGAGGAACGGTTGGCAGAGTACAAAAAGAAGGAGGAGGAGACTATGGGTTGGTTGAAGGCATTGGCTAAACAGCGATTTGGTTAGCCGTCAAAAAGAGTCCCCCACGAGCGTGCAATTGGCTTTTTGGTATCTGTGAGTGCGATTTTCATCTTTACGTAATAATTGGAGCTATAAAGGTATATAGACATGATTCGAATGTGTACACATGCTGATAGGGTTTGTGCTAATCGGCTGTAAGCTTTGATGAAGCTTCTTGGTGATCAAAAAGATATTTGTCGTTGTATATGATCCAGCCGAGTAAAAGCTGCTCAATCTAACACATACACGTTATCGACATTCGGCAATTTATCAATATACCTTCCATATAAAGCTGGTACCTTTCATGGATCTTCATCCGTCACGTCCCCTCATTTCATCATCCCCATAGGAACAAATTCCGGAGCCTCAGGCTTTAGGGCTGATCCGTTTGTCTTTGTATCGGCACCGACCTGCTGCTTCCACAGCCGACAATAGTAGCCATTCCGCTTGATGAGACTTTGATGTGTTCCTCGTTCGACTATACTTCCGTTTTTGAAAACAAGTATTTGATCTGCTTTGACAATCGTCGATAGACGATGTGCAATCACCAATGTCGTCCTCCCCTTAGTAAGTTGAGCTAGGCTCTGTTGGATGTACGCTTCGGTCTCGCTGTCTACAGCGCTTGTTGCTTCGTCCAGTAACACAATACTGGGATCCTTGATTAGGACTCGAGCTATTGCTACCCGCTGAAGTTCTCCTCCTGAAAGCTTGATACCTCGTTCACCTACTATGGTTTCATAACCATCTGGAAAGCTGAGAAATCGTTCATGAAGTCTTACCGCTGTGCACGCACGATGAATGACCTCAAGAGTGGCGGATTCGTCTGCATATTTCAAGTTGTTGAGCAAGGTATCGTTGAAAAGCGCAGGGTCTTGAGGGACAACTCCGATAGCATCTCGTAAGCTTTGAAGTGAAACATGAGAGATATTTTGATCATCGATCTCAATAGACCCACAGTCCGGATCATAGAGGCGAAGTAAAAGCTTCAAGGTAGTCGACTTGCCGCTCCCAGTTTCTCCAACCAATGCCACTGTCTGCCCTGGCTGGGCCTCAAATGTAACCCCATTGAGCGCGTGACGTTTCTTGTCATAAGAAAACGACACGTCGCTGAAGCTGACAACGCCTGCCTGGGCTTGTATTTTACTTGCGCCGGAACTATCTGTGATGGACGGTACCCTCTTCAAGAGAGCCATGAACTCCTCAGCATCTACCAAGTCGAGCGTGATAGATGTGAGTCCGTTGGAGAATATTTCAAGTGGGCTAGAGAGCTGGGCCCAATAACCAAGCAGCATAAGAAAGCTTCCAATTGGTCTCGTGCCGTTAGAGATTTGATAAATAGCTATGAAACAGGCGAATATCAAGCCTAGTGATAGAATGGACGATTGCACAAAATTCTCCGTGCGCAACCATCGACGGACGGATAGTTCAGAGCCGAGACGATCCTTGACTGCAGAAAAATGGCGATGCTTTTCGTAATCAATCTTGTTGAAATAGGTGGCAGTGAGCCAATTATTCGTTGCTTCACAACGGATATTGACTTCCTTCCTGATAGATGAAATGTATCTCTTCCGTTTTGCTTTCTGAAATTTCGATATAGTGCTAGAAGACCATAAGAAAAGCCCTATCATTGCTGCAGTGATGAGGCCCATATATGGGCCAAAGGTGACGTGTAGGACAGTTACCGCAATGAATAGGTCAGAAATCATTGGTACGAATTGAAAAAGCACCTTGCGAACCACATTCTGAATGATTGTTCCTCGGTTAATCGCATGCCACACCGAACCCGAGCTTTTGTCGTCATGGAAGTCGCACGAAAGATCCATGACTTGGTTGAAGCCATTTACTGCTATCCTCTGGTATGTGTACTGCTCCAATGGCATCCACATATATGCTCTGAGAGCTGAAACACCACCGCTTGAGTCGAGTAGTCTCAGGAGAACGAAGGTTGTAATCTGCTGCCACGGTAGAGTCTTCTCCTGAGTCAGGGTATTGGTGATCATGCCCAGTTGAACAGGTACGTAGACCATAAGTAGACGTTCAGCGAGCAAGCAAAGACCAACGCCTATGGCTAGTAATTGTAGCCCAAGTCGGCGCTTCGGCCATAATAGAGGTACTGCAAAGTGGAACACTTCCAACCCCTGCGATAAGGTTGAAGCTTCTTCCTTTGAGGTCGTATCTTGCCTTGATTCGCTGGTGCTGGAATCAGTATTACTGACTGTTGAATAAGATGCATCACTCCGAAAGCCCCCCAGCAGAGGACGATTCTCTTCGCTACTACAGTCATCTTGTCCATAGCTTCTTGTTTCGGGCTTGTTGAAGGGTCGCACTAATACCAGGCCACAGAGCATCGACAACGTTACCGAACGTACGACTTGCAGAGCAAATGTAGTTCCATGGATTGGCAAACGAGCTGATAACTGAAGACCGAGAAGGGCTGTCTCGCCAGCCAGATAAAAAACCCAACAGTTCCATGATGGAAATCCAAGTCTAGGATTATTGATGGCAAACCGAGCAGTCAGGAAAGCCCATAACAATACCGACCACAGTGAAAACAAGATGGAATTTTCGAATGTATGCTGTCTCCTATTGAGAGCTTCATAGGATAACAGTGCAGCGCTGATGCTGTAAGAGGTGAGGATAACTACCATTAAAGCTAGGATAGTATTGCCGACCGCGGGTCGTAAGCGTACTGGTTGAGAGGATCGATCTTTGGATAAGAGACACTGAGCAGCAGATGCTATAAGATAGGATGCACCGGTCAAAAGGGGGAGATAGAATTGCACGCCTTCGATTGCGCTGACTCGCCAATCCGTCGTCGTAGGAAGGGAAGACATGTTGTAGATGAATCTCACGATGTTGGACAAGATGCGACCATTCCATTTGACGCATCAAAACGTAAGCTTTGCTGTAGCGATGAGAAAATGCAAATTTAAGGCAGACCAAAATCAACCATGAAGAGAAGAAAAAGAAGAGAGACAACAGACGCGACGTAAGGAAGGAAGTTGCCCTCGCTCAAAAAGGAAGAGAACAGGCAGCATCCGACAGACAGCGTCGACCTTTTCAGGAAAGCGGCAGATTGTTGGTCTTTCCCGCTCTTTCATATTTTATTTCTTTCTAAATAGTGCTAGGACTGGTGCTTTTATACAGGAAGCACTGCTCAGGCTGGATTGCAAGTGTGAAGAACTCGGTGTGACTGGCTGTGCATCTGAAGCGGCAACCCTTGTTGGTATCTGCTTATTAGGGTTTGTATAGTGGCAGATAATGTACTGCTAATATGCTCGATTGGATCGATATTCAAGTTTGACTCAAAGGACTATGCCTGTGTAACCGTTTTGCTTCTTCTCTGACCGCCACCTGTCATTGTTTGGTGAGTCATTAGCCTGTTCACGCCTTTCGCCCGAGATCTAGGTCGGTGACCAGTCTCAAATCAGGGTCTGTTGCATGTGATTTGGCGAAGAATGGCTTGATGGCCACTTTAATTGTAGCCTCGAACAGTCGACCAACCACGGCATGTTTGAGATCGTCACCAGTTTGTCCAAAATCTGGAAAAGCATTCACCTCCAGAAGCCATGCCTTTCCGGCGGCATCTACTAAGTAATCCAAACCGAAAAGTTCAAAGGCATTGGGCAAAGTCTGGAAATGTACAAGCATCCCCCGAGAGGCGGCCTCGAATGTCTCCCCAGTGACTGCGCATATTTGATCAAACACCCTGTCTTTCCAACCGGGCTCCAAGCTAGGAATGTCATCATCTAGCGACCAATATCTTCGTACTGTGCCTTCGGTAGAGCTACCGTTCTCTTGCAGACATGTGTTTGTCAAGTGCCTACTCAGATCGCGAATCTCGTCGTCTTCTTCCCACGGAGCCTTGTAGGGCTTCTCGGCAAAAAGGGCAAGCATTTCCTTGAAGACATATACTTTAAGAGATCCTACTGCGAGGACGTAGGTGCGGATATGGAACTTTCTCCCAGAAGCCGAGGGGAGAAGCAAAGGCGGATGTATGTATGGTTGAGCAATGAAGTGTCGGAGCTGCGATGTAACAACACCTTGTTCATTATTCGGATTGAGTCTTGAGCCCGATTCATCCTGTGTACCGTCTCCTCCATTTCCTTCCTCATCTTCTTCATCTGATTCCTCGACATCCCATTCTTCGAATATCGCCTGAAGCTGTGCTTCACTGTTGAACAGACGGATACCCTGTCCACGATCGCTCATTCCTGGTTTCAAGATCCACCATTCCTTCTCGTCATCTGCACTCGACTCATTTTGATCTAAGCTCTCTCGTAACTCATACGCTTCGAGTAACGCCTCGTCAAGAAACTCTGCAAAGTCTAGCTCAAAGTCAAACGCTGGTTTGAAATGATTCTTCAAGATACTGTCGGGGTATTTTGAGACCCAGTTGGCTATTGTAGTCGATAGGTAATGCTTTCTGATCAGAGCTTTCCGAATAATGAACGAGTTCGTCAAGGATGTTGACGGATGCGACATGATATGGTCAAAATCGATCTCCTCATAGGCCCGATACTGCAACAGTGGTTGGAAAGGATCGGGAAGGTCTGCGACCGACTTGACGATCTTGCAGGAATTTTCGCTCGCAAGTTTGTCGAACAGTTCCTCGAGTAAAGGCTGAACGTATTTATCTTCGTAATTAAGAATGCAGTAAAAGTCGAAGTTATCATTTTTCCTGGTTCTAGAGAGAATAAAATCAGAAAAATACATTCACTTCAGACAAGACATGGTGCAGGTGAGATAAGTCTATAACTCTATGTCTAGGACCTCCCAATTCTTCGCCTTGTTGTTGTTATGTTTGTGTCTGTCCACTTACCCTAGCTTGATTTCTCCCTGGATGCCAGCTGCATGCATAAAATTCGCTCTGAGCGGAGTGACACTGTATCATAAGTTCATTAGCCAAATAGATCAGAATGATAAGGAAAATTCAAAGACATACCTCGTCATTCCCTCTTTGACTGTCCAGCCATCATTTCCGTCCTTGCTCTCCTCCACACTTCGATATACATCAGTCAACTTAGGAGCCCACTTGAAGTGCTTATGTTGCAATGCCGTTTTCTTATTCAAAACAGATGAGCCCCCATCCTGTAATTGACCCTCGCTTTGTTCTCGTAAATCGCGCTCTTGAAGACCCGGTTCGTCACCAGAGGCAGACGCATCAATGGCCTCAAAGCAGCTGCCACTCGACCATTGGTTGTGAAGCATATGCGTATATACAACCTTAGCCTTGCTGATACCAGGCTCAAGTGGCACATTGACAGTGTATAAATCAACTGCATCGTCCCAATTGGCATGCAGATACTCTATCAATTGAACCGAGTGTTTCGACGCCTCCTCAATGACGACCGGATCATGATGTCTGGAAGTAAAGGCATACGACAGAGCAATAGACTTCTTGCCACTAACCGCCGCCTCCATTGCACCTCCTATTGTGCCGCTCGACAACGCAAAAACGGCCGTGGTATTCCTACCGTAATTCGGGCCCGAGACAACGATATCAATTGGTCCTCGGTCTTGGAAGAAGTGATATAAACCGATTTGAACGCAACTCGCGGGTGTAGAGTCAATCAGTACCCATTCATCGCCTTCCTCGTCGTCGCCTTCTTCACTGCCTCGGGGAAGAGGGTGGATGGTACCATCGTCGTGATGAAGAGTTCCCGGGCGGAAATATGTCGGCTTCACGGAGGCGCCGACAATGTGTGCTTTGCCAATCCATGATCGTTGCTGATTGGGGAGTATCACTGAAACTGTATGGCCAGCGTTTTGGAGGGAATGGACGAGTGAGTGAACGTAGGGGGAGGACTGGTTGGACGGCGGACCGTCGTCATTTGTTACCTGCACCGCGGGGTAATTGATCTGTTAGCAGCCATTTCTAAACGAAAAGTCTAATTGTATACGATAGTATCGACGGAGACATAAGAAGATTGAGTGATTGACACTTACTAGGACATGCATTATGAAACCTGGAATGATCTTGACGAGAGATGCGGAGGAAAGAAAAGAAACTGCGGGATGAAGATTTTCCCCTCTCAAATAACGTCAGATTACATACAACTCCCCGCATCGCCTCACTTTTCTTTTTCAACTTCATACATCGCAACTTTCATGCTTGGAATATGTCTTACGCATGGCACCCAACCATTGGGCTACTTTTACAAGTATCGGTCAAAACGCCGAGAGCAGGAAATTGTTGTTTAGCATACAAGAGATGCCCTATTCAGACAAAAGGCTTCGACGACGCTGAGCGCCAAGGGTATCATGACCATCAAATGCTGTTCCCCGCCCTGAATCACTGCTGTCGTGGATGCGTCTGATTGATTCCACATCCTCCGCTTCGTTGCCAGATTGGGTACCAAGTGGAGGGATATTCGTTGTTTCTTCGATTTCCTCTTGCTTCACTATACCGTCGTCCCTTTCGCTAGACTCCTTTTTGATTGCCTTGACGCCATCCTCCGTGTCTTCTTCGTTCTTGATGCGCTGGTCATCGTGTGCCGTCGAGCCCAAATATTGAGAGACTAGTAGCCACACGATACTGCTTGAGATCATGGAAACGGACCAGAACATGGATGTAAAAGCGAAGAATGATAAAAGTCTCCACCTGTACATTAACCATCTGCTTACAGTAAGCCTATGAACACACACGCGATCAAATGTTGCAGAAGGATAACCAACCTCAACCCTCTAAACTTAGCTCTGAATTTGACCTCCACGCCGTATACCTGCATCTGCTCACGGCTCTGAATCTCCAACCTTAGGCTAGCCGGCACATTCCGCCAGCTACGCGCAAATTCAAGATTCTCAAACATAGGCACATCTAGAGTCTCTGCCTCGCGCTTCCAACCAAATAAGTAGAGCGGCATATGGGAAAGTGTCTGCGCTGTATCCACGAGCGGAGAGGTATATGTGAGAATTGCCGGGCGTCTTGAATGCGCAATTAATGTGGTAGAAGTATTTGTGCTCATGATTGATGTCTGAGGTGCGGAATATAATGATAGGTCAAGCATGAAATTGCCTGTAGCAAGGTTTGCTGGAGTCCGTGGGAGTTTCAAGGACACGCTTACATCGTATTGTTGGAGAGAGGCGAGATCTGATCCAAGGCTAGTGACTCCCCAGGGGTGTTCATCGCTTTTCGTTCCAATTCGTAGTCAGTATCTAGAAGAAGAAGAAGGAAAAATAAGAAGCAATTAGCTTACCTAAATTGGAGATGCACAACACGCTTTAGCCCGATCTGTGGGACATAATTGAGATAAAACACCCAATAAGCCACAGCGGCAACACAGAACAGCGCTATGGATGTGCTAAGAAAGAGGATAGCTCCAAGATATGTCTTTCGAGCTTCTTTGGAGAATAAAGCGCGAAAGGGTGTAAGGACGATTCTCTGTTCTCACTGGTCAGTTCGGTGTTGCTCTTGGAATCAGCTGTAGACTCGAAAAGGAGTGTCACGTACCGCTGTTCTCCATACTATTGACTCCTCCTCCTCATATTCATTTTCATCATCTGAATAGTTGCCTTTGTCACCCATTGTTGCCTGCCATCTGATGGAAAGAATACTTTGTAGAGGTTTAGTTGCGAGAGCGCGCGTTGGAATGTGATGTCACCGGGGAAAAACAAGACTAAACCAGGAGGAGCGATCACATGCAAATTTGACAGTTGACGGCCTATGAGTATTGTCTACATACAACTAGAACATGGACCATAGTTCGCGAACGTATAACATTATGTATGTAATTATAAAGTCAAGAAATCCTATTAACTATAATACATGTAAAATAAAGAGACGACGCCCATGCAATTCTACACAACACAATCTCCCAGGACAGGCCCCATCTCTAGAGACCCCAATGATCAAAAGACAACCCTAAATCACATGAAAGAAAAATTCAAGTCAAACACCCGATCCATTCATTGCAAGTTGCATCATGCTGTATTGGTGTTCTTTTCTTTTGCCAGAGGACGTTTCCACGTTAAATGAAGATCCGATTCGCCATGAAAATGAACAGATGAGAAGGGAGGAAAAACAGTAGTACGCAAATCAGACGCAAGAAGGAATAATGAGACCCTTTTACCACCAAACGCCTTAAAGAGAGTATAAGAGATTCGTGAACCACTCATCAACTGCCCAAAAGATGAGATCATGTACGGTATTAAACGAATTAAGATAGAACGCGAGGGCTCTGCTGTTGTATATGTTGAAGAAGAGCGTCGAAGAGACGGCCAATCTGGATTCTGTTAGAAGATGGTCCACAAATTACCATGAATATTCAAGTAGAACTCACCTCTGGTGCTGCTTGGATGAAGGGCAGTCTGAAGAATGTGTAGCTGCGGTTCTGGAGCAGTTCCTGGAGAGTAATGATCAGACCCCAAGGGTGTGGCCGGTGAACAATCAGCCGTTCTAGCAGAACACGAATGATCTGCTGACGAATATCAGACTCCTGTTGTTCAGCGTAGTCGATTCCGAATAGCTGGAGAATCGCAAAGCTGAAGTAATAAGTGTGGCTATTGGGATATCGCAGCTGATTTGCCATCGCGCTGAGCAGGTAGTACCGAGCCTCTGGACCGAGGACCTTGGCTAGCTTATCGAGTAGCATAGAGTGAGGAGACTCCTCGAAGGCAGCACGTGTGTTCCCTTTCAATCCGCCAGATGCTACAGCCTGTTCACCAATGTAGAGAACCAATGCGTTGATCAAAACAACATCAACATGGATGGGGGTCATGAAAAGACCTGTCTCCTTATCGGCTATTTTGTACAGGGCATCGCAGATCGCTTGAATGGTACTATCGTTTACCACATTGCTCTGGAATGATGTGTCAAGGACGTTCTTGAGATTTGCCTGTTGCAGAGGCGTAACGATATCGCCTGTGATCTTTGGAGCTTCCCGCATTTCCTGAAGTCGGTCCAGCTTTAGTCCTTCGCGGAATGGATCTGGAAGCTTATGGAAAGACGATGGGTAGGCGCTGAGAATAAGATTGCGCAACTGAGCGCAGTGAGCGGGGATCACGTTGCAGAATTGGAAGTGATTTTCTGCTACGAATTCTGGAAAGTCGTGGTGTAGTATGAGGAGAATTCTCAGCACGCCCTTGTAGAGGTCCTTGGCAACATAAGAGATGTTTCCTGGCTTCAGCTGTTCGCCCATATAGGATAGGAGAACCTGCATAATTTCACAGTATGGTGCCCAGCCCTGGAACGTTGTTAGTCGTTGTGATTTTATTTGTTCAAGGGCGCAAAGAATACTAACCGCTTCATCACGCATGTTCAACATGCCTGACATAAACACACGGTGGGAGACAAGAGACAACCAACCATACACAAAGGTTGGTACATACTTTGGCTGGAGGGACAGGAATCGACTAGCAAACGCGAACATCATCTCCTGGTGCTGATCACTCATATGAAGACCAGAGAGAGAATATTCACAGAGAATGCTTGAAAAGAGCCTGAAGAAGACTCGCTGGTTGAAAGCGTCGCCCCGCATGACTTGGTGGTGATTGAGAACCAGCACCAACAAAGACAGAACCGAATCAAGGTAGGCTGGCTTGGAACCCTTGACTGCACCAGTGGTTTCGCCCTGGAATTTAACAAGTAGTATAACTAGCTTGGCAAGAGCGTCAATATATAGGAATGCCTCATCAAGACTGCCGTTGGGGTTTTGAGACTCGTGTTCAAACATCGCCACTGAGATGTCCACGCTCAATCTGAAGAACAGTGCCGAGTCTTCTTGGCTGTTCATCACTTGTCTGTTATGCAGATCCTTGAGGAATGACTGGAAGGTGCGATCTGTAGCACCAGCAAATTTATAGACGCCAATCCACTCGCTAAAGATATACTCCATCTGGTCACGCTTGGCTCTCGCCTTGTCACTCAAGTAAGGGTTCACGACCTCTGAAACTCCAGACTCACGTAGCTTGCGAATAATGTCAACAGCAACCGCAAGGTCTGGCTCTTCGACAAGCCACTGGTTCATTGCTTCAAGACTGCCGGAGAAGTCTGATCTCAAGGCTGATGGTTCATCGTTAAATAAAACACGATCCATCAAGCTTGCCAGCAGATCCAAGGCACTGTTATTCTTCTGAAGAATTAGTTTGTTAAGCAACATATCCACGCGTCGAAGATCGAGTAATCCGGCATCGATAAGAGCAACGGTGATTGGGACGTTAAACATGTGCTCGTCATCAACATCCGAGAGAATGGCCCAAGTATATCTTGCCACAATCGAGGACATGTCACAAATCTTGGCAAGCAAGCTAACGAGAACCTCAATCTCAAGGGGACTCTCTGTCTGTGAGTAGAGACTGGTGCAAATCTTCAGACATGTCAACCTGGCGAAATCTTCGCCACTGGGGGAACTTATGATCGTGCGCAAGATCTGGTTGTAATCTTGAATGACAGGACTGTCTCGGCCCAAATCCTTGATGTGTTCCTCTGAAGCGCTTCGAGCATCCTGTTGGAGACCCGTGATGAGAATTTCCACCTTTTCACGAGGATTCTGACTGTCGAGGAAACCATTCAATTGAGATTGCGCGCCAACTGCAGAGGGTTGTGGTAGGCGACTATCTTGTTGAGGCTGTGTCGCTTGATGAGGTACTGCCGGTGGCTCTGCGGGAGTGGAGAGGTTGGGAATTGCTGGGTAAGATTCCTGAAGAACATCAGGTAACTGTCGGCCAGAATCGGTCGATGCGTTTTGCAGGTGGCTCGAAGCTGGTCCTTTAGTCTGTCGAGCGAAGTCTTCGTAGATAGCCAGTTGCTCTTTGTTCAATCCACCAGGGATCTGACGGTAGGGCTCAGGGATTAGCATTCCCCATCGATTCATTGAAGAAGGATCAATGAAAGGGTCATTGGGTCTGGCGGCTTTGTGACGACGGCGTGCCTCTAGCTGTGGCTCGATAATCTTTTCAATCTCAGGTACGGACTTTTCCTCAGCAGCCTTCTCGACAATACCGCATGCAGCATCAAGGTTGTCATTGACACACATCAGAATGAGACCTTCGGGCATGGGTTGTTCAGAATATTCCTGTTGGATCATGCGGATGTAGTTCGTCATACTCATTTTGAGGGGTTCTTTGCATGTTACAAGAGCCAAGCTACCTGCGAGCTGGCGTACCATTGTTCTCGCGGCATGTCGTACCTTCTCTTCATCTGGTTCCATTGCATAGTCCTTTGAGATGAGCTGGACCGTAGATATCGAGGCGATAGCGATTGAGCGTTCAACAACCGGTGCAATGATTTCAGCAATAGCACGCTCGACGGCAGTATGTACAATCTGGCGCAGAATGCTGGGGTCGACCATACTGCTCGCGGAAGATGGGAATACCAAAATCTTGTCCAAGCTAGGGAGGCTTGACAAAATAGCAGCAGGGGACAACCGCTCAGTTCTAATCGCTGGGTTGATGCCAGCTAAAGTCATATCCTCGAACACTTCCAATCCTTCTGGTATGTTAGCTGCTGATATGACTTCTTCGCCTTGCTGTGAGCGATCCCGGATATCGGAGGCAGGTTCAATGGACTTATGGTCTAGATCGAGGTCTTTGCAAAGTACTTCGATCTCAAACTTGAGGTTAAGCTTCAGCTCTGCATAATGATATAGCTCTATCAAGAGGCCGATAATGTCCATCAGCCATGGATTTGGTGGTTTGAAGACTGTTGATTTGACGGCTTGGAGCAGGACCTTGCAAGTGAAGGGGATAACGACCATCAGACGCTGGTTGTCGTAGCCTTCCATAAGCAGTCCTTTGAAGTAGATGTTTTTGTGCTTGATAGGCTTGTCTTTGGCAATAGTCAATAAACCTAACCAAGCACCAAGATTCTTCAAATGGCTACGTTCGGTTGACGAGTTCACAGTAGTTTCTGCATTCAACAAACGTATAGAGCTAACATAGGTTTCGCGAAGGACTTCTGCCCAGAGCGTTCGGTTGCCGATGAGTTCTAGAAGGTCAAGGTACAGCTGCTGAAAATTCGGTTGTAGCTTTGCCCGCTGTTCAACAAGATACGCAGCGAACCACTGATAATGTTCGTCTCTTAGCACATCTCTCAAATCTCGCAATTTGTCTTCAATGTTTTGTTCTGAGACGTTATTCAGAACAAACAAGATCTTGTCTTGTACTTCCTCATCGGGGTCTTCGTAGATTTCAGGGCGCAACGGTGGGCCGACATGCAACGAGCGGAACACACGAGAGGAGTCGGTATCTTCCAGGTCACCATTGGTGGCACCATCACCGTTGACTCTAGCCGGGCCGGTATCATTTGCTGGTTGGTGGCCTTGCTCCATCAAGACTTCCTCGGCTTTTTGAGAGATAGGGGTTCCATGAAGACTTGGAATCTGTAGAAGTAGGTGACAGAATCCGACCCATTCCGGCAATCGACTCACTAGTTGTTCGATCGCCTCCACACCAAACTTATACATAGGATCATGTGGCTGATGATCACGAACAGCCTCTAGGATCATACCCAGTCCAACCTTGAGAGGAATGCCATCAATCAGCCGGAAATTAATGATTCCTCCAAACATGACTGCAGTCTTGGTCAAGGCCTCCAATGGATATTCGTGGTAACAATGGTACTCGTCGATCAGACCATGAACCATGCACGTGAAAAGATCTTGCTCTGCTGGGTCTCTTGATGTCTTGTACCGTCGCATGAGTTCAAGCATTTCGCGAAGCGAAAGCTCCTCGTGGTACATCCGGCCAAACAGTTCCTGCATTTTCTCATCAATGGCTTTGGGAATGGCGTTGCTTTTCTCACCATTGGCATCAATGATGTCATCAAACCCTTCCCCGTAATTGATAAGCCGGGGATACGTTTGAACACAAATACGTTGAACAGGCGTCAAGTTCTCACGGTCTCCGACGTACTCTTCCAATATTGTGAGTAATGTATAGACTGTCTTCACAGCAAGGCTGACCATCTGTGGAGCAGCTTGCTCTGGCCGATGTGCTTGAAGTTCGTCCTCGGCCTTGATGCGAAGAAATTTCGAGAGCAGACTACCCATATCCATCTGTCCCTTTTGAGCTGCGCTTCTCACCCATGCTTCGAGATCGAAATCGCCCTTACGATGAGCTAGGGAGGCAAGGTCGAGGGCAAGGCCATTTGCAAAACTCAAAAGATATTCCAACCATCCATATTCGACGGCATTTTCGTAGATAGCCGCGGTCGATGTCGGATCTTGTGTGAACATAGTGAAAAGTTGCTCTGCAAGCCATTGCCGATCTTGCTTCCATACACCGTACAAAGCAAGTTGGTAACCTTCCTCTTGTCTGAGTATGAAAAAGGCTAGTGTACGCAGCACAAGGCTTTGCTGGATAGCCGTCCACGGTTGAGGAACTGCCAGGGCGGAGAGCAAAAATACTGGCAAGTCCTGGGATAGGACGATCTTTATCAATGGGGCGCTTTCTGGAGAATTCCAAGAAGCCTGAGAGAACAAGGCTAGATCAAAGATCGCCTTGATGGCATCGACGGACCGGATCGGTGACTTTTCGGCAAGCTCTGCCTGCATACGAACAGCATCAGGAGCATCCTCAAACAAGTCCTGTGGAAACGATGCACGGAAATTGGGGATTTGAGACGGATCAATGCGCGAATTGAGGTAAGCCGTAAGAAACGAGATCTGAGTTTGCCTGTTCTTCCAGTCGCCACCCCATAATCTCTGGACATCGAGACTAGTGTCATCACCTGCGATGCTTAGCAATGCAGAGTAAAGCTTGTTGAATTGGCCAGGCGTGATTCTCAATGACTCGCGATCAAAGACCCGGAAGACCAGTGACCAATTGATGGCTTTATCGGAGTAATGCGATTTGACCGCTCGTAAAAATTTTTCCAAGGAATATGATTGTCCATATTGCGATAGAAGCATGAAAACCAGGGCATTTCCAACGTGTTCTTCGCCCCAGCTCTCAGATCCACAAGACGCCATAACTTCGTTGACGGCTTCCAAAGATGCTGTTGCTTTGGGCCCTCTAGAATGTAGCTGCCGAATAACAGCCATTCGAGAACTGCCAAGGTCAAACATTTGTAATGCGTTGAACACGTCCAAGGGCAATTCGAGGGCTTGGTTCCGATAGCGCATGGTTGCTGCCTGGACGAGTCTGCTTTTCACCTCGTCATCGAAATTTCGTGGAGGAAACAAGATGAATCGTTCGATGGTTAGGCCGATATACGCGGCGCTGAAATCCTTTGTTGTTTCAGTTGGGTTCAATAAGCTATGTAGAAAATGAGGTACGGTGTTAGTCAAAATCGCATCCGCTGTGAAGCTGTTAGTCAAATGATACGATCGCATATATTAAAAGATTTACCTTTTGCCCGTAAATCCGATCTGCTTGCAAATTTGAAAGCTAAAGCAAGGGACACTTTGACAATTGCATCAAGCTTGAAATGGTCAAGGAATGTTGAGAGATCAAAGTCACGGAAGATATCGCCTTCTGAGGTATCGATGGTTTCTGCAATCTTCTGCGCCTGATCTAAGTCTTGAGATACCTTTTGCATCTCTTGGACGAGGAGTGGATAATTCCCCGCATTTTCAACAACCTTGTTGATTCCAGGAAAGATTTGAGGCGCGTTACCTGTGAGAAGGCGGCGAAAGTATTTTGAAAACACCTCCATACCGTTGGATTCGACAAGCTAGAAACATAGGTGATGAGATATTGGTCACTTCCTAAGGAGAGCAAAAATGGATTTCGTGACTCACTTTATAAATCTGCGCCGCTTTAACTTCCCACTTTTCCTTTCCTTCTTTTTCTGTAATGGAGTCCAGAAGCAGAAAGACTTGAGCGATAGATATTTTTGTAAGAGACGATTGACTCGAGCTCACGGCAGAGCCTGGCTTGTCCGATGCAAATCCAGTAGGGGAGTTCACCGTCGGACCTGAGAGTAGCGGAGAGAAGTTGACACCTCGTGAAGATCCCAATCCACCGCCTCCCCCGCTTCCTCCTCCTCCTAAGGCGTTACTGGCAGAGTAAGCCAGATGAGCGCCCGCAGAGGGAGTGATAGCTCTGGACTTCGGGGGAGAAGACAGAGAATGTGCAGTATGCGACAGTGGCTGCGAGCCAGGATGTTGAAAGTTAAAAGCTGACGGAGTTGTAGCTGGAGACGGAGGTTTTCGAGTGGAGCGAATGCTCGAGCTAAGAATGCCTGAAAAGGGAGATGAGAGAGGAGGGGCGGTCGAAGACGATATGTTGGTAGTCGAAAGCGGAGTCAAGCCGCGACGCTGACCCGAATGTGAGCTCGGAGCACCCCAGACTGAGTGTTGGGATCTCGAGGACCTCACAGCGGAAGACTTTTCGGTGCCAGAAGCAATCGATGACTGGGCTGAAGGGGATGGGGGACGGAATGTCATCTAGGAGACGCGATCATTTGATCTACGGCCGTTGGACAGAATTTGATCGGTTTCTTTTGTGGGAGGTTGCCAGATCCAGCAGAGCTGGACAGTGGGAATCGAAACGTATCGAGAACGGATGTAGAGCTCCTTACTCGAGTACAGTAGGAGGGTTGAAAGGACTCGGGAAGGGTGAGTGGGAAGTGAGATTTGGATGAAGTGTCCCTGGGTTGTGCAGCGAAAGGGTAGAGTCCGAGAACCAGGTGAGTTAGGTGGAGGGAGCCTGATCTACCTAACCTAATCAGGCCAACTCCCCAGAGTCACGTGCCGTCCACTCTTGCTTTTTCTTGAGGTCTCCGACAACAGCATTGACGAATACGTTGCTCGCTCTTTGGTTTCCCACACCCTTTGGCGATTTTCATGCCTGTAGATAAGAAATCATTCTCAACTAATTTCCCTTAACCAGTCACCGCGTCTTGGAATTCGATTTCGGTACTCAATCGACCTAGTAGTATGGCGTATCGGTTGTCGTCAATCGAAAACTCGGAAGGTGTCGACTAGGTCATTGTTGAAGATGCATGTTTCTTATAGAAGCTGTGATCTCGTTGATGTGACGACGGCCACATTTATGGGTCGTGAGTAGAGGTGGTGATCAATTTCATTCCCCGGTCAATTTAACAACACTATACATGTTTTCAAGACGATGAGTGGGAGGCTGCTTCCAAGATCACTTTGAGAGCGACTTGCACGTGATGAACTAGATTACGATCTTGACAGTAGTGATGAGTTTGACTTTGAGCAGTTGGAGGACTTAGAGGATCATCCCAGACCATAGCTTTAGTGTCGTCTACATTGATGAGCCGCCCTTATATATATTTGTATATATAGACTTCACCTTTTGCTACGTACATAGCAAGAACATTGACGACCAAACGTCTTTCGCTAAAACTGTATAGTTTTGGTGGTTGTCTATACGATATATTTATCATTCAATGTTGCAGCACACATTCCATCTCCACTAGGCTGGGCAGGACGATTGACTGATTCTATGGGCTGAAAAGCTGATTCTTATTGGAAGAATGAAAGAGGAAAAGACAAATGTCTCGTTTGAGTAGATATATCTTTGAGATATACAATTTTGGCAATCGATGCGGTCTTCAACCACGCTCCATGATTATATAGTGATGCACAGCTTTCGGATATAAAGAGGCATTAATGCATAAAGCCGATGATCTCCATGGATGCCACGGACTAAAAATTGTTCCTGCACCATTCTCGAAGATGCATAAAGCCGATGAGCAGCATCGACATAGATTCGAACTGATTCGCTGCTAAACCCGGCTTGTCACAGGTTGTCATAGGGTGGAACACGTGGAATGCTGGCCCGTGTGAGTAGATGTCTATCAGTCATATCGCTCCATGTTTAAGAATATCCTTGCTCTCTCAAGGTGACCGGAGACCTGAACCCTGCAAGACTATCAAGGGATTGATGTAAGTCCGACCGGACTTCATAAATTGGGTCAAATGGTGCTTTGCTGCTAGGAAGAAGATCTTGGAGATGTTTTTCCCCAATACACAGATATATATGGTGAGGTCAAGACTGCGTATGAAGATCGTCTCGCAAAAGTTCTAAGTTCGCATACAATCTGTCTCTCGTCAAATTGCTAGCCGGTATTTACAACCTTAGAGGTTATTTTAGCTGTCCAAAAAGCAAAGGCTCTTCTCATTTTTGTCACTATTCGAAAACCGCCAGCCGGTATCCTCTACGAACAAGTATGCCTTCAATAAATGGAAAAGAAGTAGGCCCTATTGGCTTCGGCCTCATGGGTCTCACATGGCGAGCTAACCCATGCTCTCAAGAGCAAGCCTTTAAAGCCATGCGCACTGCACTTCGAAATGGGTGTACGTATTGCAATCCAACCGCGACCGTCTAGTCTACAACTCTCATATCAAAGGCTAACACATGATAGGCAATTTCTGGAACGGGGGGGAGTTCTACGGTACGCCTGAATACAACAGTCTTGTACTCTTAGAACGATACTTTGAAGAGTACCCAGAGGATGCCCCTAAGATTGCCCTCAGTATCAAAGGTGGAATAAATCCCCAAACTGGCAGATCGGTTGGTTCACCTGATAATACCCGCAGAACGCTTGACGACAGTCTTGCTCAGCTCAAAGGCCGCAAGAAGCTAGATCTATTCGAATTCGCTCGTCGGGATCCAAATGTGCCCTTTGAAACTACCTTCGGCACCATGGACAGGAGTACATACAAACAGGCAAGCTTGGAGGCATATCTCTATCTGAAGTGCGCGCCGAGACCATTCATGAAGCTGTTAAAGTCGCCAAGGTCTCTGCCGTCGAGGTCGAATTGTCGATGTTAGTTATTGGTATCCATTAACATGATAGTAAACTAATTAGACGGAAGGTTTTCGACAGAGGTCTTGGAAAACGGGGTTGCAGCCGCGTGCGCCCAGTACGGGATTCCACTTATTGCCTACTCGCCAATTGGCAGAGGCATGTTGACGGGCCAGATAAAGAAAATTGAGGACATCCCAGCGGACTCCAGGTTGCGACACTTCCCTCGGTTTCAGCCGAGTAACTTCGAAATCAACCTTCAGCTTGTCGCGCAAGTCGAGCAAATGGCCCAGACGGGGGCCTGCACACCGGCTCAGCTGGCGATCAACTGGGTAAGGGCGCTGCAAAGACGTTCAGGGATGCCGACCATCATCCCGATTCCTGGTGCGACGACAGCGGAGAGGGTGGCAGAGAACAGTGTGGTCATTGATTTGACAGACGAAGAAATGGCAGAGATCGATGCTACTTTGGCCAAATTTACCACTGCTGGCGAGCTACCCTGCCCAGGCCCCCACCAACACGTAGGACTGTTGTCTACACTATGAATGATACACTGAATTTGTCTTGTCGAGAATTGATCAGTGATGTTGGTAGTGGAAGACATGTATTCCGTAGCTCTTTCCTGACTGGAAATCGGAATTACACTCTGTAGTTGCCTGAATTTCAAGGCTCCCATGTACCGAGTTTCATCACGTGATAGAACAAGGAACACAAGCGACGTCATTAACCTTTGTACATATTAGGATTAGTGCGTGGGACTCGGGAAGCCACCTGAGCACTCTGTCGCGGTTGCCCCGAGAGACGCCCACTATAAACATCCAGGGCAACTGCTACTCTGGAGCTCCCCACGAAACTGTGCTCCATTCCGATACTCCTTTCGATTATTTCCTGCCCTTCTTCAACGCACTGGATCTTGGATACCACTGTGTGCAACGACTGTAACGACTATCCATTATTACTCAGAGTTTTGGCTATCTACTAGCTATCGTCCCTTCTTTTTGTTTTTCCCTTCTTTTTTTTTATTTTACATTTCCCTAGCGGGTTACGCCGAGCACACGCTGGTCGAAGCTCAGAAACACTGAAACACTCGAATCGATAGAAGGCCAATTTATAATGCCTGGCACCATGGTGGATGGGCCGACCGTGTCGATGTCTTGTATGTCAAATGTGCCCATTCTTTGGACGAGTTCGATACTAATGGTCACGTCCAGTTGCCAATAATTTTTGGGGAAAAGATGATGCCGGTGTGATTCCGTTATTGGAACGAATGCATAATGCAAAAGTAACGTGTGACGAAGTAAAATCCTTCTACAATAGTGAGTTATCTACATAATGGTCCCAACAACTCCATTCAGTTCTAAAGTTCATAGCTCGCGCTGCAATTGAGGATGAATACGCACGAAAACTGCTCGCACTTTGTCGCAAGTCCCTCGGTTCGAATGAGACCGGCACCTTACGCGTTTCTCTTGATGTTGTACGAGGCGAGACAGAAGCCATTGCAAAGGCACATGCTGCTATTTCGCAGCAGATGAAGAGCGAATTGGAAGAGCCACTAGCAGCATTCGCTGGTGGTATGAAAGAGCGACGAAAGATAGTACAGAACAGCATTGAAAAATTATTGAAGATCAAGAATCAACAGACACATACAGTGAATAAGGTTGGTCGTGATGGCTATCATCTAGAAAGCAATTGTCCAGCTAACACAAGGGGGATAAGGCAAGAGATAGATACGAGCAAGACTGTCTGCGAATCAAAGGTTACCTGGCACAAGGTCACATGGTCATGGGCCAGGAGGAGCGAAAGAATAAGGCAAAGCTCGAGAAAACACAAATTCAGCTTGCTTCAAATAGCAATGAATACGAGGCAGCTGTGAAGGTTCTTCAGGAGACGACCGGTCGCTGGAATAAAGAATGGAAGGCGGCTTGTGATGTAGGTCTCGGTGAATCGTATTGACTTGAGTCATGGCTGACTTTTTTTTTAAACAGAAATTCCAAGACCTTGAAGAAGAAAGACTCGACTTCACGAAGAGCAGTTTGTGGGCTTATGCAAACATTGCCTCGACTGTTTGTGTCAGCGACGATGCAGTATGTTCTATAATTTGGTCTCGAGCAGGAAGTATAGCTAACAAATCCAATAGTCCTGCGAGAAGATTCGTGTCTCATTGGAGGGTTGCGAGGTCGAAAAAGACATCGGTAGTTTTATTCAAGACCGCGGTACCGGACAAGAGATTCCAGATGCTCCCAGATTTATCAACTTTGCTCGTGGAGACATCAATGACACCAGCTCAGAAGCCTCCGACGAGGACAATTATTCTGTGGCACAGTTTCAAAGAGCCATCAATCCTGCCTTCCGCAGCTCCTCGCCTCAGCCTTCAACCTACGAATCTCACCACGACCCCAGCTCAGAGTTGGCTGCTCAAATGGGCCTACCAAACCTCGCCACTACAGAGAGCAGAGAAGCTGCGATGAATCCACAGAGGTCGAGCCCTCAACCAATGCCGCAGAGTCAGCCTGCACAACCCGTCCAGCCTATTCAAACCGCGCAGTCTCCGCAGCCGGTACAGCCTTCTCCTCTGGATCTCAGACGTGGTGGTCAACTGCCACCTAACTATGATCCCCACCAGCATGGTGAGATTGGAAATGTGCCTCACAATTCCTACCCGACAGACGGTATGACAATGTTCTGCCGCACTGGACCTGCATCTGAGCGTAGCTCGGCGACCAGCGCGTACAGGCCCTCTAGTCGAGAAGATAACGCGAGTGACATCTCCAACCCTACATCATTCTCAAGCCAAGAGCCTCCCAGCGGCAAGCAGTCACCAGTAAAGCAGCCAACCAACGGTGTTGCAATCCCCGGAATGACTCCGGAAAAGCAAATTCAGAAGAAGCGAAGCGCCTTTTTCAGCAACAGTCCCTTCCGTCGAAAGAGCCGCCACGACAAAGACCGCCAGTCGCAGTCTTACTCTCGTAGCCCCACAAAGCCTACCTACAAGCAGCCCTCACCAGAGCCTCCACGGTCTACTAGCCCAGAGCCTGTGGATCCCAGAGCAAACTTTCAGCTGAACATTGGAAACAATGTGTTCGATGTAGCTTCGCCAGACAAAATGCCCGCACAAGCATCGCAGCCTCCGGAGGACGACCTTGACCCGATTGCCAGAGCGCTTGCCGACCTCAAAGGAGTCGGGAAACCTTCAGCAGGCCGAGTTTCCGCAGACCGCTATCATGGCATAGCAACGCCTGCTCCATCTGCCACCAGTTCTACTTATGGAAATACTGGTAATGCAGATGCGCCGCCTCCTTCTTACAATGAACCTACTAAACGACTGGACGCACCTCAGCCGGCATTTACTTCGGCCCAAATGCAAAAGACGACCCAGAAGTATGTTGGTCAAGCTCAGAATATGTTTGGTGGATCCAACAGTCCTCAAAAAGGCTCTACAAGGCCTCAGGCTTCTGCTCAAGAAGTGGCCCGTTCTCGGTCTCCTGCTCCAAGTTTTGGCGGACCCCAGCGTACCACTACAAGGGCTGCTCCGGCTCAAGACATACCTCGTGCTCGGTCTCCTGCCCCAACACTCAGAAGAAGCGCCAGCCCTCAGCCTGCGCCTGGACCGGTAGATACACGCGCCAATCAGTACAGTACAGGGGCCGGAGCTCAAGGAGGAAGTGCAAGTCGTGCTCCGACAACGTATCAGTCTAGGAATTACAACGTGCGCAACACTCAGTCTCCAACTACGAACACTCGCCCGGGCAGTGATCGTGGTTACTCGCCACAGCAGTATTCTCGACACGCGTCCCCCGTTGAAGCTACCCGGCCAATTTCACCACGTCCAGCGTTCGCACAAGAGACTCGCCCAGCTAGTGCTAATGGAATGGAGCTTCAACTCTCTGGAGGCCATGTGGAGTCATACAGAGGCGGCTATGACTCTTACAATGGACGTGGAGGGCAGAATGCTGGCCGACCGCAATCTATGTACTACGGCAATGGTGCAGATTCCGTATCACGATCTCGCAGCAAGAGCATTACCGTTGCCGATCCTGGTCGACACCTGAGCCGCGATGGTCGTCCGATTCTGCATTTTGGTAAGTCTGAATCTTAATATGCTTGTTTCATATTTGATACTAATGATGTTTCACGTTTAGCTCGCGCTCTGTATAGTTACAATGCCGCAATCCCTGAGGAGCTCGGATTCTCTAAAGGAGACATCCTTGCGGTCTTGCGCCTACAAGATGATGGATGGTGGGAGGCAGAAGTGACTGGAAGCCGAGGCCACCCTGGCTTGGTTCCAAGTAACTATCTGCAAAGCATTTAACGACTTTGAACGACAATGTATAAACTAACCATCAACACGAGCAACTCTATTGTGTTGTGCCTTGCACATTTATTTTCCGTTGTTGACCGACCCGCCTTCTTTAACTTCTTACGTCTTTTTGATCTATCGATGACCCATGCAAATTCCTATATTCTCAGCCGTCGATGAATGGGTATCGACTAGATGTATATTTGTGAGCGACTTGTTTTTTATTTTCTTTTCCGTTTTTCGTCATTTCCCCCCTATTCTCCCTGAAACCCTTCTACTTTTTCTCCTGATCTCTAATCTTGATTTTGCTTTTTTTTAATGTTGGGGTTTAACAAGCATGTTACCCTTGATTCTCACGTTTTCTAATCATGTCGAACAATCACCGTTTGGTGCTGTCAAAATCCTCTCATAGAGGTTGATTTTGGTTATGTTTTTCTTATGTAAATACGTTTTTATGACTAGGTTAAACGAACATTGCAATTTCCTTCCTGGTATATCCAGTTCTTCGAGTGGCCGTACGAATATGTAATTGATCTTATCTTACCGACCGTGTAGATTACGATACATGTGTAACCCTGATATACCTAGCTCTCCATGGATGCCATCGAGGCATACTTCAGGTATGTATATGGTATAGTGAGATATGCCAACATACCATTAGAATATATACAAGATAGAAAGATCAAACTACAGTGCGCATTCAACGCTCAAGACTCCTCAACATCGACAATTGTACAGTACAAAGACAGCGACATAGAAAACGAAAATTCGGTAAAGTCGATCATCAGACAGAACCAGCCTCACTCATCATCAACGAAGGAGTTCGCAAGTCGGCCGAAGATCGGTACCTCGTAATGATCGAGGGAATAAACTATACAGCTTGTCAGTTTGATGCTCCATCGAATTAATGATTGTGTAGGCATGTACGCACCATCTTGGTAGGCGTGTAGACTCAAAAAGGCGATTAGCACGATATCACCAATGAACATCAGCCAGGAGATTATGCTCGACCAGGAGAATATGAGATGTAGAACCTGTCAAAGTTAGTCAAGAGTTTCGGACAAATAGCTAGTAGGAAGGGGTAGACGAACAAATATAGCACTAAACAGCATGCTCGACTGCCACGCATGGAATCTATTTCTCAAAAAGTTAGCCAGTTATACCCACCTCCCTTCCCAAAGGTCTGATCAGCATACCGAACATAATCACTTTTATGCTCAAACAACAACAAAAACACCCCTCCTGCCGGCGGCAATAACAAATACGCCAGCATGGCCTCATAATCAACCCTTAGCGGGAGGCTCGTCTCGAACGCATCAAGGTCTGCTCGTGCGCCTCCGTATCCGTTGCTATTCTGCTGTTGGCTTTCGGGATCTGTCCATGACGCCGATGCTGCTGTAGATTCTTGATATCCGTATCCGCCGTTTGATGGGTTGTAGAAGTGTGAAGTGGGCGATGCTTGATATGGAGGTGGAGTCGATCTTTGCTGCTGCTGCTGCTGTTGTCTATTATTATTGTTGTATTGATTCTGGGAGGGTGACCTGGTGCGATTGGTTGGGTCCGTTGAGAATGGTGGTGGAGGTGAAAGAGCTCTTTCGACTTCGGGGGATTCGTCCTGGTAGGGCGCGAAATTCATGATGATGGTTGACGATGCGCTGTTGCTATTGATTAAGTAAATCTCGCTCGTACTCAGCTTCAGAAGAAGCGATGTCGCATTCTGAGCTGCCTGGCCGATAAGATCAATCAAAGACAGATAGGGGAGCTTAGTATACATGCCCCACTTCCACGCGTCCGGAATATATCATTGGTCAACTTTCTCCGCGCTTTATTTACTCTCAGCCTTCAGGAACGCGAAGTCTACCATAATTGTGCATAGATGTAGCAACAAGCTACGGCTGGGTATCAATTGTTTGTGAGTATATAGTCTAAGGCTTACCACGCCCACGAGTGGCAGCATTGGAACCACGGGCAATCCCGCTGACTGGACGTCGCGTTGATGCCGCCGAAGCTGGTCGAGCTGTTCTCGATGTACTAGTAGAAGAACTACTCTTAGAAGCAGACACACTCGGCGTCCTCCCCAATCCTCCACGTACCACCCTTGCTCTCGTTGTGCCTCGACCTCGCCCTGTCGCCGTTGTTGCAGCTGCTCGCGCCTTCTCTTCTTGTTCCGCTTTTCGTGCTGCCGCTTCCCGGCGTTCTTGTAGTTCTCGCTCTCTGCGCTCGACAGCTTGTTGTTTAGCTACCGCTTCGCTTTCCATTTCGGCGATATCATGAGAGGCGCCTTGCCATTGGGGATTGAGGAGGAGTCTTTGGTTGTGCTCTGTCTGTGCTAGGATTCGGGTCCATGTGTTGAGGAGCGTTGATGCCGAGTCCACTGTACGTGATACGGTCTGCTTATGTGTCAGCTAATCCCGAAATCAGGGTGTTGTACGATAGTCACAAACCTCCATATTTCCTCTCGCTCGTTCCAGGCTCTCCAGTACTCCCTCAATGGCTAAATTCACGTTCCTCACAGTTTGCAACTCACTTCGGAGTGCAAGCTCCCGAGCCTCTTCCTGGTCGAGTGAGGGTTCGATATCTTGATTTTGTAATCGATCTCCCGATGCCGGCGTTCTTTGGGGCACTTGTCTCGCGCGTCGCTGTGAGGGCGAGTTCCATAGCTCTTCTGTGTCTTCGTCCGATAGCTGCAGTCTCTCCATCTCCTCGGTCGCGTTCGGAGTAGCCATTACTGCCGGTTACACCTGTATTGCAAGTTTCGCAGTAATTGTGTAGGGTGATATCAGAAGTCACTATGAAACGATGTACAACGCGTTATTGATGTGTTGTCGGGGTAAACATTGAAAAACCGAATCGGCGGGGCAGATTGGCTGCATCGTCGGCGGGCAGCAATCGGCCAATCAGCGTAAGTATCGATTTCTATGTACATAGTAAACACTCCTCATTCAGTCAATCTACGCAAGAAAGTTTAGATTATTGAAGAAATGACCAACAAACAGCAATACGTCAGCACTGTTGCAGCCTCCACAACAAGCCATAAGTACTGATATCTCTTTGTTCTTCTTCATTGTTCGCTCGACCAGGCGTGGTACGGAGCCCAAACAGGCTAGCGGCGGCCGTGTCAGCCCCCCGAATTAAAGCGAGTGGCTGGAGGTCCATCTGCCAACAACCAAGCATTCCACACTTCATCCCAGTCTTTCTCCATATCAACATCACCATCTCCTCCTCTCTTACCCATCATTCTTTCTGTCTTTTGGCACTGCAACAATTGGAAGACGTATCATCCCCTCGATAATTTGTTTCTGGCGTGTCTTGTTCAACTTGGCTACCCTCGATCCCAAGTGCTCTTGTCAACTCCTTCATTTTCGCGACTGTGTGCTCGCGCTTTAGGGATAATCAACAATCCCTTGTTTACATTTCACTGTCAGACTTAACAAACTTTGTGCATGCTACCAACAGATATCGTTACCTGATTATTCTCAAGCTCTCAAATTAAGTGATCGCAATGGCGACCACTCCTCCGCCTTCAGACTTTCGTGAGCTACGCGAGCCACGGGCACCCAGACATGGCGCTGGCTACGACAGCTTCGAACCATATCCCACAAGACAATCTGCTCGACTAGCAGGGCAACGGTCTAGCGAGTCGCACACAACTCCCCCTCCACCAAGTCCTAAAAAATCCGCGCGTCGCAACGAAATCGACKCTTTGTCACCTCCCAGCACGCTTTCTCCCCGCAAGAAGCCAGTGCATGGAAAAGCGTCACTACTCAGCGAGACCTTGGATCTGGAAGCTTCGGATCTTTCAGACGGCGCAGGAGTCTCAGCAAATCGGTTTTCCCGGTCGGCAATCCTTCCAGGACATTCGCTTCTTTTGCCTACCCCTGCAAAGACCCCTCGCCATCAGAAGTCGATAGGCAATCTTGGTGCCGCAGCACGTTCTCTCTTTCCTGTCAATGCTTCATCTTCGCGCCACACGAAAAGCACAAAGAAAGCCAGTGGATTTTCTCTGGACAGTTTCAACGAAGATTCCACAGGCAACAACAGCTCAATCGAAATCTTCACAGACAGTCGCGATCGTATCCCTGTGGTAAACAAGAGCCACGACAACCCATTCTTGAGCAAAACAGAACCCAAGATGTCTTCTGATAGCGAGACTCCCAAGGCTAAGCGTCAGCGTGTCAGCTCTCGTCGTGTAGCACCAGAAGTTGATCCTAAAGAAGCTGTCAAGCGGACTGATGGGATGCTTTACACCTTGTAAGTTTTGAAATTCCCACAAGTCACTATAGTCATGCTAACAATCTTATCAGCCGTGGCAAGAAAGTTTTTCGCAAGTTCGACTATCAACGCAGTGATTCTGAGGATGAACAGAACGAAGAAGACGAATTGGGCTTCTTCGCCGTTCGCCCAGACTTGCTTGACAGTAGTGTTAATCTCGATGTCCCGCGTTTGACCCGCTCAGCCATCAAAGGCCGCCGTCTCTTTGCACCAATTTCGGAAACCCAGCAGTCTGGCTCTGTCGATGAGAACGAAGAGGCTACTACCGATATTGAAGACCCTGTCGACTCCGTTGAAAGCACAGACATTGTGCATTCTGAAGGAGATCTCGAGACGACACCCAAACGTTCGCTACGCACTCGGACTACTGGTTTGCACAGTGACGACAAAACAGAGCCTGTTCATCCTGCTGTTGCAGACACGAAGAAGAGTGACAAACGCAGCAGTCCTTTTAGTGTCTGGGCTCGCAAGAAGACCCAGCCTGCCGATGTGTCTGTGTCGAAGAAGCGTGAAGCCGACCCATTCACTGGATCGCCTGCCCCGGCCGCCAAGCGGACCAGAGCTCATTGAGGGGTGTTTGTCCCCAATGGACATCTTCTGTTTCGAGCATAATTTGACGATTCCATCATAAGGCCCATCTCTCAGGATTGGCTCGCAGCGGGAGTTTCATGGAGTTATTTTAGTGGTACCGAAGTCAAAGATACCTTTTCTCACATTCACGGTTATCAGGTTTTTTCGAGTGATTGTCTTTGTTTTTATCTTTCTCTCTTTTCATCTCAAACGGCCTACTCTGTCAAATTCCCCCTTTACCTGTATGTTCTAATGTCATGGCAAGGCGTTTGAATTGCGCTTCATCTTTGCTGGGCCACTATTCTGTTTTTTACATTTTTATGATGGTGTCGATATGCACCGATTCAGACATGGATTGAGTTCATTGCAATCAGCGGGAATACACCTAGGTCAATTGAATTGAAATACAGTTGACTCAGATCTAAATATGTAGAGATTAAACCAAGTAGACAGTGGACAAGCCTAGAGAAACCCTGTAAAAGGATATATGTCCACAATCACTACGTGGATAGACAAACTACTGAAGTATTCGTGACATTATAATCTATCTGGGGTATGTACACTAGGCTGACCCTCTCGGCTAATTTCCTGAGGAGGTAAGGTCAACGATTGATAATGTGGAGTTAGATTTTAGATCGGCTCCACTACCATGAATCTCAATACCGTACTGCGTAACGTACCAGGCCATAATACGTAACATCGATGCGTATCTTGTTACCTGGTCCTACGTATCTTCTTTCTACTCTGCTTGTTCGTGTAAACATGATATGGGTGAAGGTATTTCGATGAGCGTACGCAAGAAAGTTTTGGAGACGTTGGGGTCCAGAGCTTCTCCGGTAACACCTATAAAATGGTCGCATGAATGCATGACAGTCAAGGAGGGCAAGAGAGCGTAATACTTGATCTTAGCCTCATGACACTCTTTCGAAGGGTTAACAAGGGCCTCAGTTCGAGTGACTAGCTTTAGAGCTTTGGATCCTTATTGAAGATGTAGATCGTTACCCAGATGGACTTCTTGAATCCGATGCACAGTGTGTTGAAATAGTAGCTACAATGATTTGGCGGTTGACTACAATAGCTACCCCCTTCTTTCTTCCTCTCTTTCTTTCTTTCTACTTCTCATACACATTACCTCCAAAAGTGAACGAACAAATTCGCCAGGCCATGAAAAAGGCGGCGCTGCAAACAACTTACCGGTAAGGAACAGACAACACAATGATGCTAGGATCCAACGATCTATTCAGATCTGGGAGCTCATTTTTGTTCTCTCCAGTCGACGCGAGACTTTTTGCTAGCGTTACTTCTTCCAAAGAAGGTTAGAGACTCCCTATCCATCACTAAATCATGTGTACTCATAGCCTCTAGGAACTAACTGTCATAGGATTATCTTGAACCATCTATCAACTTCAACTACATCCCCAAGTATACACCAGACTACGATCAGAAATATAAAAAACCACTTCGCCAAATACAGATAGAGGTCTAATTATGATAGCTGACTCGAGCTAAAATTAATTCTCAAAGCCCGGGCTTCGAGAAAGCTCCTGATCTAGCCTCGTTAGAAAGATTGCCTTTTCTGAACATATTCATCCAGGAGACCATACGCTTCACTCCATCCAGTAAGTTGAGTTTCCAATGATGATACAGTTCCGACTGGACTGATGGCTTATAGTTTGCTTCAATTTCGAGAGGTGTTGCACAATACAAGTCTTCCCTGAAGAGGTGGAGATGGTGAAAAAGGGTCATGTTGTTTTTATGTGTCGCGCCACTACAGTCCTTTTCAGGAGAAGTTCATCTCATTAAGGCTCCTCCTTATAGTCGCGTCCATTTTTGGAATGCATCGACTGCCGACCTCTGTCGGTATTGACGCAGATAGTTGGCAACCAGGTCGATGGAAGGAGTGGACTTCCCCAGAGGGAGAATTCATACACTTCAGTACGGACCCACGAAAATGTCTCTGTCGGTATTTCGCTCATTTGCAGATGGAGTACACCATTGTGCGCCTTCTTCAGACCTTCGCGCGTATTTCTTACCATGGACTGGAGAGCAGGTCAAATTCGAGATCAATACCAAGTCTGCATATCTTGTGCTGTGTAAATTGCACGGAGACTTTAGAAAAATCTAAAAAATAACTTTATCCGAAGATTTGTACAATGGAGATTGTAATTAAATACTTGGTGACACTCAGGTCAACCTGAAGTGATCTGGAGCTCGTTAGTGTTAGGGCTTTCCGTCTCAAACCCTACGTATGGGTAATCCCTCTAACGGATACCTATATGTATGTAACAAGTGTAGACTTATTATTTGACTTCCCCGCTTACAATTATAATTTTCTTTTCCTTTCCTTTCCTTGCTTTTTCTCCAGAAATATCACTGGGATACATTTGTATCACTGTAAATCAGGGGGAGAACGGTAAGCCATGGATGTCACAAAAGGCGCTCTAAAACTTTTTTTTTAATAGAAGGCTAGAAGTGACGAAGTGTCGTAGCTCCATAGTTTCCCCGTAGGTCCACGGAACGTGTTATTGTCAAAGCATCAGGAGATAGATGCGAAAATGTCTACGGTTATATTCCCAAATGGGCAAGGACATACGAGTACGAGCGGGACCGAAAATTTAGATTTTTTCACTAATTTATAGCCTGGAGATCTCCAAAAGATGACTAACTGTAATACTTTACTAGGTAGTACCGTAATACGATACGTGGTACTTTGAAGATATTTTAAAAGCGAATGTAGAATAGTAAACATTTGAACGTATGGAGGCATCATAACTAGATATATGCTAGTGTAAATACATGGTCGTGAAATCCAAATTTTATATTTCATTCTATCATGATCCAGACAAGACTGGCGCTTCGAATAAGCACAGTGATCTTTAGATAACATCACAACAAACAAACAAACAAACAGGAAGAACAAAGAAATCAAATAGACTGGTAAATGAGAAAAACAAGCACACTGAGATATGTCTCATTAGTCATCATCAAACAGCTACGGTGTTCGTGGCTGTAGTGGGATTCTCCAACTCCCATGTGGAGATAGACTCAATCTTGCGTACCTCAAACCCTTTTTGGAAGAATCTCTCACCCCGACCAATTTGGCAATTGATTTCGCTAGGGTGGATAAAATGGAAAAACGCCATCACGACAAACATCAGAAGCGCATCGAGAACATAGAGGAAAATTTCATGAGACAAAAGATATCCATCATATCCTTGGATATATTCGACGACACGAATGACGGATCGAATCATAATGAGTGTGCTTGTAACGTACAGGGCGAACAAATGTTTGCGCCAGAGACTCTCCAGCCCAGTTGTAGCGGGTGTAGGGTTCTTGTTGATGCGAATTTGGAATATCAATGTGGTGATCATGAAGAAGCCGAAGAAGATGATTTGCACGAATAGACCGCCGAGGATGACGTGTTCTCCAGTCGAGGGGTTGGAAGAGCTCGTTACCATGAGGCCAGCACCTATACAGAGCGAATACAATTAGATGATAAATATGCCCACAAGAAGTTTGTCAACATACCGGCAGCTTGCATCAAAAATGAAAGCACATCGCCAGCAACAAAAGTCCTGGTCAACCAACGCACGGGAACCACAGAGTTGTTCTCCGCGCGGAGCATTTGTATCAATCGTCCGAGCTCCATGTAGATACTCGCCGCGAAGAAGGCGGGTGCAATCAAGATCAAAGCGCTCTGCATTGCATATGAACCTGTTGAATAGTTGGGCGCTTGGCTTGCGGAGAGTATACGGCCGATATAACCCACGGTTTCAACTATGTCATAAGAAGTTAGACATCGTGAAGCAATGGCCCACAGAATGGTGAAAGAACTTACGGATACCGCCGATTAAGAAAGGAATCATAAACCACGTCCGAGTCCGCATCAACTGGTAGAAGTGATAAACAGTGCTGAGGCCAAACAGGGCAATGAAGATGCCCGCAGCAGCGGTAGAGGGAGTATAGTAGTAAAGTMCCCAAGCCATGATAGATGAATGCAAGCAGATCTCAAAGTTGCCAGTAGCTTGAACAGTCTGAAAAAGAACGACATGACTATGAGGAAATGTAGTCGTACTTATACTTGATTGTTGAAAATCTAGTTGTTTATGACTTGCCTCCCTATGGAAACCCTAATGTTATCGTTCCAAACTTATAGTAAGCTGGACCCACTTAGTGGCCGCGTGGGCGTAGGCCCAAAACAGTAAAGTAAAACGAATACGAGGTAAGTAATTCCTTAAAAATACTCACAACCTCCAGGCATCAACTTTTGTTGTCAAATTGTGTTTCTAACGGACCAGTTCTGATACCTTGATGGCCTAGCAACCCAAAAGCATGAGCATAGATGACAGCTTTCTATGCAGATCCAGATTGCTCGAATATCTGATCCATAGCCCATTGGATCGATTCTCGCCCCTGGCCGTCCAACACATTCCATATAGCTTTGGACACCCGCGTTGCCCACGGAGTGATACACCAATGCTGCCGTAAACAATGAAGCACTACACAGTAGTGAGCTAAGACTACCAGAGCAAAGGCTCGACGCTCCTGCAAATAATCCAAATACAACGGCGATAGTTTGATGGCCCATTTTCCACTTGGCGTCATGGAGTTCACACCGCCATAGAAAAGGACAAACATTTCTTCGAGGTCATCAATCGCGTCTCGGTATGCTGCGTGGCTTTCTGGTTCTTCTTGAAGCAAATCGTTCAGCGCATGTAGTCTGGCAATTGCTGTTTTCGTATCAGCCGGAATGTCGTTGTGATACTCGTCTACCTGCAACAGCGGCGCGAAATCACTTTCCACTAGAGTTTGGCGAACACGGGCGACAATTTGATTAGTCCCACGTATTAGGACGAGTATCTGGTAGATGTCTTGGATAGGGTCGGACATTTCCTGATTATATAAGGACCCAAACGCATAGATCGCAACCAGGGAAGAGAAAGCGAATACAGCCTTACCGTTCCATGAACCGACTGACTGTAATGTTTCTCTAAACAGGGTCAAGGCTCTACTCTGATGGAATGCGGCTTTTTTGATATATATCGATTGATGCCCTTCTGCCTTGAAGCACGAGAGATGCAGCGCGGATACAGACAGAATCCCCCACAACAAGAAACGATGAGAGAACGCTTCTTGGGGAACCAGTTGTCGCCAGATCCACGTCGTGGCCTCATTCCGAGCCAGCACCCTATGGGCCGAGTTACACCAGTGCATCATCAACTCCAGATCAACCACATTGACTTCCATGGCAGGCATGGCATCAGCACCCTGCGATCCCGTCCATCGTTCCAATGTGACAAAGATGTCATCGTTTTGACCCTGAGGAGGAGTTTGGTGATCACTATGGGGCGATGTCTTCTCTTCTTTCCAGTCTTTCCAGACTAGCGATGGCGTCCCATAGTCACATGCCAGATGGCGTCTCGTACAGTTCGAACACTGTGGGCGAGTTTCGTCACACTTGTAGAAATTAGCCACATAGTAGAAAGGTTGAAATTCATAGAGAGGGTMCCTTCMCCCGCCTGCGTTTACATTCCAGGCATCCTCGACGTGATTTGTTATGACTTCGACGAGTCTGCATGGTCAGTCGGTTGGAAATCACCGAAATCTCAGTCGGACTCGCAGCTGTTCGCAGTTCATGCTGTCACGTGATATTATCCAGGAAATGCTGTAGCCTTGGTCTGGCAGGCGATGCAAGTAAGAAATCTACTAACTTAGTATATTCAATCGATGTTATCATGGCTGAGTCCGGAACGGCAAGACTCACACTTGCTTCCACCGCCTAGGCATGTCATGCCTGAGGCACAACGCAGCTGATTGGTAAACTCAATTGGCGTTTCCATTTTGAGAAATAGAGTACGAGTACGAAAAATACCAGGGATTTCTCGGTATGTAACTTCCCGGACCCGCAGATCCGCATAAATTACTAGCCCCACTGAGACACTGACTTCGGCTCAGCGTTTTGACTTCAGTACATCTTTGAGACAAGAACATTAAGTCATGGAACTTTCCAATTATTAGGCTTTTCCGACTCAATGGGCTTGGTCGAGACAGAGTTTTCTTCTTCCATGAGTAACCTTCCTTTTTTCAGAGCTCATTAGGATTCATTTTTCAATATTTCCTCTTCCATCACTTCTTGGATGACCTTCGAGATTGATTTCACATTTGGAATGGAACCCGAACAGGAATTCGCGCAAAGCTCGGCTCCTTCTCCCCCGCCCTATTCGCCTTAAATCGAGGATAACCTGGCCGCTGGATCAGGCTACGTGCAAAATGATTGATACTTTGTCCATTGCTCATCGAAGAAAATGAGATGATAATCACTTGTAGCCGGTGGAGATGTGAATATAAACCTCGAATTTAAAAACTGCGCAAACTTTGTCCAAAATGACCGACTCACAGCAATGTTCATAATCCACCTCCCGAGTACACTGAAGACAATGTTGTGCCAGATATCATCCCTTCATTGAACATCGTCAATGCAGTTCTAGGCAGTTGTGGGGATGTGCAGCCGTTCGTCGCTTTGGGAGATGCTTTACAGAAATCTGGGTATTCGCATTGCGACCCACAGTGACTTTGCCGATTTTGTTCAGAACTTAGGTCTGGAATTTTTCTCCATTGGAGGAGACCCGGCGGAACTGATGTCATACATGGTGATATACCCAGATCTTGTTCCACAAATGAAGAGCCTCCGTGATGGCGAAGTTCAGAAGAAACAAACCGTGATGGCTAGTATGATCGAAAACCGACGTTGGGATACTTTGACGGATATATTGTCTGCTACCACAAAGACTGGTTCAGATATGCCTAAATCAACCGGCAAAATGCTACAAACTCTTATAAGAGAATTTGTCAAAAGTCGTCCCACCAAACCATCAGATGACGTTGGTCCTACTGATTCAGCACGATATGGAGCGTCTGTGCTGCCTTGCATTTTGTCCTTGAGACAACAAGATAGTGACCGGGGAAAGAGCCCTCTGGTAACCGCCGGCAATATAGCCGGGACAACATTGAAAGGATTTGGCAAATTGACCGGTATATATTTCAAAGGGGTAGTTGTTGATATTCTGCATGCAGCTGCAAAGGGCTTTCGCCAAGTGCCGAGACTGTATGGCGATAAGCCCAAAGACTATAGCGAGGTGCGAGGCTAGAAATCAGGTGCGTTGATAGGAGGTAGAAATTTCGTGGATGGCATGACGGATAGCTTTGCTAGTATGACCACGCAACCGGTCAAAGGGGCCGGGGAGAAGGGGGCTTTGGGTGCAACAAAAGGGCTTGCTAAAGGTACAGTCGAACTTGCCACAAAAGTGCCTTCAGGTATGTATCCTCTCTTCGCTTTCTGTTCGCGGCGACTGATTTCGTATTTGATTTATACAGCCGGCATGGGACTAGTTGCTTATTCTTTCCATGGAATTGCGAAGAGGATCGAGGCCGCTGTGCGATCGAAAAGTCGTAGGGACGTAGTGAATGCCTGGCTGATAGACGGCTACCGTCAGACACAGAGAATGCAATTGTCCGATGCGGAGCGAAATGAAATTTTGCGCAAGTTCGATCGGCTTTACTACTCGCTGGACGCTTAGAAATTTGGTATGCATGGTGGCTGAGCAAGCTGAGAGCAGAAGATGTACTCCGTTCTAATGGACTCATTGTGTCATGGATTGAGATTTTCTTGGTGCATACTTCCCAGGCATCTATATTTCATATTGGTTGACGGATAACTGTATAGCCACGCTGATCTAACCGTTCCTATATGTAGTGTGTTTACAATCACATATGCTAGGTCCAAATACAGCAATACGGGGAGCCTTATGTAACATGGTAATACGGTAATAACCTACGAGTACGTATCATGATTGCCTACATACGAAACAACTTAAATTAAGCTCAACGTAACGATCGTACTCGTTCCGAGATTCCAGAATAGGACTAGCTTAAGGGGAAAGCACGGTTCTTACCTGCATCTGGTTAGATTGTATCGTGGAGTCACAAAATTATGTTCTAATGCTTTCTTCTTTAGGAAGTACAACAGCTTCCCTAAACTGCATGCCAATGCCAATTGTTCAACGAGGAAGCAATCGGTCTACGTACCTATCGGCTAATACCAGTTACATCTATCGCTAAATAAAAAGACAATCTGATCTGGAGCTGGCCAAAAAGTCAATCAGGAATTATATATGGAGTAAGCAGTAAGCAAGCTACTCCCCTAGTCAGTCTGCTCAGCCACCCATGACCCATCCGGCCTAATAAGTACCAACTATCAAGCGCTCCGATTGCTTCATGTCTGAATTCGTATGGCGAGTAAAAAAATGTGTTTAAGCATTATGCACCGTGCCTGAGTATACTCTACTGTTTCGAGTCATTCAATATGCGTTCTTTACCTCAAAAATGGCATGAAGATTCCCACAACGACTCTCTGACAGGGTCTACAAACTCCACCACAGCGCATATGAAAAAAAAAAGCCCAAAAGATTAGTCCGATCGATCAGGCAGCAAAAATAACTATAACTTACGCGAGCCAATGCGGACCGAAACCGAGCCCCATTATCAAAATCTCCCACCCCCTTTTGGGGCTAAGGCGGATCTAATCGCTATCTTAAGGAATTTAATACGAATTCGAGTAGAAAATGAGACATTGTCATACACGAGATAGGAATTTACAGGGCGTTTAAGCAACGGGCGAGGAGACGCTAAAGGTTGACACTTCGGATACTTCGTTGATTGGATCTGAAATGGAGATATTAGACTACGTAACATGTATCTAGCCCCAATACGATCAATTGACGGAGCAGTCCACTTCTATTGAGCCTGGCCAGGCTCTTTTGAGATTGTTTATATATATGACAGCTATTTTCTCATCGTCCATTGTTCCCTATACTCTTTCAAGCTTCATCACACTAGTTTAGACTCTTCTCATTCTCTTAAGGCTCATTTCATCAATATTTAGGGCTATTTATTTGGTTATCATATTCATCTGGGTACTCCGTTGTCGATCTGATCTTTGAATCTCATTTTAATTCCAATCTCACCGGTCAATATGTCGGGGGCTTACAAACTTTACGATTATGACCCATCCAAAGGCGCTGCTGTCGCCTTTGCGATCATCTTCGCCATCACGACTCTCCTTCATATGTTTCAGATGATTCGGAAGCGGTCATGGTACTTTATACCCTTCGTCATCGGAGGACTTTGTAAGTTGTCTGCTTTCTCGTAACCTGGAGTTTTTACTAAGACCGAACACCGTCAGTCGAAACGATTGGATATGCAGCACGATATAGCAGCGCAACGCAAACGCCAAATTGGACGCTGGGGCCATACATCATACAGACGTTGTTACTTTTGCTGGCTCCTTCCCTCTTTGCGGCTTCGATATATATGATTCTCGGACGTATTATTCTCCTTCTCAATGGCGCTTCTCGATCTCTCATCCGGCCGTCGTGGATGACAAAGATTTTTGTAACTGGCGATGTGTTGTCTTTTCTTATCCAGAGCGGAGGTTAGTTGTTCCATTTCATCATATGAGTATCATGAATCTCTCCCGCTCGTTCTGACTAAAAAACTGTATAGGAGGTGGTATGATGGCCAACGCCAAAGCCCAGAATACCATCAACCTCGGGAATCATATCATCATCGTCGGTCTCCTTGTCCAGCTGATATTCTTCGGGTTCTTCATCATCATCTCGGTTGTTTTCCACCGTCGCATGCTCGCCTCACCTACCGAAGCATCCATGGTGGTCACTGTTCCCTGGTCGCGGTACATGACGATCATGTACGCCGTGAATGCGCTGATCATGATCCGTTCCGTGTACCGAGTTATCGAGTACGTGCAGGGAGCGCAGGGTATTTTACAGGAGCACGAAGCGTACTTGTATGCATTCGACTCCTCGTTGATGGTCATTTGCAGTTTGATTTTCAACGTGTTTCATCCTAGTCAGGTTATTACTGGAGGGGGGAAGAATTACGAGAAGATGCAGGAAGATCTCGAGATGCTGAATGCATCGCGACAGAATTTGGCATATGAAGGTGGCGACAGATGATTTGAATAGACATGGACATAGTTATAGACAGCATAAACTCATTTTGTTTTGTGTTTTTATGGAGAATATTGCGGGGTATCGGTATAAACTATCCCGAGCGCAGAGAGAGTTTGGCTGCTCGGAAAAACGCCTTTTTGGGGCTCGGATAAGTCGACTACTCAACGGCTCGGCCAGAACCCCGAGCGAGGCAACGCATTAATTCTTCCCAGGCAATTGTAATTCTTCTTCTTTTCTCTCCCTTTCTATCTTCAATTCCTTCCAATCGTGTGTTGGTGAGAGCTCCGAGAGTCTATATTTGAAATATCTCGTCATCATCACTCTCCCCGCATCGTTATAGACTGCAGTATATAGATCGCATCGCAAATAACTMCCCCGCCAATAATCAAAATGTCTTTCACTACAGCAATCCGCGACACTCTGGGAAGTCCCTCGACAGCATATGGTTTCTGGCTCACGTAAGTCCGCGGTGCTCTTCGCTGGTGCGAGTTATTTGCATCACTTCAATGCTCTGACATATTGAAAACTAACCGATGAATGAACCAGTCTCCCTGGCGCAGGTGTCGTCAAGACCATCCTCCGTTCCACAGTTGGCTCACCAGATGGCGGCTTCAGCTGGGTTTTGGTTGATGCCGAGCACGGTTTGATTTCAGACAAGGACTACTACGAGGTAGATATACGTTTCCCGCCTACTTATCCATGTATAAATGCTAATTGATGCAGCTCAATAATGCCATAGGTTCCGAAGGCGCCAGCCCTATTATCCGTGTCCCCTGGGCAGAAGAATGGATGATCAAGCGTGCCCTCGACTCCGGCGCTCACGGAATCATGACCCCTATGTGCCACTCAGCTGTGCGTTTTGACACCCCCCCCCCCCCCCCCCCCCCCCCCNTTTGCCCCTCCGGCGTTGCGTTTTCCCCCCCCCCCCCCCCCCCCTTTTGATACATCAAGCATGTATTTCTGACCCTGGTTTTTGTGGATATGTAGGAAGACGCCGCCAAAGTCGTAAAATGGTGCAAATACCCCCCTACCGGTAGCCGTGGATACGGACCTATGTTTGCCGCTCACTCTCTCCCTCGAGGAACAAATTATGACGAGGGTGCGGATAAGGCCTTGACGGTCGTTGTACAGATTGAGTCGAGGGCTGGTGTTGAAAATGTAGAGGAGATTGCCAAGGTTGATGGTCTTGATGTGCTTTTTATTGGTGAGTAGACTGTCCACAACCCAAAAAATAACGGCTGCTAATCAGGTTGTAGGACCCTTCGATCTTGCTAAGCAGACTGGTGTTGTCCGTGGGGGAGAGGAGCACGAAGCTATGATCCAGCGTACCCTCCAGGCTGCAAAGGCCGCCGGAAAGAAGGCCGCTATCTTCTGTAGGTGTTGGTTCCTTCCCTTGAAAATAACCTCTGCTCACATCGGGGTTCTCAGGTGTCGACGGTGCCGATGCTCAAAAGCGTGCTCAGCAAGGATTTGACATGGTGTCGATTATTACTGATGTTGGCGTTTTGGCTCAAGCAATGGCGCAGCAACTGGATATCGCCAAGGGTAAGGGTATAGAAGGAAACAAGCAAAGAGATGGTTACTAGATTATAGAATTACATGTATTAAAAGTGGTTGAAAGAGGGAATACCCGAATGAACTTTATTCAGTCATCAGAGAGCGTGAGAGTACCAGACAACACCAGACCCGATCATCTAATCTGATGCATGATTCTTTTCTTGATAAACGCCTGACTACTATCTCCCAACAGAGATGTACGTATGCATGTGAATAGAACTAACAATACCAAACCCTCTATTATCATTCAGATAATTTCCAACTCATCATCATCGTCATCATCATTATTCATAGTCATATGCGGCGCGCTTTTGTGCGCTTCACTACCCGTAGACGCCCCCAAACTATCCCTGCCAGCTTCTCGAATTCCCTTTGCAGTAATGAACCGCGTCTTTTTGACCGATGCCGGTACGCCGCTGTTCGAAACTTTATCATCTGATTGTGCTCGTGCTCGCTTTTTCATGGGACCGAGATTGACTTCATCTGCTTTGCGGAACTTAAAAATGCTGGCCGTTGGAGCCTGAGAACCTGGCGTAGACAGTCCAGGATTTGATGATGTTCCTAATCTGGTTGTTGAAGCTTTTGATGCCGCTTGCTCGAGCCCAGCACGGAGATATTCCGATCCGGTACTGCCACCCCTAGAGCTTAATTTCTGTGCAATATCACGCTCGCGTTGCTGTTCTACAAGCCGACGGCGTGTACGTTCTTCCTTGTTCGCATTGCCACGAACTTGGTCTGTGAATGGGTTATCGTCGATTCCATCAATGAGAGCTGCCGCCGAGGCACCTCTTCCCATGCCATAGCGAGGATGCATAGATGCACCTTGGGAGGATGCAGATTTGGGCGCAGGTGCGACAAAGTATGTTGACTGAGTCGCCCAATCGTATCTACTACCTTCGGGTTTGAGCCCTCGACGACCACCACGCTGACCTTTGGAGGCACTAAATTCGGCTATACGTGATGCATTGCGGCCGCCAGGAGCAAACAGGCCCGTGCCACCATTCACGCCGGCCCTTGATGCCTGTGTTCGCCGAATTTGCACGTCGACGTGAAAGTCACAGAACTCACTCTTACGTGAGTCAATCCATGATCGACAAATCTTTCCGTCTTTACGCTCAGCCTTGCAGTAACCGATATCTTGAGCGGAGCCGATTTCCAGAACAGTATCATCCGAAGATGAAAGACAGAGACTGAAGCGGTTGGTGTCAATTTTGCCAGGGGGTGGAGGAAGAATTGCTGGGTTTAGTATAGCTATCAGCGTGCCCTCCGAAAGTCTGTAGTAACGTGGGAATGCGGTATCGAACAGGAAAAGATCAATAGTCCAGTTGAGGTCCGTGAGGGTGATAACCATGTACTTTTCTGTATTGTTCAGACCATCATCGTACATATCCTTTTCTTTCGTTGAGTTCTTGGGCTCCTTGTGCTGCTTTGGATCAGATCTGGAAGCGACGATTCCAAAGACGACATAGTCTCCATCTATGGTCTCGGGCAATTCAAACTCAGGAGCCTTGACTGATTTCAAAAGCTGAGGAATTCGAAGGACCGTCTTATTCTCAAGTGTGCGGCTAAGGAATGACTGGGGTAGAATGCGGTTTGAGAGGTTGAGACCAGAGAGTGGTTCTAACTTGGAAATATCCGGTTCCTTGGATGAACTTTGACTGGCATTTCCAATTGACACAGGATTGAGGTGTCGTGAAGTTATGGGTGGTGAGGCTAGAAGGCTCGGGGCTGTCGTAGACTTTTTGATTCGCACTTGAGGGTTGCCATACGATTGAAGGACCTGCTCGCGACTAAAAGTCTCCGCTGGCCGCTTATCAGGGCTCGCTGGTTTCGGTCTTGAAGCAGCCTCTTCCTTGTATTTTTCAATTTCTTTATTATCGACTTGAAAAGCTGAGTTGCGACTGCGTTGTATCTGCTCGGTGCGCTGCTGTTTGGCTCTGTCGGCGTTCCTGGTCTCTGCAATTCTCTCGCTGAAGGATTTGGGTTTTTTCAAGTCATCCGCAGCGGCTGACCAGATATCCGGCGGACTGTCTTGGTTGTTGAAAGACCGAGAGGTTCCAGGACGAATGCTCGAAGCCTTCGACTGAGCGGTTCCGGGTCTTGCACCAGATGGTCGTTTAAGCGATACCTCGCTCGCCTTTTTGAAGTTGATAAGTGCTCGACGGGGAGACATCGGATCTTGGGACATCGTTCTCTTGGAAGGAGACAATGGAACCTGAACGTCATCTGCTTGCTCCGAAGTTGCCAGTCGCTCTCTCATTGCTCGCATTCGGCTCGCGGGCTGTCCCGAAGAAGACGACGACGTAAAACTCCCCTGCAAAGACGTGTCATCTTTGCGTGGGCTTGCCGCGTTCAATCTGGCGGATTGTAATTTCTTCAATTTCAATTTAGCTTCAATAGCCGCCAACTGTAGCCGTAGGGTTTCCTCGTCCTCTTCCATGTCGTCGCCGTCGCCAACACCGACATCTTCATTGCTGTTTTCATGTTGGGCGAGCTTCCGAGAAAAGAGGTTCGGCGTTGTACGTGACCGCTTCAAGGGGGAAGTCTGCTCGTTTGTTTCTCGTTCTCTTCGTAGTTCAATATATCTCTTGCGGCCGCCGGGAGAAGCGAGTAGGGCCTCCCTCGGTGATTTGGGAGGCCATGATGCCGGATCGACCACTGAAGAGCATCGTTAGCCGTGACAAGATGAGTCCAATCGCTTTTCGACATACTGTCTTCTTATCCTCCTAGACGCAAGCACACGCTGTTTGAGCACCTCCAATTGATCGACACCGTAACTTTCATCGCATTGAAATGACATGCATGTAGTGAGCCAACCCCACCATTTCCGAAATTTGTAGTGAAAACGAGAGATTATTGTTTGCTGTTCTGTTCTGCTCTCAAATATTCCGAGTCATTTGCATCGGCCCCTAAACGTAGCAGAGATGCTGTGACAAGTCAGAAAGAGCTATGGAAGTAGCACGAGCGCTGATAGGTGCGGCTGTGAGCCTTCCATTCTGCGCTCCTTCATCCTTGCTTGCAATTTGACGCGTATCGGCGCGTGTCGCGTCCGCCCGGGACCGACTAATTACGGCCACTCCAGACAATAATCATTAAGTCCACCACTTTTGACATAAGGACAATTTCGATTGCTCGAAATACTAACCTTGACCTTGGTGAATAGATTTATCCAGGATGCCAAGTACGCGATCAAAACCTGCGACCGAAGGCCCTTCGGAGGAAACCAAGAGCTCCTCAAGTTCAAAAAGAAATACTCCCCAATCAGTCGACGTGCCCAACAGAACATTCATTCTACCTTCAAAGAGGAGTGATGCAGCCAGATTTCTTTCTCTTCCGAACCCTAGTTCTGGAGTCCTCAATCGATATTACTTCGACCCACAAGGTGCTGGCTTGTACGAGTTCACGGCCGTCGCATCAACACACTTCACTCCGAGGAGCATCCTCTTCACGCCGAACAAGGACGATGGCGAGCCAGAAACGAAAGGCTACATTGCGAAAAAGGCAGAACTCTTGATTGCAACACCAATTGATGTCTTGTTCTTCATGTTATCGGTCATAGCGCCAGCCGACAAGACTTCGACGTCGAACATGTTTCAACCTCTGGATGATATTTTGGACTCGCAGGACGAGCTTTCCGCACACCTACGACATGTTCTTTATGATAATTCGTTCCGTTCAACACTTGAGAGACGCATGCAAGCAATTTGTGATACGATGGAAGCCGCGGACGAGAAATTGTACAGATTTAGCGAGAGAAAGCTTCTCAACGAGCTCATCGCAAAGGCAGACCGAATGATCGCCCAAGGACTTCCCGCAAGTCTAGAACAAACTTTTATTCACAAGGCTCTTGCACCTCCTCTGATGAGCGTCAAGCGCGAAGATACAGTAACTGCCACTGCTACTGTCGTCGAAAACGAGGATAGCCAAGACTTGGAAGTCGTCGAGACACAATCTACATCCACCACGACCATGTCTGCTACATTTTCTGAACAACAGTCCGGAATCTCGACACCAGCTACCCAAACTTATACCGTGGAAGAAATATCATCATCCTCCGAAAGCGTCGCGCGACTACTTCGTCTGCGCATCGCCCTCGCCTTTATGAAACAATCCTACCTACCACAAAATCTATCCACCAGAATCGACGAAATCCTCAAGTCGCCCGAAAGCCCCTTCGACTTTAGCCCTCTCGATGACCGATTGAAGGAACTAGCCGCTCTTCGCGCAGAGGCATTTGCGTCGCGCGCAATGGGCGGAGATTTCACTCGCAAGCGCGGCTTTGAAGATGAAGACGGTGATTCTGAGCGTGCGGAGGCGAAACGTAGGAAGGAGGAAGAGAAGAAGGCGAAAGTGGCCGAGTCGAGGGCTGTGAGGGATTTGAAGAAGGTTAATACTTCGGGGATGAAGAAGATGAGTGACTTCTTTAAGAAGAAGTCTTGAAATAGGCATTCACTTAAGGTTTGTATACTCGATATATTTTTATGCCGATGGAGAAAAATCCGGCGAACAAAGCAGCATGACGCACAAGAACGAGGAAGCGAGCTTTCATACAACCCCACTGGCGTCCGGCTCGCGTTTTACAATGACAAAGACTGGATGGCTTTTTGCTTCCTTTCGTCTTTCGCTACAAGCCCATTACTTGCTAAAGATGGAGGCAAAGCAAATATCGGTTCAACTGCCGCGCACTGGTCAGAACGGTGTATAAGAACAGACTCCGAGATCTGACGGTGTTACATAGACGATGGAACTTGCATTTGCCCAGTCTATGCCGGTATCATCATCATATCAGATCTATATGCAACACACATTGATCCACCCTGATTAGTAGACTATGTCCTAAACCTTTCAAGCTTCCAAAGCAGCACCATGAACCCTAAATTCAAGTCAGAAATGATAACCTCAAAAGGTAGATAAGAAAGGAATGGCTTACACGAAAGCTCCGTTAGATGGCTTGCTGATAACAATAGCTTGGGCCAACTGCTCCTGAGTAACACCAGAGAGCTTGGAATAGTACTCCTCGTGCAATGCCTTGCTAACAGCATCAACCTTGGACTTGGGTAGCATATGCACCGTGCAGCCACCCCACCCGGCGCCAGTGAGTCTGCTCCCCCAAGTACCAGCGCGACGAGCAATCTCACAAATCTGATCGACTTCGGGGCAACTGCATTCGTAATCATCCCGGCACGAGTCCTGGGTCTCGTTTAACAACTGACCGAGATAATGAATGCGTTTGGTGTCTAGCTTATCGGCTTGAGACAGACAAGCCTTGAAATCTAATACACGGCGTGCCTCCTTGAAGCAGTGCAGGGCACGCTGACGAAGCTTGAATCGTTCTGCTTCGACGGGGAAGGAGGAAAGGAATCGGGATTCGAGCTCGGGTACTGTAATATCAAGGAGTTTGGCGATCTCTTCGCGGGTATAGCCTTCTTCTTGGGTGAATGTTTCTGTTGTGGTCTGAATGACGGAGTCAATCTGGTACTCCAATGGGTCCTGAAGACGGCCTTGCTTGCGCATGAGCTCTTCGTGAAAATTTCTCAAACTATAGCCCAATGAACTGTTGTCCTTTTCTAAAACGATTCCGTGTTGTTTAGCAAGCGCAACAGCAGCTAATGTGCATTCGGCGACACGAAGGTTGTAATGACGAGGACCGGTTTCGGCCTTGTTAGAGGTAACGAAGCTTTGGGCAACTAGGAATACGATTTCCTCGTCCGCAACTGGGATAGGGACGTGCTCAACGGAGAATTTGGGGAAGAATTTCGTGTAAAGGAGGAATCCGCGTAGGGAGAAGATGGAAGCAGCCTGGTCCATTCTGCCAATGATTAGATGTACTACATAAAAAAGGAGAAGTGATTGAAACAAACCCTCCGGAGTAAACGCCCACGGCGCGTTCGGACACGACAGCCAGGTCCAAAAGGTCCTCCTTGGACACATCATGGCCATTGGCCTTGATAACAGCCAAGGCACTGGCGCACACGAATGCAGCACTGCTGGAAATGCCACCACCAGGGGGCACATTGCCGTCTAGGTGAATCTCGAGGGAAGCCGGCTGCACAGCTGGGTTGTCCTTGCGGAGGAACTTCAATGCTCCGACCAGACCTGCTTTGAAATAGTTGATCCACTCATGTTTCTTAGGGTCAATCACGACGTCTTTGTCAAAGGGGACACCGAACTCGCGGGAGGGGAACTTTTGAGAATTGACATTGGAGATCTTGACGGTAGCTTCGGATCCCTCTGTCGGGACGACCTTGACGGCAATGATTACATCGACGCTGACAGCTGTGGGCAGGACATCATACAGGTTGTAGTCGATGTGCTCGCCAATGATGTTTACACGGCCAGGACTGCGTGCAACGAAATCGGGCTTCTTGCCATAGGTTTCGGTGAATTGTTTGACGAGATTCTGCCAGCGAGCTTTTATCTCAGGGGCCACCGACTGCGCCGAGATATCGTCTGTTGCGTAGACGTCTGCGATGTTTTCGGTCTGAGGAACAAGGAGTTGCTGCGGGGCCATTGTTGCGGAAGTGGAGGAAAGGAGCTCCCTGCTTTATAGTTTATCGCGTGCTTAAACGCTCCTGATATAGATAGAGTATAGAAGGTATTGATTCAGCTTAGCAAGGGATATGAGAGGGATGAAGTTCGAAGATGCGATGGAAGAAAAGGTGGAAGGCGCCAACCTTTGAACACCCGTGACCTCATGCTCCTTCGCCATGAGCATGATACAACATGAATTTTGATTAGGGCATCCCCACTGTAACACCCCGCCATGCAAATGCTAAAAATCTATCCGTCCACACGGCTAATAAAGGACCAGACTATGCCCGGTAAACCCTTCGGTATAGATTGACCGGAAATCCCGAGATCTAGGGATCAATGAGAAATTTTGAATACTTAAGCTGACTGTGTGAACAGGCCGAGACCATTGCCTGCATTGATGTCGACCGTAGGACGAATGCAACGACCAACTGGAGCAATCATCAGGAAGGAATGTTTGCTTGGAAGATCTGAGTTGCTGTGCCTGTGCCTCATATAGCATACACACTATCGATAGTATACGACTAACCTGTGATGACGTTCCTATAAAGGAAGCTTGAGCATCTGCCTTACACTGCTGAGGCCTGAAGTTGCCTGAACCCTGAGGCTTCCACAGAATTTCAATTGATCGTGGACTAACTGGAATAGGGCTAGTCTTCATGCTCCCCGCCTCGCCATCCAGCGCCGAAACCGCACAGCGCACGCACATTACTACTATTACCTTGACCTGGTATCTCAGGCATCGTCATGCTCGGCGATTAAAGATTGAAGATGCTGTAAAGTGGCCTGACGGACATTGATGCTTATATCCGTAAACAATCAGACCTATTATCCGTGGTTTGTTCGGTATTTCGGGTAGTTACTTGCTCTCTGCACGAGCATGTAACAACAAAGATTGGCTGGCAACCTCGTACTCCATGCTCGCCTCGTAGTTAGTTGTCATACTCCTTGGGGCAACTGGTCTGTTCATACCCCTTAGAGCAAACGATTTGCCCATCTCATGCAATCTGACTGTCACAAGTGCTTCAGGTCCGCAGCCGAGTCATACGGCCGATAATCGGATGCCGTCCTCCAATCACAGCTGCCAGTGAGCTCTCAAATCCACTGCGGGGAGCCCAGTAAACCAATCATGGAGCGCCAATTAGTGAAGATGGTGGAAACTGGCACCCAAAGTAGACTAGTGCGCTGCAAGAATCTGTGACTCTTATTCGGCTCCCCAGAGAGAGCAAACAAAAAATGGATGGCGCTGGATTGTCGGTCTGGCCTACCTCCAACGAACTTCTTCTTCCTTCCTTCTGAACACCCCCTGCTGAATTATCCTTCCCCCAACTCAATTTTCGACGTCGCCAGGACATCGTCTATTGTCGACAAGATGATGCCTATCCGTTCGTCAAGGAGTGCCTTACGCACCTTGCCCTCACAGAGACAGCTCGTCTCGAATCGCAGGCATTTTTCCACTACTCTGGTCGCTGGCGCCGTTTCGCCCCACCGTACTTTCAAACGAGGACAGAGTACGGCCACTGCATCGTCGTATGTTTCTTCTCTGTATCGAATTTTCGGGGTTTCTTAGAGTTGGGAATTGAAATTGGCAGCTGACAATACTTGGTATATACAGAGAGGCTCGTCCCGTGCCCAGTCCTGCCTTCAACCAAGAGACTCGAAATGTGTCTCCTCTGGAGAACCGAAAACTACCTGAACTCGATGACTCGTACGCTAGGCCTTGAAGAATACGGCTAATTGGGGATATTTGCTAATCGATGTGCTTTTTATTTCAATAGATTCGTCGGACTCAGTGGTGGCGAAATCTTCCATGAGATGATGTTGAGACTAGATGTTAAGCATATCTGTGAGTCATACTTTGAACAAGACATCAACAGACTACCAAGATCCTTTCATCTAATTGCGATGTCTAGTTGGCTACCCCGGTGGTGCAATTCTACCTGTCTTCGATGCCATCTACAACTCCAAACACTTTGACTTCATTCTACCTCGCCATGAACAGGGTGCCGGCCATATGGCCGAAGGTTATGCCCGTGCATCTGGAAAGCCTGGTGTGGTCCTGGTCACTTCCGGCCCCGGCGCCACCAACGTGATTACCCCAATGCAAGATGCATTGTCCGATGGAACTCCCATGGTCGTTTTCTGCGGTCAGGTGCCAACTTCCGCTATTGGTACCGACGCTTTCCAAGAGGCCGACGTGGTCGGTATCTCTCGCCCTTGCACCAAGTGGAACGTCTTGGTGAAAAGTGTGGCCGAACTCCCCCGACGCATCAAAGAAGCTTTCGAGATCGCGACTAGCGGTCGCCCCGGTCCCGTCTTGGTCGATCTTCCCAAAGACATCACTGCCGGTATCCTCCGCAAATCCATTCCTATGAACAGCACCTTGCCATTCTACCCGACTACTGCCAGCGAAGCAGCTCGCGCTCTTGGACGTCATAACCTCGAAAACACCCTCGACCGTGTAGCCGATCTCATTGGCGTCGCACAGAAGCCTGTCCTGTATGTTGGTCAAGGCTTATTGGCTCGTCCCGATGGCCCCAAGCTTCTCAAAGAGTTTACCGATAAGACCTCCATTCCTGTAACCACCACTCTTCAAGGTTTGGGAGGCTTCGACGAGCTTGATCCGAAGTCTCTTCACATGCTCGGTATGCATGGATCAGCCTACGCCAATATGGCCATGCAGGAGGCCGATTTGATCATTGCGCTGGGAGCCCGTTTCGATGATCGTGTCACCCTAAACGTTGCTCGATTTGCCCCTCAAGCCAAAGCCGCTGCCTTGGAAGGCCGTGGTGGAATCGTTCACTTCGAGGTCATGCCAAAGAACATTAACAAGGTTGTTGAGGCTACCGAGGCCGTCGAGGGTGATTGTGCTGACAATTTGGCCCTGCTTATTCCCAAAGTGAAGGCTGTTCCTGAAAGACCAGAGTGGTTCGCTCAGATCAATGACTGGAAGAAACGTTTCCCATTGACTCTCTACGAAGAACAGACTACGGACGGCCCTATCAAACCTCAGGCTCTTATTCAAAAGCTTAGTGACTTGACGGCTCACATGAAGGACCGCACCGTTATCACAACCGGTGTTGGTCAACATCAAATGTGGGCTGCTCAGCACTTCCGATGGCGTCATCCTCGCACTATGATCACATCTGGAGGGTTGGGTACCATGGGATTCGGATTGCCTGCCGCTATTGGTGCTAAGGTTGCTCGCCCTGAGGCCCTTGTCATCGATATCGATGGTGATGCTTCTTTCAACATGACCTTGACCGAATTGTCGACTGCTGCCCAGTTCAACATCGGTGTCAAAGTCCTTGTGCTCAATAACGAAGAACAAGGCATGGTTACGCAATGGCAAAACCTCTTCTACGAAGATCGTTACGCCCACACACATCAGCAGAACCCTGACTTCGTAAAGCTCTCGGAAGCCATGGGTGTTCAGGCTCAGCGATGTAGCAAACCCGAAGAAGTTGAAGAGAAGTTGAAGTGGCTCATTGAGAGCGAGGGCCCTGCTCTTTTGGAAGTTTTTACTGACAAGAAGGTTCCTGTCCTTCCTATGGTTCCTGCTGGCAGCGCCCTCCACGAATTCCTTGTATATGACGAAGGTGAGTTTTTAGCCCGCATTGAGCCTCCGCACATTTATGCTAATGTTCTACGTGTAGCCAAAAATAAGGAGCGAAAAGCATTGATGAAGAAGCGTGGCGTCACACAGATGCTGAACTAGTTTCACTAGATTCACGGAATGTTCATGCTCGTCTCCATCCTGTCATATGCGTTTGATCATTTTTACCGCCTCTTTTCTGCGACTTACGGATATCCTGGCGTTGTTGGATTGTTACTTTCAAAAGCTTGTCATCAACAGAATGATAGTCCCGTGTTTCGGCTTCTCTATCAACCCATTTTTCTTTTTCTCTTCGATTGTATCTTCATGTTTCCTGACAGTTACAATATGTGTATATAGCATAGGTTTAGCATACAAGGGGCCTGGCCATGGGATATGGCTTGAAGCAAAAAGTAATTGCATGCTTGATTGCGTGACAACTTTAAACTTGACATGAAAGTGGACGATAATTGTGAAGCACGAGATGATTCCTATTTGAGTTAGATAGAGCGTGTAGTGGACGGAAGCTCGGCCGTCGAGCGGCAAGATTGATCTAACGTCAAACTCTCAAGATGAGCCGAGGCCCACTCAACGTGACGTATCGCCAAACAATCTCTCCAGGCAAGCTTATTTCACCAACTTATCGATATTGTTCTATTGAGATCGTTAGCACTATTACTTGTAATTATTTATATCCATTGATCATGAATATCTGATACTAGCCACGTCGAACAGCCGTTTCTCGCATCGTCCTTCTTCCCTCATACAGTCACCACTATGGCATCGCTTCCCCCGCGACAGACGACGTCCAGTCGACGACGATACTCACAACATAATGATTCATCGAGCACATACGACTCGAGAGAATCAAGTCTACAAGATGATAACAGAGACCCAGAAACAGTAAACCACGAACCAGATTCAGTTTTCCTCAATAATCCATCCTCCGTACGCTTCGGTTCATCCTCGCCTTCGCCACCACGAGACTTACCGCATCAAAATAAAACCGATAGCCAACACCAAGACGAAAAAAGGAGCCAAATAGCCGAACAGACGACAACAGAGGAAGAGCCCAGGAAATGCTGGATCTGTTATAGCGACGAGACGGAAGATTTGCCGCATAGTTCCGAGTGGCGGTCGCCTTGTCCCTGCGCCTTGACTGCACATGAAGCGTGTCTTTTAGACTGGTTAGCTGAACTCGAGAGTCCGCGAACACGCAGGCAGAACAGAGGCGATGTACGGCTACAATGTCCGCAGTGCAAATCCAAAATCGTCATATCTCGCCCTCGGAGCTACGTTGTTGATATCGTTCGGGCCTGTGAGAAACTTGCCGGGAAATTGGTTATACCGGGACTAGTGTTTACATTTGCTGGGACTATATGGGCCGGTTGTTGTGCGCATGGGGTTTACTCCATGCATCTGGTATTTGGCTCAGATGAAGTGCATCACATATTTGACCGTGGCGTTGACGACGCATGGAGTCCTGTCCGAAACGTGGGCATTCCTTTTATCCCTATCGTGCTCATCTTTTCTCGCATGTCGTGGGCAGACGGTGTACTACCAGCTATACCAGTTTTATTCTTTGCAACTCATAACCCAACGGGATTCGAGCCCCAGGGTACCCTCTGGCCACCAAGTGCTACGATGACATTCGCGGCTCTACCTTACGTGAAGAGTATCTATAGTGCTGTTTATGAGAGAGTATTTGGGAAATTGGAGCGAAAATGGATTGCCGAGGTGCAGCCTCGTCGTGGCGAGGAGGAAGGACAGCAGGGGGACCAGCAAAGAGGAGATCAAAGAGCAGCTTTAGGCATCGGCGGAAACGGAGGAATACTGATGGAGATTGACCTGGAATTACAAATTGGGATGGATGATGACCGGCAGAATATTGATGAGCCTGTCAACGCACCGGATCCCAACAACGTGGGCCAGCAAGCAGACCAAGATGGCCAAGCAGGAGTGCAAAATGGACAACAAGATCCAGAACAGCAAATACTCGGTCGACGTCGTCAAGAACTCATCCACGACACGAGCAACCTTGCGGACACAGTCCTCGGTGCACTGCTCTTCCCTGCGATCTCAGCTGGAATGGGTGGGCTCTTAAAACTGGCTTTACCAAAATCATGGACAGCACCACAATCAGCATTCGCATCAGGGAGAGCAGGACTCTTACAGAGTCGATGGGGCCGCAGCGTAGTCGGCGGGKGCCTTTTTGTCCTTTTGAAGGATGCATTGGTGCTCTATTGTCGATGGCGACTGGCACAGACGCATCGCAAGAGACGAGTGTTGAATTATGATCGGCAGAAGAAGAAGGTTGTATGATAGACATACTCTTTGCATGCTGAAGGAACTGACGATTATGGTGTGATGAATTTGGGCTTATTTCTATGGATGGGTGCATGGCATAAAACTCGACTCAGGCATGCTAATTATTTGTACATACATTCTTACGAATTTGAAGATGAAGATGGTAGAGAGATTCGGCGTAGAGCGTTCAGCGTAGAGTACAAAATGACCAATGCTGGCGGCAGGAATTAGCCGCGCGCTTAGTTAGAGCGGAAAAGCCAATTATTTTTGCTCCGTATTCTATCAACAAGTCAAACATCACAACCACAACCAGATCATCTAACATACGGACAGGATTGATTGGCTAGAGCCGGACAGGGAAACAGCACAGCAACCCGATTGACAGTATAAAACCCAATTCACAATGCGACCTCACTCCCCAATCCTAGCCTCGCTAGCCAACGTCTTCCGGATCCCAATCACAAGACCACAAGTAACACCATCAACATCGACAATTCTACAAACCCTCTCAGCGAAAAACTCACAGCAAACATCATCGTTCTCCACGACGCCATCGCTTGCGAAACGGAAATCAGCATACAAACCTGACAGGCGTATCAGTACGACCACCTGCTTAATCTTTCTGCACCTAGCAAAACTATTCGTATGAATGCTAACGTGCTAAACAGCATTAATAAGATACTTCCTCTACCACCCTCTCACACCTCGCCCCCTCCGCTTCTCACGCAACCGTTACCTACGCCACTGGACCATCCACCGCGCCTGGCAACTCTACCAAGCGAATCTGCGCACTCAACAGGAGACCGAACTCTACCGCCAACAACAAGCCATGTCCGCTGCATGCGAAGAGCTGCGCACTAGCTGCGGCGAAAGAGGCGCGAAGCTTTTCCGAGTGTCCATGAATAAGAAAGGTGTTTTCACGGATCTGTTTCCGATTGAGTATGCGAGGCTGCAGACTGATAGTCCCGGTAGGGAAGGGTGGAATCATGGGTGGAAGAGGATGTGATCGATTCCTTTCGTTTGGAGTTGGTGAAAGATTGATTGTTTGGTGAATGGGCCTACAGTTTAAAACTCGTTTTTCGTTTGTTTCTGTATATATACAAGTGTACAATATGTCAAAACATCTACCTTTCGAAGAAGTCCTTTGGATGAAAAGTTTTTGCTCAATTCAATACGTACAATAACAAAACAGTCGATCAATATTTTCAGGTACGAAAGAGAAAAAGAAGATAGATTGAAAGGGAATAATGACTTGAAAAAGAAATAGAAAGCGCCTGCAGATAGAACAGAACACAATACATGAACGCCGTAGATGCAAATCTGGCATGGTATCCAGTCTTTTGAGTCAACTCAGATTGACAATGGCAACACTAGCAGCGGCTCGTCACAAAACATAAAGCATGGAAGTCGCAATTATAGAATAACGCAGCACCCATTTCGCTCCTTCTCAAATGATAAAAGCGCCGCTCGGGTCGCAGCTTCGAAAACGTCGTCCACGCCTTCTCCCGTTAACGAGGAGCATTCGAGATATTTGCGAGCTCCAATCTGCGCGGCGGTTTCACTGCCTTCTTTGGGGGTGAGAAATCGGAGTGATTTCTTCCTCATTTCTTCAATGGCCACGGGGTCGTCGCGGAGATCTTTCTTTAGGCCGACTAGGATGATTGGGACGTCGGGACATCGTTCGTTAGCTTCTTCGATCCACTATGGCGAGTTAGTTGCATGGAAATCGAACGCAGTTGTGGAGAAAAGGCATACTTTGGTCTTGACGTTATCTAACGAGTCCGGTGTGTCGACGGCGAATCCTATCAGCAAGACGTGGGCTTTGGAATATGCTAAAGGTCGTAGTCGTTCGTAGTCTTCCTGACCGGCCGTATCCCATAATGCTAGTTGCACTGATCTGCCATCGACTCGGCAATCGGTAACGTAGTTTTCAAAAACGGTGGGCACCTAGGCGGATTAGCTGGACGTAGAGTAGTGACGATAATGGCTACTAACGTAGTGCTATAAGAAGTCAGTATGGAATGATTAACTTAAGCAATGTTGAACCACTCACTGTTGGGAAATAACCAAGAGTAAACACACTGAGCAAACTGGTCTTTCCACAAGCACCATCACCTATAATCACCAATTTCCTATGCGAAAGCGTCAGCTCCAGATTCAAATATGTTTTCCTCCTAATGTATGCGACCAAGAACCCCTCTACTCCACACGAGCTGACTATAGAACAACACAACATTCCATCAGGTAAACGTACCTTCGCATAACATTATCCGTCGGTTGTTGAGCCATAGTGCAGAGAGTAGCAAACGGTCGTTTTCGTGGATCAAATGAGTAGACGCCCGGCGAGATGAGGAGGAGCTCGAGTGGTAGATATAATAAGTTCGGGGCGTATACAGCTTGCAACACGGGGAAATTCAACACTTCCTGATGACTAGAGGACTGTCGATAAAATATCGCAACTGACTATGATGGCATTTCACGACTGGCTGGCTGAACCACGAACCGCGCCTCGTCGGTCGATTGCTTGTATTAGACAGAATGAGTAATCGTTTCGATGAGACAATTGAGACAAGGGCAGGCACGGAGGGGGAAACGACGAGGATTCTAAGACACCGGATGGTCTTAATGAGCTGGATATCCTCGAAATTCAGGTACGCTGTCGATCGGCTCGAAGTATGGATGGAGTAAACAGCGTCAAAATCCACTTGGATTCTACCTTTTGAGCCCCCTGTAACGTTCACATCGGCGGGKACCGGGGGCTATGCTGCCTCACCAATCCGAGCGGCCGCAGGGTCGAGGAACAGCGAGATGTCTCAGGTAGGTTGGCGGGTTTGACTAGACAGTTCGAAGAGACATTTGACTTTTGATGTGGAGGTGGGAAGGACTGAGCTCTGTGCTGGTGAGATTTTTGATGTTTTTCTTGAGTTTCCTCTGGGTCTGCTCCTTCTTTCTGGACATTATTTAGCGAACGCACATCGTAATAGTTTATGTGATACTACGAAGTGCATTCATCTCCTCATCGTCTATGATTTATTTACAATGATATCTTGTTGAGCTGCAATAAATTGACTCACTTGCCAAAGTCAATTCCGCAAGCATAGTGACGGCGAGACTATCGCAATAATTGGGTACCTGGGTAGCCCCGTGAAAACTGCATCAGCACTAAAGTATTCTATGATATCGAGTGCTAGAGAATTCAACCGAACTATAGTTACTAGAGTTTGACAAACCATCGGTCAATATCAAGTCCATCCTCTGCAAAGAAATTGCCATAGCACTCCGTACTGTATATGTTCTAGATAAAGCTCGCTTGCGGCGCCTAAGGCAGCCCGCTTTTGTGCCCAGCGGCGGGCGGCACTTGGACCAGCCAGAAGGCCAGGAAGGTCAGGGCCCGCGCCAAACCAACCATCCCATTTGATCTCATCTCTGTCTCCATCCTCTGCAATCGTTCACGAAAGAGCTCTGTCACTCTGGCACTCTTCCTCCTCCTTCCACGACTACCATCAACCTGTGATTGACCAGATCTCGGCAGTCTGTTCTCTATCACCACAATTTGAATCTCAACCCTTTCGCGGCCAGCTGCTTTTGTCCGCAACCCGCCCGCGGCTTGGAGAATCTTCCCCTCCACCACCGACGACCTTTGTTACATCCTCACCTCGACCAACCACAGTCTACGCTTTCTTAAGTACCATCTGACGACGAATCAGCATCTTCATCGCCCGGCCAAGTTTTTTTCTGGGAAAGAATAGCGTCTTTTTTCATGTACATCAGACACTGCGTCTAGGTTAACTGCATATCAGAGAAAGCGGCATGTCTGCCGCCTTTCACCGACCACCAGCTGCCACCCAAGCCCCAGCGACTTCGAAAACGAAGCAGCCGTCAGCTGTGCGAACAACGGCAGCCTCGGTGCCAGTGCAACTAGATCGTTCGGCCAGCGAGAATAGCAGCAGACCCGAATCAGACACCATGGCGCCGACAGTGAATCGTAAGAAACAAAAGAGGCGACAGAAGCAGGCCGCTAAACTTGCCGCCGAGCAACAAGACCACAGTGCTGACAATTCGACAAATCCATCAGATCAGATGCACTATAGCAACAAAGACCAGTCCGACGCGGACGATGGGGACGTCTATGACCAAGATGAGATTGACGATGAAGACGACACACATGACCATTCTGGGCCCATGACCAATGGAAACGGAACGACAACAACGTCCAAATCGAAAAAGAAGAAAAAATCCAAGACTCCATCCACTTCTCAGAAATTAGCCGAGGAAAGTTCGACGTCTCTTTCTGCACCCTCTGCGACAGGAGGTCGATCACAGCCCCAACTACAATCCATGCCGAGTAATCAAACAATAAAAAAACCCAAGGACCGCATATGGAATACATCTACTCAAGAGGAACGGGAGAATATCAAGAAATTCTGGCTTGAGCTTGGCGAAGATGAGCGAAGGGCCCTGGTCAAGGTTGAAAAGGATGCTGTGCTGAAGAAAATGAAGGAACAACAAAAGCATTCGTGTAGCTGCACTGTTTGTGGGCGAAAGCGGACGGCAATAGAAGAGGAGCTGGAGGTACTGTACGATGCTTACTATGAGGAGCTCGAACAATATGCCAACACCAACCAGGGCACTTTCGAAAACGGCGCCCCTATCGTTCCTCCGCCACGACTATACCATCGCAACCTCCACGCCCTCAACCGTCATGCGCATAGACATTCGCATGCACATCACTCGCACCATTCGCACTCCCATTCGCATTCCCACTCCCACTCGCATTCGCACATTCATGATCATCACCACGATCACCACCATGATCATCACCACGATCACCACCATGATCATTACCATGACCATGACCATGACCACGATCACGATCACGATCACGACCACGACCACGACCATGACCATGAACATGATCACCACGATCATTACCACGATCACGATCACGATCACGACCACGACCACGACCACGATCATGATCATGACCATGACCACGACCACGACCATGACCATCATCACCATCACCATCACCATGGCCGAGTGCATGAAATACCAGAAGATGAAGATGACTTGGAAGATGACTACGACGAAGAGGACGATGATGAAGAGCCGTACAGCGACGACGAATTAGATGACGACAGTCATGGTGAACGTGCGGATTTTTTTGCCTTTGGGAATAGTCTCACCGTAAAAGGTTTGTTACAATTCTTGTCTTTTCTCAACCTGTATTTCCCATGACTCATCTAATTTTCTGCTAGACGGAATCTTGACTGTCGCCGATGACCTTCTCAAGAACGATGGGAAACATTTCATCGACATGATGGAACAACTAGCCGAGCGTCGAATGCAGCGCGAGGAAGACACGCAATATGGAATGGTAGCCGCACATCAATCTTACCACGCAGGACATAATCATGGACCCCTGGACGAAGACGATTACGATGACGAAGAAGAGGAAGATTATGACAGTCAGGAGGAGGAAGACTATGAGGACGATGAAATGGTTAGTCGCGCAAGGTTAAGCGTCCCAAGGGAAAAAAATATACTGATTTGATGTGTAAGGATACCATGACCGAGGAACAACGCATGGAGGAAGGACGGCGAATGTTTCAAATATTTGCCGCACGAATGTTTGAGCAACGGGTGTTAACAGCGTATCGGGAAAAAGTCGCTCAGCAACGGCAGGAGTTGCTACTTCAGGAACTGATGGAGGAGCAAACACTAAACGAACAGCGATCAGCAAAGAAAGCTCGCGAGGCCCAAAAGAAGAAAGATAGGAAGAAGCAACAGAAACAAGCTCGGGAGGAAGAGAAAGCTCGAAAGGAAGCTGAGAAAGCTGCCGAAGAAGCTGCAGCTCGTGCTCTCGAAGTAAAGAAGCTAGAGGAACAGAAACGGAAGAAGGAGGAGTTACGGAAAAAGAAAGAGGCCGAGAAAAAAGCCCAAGAGGAGGAGCGTCTACGCAAGGAAGCTGAAAAACAGAAACGCCTTCAGGACGAACGTGAGCGTCAAGCCGAGATTGAGCGCAAACAAAGAGAGCAGAAGGAAAAGGAACGAAAAAAGCGTGAGGATGCTAAACGGAAAGAAAAGGAAGAACGGGAAGCAAAAGAGAGGGAATTGAAAGATAGAAAGGCCAAAGAGGAACAGGATCGCAAGCTTCGTGAGGAGCAAGGCACTGGCAAGCAGCGTAGTCAATCACAATCCTCATCGCAGCCTACAGTGGCTGGCCCCAAACGAGCATCACAGCCTACTGCGGTTGGGTTTGTCCCACCTGTGTTTCCAAGCCCACAAGTTGCGCCCGTTGCCAGTTCCCCTCATTTTCAAGTCGCGACACCTATCATCCACAAAGCTTCAACTCCTGCTCGCCCTCGTCAGCCATCGCAGCAAGGATCATACGCGTCGTCTCCACGATCTCAAGCCACCAGTGGTCCTGAGCCCCTTTCCTCCATCTCGCCGCAGAGCTTGCCTTTATCGCAGCCGTCAAGCACTCCTCTCAGTTCATCAGGCAAGATCGGTCTCCCACAACAACCTCTCCTACMCCATCCACAACCTTCAGCGCCTCTTTCGCCAATGGGTGGTGCTGGTAGATCTCATCCTCCAGGTTATCCACCCGTCAACGGACTGCCTGCTCATCCTCCTCCTGGAATGCCTGGATTAGCGACGCGACCCATGGGCAACGAGAACATGGCAATGTATCCTCCCCATTCTGGGCCTATCGGTGGGCAGTACAGAGGGTTTCCCGCACCAAATGGAGTCCTCCTACCGCCAGGAATCGGTGGTACTCGTCCAATGCCTATCCCAAATCGCGGATTCCCTCTAGACCCAGGTCACATAGCGTTCAGCAGCCAGGCACCTGGCTCTGGTGTGATGTCGACTGTTCAGCTGACTGGAAGACCTATTGCACACTCTCGTCAAGCCTCTGGATCGTATGATAGACCACCAGTTGATGGCCAACCCAAGAATGCGCCGATTTCTCGCCCGACACCGATCAAACGGCCTTCGAGTCCTCAGAAAGGAGATTCAGATGTCGATAGCTTGAGTGCTCAGCTGGGTAGTAGCGCATTGCTTGATGATTCGGATGTGCCATTCTCTACGCACATGTCGCAATCTCTACCGGGAGCTCCAATCCCAAGCGGATTTGGACTGTCTCGTGCAAGTTTCGGCGCACCACCGTTTCCGGACCCGTTAAGTCGTGAGTCCTTTTGCTCTCAATGATATTAAAATTATGAACAGTTGCACTGACATGCGTCCTCTAGCAGCAAAACACCCTAGCTTTTCTGGACAAGGAAACAGCTCATGGGCCACCCATAGTCCGTTTGGCGTGCCGTTCCCAACGTCTTGGAACGTGGCAGCTGGTATGTTCCACGTTTATGAGTTCATGCTGCATAAATGCTAACATTGAATTAGGTTCCTCTTGGCCCAATCGACCTTTCGGCTCTGGCGGTCCTCATCGTACCCACGCATCTCGACCTGTGGCAATTCGTCTTTTGGTCATCCAGGCAATCAAGCACCTAAGCTCAACCGCTTCTTCAGAATTTGCTCCTGGATTCTACGAAGTCAATCGTCTTCTCGACCAAGTTGAACAACTGAAGTCTCCCAATGATCCAGCCATTACACTGGATGAAATGATGGACATCTGTGATACGGAAGGAAGCTCACAGAACGGAGGCGGATCATTCGCCGTTCAAGAAGATGGAAGTGGAAACCGTTATGTCAAGTTCGAACCAGACAGCACCAGCCCTCTGTCCAGCCACCGTGGTAGCTTTGTGCCGGGGGACATTGGAAGCCCCGTTCCTGCAAGCAGCATGCCAGCGCCTTTTGGGGCACCTGGCGTCCGCCAATACTCATCTCCAACGACTTTCTAGCCAGTCGCTATTCAGTTCTTATTCCCTCGCATTCGCGAGCTGACGCCAAGTCGCCAAAAGCACCCAGGTGTTAGGTCTCACGTTTTTTCTATATCTATAGGTCTCGAGCCCTCACCTCTATTGGGTCTACTTTAGGGTTGCCTTATACTATCTCCTTTGCCGTAAGGGCCTTTCTTGGACGCATCATAACCTCCTTTTTGTGTCTATTTAACGCAGCATCATGCCATCAGCTTTGCGGAGTTCTTCTTTTCTGTCCTTTCGAGTGGGGTCATGCTTTTTTCTTCGCCTGTTAGTTTACGCATTTTTTCTTCCATTACGATGCTGTTTTATCACGTCTATCCTCACCAGACAAGTCTGAGCAATAGGGCACAGGCTTGCGGTTATTTGTATTGTAGGTAGCTGCCAGAGAGAGGTGGTTTCGGTTGATCGAGATTACCAACAATGAAGCATTATGAGGGGCGGTTGTTCCATGAACGCTGCCTCCATACCATCTGCATTCAGATTTCCATAGAATTTGTAAATGATTCAATGGTTTAACGTCTGTTCCAGAAGGCAGTAAGGGTGATTATATCATAGTGGGCAGACTAGCGCGGCCGCTGTGAGTGGCTGAGCGGCGGACAGCTCGTGCTCCTTCCCGACTCCAGATCAATCCCCCAGAACGTAAGAATCAACACCTCCGGAACCCCCAATTTTTGCGCTCTCTGTACAAACATTGGTGCGCGACCTGTCAATATCGCATCGATTACGACGAGTACATTGTTGATCTTGCCGTTTTCTCACTATCTCCCCCGGTGCGGTACTCGAGTGTGCTGACTGCACGCAAGCTCCCAGCATGTCGACCACGCCCACCCCCGCCGAAGACCAGGGCCGGCTTCTCGAAGAGGCCTTGGGAGTGGTACGACAACAGTCGCATATGATGCGAAAGTGCCTCGAAACACCTGGCAAGCTCATGGATGCTCTGAAATGCGCGTATGTGCTCTGCTCCGTCTTACCCTGAAGATGACCAGGCAGCCGCTTTCCTATCAAATCTCAAGTTTGATACCAATTCCACTGACATATTCAATTGATGACTGTAGATCTACGTTTGTTTCGGAGTTGCGAACCTCGAGTCTAGGACCGAAACAATACTACGAATTATACATGGCGGTCTTTGATGCATTGCGACATCTCTCCGTCTATCTGCGCGAAAGCCACCCGGTGAACCACCTCGCAGACCTGTACGAACTCGTCCAATATGCCGGCAACATAATTCCTCGTCTGTATCTCATGATCACCGTGGGAACAGTCTATATGTCAATTGAAGATGCCCCCGTCAAGGAGATCATGAAGGACATGATGGAAATGAGTCGAGGTGTCCAGCATCCCGTCCGCGGATTGTTTCTGAGGTATTACCTGTCCGGTCAGGCGAGGGATCATCTTCCCGAAGGTACAGGTGATGGTCCACAGGGGAATATACAGGACTCGATCAGTTTTGTCTTGACCAATTTTGTTGAAATGAACAAGCTTTGGGTTCGGTTACAGCACCAAGGTCATTCTCGGGAGCGCGAGAAGAGAACGCAAGAACGAAAAGAATTGGAGCTGCTTGTCGGAAGCAATATTGTCAGATTGAGTCAATTGGTGGATCTCGATACGTACAAAAACACCATTCTACCGCCTTTGTTGGAGCAGGTTGTTCAATGTCGGGATGTTCTGGCGCAGGAGTATTTACTCGAAGGTAAGAAGAAGGGTGTTCATCTTCAAAATCTTCACGCAAGGAACTTCTGACACGTCCAAGTTATCACAAAGGTCTTCCCAGACGAATATCATCTACACACGTTGGACCTACTACTCTCTAGTATCGCGCGACTGAACCCTTACGTTGATATGAAGAAGATAGTCATCGGTCTTATGGACCGACTCTCTTCATACGCTATCAAGGACACAGAACAAACAGACGACCCGGCGAAGAAGAAAGAAAATGAAGAGGAGGCAGTCGCAAGATTGCTGGAGAACTTCAAATTGTCTGAGGAGAAAAAGACTGAGAAGGCCAGTGCTGAACAGACTCAGGAAAATGGAGCTGCACCTGAAGAAGCGGCTGCAGCGGAAAGTAGCACCAAACCGTCTGAACAGCAAGACACGAATGGAGTTAAGGCTCCGGCGGAGACCAAGCTGTATGAAACTTTCTATGAGCAAGTTGTGAACCTCATTAAGTCGAGAGGTTTGCCCATTCAAGACACAATTGCTCTACTCGTGTCTTTGATCAACCTTGCTTTGTAAGTTTGTCGACACTACCTACTCGCAAACCTGATTAACATGAAGTACAGGAACATCTACCCCGAACGACTTGAATACGTTGATCAGGTACTGGATTATGCAACTCAGAAAGTCGCAGAGCATGCGGATCAAGCTGATTTACACTCTGCGCCAGCGCAGCAAAATTTGTTGAATTTACTGCTTGCTCCAATCCGACTCTACGTTTCAATCTTCACAGGCCTTGCATTGCCACATTACATCCCACTTTTGGCCTCTCAATCCTATCCTACACGAAGGGCAGTTGCCACTGAAGTTATCAAGATTATTCTCACAAACAAGACTGCTATAATCAGCTCGGAGAACTTGGACAGAATTCTTCAAGTTCTCAAAGTTCTGATCAAAGAGGGAGCGCCTCATCCAGCAGGATATCCTGGTGTACATCCTCAGCGACGGGGAGAAACGGATGAGACGATCGAGGAACAAGGATGGTTGGCAAGACTGGTGCATCTTATCAAAGGACCGGACAATGATACACAACTCAAGGTACGCCTGCCCCATTTACCAAAAAACAAAAAACAAAAAAAACAAATTTTATGCTGACTATTTTTTAGCTTCTGCAAGCCGTTAGGACTGCTTATGCGGAAGGTAACGAACGGGTTAGATATACGACTCCGGCGATTGTGACAGTCTCGTTACGCTTGGCCCGACAACTTAAATCTCGAGAGCATTACGACGACAACTGGCAGTCTCAATCATCAACGTTACACCGATTTATGCATCAGTGTATCAGTAACCTCTATCAGCGAGTCAATAGTCCTGGATGCGCCGACTTGTCCCTGCGCTTGTTTATCATGTGTGGTGAAGTTGCTGATCAGACCGGCTTCGAGGAAGTGAGCTATGAGTTCTTTGCACAGGCTTTCACTATCTATGAGGACGCTATTAGCGATTCGCGAGCGCAATTCCAAGCTGTCTGTATCATTGCCAGTGCTCTTCACAACTCCAGGGGTTTCTCGAAGGAGAATTACGATACTCTTATCACCAAGGTGGCCTTGCATGGAAGCAAGTTGCTGAAAAAGCCAGACCAATGCCGAGCTGTCTACTTGGCAAGTCATTTATGGTGGGTGGTGGAGAATTCGCAACGAGAAGAAGATCCAAAATCTGTGAGTGCTGTCAGTAACATGAAATTGATAAAAGCTAACATACACCTAGCTATATCGCGATGGGAAACGTGTCCTCGAATGTCTCCAACGTGCTCTTCGCGTGGCTGATGCATGCATGGATACTGCAGTCTCGGTGGAACTTTTCGTGGAAATCCTCAATCGATACGTCTACTACTTTGATCAACAAAACGAAACAGTGACGACGAAGTACTTGAACGGGTTGATTGAGCTAATACACTCCAATCTACAAAGTAATGATGGGGAAGCGAGTCCAAGCCTCGAAAACCCCAAGCGTCATTTCCAGCGTACGCTTGAGTATATTCGATCGCGGGATTATGAGGGGGTTGTGACGGAGGCGAGGCAGTAGTCGATGGCCAGGCGTGTAATATCGGTTTTTCTATGTCATGTATCAAATGAATATACAGTAGCACTCGTTAGCGTTCTTTGACTCGGTTCAACTTAATCGTATAGTTACACTCAGCAAGCTGACAATCTCGGCATCAAGTCGGACCGAGACTTCTGATCTTCATCATTCTCATCATCAACATGAAATCCTTTTCCATATCTACTAGATACATCACACCTACGTATCTGGATACACTGATCTTCACATCAACCCAACCATAAAACATTGTTCTGAAATACGTTCATCTATACTTGGATATTCTCCTAGATATCCCAATACCTTCAGGGTTATAAAGGCACTGGATGAATGAACTTCTTCAACGCCCTTATCCGCACACACCACATCACCTCCCGCAAAAAGATAGCAAGCCTCAAAAAAGCCGCAGATACGCACAATTGCTACGTTCTCTTGCGAACGGGCGGCTGTCCCGGTGTGATGTACGTCGAGGCCCGGAGGGAGGAAGATGCTTTTGCTTGGGTGAATACGGTGCAGAGATTACGGTATAAGGATTATCAGTTGGTGACGAGGCCGGCTCAACTGATTATTGAGGATTTCCAAGGCGAAGAAGGAGGAGAAAATGTAAAAGCGAGGGAGGGGGTTTCTGTTGAGGTGGGTTTGAGGGAAGTCGAGTCGATGAAGGAGTTTGGGACGATTATGAAGAGGCGTGGAGTTTGGGAGTGGTGGAGGAGGGGAATGGGATATGTTCCGCGGTGAACTTCAGAAATTTTTCTGTAGATACTTTCTATATTTCAATTCTTACACCTTACCTTGTCTTTTTGTCTTCTTGATCTTGTCTTCTCGATGATGTCGTTGTTGAGAGCTTGGATAGTGATTGGCTGATAAATTACCAATATAATACAAAGTGCTGTAAATACCGTTACACGAATTTTGGATCTTCGTATCAAAATATGCGCTAACCGAATTCATCACCCCTCGCAAACCGTCTTCTTCATACATCTTGCTGATTCCTGCAAGCAATTTCAACAGATGTATAGAAGAGAGCAGCGACACGAGTGCTTATAGCAGGAAGGGATTTTAAAGTTCATCAAGAAGCTAGAGATGAATTGACAATGGCGCCGCGAAGATCAATACGCCGCGCAGCAACCCGCAAAAGCTATACCGAAGATGCATTTGAAGCAATCGGCTTAGAAGATGATGAAGATGTGGAGCACGTCGCAAAACCCTCTGCATCTGAAGAATCAAAGGGGAAATCGAGAAAGCGACAACGAGATGAGTCGGATGATGAGTTTGTCGAAGAAGCAGTAGCTGCTGAAGAGAACGACGAGGATGAAGAGGATGAAATTGTGAAGGAGGAAGAAGAACAAGAAGCCGATGATGATGATTTTGAAGATGAAGCCGATGCTGAAGAATCGAAAAAAGCTGCCGCCAGACTTTCAAATTTGTCTATTACTGCACGTGGTAGTCGCACTCCAAATAGTAATGCAGCTAGGCAAAGAAGAGACGATGGGACAATCCTTTTCAAACCAACTGACACGCATACGCGTGGCGCGTATAATCCGTCCGAGCATGTGGGCAAGTCAATGCATATCAAGTTGTCCTTTGGAACGGATGACCGCGACCTACTCGCCACAGCGGCCGCTAGGACTCAGTGGTCCCTGGGGGTTGATGCAACATTCCCTACTCGGAACGCGTTAGAAAACGCTCCAAGTGCTGACGAGTTCGGTCCTGGAGCCGCGCATGGAACATCTGCCGAAGAATTGGAGCGCGAAGCTACAGAAGCATGGGATTGGTATTACGACGCGAATTACGGGCCTGCGTTTAGAAAGAGGCAACGAGTAGAAAAGATTGGCAAGCAGCGGGCGGAGCAGATATACCTTCACAGGCCAAGCAAGTCTAGCCATAAGATCATCTACGGTCCGAGCGAGAATTTATCGACAGCTCATTTAGGTCAACTTGAGTCACTAAATTTCGGTGACGCATGGAAATATCGCGATGAAACGCATAAGAAGGGGAAAACTTCCGACACTGCCAAGAAGGGCAGGGGGCGAAAGAAAATAGGAACCTCATCTTCTTCAGTAAATGATGATAAACCATCAGACATACCCGCAGGACCGAGACGAAAAAATCATTATGGGTGGATCTTGAATCTCTCCGGCAAAATTCAGGCACTGGGATGGGCTCCTAATCAGGACGGGCTGACACAATATCTCGCAGTTTCGGTACCAATCAGTTCGGAGCAAGAGAAGGAGAACGATCCGCCTGAACCACCAGTCGCGTCACGCGCTTTTTCTGCCTCGCCACCGTATCCAGGAGCTGTGCAGATTTGGTCCTTTGACGCTGAAGATCGCAAGGATGGTATGATCAAGACGATAAACGTTAATAGCAAGCCGAAATTGCGGCAGGKGCTTTGCATGAACTTTGGGCATATAAGAAAAATCTATTGGTGTCGATTTAGTCGAAGACGACGTGATGAAGAAGTCGTTGGAGCTGACCTGGGTTTACTCGCCTGTGTCTTTTCAGATGGTCGAACGAGAGTTTTTGATGTCAAAGTGAACAAAAATGCGGAAAGCACAGAGTATCGTAAGTTTCTGGAGTTCATATTTGGTCGATTCGGGTTATCTTATTGATATCGTATTAGTCCATGTCAAGTCAGCCGCATTCACTGCTATACCCTCGCCAACAATTTCCACTTGCATGACTTGGCTGTCGCCTACCGACATAGCCGTCGGTTGCGCAAATGGCTGGGTCGCCGTGTACAACATCGCCATGTACCAGACCACGCCAAGGCCAGGTGGTCAAGAGGACGAACCTGTTCCATATATTTACGTTCCTATTCATTCAACATACCTTACCAACATCGAATCGGCATACCCCCAACATCCCCACCTCATATCCACCGTATCAATGGACGGAAATACAAGGCTTACTTCTCTCCTCGATACTGTCAAGGACGTAGTAGAGACGCAGAGACAACGTCTAGGAACAATGCAAATCTCATACTATCCTCATCTACAAGCATTTGTGTCAAGTGACGAAAATGACTTTGTGCGCGGACTATCCMCCCGCCGCTTCTATACTTCTACTTTGATTGGCAAAATTCCAAGCACGATAACAACTATTGCGAGCGGGAGTCGCTGGCATCCATCTGTCATGGTTGGTTGTACTGAGGGTTCCATATTTTGCTTCAACCCGCTTCGCCGGTTTCTGCATGCCAAAGAAGCATATTACCACACAAGATGGTTCCTACACGAGTGGGCTGCTGGAAAGGATGAGCAGACACCTAACACGACTCGATTCACGGATGATTTGGAAGTGGAAAATTTGAGTTTGGTGCGAAATGTGGAAGGTGGTAAGGTTGTCAATGGCGTTTTGACTATCACGATCTATGATGAGCAGCAGCATGTTATCGCTACTAATTGGAATCCGAATCAGCATTGTGCTGGCTGGGCAGCTGCTGGTTTGGGGTCGGGATTGGTTCGAGTGGAGGATTTGGCAATGTTTCATTAGCTACCATATGAGACACAATAGGATCTCATATTAGAAGGCCTTCTGCAACCCTGCCTAGTTACCAATTGCATTTTGAATAATACAGGACAGTCTGCTTCAGTAGCTACCACCTCACTCGGCTAAAGGTTCACCATCCAATCCGTCCTTCTCCTCATTGACCACGATTGACCCATCTTTCTCATCATCCTGTCCACGAGCACCCTTCACAACAGACTTGACGCGCTCAGCAACTTCCTTCCAGGACGTAACACCTTCCTTTCCATCGCATCGCTCCTCGTCAACTGAATCAAGCAATTCCACAAACTTTTGAAGAAACTCATTGCTTGTGCGAATATGATCAAGTGCACGTTTGAGCTCATCTTCGAGGAATCTGCCACGATGTAGCATGGTGAGGACTATATTTGCCGATGCAGATACGAGAGCTTCGTAGCGACCATCGGGGTTTTCGTTATTGGTCTTGTCGTTCTGGGCGGTATTTGATGGAGGATGGTCTGCAGAAAGTTAGCTGGGGGAGTAGCAATAGACAAGAGGAGGGGGAGAGGGGTTACCTGTCATGTCGCCCACCTTGGCTGTTGGCTGTGATTGCTTTCAAGAAGTAGCTGGTTTTGAATGACATAAGTCGAAGAGATGATGAGTGTCCAGTTGTAGGTGTAAAGTAAGAAATGCCATTTAGATGTAGGAGAAGAGAAAGAGTTCTGGTAACAGGCACCCGGGCAACAAACAGAGAAGGAACGAGCTGGCGTGATACCACATCATAAGGAACATTCACATCGAGTAAGATTGCATGTACTGTGTATTCGTTGAATATACAATCAAATTTAATTAAGATTATGGCTTACTCAGAGCTCAAGGACTCCTTACAACCAACTGTCTACCACAGAGATATGAACGACGGTCCATGCGCGACGAACTTTGCGGTGTCTTGAAACTTCTCAGATTGGATAATCGGGTCTAGACCAACCACGATTGCACGGAGAGACCGGAGACAAACTACTGTTGTGCCAGCATGTTTACTTCGTTTACTTCGAATACTTCGGATACTTCGGATACTTCGGAGTGAACATCGAAACTTACTACGGAGTATGCAGTGTTTCTATAGAGTGTGCAATGACATATGCAGCTAAATCCAAGTGGATCCAAATTCAGTAAATTTCATTGGCTGGAACACGAAATAATGTGGCTGGGAGGGGCTCATTTTGACGTACCTGCAAGACTGGCCAATTAGATACATTCCCAGCCACCGATCGGCCCCACACTGATAAGATCTGAGCCCCGCCATCTTTGTTTTACTTTATCAGCATCCACGATACTTTGGAGGTTTGTCTTTTTGACTTCTCTCATGGACATGCTCCATGACAATTCTACGGTCGAGATTGCAATGTTATTTATGACACTTTGATGATTTGACGATTCATACGAGAACGATCTGATCACAAGAGGAGCTTTCGAAGTTGCCCAGACAAGAAGGGAACACTCCCACCTCCTTGATCATGCATTTTTCCACAACACTTCTCTTCCTCTCAGCGGCAATCTCACTGCCATGCCGAACGTATGCGTTGCCAATTGCAGAAACTGAACATCACACTCCTCTCATCGAGCGAAGAAAAGCTACATATTCGGTCGTCAATGTGAATGGCAGTGGGACGACAACAGCTCCAGACACAGTTGTCCAGACGATAACAATGACGGACATTGTGTCTACGGCTACTACAACCACAGTCGACGCGACAACTGCGATTTCGATAGTCCAGCCCGAGCCCACTAGAACAAATACTGTGACCGTGACTGTGACAGAAAGTACTTCTTCTTCTTCTTCTTCTTCAACGACTACCGCCCCACAAACAACAACTTCATCAACAACACTTGCCTCACCAACTTCGACGCCAATGAGTTACTCTTCATCAACACCCGCTGTAAGCTCCACATACTACACATCCAGCGCGCCGATACCAACCATATTACCCTCCTCAACCTATACACCTACCACGACGATACCGTGGCCATCATTCTCACCGTCATGGATCCCTTCCACGGGACTCCCATTTCCGAGACCCACGGAACCGACTGATTTCGTGTCTCCGAATTGGAAGTACAAAAAGAGTGACGACGAAAAAAACACCATTGTGAGACGGTCGTTGTTACACAATATATGAATCCCTGATTCATAAGAACCCTCGAAACTTCACTTAAATGAACATATTTTGAGACTGCGTCTATACGTTTACTGGTCATTTAGCGATGTTGAACGAATTTATGTATAGGGTCGTATACCCGATATTGAGTTTCCTGTACATTTCTTAAAAAATCTTGGAAATACTTCAGCTCTTAGAAGGCACATGTTATCAACTCGTTCTAGACTTGGGAATAAAACTACTCGAAATCTTGTTGATTTTCAAGTGCAAGAGCATGCTGCATAGATATCACTACGTTAATGGTAAATATAAAATATGCATATGCCTTCTTTCTTCAGCCTAACCTCATTATATCAACTATATACACAGAATTCATTCAAATCCAGCCTGTTGAGACAACCGCTGTCCTATTATCTCTCCGGTAATTCATATACGTTCTATTCAGGTCTTTCTGTATATGGTAGTTCATAAGTCTCCCGCTGATGAGGCATACTCCATACTAACGGTTTATTGTCATAATTTGGCGGCCTACTATTCTCAATCTGGTTTGAAAAGGTCATCGTCTTTCTTCGCCCTCGCCATAAAAACACTCCAATAACAACTAGGAACGCAATACCAAGCGGCACACCAACTCCGATGCCGACTTTTACTGCCTCGCTTGATCCCCTTGATGATGATGCAGTACTCGTGCTCGTGGCAATGGTCGAAGTCGTCGATATTGTCACGGAGGCAGCGGCGGGAGCAGGAGAAGCTGAACTTGTCACGGAGGAAATGGTAGAAGATAACAAGGTCGAAGTCGTAGTGATGGAGGAGGTGGTGGAGGAAGATGAGGTCGACGAGCTGGTCGTAGTCACTGAGCTACCAAATGTTGTGAAAATTGAAATGGAGCCGGCGAGAAAAAAGGCCCCGTTCCCAGTCTGGCAGTCGCATGTGGTGACATTGGCAGATTCGCAGCAGTACTTGGTTCCCCCGCAGGCCACAAACGCCGGCGTCCGGTAGATAATTGAAGATTCCACCGGGAATATCGTCTGTGCAATACTGTGGACAGTCTTGCGAGGCCCAGGCCTGGTCGGTACAAGAGCTGCGGATGAAGCCACCTGCTGCTGAGTCAGACGGAAGGTAGCAGAGACTAAAGTTTGCTCATACAACATAGTAGTGAAAATCTAACCCATTATCTAAACAGGAAGTATTTTACTAGTCATTTACCTTCAGGTGTCGCCGCATCTGGAAATCGTCCCTGACCGAAATCCCCATTTGCGGATAAGCCCCCGTCGCTGCGCAGACCTTTCGCCAACAACCACCATCTTCCACTGTTTTAACGAGTGTAAACGGGCAACATGTAACCCCTTTCGTCCATAGAGCAGGCCAAGTACGTAGTCCTTCAATGCAGACGGCGGATGCTTGGTTCAGCACGATTTCTTTTGCTGTGAACATATTAAACACGTATAGGGGAATACAGGGGATCAAGGCCCTATCTGAGGTTATATACGGTGATCTGTGGGTGAAACAGGGCCGGATATGTAGTATGGATATGTTAAACGTGTCTATACCATTCAACTACTGCTGCTGTTTGTAAGTTTCCGTAAACTACGACAAAACATTCGTAATATTCAACATATAATAATGCTATGGAACGTTGTTGATACATCACCCGATTGTACAGTTCAGCTAATTGCTAACTATGGCAATTCATAAGCTGGCGTAGATTGCGGCTGTTGCTTGCCATAGAGTTCATGTGGAGCTGTCGGATCAAAAGAGTCTGGATGAAGCTCAAGGGGAGACCCTCCTTGTCTATAAACAACTTCAGGGGATTTCAAGGCAATGCCGTTATCGTTGGCTTTGGTTCTTTCTCTCCGGCGTTTTGCAATTATGCAGAACACCATTGTTACTACTAAGGTCATACCCGCTACGCATCCAACAACAACGCCCGCAATTGCCCCGCTGGACAAGTCCTCCTTGTCACCGCTATTTTTGTTGTAAGGTGCTGCATTGGTGGTTGCCGTCTGCGGCAATTGCGATGTAGTGCTCGTGGAAGTCGCAGTACAAAATATACTGACCGGAGTGCCGCCTTGGTCGACAGCGACTAGGTCCTCGTTGGTAACCGGATTAGCCTCCCACAAAGTATAAGTATTTGCATCTTGGTTAAGCATGAGGTACGCGCTCGTCAGAAATTGTCGGCCCAATTGTGGAAGATCGTCGGCGTTGATTGATTGGATGGAATTGAGAACCAGCTCTGGTGCTGAGTCATTGGCAAGAATGCTTCCAGTGGATTTGTCAATAGTCAGATTAGGAACGACCAGCTGATCATTTGGTATGCGCACAGAAAGTCCAGAGCTGAACTTAATGGTCAAATCGCCGGTATACCTATAGAATCTGATTAGTGAATTTGTCCCCCTGTGATAGAATAAACATACTTACGCGATTGATGTGTTCGAGTAGAGCATCCCATAATAATAAATTCCAAATGATCGGTCTGTAATGAGTGTTCCAGTAAGGTCTTGAAATGCCGAGAAATATGGATCCAAAGGCAGCGTGAGCAGAACTGGATAGTCTGGCACAATACAAGCCGACATCGCCGAGGATTCTGCTCCGCCAAATAAGCTCGCATCTGTGCCATTTGCAAAATTCAGCACCATGTCTGTAATTACAACAAGCATTCCAGTTGAACAAGAGGACCTGGAAAAGTCTAGAGTCGCGGTGTAATTAGGACCTGAAGTTTTTGCTTGGTCAAATCCCCCAAATACAAAATTTCCGTCCTTCTGTTTACTTGAGGTCGCCCCTGTTTGGCCCCAGTACATACCCCAGGAACGGGATGCTATATGGCCAAACTCATATAAAGTATTGAGCAATGTCGAGTTCTGGCCCATGCCGAAAGCCACCTGCGGATGGTACCCTTGCTCTCCCCAATCAGCTCGGGCAATTCCAATGGAAAAATTCGAAAGTGTAATATTCGGATTGAGGGTAAAATTATCTGCAGCCCAGTCGAAAGATGGATACGGCGAGGCTTCGGTCAAATGCGGTGCATTGGTTGCATCTTGATAAGTAGATGACTTGGACGGATCATATATGCCGCCGCGGAAAGTTTGACAAGCAGCTTCAGACCAGCCATCTCCACAGTAACCATCCAATCCGTAGACGAACGTATCGTTCAGCGGCCTGTATATCATTGGTAAGGAATTCCATTTCATCACGATAACGACAGCATAGGGATTTACATACCACTGCGGGAGAAAAGCGAAAGGCTGCGATGGAACCCCTATCGAGAGAGATACTCCCCGTGCTGTCGTATTGTCGAGAGACACATTGCCCAATTTGACAGAGATAGGATGAGGAGTACAATTGTTGTTTCCCAGTGATACTCTGCTCTGAAATAAGAACGAAAAACAAAAGAAGAAAATAATCGAGGACGTGGTTCCAGACAGCATGGTTAAAGGATTTGTGAGCGAACTTGCATGTATTAGAGGGACTGTGTCAGTTGCCGTATCGTTATCATTAATATTCGTACCTTGGTTCACATGCTTCAGTAGATATAGCACTCCGAAAAGCTGCTTGGCTAGGTAATTATACCTTGGACCTACTTCCAGCCTGCTGGCCCCTGACATGGGTTGTTATAAATAACGTTCTACTGGCTCTATGCTGCCCATTAGCGGTTACAGAACTCAGCGCCATTTGTTCAAGGGTTCGCAACTCTCTTGGTCGAGTCTGATTGGACCAACAGTCTCCGCTTTGCAGACACTTGTGATGCTGAATGGCGTAGTCATCGCATTAGCTTCGGATGGGCAGCGCAGAGGGCGCTTATTTCAGACTCCTGAATTAGAAAGTTCCAAGCTTGCACATAGCGTGGCCCTTCACAGGCAACCAAAAGATGAAGCAAACCGTGCTTGACGACTCCGGCGGAGGAAATAACTTTGCATTGTTCCAAATCATCCTAACCCAGGTCCATCATCCTAAGCAGCGAAGTAAAGGATTTTTCTTTTCCCAGTTTATTTCAGAAGTCTATTTAAATCTCACTGCTTGCAGATATTAGATTGTTCCGTCCTATCTTGGCCCAGACTTGATATTTCTTCTTTGGTCTCATCGTGACAGTCGTCGACCATGCATCTCATCAGTCCATCACCGTAGACGCGTCCACGTCACTGACGATTCCTAATCTGCCCATCATGTACGAACCTCTGAATTCTTGAATTAAGCACAAACTACACCTAAACCATTTACCCAACAGCCGGAAGGCGGCAGTCAGAATATAGTGATTCGTATCATCGATTGTTGACATTCCTAATACTGCAAGCGCCGTATGGTAGTTGTGACTAACTCCAAACCTTGCAATTGCATAATTTTCCCACTGGTGTCAGCTGCAATTTAGACGATAGGGTTTACTACGCTCATTTGTCAATTTGACCCTGCCAATTTTAGTCTATCATGGGCAGCGTTTCCCGCCCTAATGTAGCAAGACAACTGGTTCCTACACCGTCTTCACTTTAGTGGCATTGGGATGGTTGCAGCCAACTAATGCAGTCTCCGACCCTGGTGTGTTTTGACCCTTGAAAGACGACCACTGCCGCTATTTGTTGGTGCTAACAGTCTAACAGCGTTAGCTCAGCCTACCATGTTGGATCGAACAGCTTGCTATGCGATCCTAAGCACACCAAGGGTGTATTTTGGCTACTCCATACATGATTATGAGGCCCTCGCCCCTAGACTAACAGGTAAGTCATGATGTATTTCTCTCCACATCACGGAAGTATGCACTTCACACGTTATTTCATCACATATCAACTTTTCAGGGTATGCTGTGTTGAAATTTCAAATGACTTAATCTTTGACGGTGAAGCTCAAAAGCGTAGCTCATACCAACGGCCGATGTAACGAAGGGCGATTTTGGTGGAGTTATAGGATAAAGCTTTGGTATAATTTACACAATGTCTCTCAGCGGTTTGCGGAAGGTGAAGCATCCAGTTCAAATTGTGCAATATTTGGTGGCTCTCCAACGGGCATTTCATAGTGTTGAGGGTGATTGTAACCCTCCGTGAGGGTTTGTGTTGTCGATTTATCTTCTCTGGAGGGATCTGCTACTTGCCGTGTATGTTGCTGTTTCTTTATCTTATTCTTCTTCTGATATCGAAGGAACAAAAATCCGGTACCACTGACGAGGGCTACACCGCCTATTACACCAACAACAATTCCGGCAATGCTGCCGCCGGAGAGGCCGTTCGGTTGCGGCGAAGGCGCGAGTGTTGACGAAGATGCAATAGAAGACGGAGTAGGACTACAGAACGCAGACGCGACTTGGTTTTTTTCATCGAGGCCGACGAGATTCTGATTAGGCGTGGTGTGCGCCTTCCATAGGGTGAACTGTCCCGCATCCTGGTTTACTGCCAGGTAGGCGGCGGAGAAGAAGTACCGATTGAGCGAGGTCAACTGGTATGAACCAGTTTCAACATTGATAAGAAGGTCCGGACCGGTGCTGTTGTCCTGCCAAATACCATTCTGGTCAAGATATTGATCTGGAACCACTAGTTGATCGTTTGGGATGCGGATTGCAAGTCCTCCTTCAAGTGTAATCTCCAAGTCACCCCCAAATCTGGAATCAGTTAGTCTATAAGAACATCAAGAAGAAGCGACAGCAGAATAGCAGAATCCAAACTTACGGAATATCGGTTGACAGGTATCTCATGTCATAATAATTAGACCCGAAGGCCCGTACTGTATTATTTGCTAGATCCAGAAGAGCTGAATTATAATTGGTTAACTCGGCAAATTTATTGAACAAAGGATCCCAGGGGAGATTAAGAGCGCCGGGCCAGTCGGGACGAAGACATGCCGGGATTGTATTCGAGTTCGATAACAGGCTGTTCACTGTGCCATTCAAGTCTAAGATGGTTATGTTAGTGATATCAACGACCATGCCTGACAGGCAGGCCGAACTGGCGGCGTAATCGATGGTCCCAGTGTAATTTGCAGCGTTGCCTGTTATCTTTTCTTTATCATATCCACCAACAATAATATGACCATCTAATGAATTATTCGGTGCTGTCAAGCCCCAGAAAAATGACCATGACCTGGATCCAATTTTACCAGCATCCTTAAGAGCTCGTAGAAACGTTGAGTTTCGATCTAACCCCAGAGAAGCCTGTGGGTTATAGAGCTGGTAGCCGAGATCGTCTTGGCTCACACCGAATGTGTAGTTGGACAAGGAAGTGTTGTTATTCAGGGCGAATGTATCAACGACGGGCGAGGGGGATGGCCGTGGTGAGTCAGGGGAAAAGTTACTGGTATTTCCAGGCTCATTCGAGGTGGATTGACTCGCCTCATATGCTCCCCCTCTTGTTGTAATACATCCATTGCCTGAATATTGACTACCAACGACGATGCAAGCATCGTTGTTGGTGTATGCGAACGAATTGTTAAAAAATCTGCCCCAGAAGTTAGCAAATCGCGATGCCGCCAGAAATTTCGAGTCGAAGTACCCAGGCATGAACGCTATCTTCTGTGGAGGTGTTCCCACGCCAATATTTAGGCCTCTCACAATAGCACCATTTGGCTGATTTGCTACCGTCACGTTTTGAATGGCAATGGCGATCGGAGACGGGATACATTGTGATGATGTAGACGATTGGGCCTCGACAGCCGACACCAATACACTGAACAGAGTCGCAACATTTAAATTAACAAAAAACCACATCAGGCCCATTGTTGATCACAAGGCCTCCAAAATAAGTATTCAGAGAACTGTTTGAGTATTGTAAAAAGGATTAAGTCAGAGAGAAAGATAGAAAATCATTCATACATGAATGTATTTTCAAGAATTAAACTGAATTAAAGGGGGACAAGTGAGTTGCCCAACTCCACGTGTGCGCGATTCCTTTCAGGGTATTGCGCATTAATAATAGATACTCTATCCCTCAGGATGAATGTGGCCCTGGTCAGTGAGTCAGTGAGGTGCATGGAGGTCATGCTACCATTATGTACTATGTATAGTGCGGGTTTGGATTCATTGAGTCCGGCACACTCCGTCACCTTGCAGAACCAATCACGGAGTAAATAGCTTTATCTCAAGTTCTCAAACAACTTCTTGCTAGCGTGTTTTTTTTTTTTTGGTTTTTGATGGGCCCACGGCACTAAATCCCTTCACTATGTTGTAGGGTTGTTTTGACAATCGCTTTGTACTAAATAGAAGCCTCGGCTGAGGTAACACAATCCGATGCCCAACAGATTTATCCAGCCTCAGCGCTGCAAGCGCAACTGCCATATCTTGTCCAGGGACTTGAATGCTGTTATTTTTTACCCGCCATCCCAGATTCGCTCTGTGCCAGGACCCAGAAATTATTGACGGACAGAACTTGTCCTATTGATGGGAGGCTACAAATCAACATGGGGACCCTGCAGTTCAGGAGCCAACACCGCTTCAGAGATCCCTGTTTTGCCCGCTTTTATTGGGCTACAGTCTCCCTCTAGTGTCAGATTCGGCGCACCCGCTGTACTAAAATTGGTGCTAATGCAGTATGGCCAGCTCAGTCACAGTGCTAAACGGTACACGGAATGGTAGTAAATCTGCGCCGCATTTCTGTGCGGCGCGGCGCACATTAGCTTGTCTCATCAGGTTATAACGTAAGTGCTCACCACCGCTTCTTTATTGCAAGCAAGCAAGTCATCACCACCTGGTACTAAATCATGTTATCGCCTGAGGAGTCATTATTTGCAGTATTCAAAGTATTTGGACCTTGTCTCTTTTTTTTATGCCGTTACTATTCTCCGGTCTCTGACCAGGGGAGTCGGTACCATGTTCAACCATAGCTTCTTGTCTCTGAGGCGTCTTATTGCCGGCATATCGGCGCTCATCGTCATTCTCACTACCTTGCGTCTTCTTCATCCGATGAGAGGGCCACAACCCGGACTGCTCGGTGGGAGTGGCAGTGCTTTGGTGCCTGATCCTTTAGGACCCCCCGTGGACTACCTCGAAAAAAATCCCGATCCGCGGTCCTGTACAGAACGCCTCGGGCTGGCATATCTGGAAGGGTTTCGAGAAAATCGTGCGCAGTACTGTTCGCCCGCTTCTCCATCGCAACTTATGTGCTTCCACAGCCAGACTACTCCGGATGGACGAGTTGACTCTTTCTGTGTCGGACAAAATGCAGTGTTTAGCTCCTCTTTAGGCAAATTTCAGTTTTCTTGCGAGAGAGTCGAGCCCCGAGGAGTAGAGAGCAATCAGACTGCACCCACTCTGGAGGAATTTCCTTCATACATGTACAAAACAGGGCCCCGTCACATTTTCGATGACTTGGTCAATCTAGATTCGCAGATCGCAGACAACAAGGCGATGGAAGGAATCACTATTCTGGTAAAGCGCGAAGGGGCGGATAACATCTGGCATAGTCTCATGGAAATTATGGCTACAAGTATGACACTCGATGTCCTCCAGATGACACGTTCGGCGGGCAGCCTCCACCCTATAATCAGTACCGAAGACGCCCTGAATACTCAGGTAGTTATCGTCGACAGTCACAATAACGGACCATACTTCGATCTATGGCGACTATTTGCCAAAATGCCGGTGACTCGACTTCCTGATCTCTCAACAGATTTCAACACCAGCCTGGTCATTATTCCTCTGCCTGGCGGTAGCAACCCAATTTGGCAGGGCGATTGGGAACCAAATATCTGCCAACACTCAGATCTATTGCGGACTTTCGAACGTCGTGTCCGACAGCACTTCAATATCACAGAACCCATCAAGCTGCCAGACCAGGTAGTCGTGACATTTATCAAACGCGAAGGCACGCGTAAGCTAATTGATCAAGACGCACGCATTGAGGCACTGCGAGAGCAATATCATGAGGATAAAGTTCTCATACAAGTTATTGACTTCGCTGTACTGCCATTAACACAACAGATACAGATCATTCGCAGCACGGACGTGCTCGTTGGTGTTCACGGAGCCGGCCTCACACATGGTCTTTGGTTACGCGAAGGGTCGGCTATGGTGGAGATTCTACCGGACAGTTTCGAACATAAGGGCTTTCGTAACCTCGCCGGCGCTCTGGGCCATAATTACTTCAGTACCCACGCTTCCACACGAAAGACAAGCAGGAGGAGCGATAACACGTGGCAAATGTCAGACGTCACTTTGGATGAAGGGCGATGGCTCCAGCTGGTGGATGTTGCGATAAGGAGCATGTATAATAAAGGTCGACATAATTTTGACATCAATTGACAACGTAATGAATTTGTGCTTGTCCAACACTTCCTAGAACTCTTTCCGTTTCACTTTCTGATAGACTTTGGTGGTCTGCCCAATGAAAGCTGCAGTCCCAAGTCATCATCGGACAGGAAGATTCCAGCTTATATCAGGACTTGAGGACATGAAATACCGATTTTTCCATATCCACCCCCCGTGGCAAAAACCAAGACACACACACATGTCATTACTGCACTTGGTTGCTACGACGTTGCATCTGCACAGTAAGTCTCCTGAGACACTGTCACAAGTTCGACTCTATAAACCTCCATAGTTTGTGGTAGAAAATTGGTTAGAGCAGGTTCTCAGTCCATTATTTCATGACACTTACAATACACATAGTGAGTTAATTTTGTAGATGTACTGCAGTTCATCGAATGTCAGCTCTGATTTTATTTTTGAGGAACAACACGCAGATACTCGCCACCTAGATTGCCACTCGACTTAAACAGGGCAAGAAGCGAAGCAAGTTGATAATGAGAGTCAGGAACTTTTTAAGACGGAGAATGTTTGCTTCAATAGCTTCCAAACCTACATTAAGACTTATTTAAAATGAAAACATGCAACTACTCTTGCGAAGCAGAATTTACTGTGACCCAATTTTATATATGCTCTATGCATAGTTACATCTTACCGTCTGACATGCGCTCCGGAAACAACTAATTTCAGTATAGCACTAACATGTATCATATCTCGACCGCAGACTCTTGTATTAAAAACTGTCTAACCTATATACAAGTGGTGCATGATCTACAGATGATATTGAGCATGAAGAGGGGAGGAGAAGAGAAATCTAGCTCACTCGATCCTATGCATCCTTTTATGTGCGCTCAGCGAGACATCTTATCTTATACTTTGATCATTATTCTACACCCGGTACCGCCAGGGTTGCTTCTCGGTGCCCTAAATGCCAGAAATGGAGTCCAAACTCGGGTTCAGCGCCTAATCAGTAGCTCAGCTGTCACATATCATTCTGGTGAAAAGTAGCGTTACGAACCTACATAAACTCCGAAGATCGCCTAAGATTCAATATAGGAACTCAAAGCTGCCTTAGACAAGGTGAAGCTTCAGAATTATGC